>NC_044036.1:106331288-107016838 GCF_901765095.1 Microcaecilia unicolor
GTGACTTTGGGCAAGCATTTTTGGATATGACATCTCAGTCTGAATTGGACGTTTTTTGTAAAACATCCAAAATCAGAACAGGAAAAGTCATTTTCTACAAAATAGTCTATCTTTTCCTTTTGAAAATGCTATTTGGAAAAATGTTTTGTGATTTGGATGTTTATTTTTTGGTCCATTTTCAAACAAATACATCCAAATGCAAAATGTACAAGAAATCCACAATAAAGTGAAACCATTCACATGTTCTAAGTGTGGTAAAAGCTTTGGTTGTAATGTAAATCTCAAAGTGCATCAGAACGTCCACAAGTGAGAGAAACCATTTGCATGTATAGAGTTGGTAAAAGCTTTGCTCAGAAGGTAAACCTCACAGTGCACATGGCATCAGAGAATCCACACAGGGATGAAACCATTTACATGCACTGAGGACATAAAAGCTTCAGTTGTTTTGGGACAGGTAATTAGGGAATGTACACTCTTGCTATGAAGTACGGAAAAATAGCACTCTGGTATTTAGAAATATGTAATAAGATTTCCTTTTCATCTATAGATCTAAATTCAAAGCCCAAATCTAATGATAAACAATAGACACAAGACTCAGATGTTATAAAAAAAAAATAGAAAGCTTGGCATCAGGTAAAGTGACATCCCAGGAAAGCAATAGGGCAACCTTAGGGGCACTGCAGTGGACTTTATAAAATGCTCCCAGGTACACATCTCACCATTGCCCTTACCTTGTCTGCTGAGCCCCCTCCCCCCCCCCCCCCCCCCCCCAAAACCCACCATCATCAACTGTAAACCACTACCATAGCCCTTACAGGTGAAGGGAGCACCAATATGTTGGTGCAGTGGATTTCTGGTGGGTTTTGGAGGGCTCACAGTTTCTTCCACAAGTGTAACAAGTTGGGGGGAGGTAGATGCCTGGGCCCACCTGTCTGCCGAGCACTGCACCACTACTAGACTACTCCAGGGACCTACATGCTATTCTAATGGACCTGAGTATAATATCTGAGGCTGGCATAGAGGCTGGGAAATAATATTTTTAGTCACGTTGTTTTGGGGTGGAGGGGGATAGTGACCACTGGGGAGTAAGGGGAGGTGATCCCGATTCCCTCCAGTGGTCATCTGATCACTTTGGGTACCTCTTGTGTGGAGTAGAGAGAGTAGCCTAGTGGTTAGTGCAGCAGATTTTGATCCTGGGGAAGTGGGGTTCAATTCTCAATGCAGCTATTCATTATAAAAACAGGTCTAGCTCAAAACGCTTTAGTCTTGGGTGTTTTTGTTTTGTTCCAATATGGCTAAAAGATGTCTAATTCTTAGGAATGCCCAAGTCCCGCCTTGAACATGCCCCTGGCACTTCCCTTGAGATTTAGATGTCCTTCTGACGGACTTCAGAGAAAAACGTCTAAAATGAGGTTTCGAAAATACTGATTTGGACGTTTTTGTGAGATAAACATCCAAATGCAGACAATGTCACTTTTGGATGTTTTTCTCTTTGAAAATGAGCCTAAATGTCACCCAGTCTAAGCCCTATGTGTTTGCAGTAGGTAACTTGTTTGCATGTGCTAAGCACACGGTATTTTTGTATGTATTTTCTAGAGGGTTCATGTCAGAGGCGGAGAATGGGCGTGTATCAGCTAACTAGCATATTTTGATTACACATGCTAACTGGTTAGCATGTCCATAATGCGGAAGCTCTTAGCGCCTCCTAAATAGGATGTGGTAAACGCTCCCCTGTCAAGTGTTTTCAGGTTACCCATGCTAATACGAATGTAAGCGCATGACTTGAAAGAGAAATACTGGAAATTGTCCTATTTCCTGGGTGCGCTAGAAATGGGCTTAGCAATGGGAAAGTCCCACATTAGTATGTGCAAAGCCCAACTATTAGCACACTTAGTAGACATTTCTCTAAGGGGTCCTTTTACAAAGGCATGCTAAAAATGGCTTGCAGTAGTGTAGGCATGGGTTTTGGGTATGCGCCAATCCATTTTTTCAGTGTGCCTGTAAAAAAGGCCATTTAAATTTATTGCAGAAAATGGACATGCAGCAAAATGGAAAATTGGTGCACGTCCATTTTGGGTCTGAGCCTTACCGCCAGCCTTTGACCTAGTAGTTAAAGACTCACATGGGAAACAGGGCGGTAATGACCTACTCAAACCAAATGCCACTTGGTGCGTAGTCCGTTACGTGCGCCCGAAATAAAACATATTTTTCAGGCACGTATCGGACGCTCACCAAAAATGAAATTACCGAAAGAGCCACATGGTAGTCGTAACTCCATTTTGCCATGCGTGGATGTGTGTAGACGCTTACGTGGCTTAGTAAAAGGGCCCCTTTAGTCTCCGGCACATGTGTTGGGTAAAAAAGACATTATCATTTGTTTGCATTGCAGAATTTTGATATCGTCAAACATGGCAACTTTTCATTTCTTTTGACCAATATTCAGAAAAAAATGCCATTATATCAAGAAAAGGGTCTCTAAACATTGATATGCTTCTTTCATGAGAGCTGATGCTTTTGGAACATTCAGAAATGGAGAAACTAGAATGCTAATCACTGACTTCAAAAGACAAAATATCTCAGGCAGATCAGAAACTGAAAGGGAACTGCATCTTGTCCTGCATATTTTATGGTATAGAGAGAACACCGCAAGGAATCAATGTTTCATCTCATTGCAATGATTACATCAGGTTCCGAGGGGCTTTTTTTCAAGTCTAACAATACAGCATGCAAAATAGAAAATGTAAATATATATCATCATATAAAAAGTTTCTATTGTGTTCAATAGGATACAGAGATATATTGACAAGATGTTGGTGAGCCACCCAGTTTTCCATAGGGGTTCTTAACCAATGGTGACCGCACACCCAAGGGGTGTGGGAAGAGGTCAAACAGGGTGTGGAGTAGGGTCTTGAAATCTGATGCAATTATTGAAACTTTCTAGGTAGAGTGAAAGCAGTTATTTGGACAGTTATTGGTAGTATAACCAGTGTGTTTTTACTAGCAAAAAAGGTGCCGGTACTCAAATGACAGGCCACTCTTCAGGGATGAGGTGATTACTGATAGGCCCACCCCACAACAGCCGGGCCCCCTACAACCAGTCACGAATCTATGACAAGGCAGAATTTTTGCGAAGAGCCTGAGCTTTTCATTAAAACTTGGGGTCCATGGGTCAATTTTAGCAGAAAATGGATAAGGAGCCAGTACGCAGTACCCCAAGTACCCCTCAAAAAAAGCCCTGAGTATAACTGTGTACTACTGTAATTTTTTGCAACATGTTAGCAGTTAGCATTGTTAGTGGCTCACGGTGACATATGTTGCTGTCAGTAGTTACTAGCGCACATGTGGTTTAGGAAGGGGATGATGGGGTTTCATTTATTAGTTAAAAGGGTATGGGAACTGAAAAAGGTTAAGAACCCCTGCTCTTGCATATTGTCATACCTAAGGGACCACAGGAGTGGCCACAAGGTGGGTGGGGAGGGGGGGAGTGGGGTTCAGTCCTGCCATAGCCAAAGTACAAGGAAACCTTCCAAATTTGTGTGTGCAACTTTAAGCGCCATTTAAGCATTGTCTGTGGCTGCAGTTTTTTGCTTCAGTGGGATGGATGCTGGAAACATATTCTAGATGATATAACCCCGCTCAAAATCAAACCTCAGCTCGCTCACTGAGGGCTTCTTTTACTAAGTGGTGGTAAGCCCAATGTGGGCTTATGTCTCGCTGTAGAGGAAGTACCACCCCTAGCGCTCCATTTCCAGCGCTACAAAATTTTATTTTTTTGTAGCACTGGAGTGTACCTGGTGGTAATCGGGCAGTGCTGTGCACTGCTCGTTTACTGCCGGGTTAACGCGGGAGCCCTTACTGCCACCTCAATGGCAGTGGCAGTAAGGACTCTCCCCTGAAATGGCCGCATGGCAAGTGTTTTACTTGCCGCATGGCCATTTCCTGCAGGAATGCAAGACTTTCCATTTACGCACCAACACCAGTACCGGCCCCCTTCTGCTGCAGCTTGGTAAAAGGGGCCTTGAGTTTCTCCCTCGTTTGATCATACCCTTCTCATACTTGAGACAACTTGAAAGGAAGTGGTCTAAAGATAGAGATTGTGTTAATAAATTACTTTGGAGAAGGGCTGTTAGAGATTACGAAATAAAATTCGGGAGGCTAAGACTTGGCATTTCGCTGCAGAGATTGGTGGCATTAATTTAAATACCCACAAGCTCTAACGGCTGGTGCACAGAGTTTTTTTCTAAATGAGGTCACAGTTGCTAATGTGATTGCTCCTACAGTGCAACAATTGGCTTCCCACTTTGAGTTGAAAATAGCAAAAATTAAGTGGCAGTTTCTCAGTTTGTTAGCTACAGTGTTGCTTCTCCTATGTCAAGGGTTGAGCATTGGTTCTTCCTTTCAAAGTTTTCCTTGTCCCTTTGTATTCTTGATGCCTGTCCAAGTTCTCTTCTGAAGAATGCCCCTGGCTTGTTTGTTGATTGATGTTGCCAGCTATTGACCAGTTGCTTCTACACCCTTATTAGCCAGAGTGATGGAAGGAATTGTTGCAGCCCAGCTCACTGACTACCTCTCTAGCTTTTGCCTGCTTCCCGGCTGACTTCAGGCTGTGCTATAGTGCTGAGGCTGTCCTAGCCACTTTAGTCTCTGACTTTATGAAAGAAATATGTTTGGGGAACAAGGTTCTAGTTATGCAATTCAACATGTCAAGTGCCTTTGATGTGATGGATCATGATCTCCTGTTAAATTTATTAGACCAGTTTGGACTTTGTGGGAAAAATATGTCCTGGTTCCAGAGGTCTTACAGAGTAAAGATGTCAGGCTCCTTGTTGGTTAATTTTTTTTCCATTTTTTTTTTTTTTTTTTTTTTGAACATTTCTCTCCAATTCATGGCAGAATGGGGACCTGTCACTTTCCTCTTTTGAGTTTAATACTGATAATTTTGTGCCGTGTGTATCGATCTGGAAATCATCTACTTCACAGACCACATGTGGCCATTGCTGTTTTTTTTCTAGTTTAATGTTTTCATCTAGTACAGAAATATTGAAGACCTGTCAATTATAATACAACCTGCTATTGGAATTTTTCTTTTGTACCAGGTTCATATCATTACTCAAGGTCTTGCTATCCCCACACTCTCTTGAGAATGCTGTGGTCTCAGCAATTATTGGGGACCTTTTACTAAGGTGCACTAAGCTCTAAGTGGGCTTATTAAGCCAAAAAAGGCTTACTGCAGGACACACTAAAGTGTCCTACAGTAATTTCCCTGTCTGTGTGCACTAATTGTGCTCTATTTATTTTATTTTTGGATGGGGCATGGCATGGCATGGCAGGGAATGATCATAGAAGTGTATCAAACCAACATATTCAGATTAGTCTGCGCTAACTGGATAAAATGGACTTAATGCAGGAGTCCTCAATGCCTCCTAAATAGGAGGCCTTAAGTGCTCTCACATTTTCGAAAGAGAAAGGCGCCCATATTCGGACCCAAATCGGGAGATGGGCGCCTTTTCTTGTGGGCACCCAAATCGGTATAATCGAAAACCGATTTGGGCGCCCCCAACTGCAGTCCGTCGTGAAGACGAACAAAGTTCCCGGGGGCGTGTCATAAGGGTAGCAAAGGCGGGTCAGGGGCCTGCCGGGGCATGTTTAAAAGATGGGGGCGCCATCGGCAGATAATGGAAAAAAGAAGGGCGTTTTTAACGAGAATGTAGGCCACTTTTTTTTTGGACCCTTTTTTTCACGACCAAGTCCCAAAAAAGTGCCCTAAATGACCAGATGACCACCGGAGGGAATTGGATATGACCACCCCTGACTCCCCCAGTGGTCACTAACCCCCTCCGACCAAAGAACTTTAAAAACTTTTTTTCCAGCCTCTATGCCAGCCTCAAATGTCATACCCAACTCCATGACAGCAGTATGCAGGTCCTGGAGCAGTTTTTAGTGGGTGCAGTGCACTTCAGGCAGGTGGACCCAGGCCTCCCCCTACCTGTTACACTTGTGGTGGTAAATGGGAGCCCCCTTACCCCTCAAACCCACTGTACCCACATGTAGGTGCCCCCATTCACCCATAAGTGCTATGGTAATGGTGTAGAGTTGTGGGGAGTGGGTTTTGGGGAGGATTTGGGGGTCTCAGCACCCAAGGTAAGAGAGCTATGGACCTGGGAGGTAATTTAATGTTTTTTTTTTAATTTTTTAAAAGTGCCCCCTAGGGTGCCCAGTTGGTGTCCTGGCATGTGAGGGGTACCAGTGCACTACAAATCCTGGCCCCTCCCACGACCAAATGCCTTGGATGTGTTCGTTTTTGAGCTGGGCGGCTTTGGTTTCCATTATCGCTGAAAAACGATACCGCCCATCTCAAATCTGCCCAAATCTGATGCATTTGTCTGGCACCAACCATATGGACGCCCATCTTTTTCGAAAATACGGTCTGTCCTGCCCCTTCGTGTACCCATCCTCGGAGATAGTCACCCATGGAGATGGGCGTCCGGGTTTGATTATGCCCCTATGTGTGCCTAATCTGCACCTAACTTAGGGGCCCTTTTACTAAGTGGTGGTAAGCCCACTGCGGACTTACCACATGCTAAACAGGAACTATCATCGAGCTACCGCAGCAATTCAGCAGTAGTTCCCACCCCCAGTGTGTGCCATTTCCGACGCTACAAAAAATGTACTATTTTTGTAGCACCGGTGTTTACCCAGTGGTAATCAGGCAGTGCTGTGCGCTGCCCGGTTACTGCCAGGTTAGCACAGGAGCCCTTACCGTCACCTCAATGGGTGACAGTAAGTGTGCCCCCCTGAATTGGCCACGTGGTAAGTGGTTCACTTATAGCACAACCATTTCTTAAAAAAAAAAAAAGAGAAAGCCTTTTACCCACTGCGGTAAAAGGGGGCCTCAGCACATGTCAAATACACACGCCGAATTATTGCTACGTCATGCAAGGTTCCACGTTAGGAGTTAAGGACCAAGAAAGGGATCTGGGTGTTGTCGTCGATAATACACTGAAACCTTCTGCTTAGTGTGCTGCTGTGACTCGGAAAGCGAATAGAATGTTGGGTATTATTAAGAAAGGTATGGAAAACAGGTGTGAGGATGTTATAATGCCGTTATATCGCTCTATGGTGCGACCGCACCTTGAGTATTGTATTCAATTCTGGTCGCCGCATCTCAAGAAAGATATAGTGGAATTGGAAAAGGTGCAGTGAAGGGCGACGAAAATGATAGTGGGGATGGGACGACTTCCCTATGAAGAAAGACTAAGGAGGCTAGGGCTTTTCAGCTTGGAGAAGAGACGGCTGAGGGGAGACATGATAGAGGTATATAAAATAATGAGTGGAGTGGAACAGGTGGATGTGACGCGTCTGTTCATGCTTTCCCAAAATACTAGCACTAGGGGGCATGCGATGAAACTACAGTGTAGTAAATTTAAAACAAATCGCAGAAATGTTTTCTTCACCCAAGGCGTAATTAAACTCTGGAATTCGTTGACAGAGAACGTGGTGAAGGCGGTTAGCTTGGTAGAGTTTAAAAGGGGATTAGACATGTTTCCTAAAGGACAAGTCCATAAACTGCTACTAAATGGACTTAGGAAAAATCCACAATTCCGGGAATAACATGTATAGAATGTTTGTACGTTTGGGAAGCTTGCCAGGTGCCCTTGGCCTGGATTGGCCACTGTCGTGGACAGGATGCTGGGCTCGATTGACCCTTGGTCTTTTCCCAGTGTGGCATTACTTATGTACTTATGCCGATGCTAGCGCAGGCCACCTTTTACTGCAGCTTAGTAAAAGGACCACTTAAGTTGAGTGCATTTACGCCTCAGCAACTGAAATATGGCATTCACCTCATGCTCATTCACTACATCAAAAGCCTCCTATATGCAGTTTTTTACATAATCACTTTGCAATGATGTAACTATACCCACAAAATCACTCAACATTTTGGCTACTTTTCCAACAAAAAATTGATTAAAATCCATAGGGCTAATAAAATATCCGATAATGGGGACAGGCCTTTATCTCATCAAAAAGTTAACTGTCTGAAATAATTTTTGCTGGCAACAATGTCTTAGTAATTTTCTGTTGAAAATACTCATTCCTAATGGCACAATCTATCTATATTCTTACAATTTAAAAGCAAATGGTGCTCAGCTTGTCTCAATTCACATCTTAACTCACGCAATGCGGAGTTACACCAGTTCTGCAAATTTACACATTTCGCCTCTCTCATTGGAGCAGTGTCCTCAATCGTGCTGTCCAAAGATGAGTTCCACAATAATACAGCTTCAGTGATAGACAAATTCTGAATAGATTCCAGGTGAGGTAACCATTTCTCCAACAGCAAAGATGCTTCAAAAGGAGATCGTGCTTGTTTAATAACCATACTCTCATGCACTTTCACAAAAGCACAGGAGAAACAAATACACAGATGATTAAACCATAATAGATGACCATAGTGAACAGCAGATGCTATCTGCCATAAAAGAAATGGGAAAAAAAAAAGCTAAATCTAAACTGTGACCAGTCATATGTTTGGATTCTGTTACAATTTGTCGAAAACCTAAAGCGTTCAATGCTTCAAGAAAAATTTGATCTCCCTCTATAAACGAGGGAGACAAGAGAATGAAATACAGGTTTCCCCAAATCTACAGGGAAAGATATTATCACATCTGACAAAAAGGAGCAATTCACTTGGAAAACAGTGGTGGTGGTGGTGTTGGGGGGGGGGGGGGGGGGGGAAGGAGGAATAAAATATACATAGTGCCATTGTCACACTGTCAAGCAGCAAACTATCCAGACGACACAGGAGAGGGAAACCAAAATATATTCAGGAGCAGAAAACAAGAATCCAAAGAGCCTTCAGGAATGGGGAATGAACTCAAGTTTTATTGGGCTGTTCCTGTCCAATAAAACTTGAGTTGACGTTCAATTCCTGAAGGCTCTTTGGATTCTTGTTTTCTGCTCAAGCAGCAAAATATCAACAGGTCCATCACAATGAATGACTACTTTCTTAAAATTAAGTGAAACGCAATAATTAATCAACACCCTCACCTCTTTTCAAGACCCTACGGTCCTGCACATACTTCATTGGACAGTATTGATCCACGCAGACAATCATAACTGTGCAATTCAGTTATACAAAGAATATCTAAGGACATGTCCTATATTAATCATGAACAAATACAGTTTTATTCCTAAACAATCTCACATTTAACAGGCAATTTTCAAACCTTCCTCTGAATTCTTACAAACAATAGAAGTTGTAACAGTATCAATACTTAAATCTTTGCAAGTCCTGTCTCCCACTCTTAATCCTGGTATCCACTGACAGGTCTCCATATTGTACCAGTCACAACTGGTTTAACAGAGTTTGGCCTAGGGCAAGATAAACTCATATCTGCACACAACAGTTATCGCTTCACTATCAACAACTATACTCACACACTGTCTCCTGTATTTCACCTCTGAGCATCTGATGATGTCACGGGAGGGGGGGGGGGGCAAGCACTCGTCTGCAGTGGGATTTCCAGCACAAATGAAGGTTACAAGACGTTCCAGGCAGCCAGCACAAATGGCACAACACATAGACAGGTCAAGTAATGTGGATTGCCTTCCAGAACCTCCAGTGTGTTTTTGAATCTCCAGGAGCTCCTTATATCATATCGCAAGTGTTTACTTAACTGTTGTCTTCCCTTCTGTAACTTCCATAACTTCTCTTCCCTTCTGTAAGTTCCATAACTTCCCTCAGCTACCCGCCAAGAGCCCCAGGCAAAGCCGGTGCCAAGTAATGAGGTGTAAAACATGCAAGTGCATGAAAAGAAGCTGATTACAATATACAAACTGTAATGAGACTTGTGTTGTGTACTGAGTGCCGATTATGCAAATACCAATCATCTAGATTTCCAATTATCCAGACCCATTATCCACTAATACCTTCCCAGCCAATCCTCGTGGTCTGCACAAAGAAAAGCCCTGTCCTTTCCTTTTCCGGCCCTTTCCAGACTCATACACAGCAGAAATAAACCCTTTCTGCCTTGCTCTTGTGGCAGAGGAAACAACCTTGCTAATGTTGCTTGCGGGAACGGGGCAGAGGAAACAGCCTTGCTATCGCTGCTTAGAAAAAAGGCAAAAAGGCACATTTTGTCATTAAAAGAGAAAATTGATATTGTGGAGAAATTAAGAAAGGGGGTGTCGGAGAAAAATTTGGCAGAAGAATATGATGATCACCTGGTTGATGCTGATGCTGGACCACACATGCAGAAGCCTTCAAATGTAAATACAGCGATGGCTTGGCTGGAAACCAGGAAGGAAACGTGCAATCCAACTCCTTTTTCTGAAAAGACTACATGATCTGCAGCAGAGAAACAAAAATCGGCCTTGAAGCATTACTCCTATTTTAGTGTACAGCTGTGTATGTACAATATGTACAAAAAATACAGCACTGCACTGTACTTTTAAAAAAAGTACTTTTGATTAGAACGTGTATTTTATACTTTTTTCCTCAAACATATTGATGAAAATAAACTAACTGTTTAATATGCAATGGTGAACCTTGTTTTCTTTACAGAAATTTGATAGTCTGAATAATTGACGTTCTACTGTAATTGGTGCTAATAATCAATTATTGGCATTAACTGGCAACAATCTGAATTTACGTGTACATCTTGCTAGGTGGTATTCTATAAAGATGTGCAATACATTTTTTAGCATGTGATTGAAAAGGGGGTGTGGCCATGGGAGGTCATGGGTGGACTCAGGGGCATTCACTAGAGATTATTTTTTTTTTTTCAGCCCTTGATATTCCTGCAAGTGATCCTGAGGTGACTATCAGGCTATTTTTTGAAAGAGAAGGGTGCCCATCTTTTGACACAATCGGAAGATGGGCGTTCCTTCTCACAGGGTTGCCCAACTCAGCATAATCGAAAGCCGATTTTGGGCGTCCTCAACTGCTTTCCATACGGGGATGACCAAAGTTTACGGGGGGGTGTCAGAAGCATAGCGAAGGCGGGTCTGGGGCGTGCTAAACACATGGGCGTCCTCAGCCAATAATGGAAAAAAGAAGGGCGTCCCTGACGAACACTTGGGCGACTTTACTTGGTCCTTTTTTTTTTTCAACCCAAGCCACAAAATGTGCCCCTAAATGACCAGATGAGCACCGGAGTGAATCAGAGATGACCTCCCCTTATTTCCCCAGTGATCACTAACCCCCTCCCACCCTAAAAAATAAAATTAAAAATATTTTTTCCAGCCTCTATGCCAGCCTCAAATATCATACCCAGCTCCATGACAGCAGTATGCAGGTCTCTGGAGCAGTTTTAGTGGGTATTGCAGTGCACTTCAGGCAGGCAGACCTAGGCCCATCCCCCCTACCTGTTACACTTGTGGTGGTAAATGTGAGCCCTTCAAAATCCACCCCAAAACCCACTGTACCCACATGTAGGTACCCCCTTCATCCCTATGCGCTATGGTGTGGTGTACAGTTGTGGCGAGTGGGGTTGGGGGGGGGGGGTTGGGGGGCTCAGCACAAAAGGTAAGGGAGCTATGCACCTGGGAGCTTTTTCTGAAGTTCACTGCAGTGCCCCTAGGGTGGCCGGTTGGTGTCCAGGCATGTCAGGGGGACCAGTGCACTACGAATGCTGGCTCCTCCCATGACCAAATGGCTTGGATTTGGTCGTTTCTGAGATGGGCGTCCTCGGTTTCCATTATCGCTGAAAATCGGGGACGACCATCTCTAAGGACGACCATCTCTAAGGGCGACCTAAATGTTGAGATTTGGGCATCCCTGACCGTATTATCGAAACGAAAGATGGACGCCCATCTTGTTTCGATAATATGGGTTTCCCTGCACCTTTCACGGGGACGTCCTGTGAGGACATCCTCAGGAAAAGTTGGGCGCCCCGTTTCGATTATGCCCCTCTATGTGGTTTACAATTTCTATTACTGGTACTTTGCACTGTCCCTAATGGGCTCAGAATAAGGCTCTCAGCCCACTGTCAACTGTCAGCCAGCTGTGGGAATCAAACCTGGTTTCCCAGGTCCGCCACCTGCTGCACCAACCATTAGGCATTGTGGGGTCCTTTTTACCAAGGAAAAAAGGCCCTATACTAGCGACAGGGGCCATCTTCCCCTTGTACCAGGGTCCTTTTGACTTCAGCGGGTAAAACGCCCCCAGACACACATGGCCATATGGTAAGAGAACTCTTACCGCATGGCCTTATGGCGGGAAGCCCTTACTACCACCCACTGAGATGGCGATAAGGGCTCCCACACTAACCTGATGGTAACCAGGCAGTGCGCGGCAATGCACGATTACCGCTGGGTTATCACTCCGCAAGCCTTTTCCAGGGCTTTTCTTTTTCCCCCAGAAATGGTGTGTGATTAGGGTGCGACTACCACCGATGGCTGTGTTGGGCTGGTGGTAGTCCCGGAAGAGCAAGCGGTAAGCCTGTGTTGAGCTTACCGTCGCGTTGTAAAAGGGCCTCTGTGTGCAGTATTATAGAATCCAGGAGATCCATGCCTAATTTAGGTGGGAGGATTTACACTAGGTTTCAGTTGGTGTAAATCCTTGTGTCCAATATTGGATGTACATCCCGACGCTAAGTGCTATTCTATAAATGGCGTCCAACTCAGAGTGCCATTTACAAACTAATGATCAGTGCTCATTTTTTTTCAGCGCCCAAATTTGGCTGCCATTTACTGAATCCAATACAGCAAAGCTACCTCTCTTTTGTTAAGTTTACTTTTTTAATTAAATGTTCTTGATAGCCATATGCATTGTGGGTAATACAACAAAATCAATATTATTCATACCAGTCATTTACAAATGCTATAGAATGGAATTATTTCTCTAACGTGTTTGTCTCACTCATACACACCATACTGCAGCAGGATATGTTTATTCACTTCTACCCTAACTGAGATAATATTTAACCATCTCTCTGACCTCATGTGCAACTTTCTTTAAATCAGTCACCTTTACTTTCTAACTCTTCCTACTCTCTTACCTATTTATATGTTTGCTTTACCCTTCACTTATCAATTATAATGTTCTAATACATATAGTGTTGACACTGTAAATAGTATACTATACCATACTTTGTATTGTTATTTGAATATTTTTACTGCTGTAATTGCCTTGAGTGAATTCCTTGAAAAAGGTGGTAAATAAATCCAAATAAATAAATAAATAATGTGGCAGGTGGAAAGGGATTGCAAGGGAACATTTCAGAAAAAGCAGACTGAAAGAAAGCAGTGAAAGGGTAAATGAGGGGGTAATCAGGATTTAGCACAGAATTGCAATTAAAACTATGACTAGCATGGTGCTGCCATGCTAACACAATGGAAGACATTTCACATTTAGTAAATGTTAGACGGGGAGAACTGAAAACAAATTGGAATGGAAAGACACAGTCAAGCGTTAGGGCATTGCTGGATGCTGGATCAGCTAGATTGCTGGCAGTGTAGATCTATATGGCTGCATTAAAAAATGCTGAGGAGATGTGAGAAATAGACATCATATTGCCAATCAGTCTGAAGAATGGTGCCCTTTCTTTTGTAAACTTTTTAAAATCCATTTAGTTGCCTTGAAATCTCTGCTGACTACATACTGCATGCTGTGATCCTTTCACACTATGCAGCTGTGCTTTAAAAGGGGAGTAAAATAGTCTCCTTTCCCTTTTGGTACTGTTATGTCATTAAGAGCACTTTAATAACCAGTGGATAGAAAACAAAAGGTGACCTTTAGGTTGCTGGGGATAATAAAGTGTGGAGTGGAGGCAACCACAATTCATTGTGTGCACCTGTGCTGTGTAATGCCAGCAACACAACGTGTCTCGTGGAATATGCCAAACATTTTAATTCCCTTTGTTGTGTTATTTTGGTTTTGATAGATAGATAGATAGATAGATAGAATTTAATTCCAGCATTTCTATGCTGCTTAACCTCCAAGTTCAAAGCAGGTTCCAATATGAAATATTAAAATACAGTAAAATTTCAGCTACAATCAATACGTAAAACATGTAAACATCAAAGAAAATAAGGAACAAATTAATGCCTATACAATAATCTAGCTTCATCAAAATCCAGTTATTTACTCATTAAATATTTCTGGAATAGCCACACTTTCAGAGCTTTCCAAAATGACATGTAGGTAATATTTTCTGGAGCTTTCCCAAACAAAGTTCTATTTTGTACTGAATCGACAGACTCGATGAGAAGGCAGTACCAATAAACAGTTGTTGTGATGATCTAAGACAGTGATAATTTTGATAAATTGTAACCATAAGTATTAGATAAACAAGACATAAGCCATATAAAATCTGAAAAATAAAGGGGCTCTTTTACTAAGCCATGGTAGGCAGGTGCACCAAAAAGAACTGCCACAGGATGCACTGAGGTGTCTCGCAGTAGTGTGCCGATCAGCGCATGCTAATTCCATGCTATTTTTAAAAACTATTTTGGCTTGGCAGGCATGGCTAAAGACAGAGAGTAGGCGTGCCCAGCACTAATCGGATAGCATGGGTACATTGCTGCGTGTTGCCCGATTAATGTGGGTGTAGAACCGGAACCCTTACCACCAAGTAATAGGTAGCAGTAATGGCTCCCCTGGTAATGGCCAAGGGGCCATTACAGGAAATTAGACAAATGCAACCATTTTACTGCCATGTTCAAAGTAGCTGCAGCATAGTAAAATGGCCCCTAAATATGCAAAAGCATAGGTCAAAACATCATTTATCTTATTGTATACATTCTTGTCAAGATTGGAGCTTGTGAATCAGGTTCTGCCAGAAATAATGGATGAACACACATGAGGTCCTTTTACTAAGCACATATACCATGCAGGTGTGGTAATTGTAGGGGGCATGCCCAGCGTGTCTTCTGCAGGTACCACACTGAAATGTTCTTTACAGTGTGGTGATTGTTTGCAATTAGTGCAGAAACACGACACCATCTCTTGAGGAGCCAGTAAAGTATATCTGCGCTAATTACCGTGAATAGTGCACAATGTCCGATACTAGAGGACAATTGTCCTGATGTAATGTATGTCTAGAAATTGTCAATGTTAGCATTTTACTGATTTTTGATGCACTGTCTACTGTATTTCTCCCAACACTTTTACCTTGAACCAGTGCATTTTTTTCTAGCAAAAAAGGTGCCGGTACTCAAATGCCAGGCCACCCTTCAGGGGTGGGGTGATCACTGAGGGACCCACCCCACAATGGCCAAGCCCCACCCCACAATGGCCAGGCCCCCTGCAACCAGTCAAAGAATCTATGACCAGGCAGAATTGGTGTGTAGGGCCTGAGCTCTTTCATTAAAACTTGGTGTCCAATAGGAAAAGGTGCCGGTACTCAGTACCCCCTCAAAAAAGCCCAGCCTTGAACATACATTTAATGCAACCAACTGTACTTAAGAGGGAAAGGGACTTGATATACCACCTTTCTGTGGTATTTTGCAACTACATTCAAAGTGGTCTACATATATACAGGTACTTATTTTGTACCTGGGGCAATGGAGGGTTAAGTGACTTGCCCACAGTCACAAGGAGCTACAGTGGGAATCGAACCCAGTTCCCCAGAATCAAAGTCCACTGCATTAACCACTAGGCTACTCCTCCACTCACTCAAGAGGGGAATTTTATAAATATGTTTCCAGGTGTGAAGCTTGTTTACTTGCATAGAAAGGCAGTTATAAAATTAAACAGAATGACTGGAGATTGGAACCAGCATAGGCAGGAGCAATCTCAATATACTGCTGAGACCTCCCAAAGCAGTCTCATGAGACTGCCGTTGGAAGTGTGACTTAAGTTGCATGTGCAAATACAGTCGTATTCTGTATTTGCATGCACAATGTAGTTAACAAGCCAAACAGTGCTGATAATTGCCAATAAACAAGCAATTACTGACACTAATTGGCAATAATTAGAATTTATGCACACAGCTGTCTAAGTGTATTCTATAATGTGATGTGCCTGAATTCCAAGTTGCATAGTTGAAAAAGGGCATGGCCATGGGTGAGGAATGGGCAAGTCATGGGCATTTTAAAAATCTATGTGTGTTGTTATGGAATATACCTGTTCTATGCGTAATTTAGGTTGTCAGGTCAAGGTGTCATAGGTAGGAACAAAGCCCCCTTGCTCTTGCATAGAAATAATGGATGTTGCAACCTTTGCGGCAGCTCGCAGTACTTGTGGTCATTAGTTGTGTTATACTTGAAGTACTGTATACAGCTTTAGAGGCCGTATATTGCTAAGGATATAACAAGACTTGAAATACGGTAGTTCAGAGGAATGCCATCAAATGGTTTTGGGTCTGCACCAGAAACACGAGAAAGGTCTCTATGAACATGTCAAGACCAGCCACCACTGTTTGATTGCTCTGTTGCTGTCTGCACCAGAAGACATATGAGAAGAGACTTGAACATTGTGACAGGGAAGAGAGCCTAGAGTCTTTATGGTTCCTGTCACAGGGTCACAATCCCTTAACAGGAGGTTTGGGAAGGAAATGTTAAGGAGTTTATACCTCCCTCTTGTGGTTGAGGGCCCTTAAATAAAACCCAGAGTAGCAGTGGTAGTTGTCAGAAGAAATCCCTGCACAGGGCCGTCGAGAGCCGGGGCCGGGCCCGGGACAAGGCCGCCCCTGGCCCCCCCCTGAGGTCACGTCGTGTTGTGCCCCCCCACCCGAGGTCGCTGGGCCCCCCTCCACCCACTGCCAGTGCCGGGCCCTCTGAACTAACCTGAAGCGCCTTCATCTTCGACGCAAGCAGCAGCAGCAGGGCAGACCTCTCCTTCCTTCCCTGCCTCGCCCTCGCGGACGTTACATCAGGTGAGGGCGGGACACGGAAGGAAGGAGTGGCCTGCCCTGCTGCTGCTGCTGCTTGCGTCGAAGATGAAGGCACTTCAGGTTAGTTGTGGGAGCGATGGAGAGCGGGTGGGCCGGACTGTGGCGGCGCGGGCCCCCCCCGGAGGCCCGGGGACTTTTGTCCCCCCTGTCCCCCCCTCTCAGCGGCCCTGTCCCTGCTACCCTTAGCTATGTCCCTTTAAAGGAAGGGGGATGGGAGAAACTGGTGAGAGCTCCAGGGATGGGCTGCTCAAGCTTATTGAAGAAACACTTTATTTCCATGGATAATGAAGGGAATGGCTCAATCCCAGAGAAGGGGGAAGGAGAACGGTTAATTACCTGAGGACTGTTTATATTTCCCTTAGGTAAGTAACAAGGTGAGGAGTATAGGAAGGGTTGCAAGGAAGCCCAAACCCGGAACTGGAAGAAATACGTATGGAGAAGTCCTCAGAGAAGACCTGCCATGAGAAGCCTGAGAGGTATCAGGACTGGTTACTGGCAGCTGGGAGAGCTGGACCATCAAAGAGGATTTTAGTCTTTCATTTATAACATGTGAATATGCTGTTAGAAAAGAGAATGCAGCCAAGGCAGCCAGGCCTGAAGAATAAGAAAGGCTGGAGGATGCTGATAAAGTGGCAAGGACTGCAGACCAGGGACAGTTTCCCTGGGGTTTATATTTTTGATTAATATTTGTTTAACAGCTGGTGCGGAGGATAGGATAGAAGTCATGTTGAGAGTTGTCCTATCCAGGGTAAGGTGGCTGTGCTCAAGCTGATGAGCCAGTCTTGATTTTTTCAATATTGAAAACTACAACCCTCAATTAAATTCAAATGCCTGAGAGAGAAGTAACGTCAGAAGTGAACTAATTTGCATATTTCCTAGCTCGTGCCAAAAAGGAAGGAGGAGCTGATTTGCACACCACACTGCATGCTGGGCATAGGCGCCCGGTATAAGAGGCTTGGGGAGGCTATGCCTCCCAGCCACAGCAGGATGGATCAGCTGTTTCTATAGAAATGCTAAATAGTATTAGTAGTAGTTCTCCTGCGAGTCCTAATTGCAGCAGCTGCAGTGAAAGCCGTCTCTAGCCTGGTGTATAACCGGTTGTAATTTGATTCCCTTACTGCTGGAGAGCAGAGCAGGGGGGTTGGCTGGAAGCAGTTCACACCAAAGAGACTTGCACTGACCCCTGAAATTTTAAAAGTGCTAAAAATAAGTTTTAAAAGTATTTGCATTAACTTTAATTGCAGAATTTAGGTGCTAGGAAGTGGGATTGGTACGCTATGTACTCAAATTTGCTCAAGCCATATGCAAATTAGTCCGTTTTGGGGAGGTTCTCATTTGCATATTTATGGGTAAAAATTGTTGGAAATGTTTACAGCCTTAATGTTAGGGCATGGCTCTGATCAAAAATGTGAACTTTGATCCAAAAACGAAGGGTTTAGCTAGTGTTTTTGACTAAAAATTCCCATTAGAGTGTCTTTATGTTAATCTGCATTCAAATAGAGCTCTCTGATTGGATGAGCAGCTCCTGTTAGAAAATCTGCCCGGGAACAGAGAGGAGAGGAGAGAATCAATGGGTGGGTGGGTGTGGATGGCTGGAGGGGGGGCAGGGGAGAGGAGAGAATCAATGGGTGGGTATGGATGGCTGGAGGGGGGGCAGGGAACAAGGACAAGAAATGAAGAAGAAAGGCAGAAGTAAAGAAATAAATGGAAAGGAAGCCCTGGAAACGGAGTTAAGAGGACAGATAGCAGCAGAATCGGATACTAGCATGATCAGAAAAACAAAGTCACCAGACAACAAAGGTAGAAAAGATCATTTTATTTTCATTATAGTGTTTGGAATATGTCCACATTGAGAATCAGGTGCTCAACATTAAATGTTTATATTTATTTACTTATGTATGGCATTTTATCCCACATTAAACATGAATTAGGATGTTTTGTGGCTCTACATGATATTATGATCCTTGTTTCATATTGTTGACGATCTGCATTTTCCATATGGGTGGTATATTGGTGTATTAGGTTCTGCCCAGTGTAATATTTATGGTACAGTAAGGTTCTGAGTGTGTTTTTGCACAAAGTTGTGCATAGTGTTTTGCAGTTGAGCGATTGTGGTTAGTATATGCTTTGAGCAACCACTTTATTCTTTGACATATGATACATAACTAATATCTAAATTTAATAAAAGGTATTAATTGTGACTTTTATTTTTATTTATTTATTTTTTCTGTCTGTTATCAGACAATTATGGATTTAAGCTCCACCCCTGGTCCCACCTCTAACCCCGCCCCTTTTAGCCTCCCCAAACAGTTGGGCCACCGACCGCCTATGATGCTGGGAGAGTTATTTTTGTTATAAGAAGCTGGAGAATAAAATTAATCCACAGGTAAAGTACACAAGAAAGATGTGGTAGAGATTGGGGCTCAGTTTTGAAACAGGAAAAAGTAAAAAAAAAAGTCCTAATTTTTATTTATTTATTTATTTATTTATTTATTGCAATTGCTGATTTGCAACCCATTTTAAGATGTTTTTCTATGCAGTTCATCTGAAATGCATCCAAATCACAAGGGGGCATGTTGATGGCAGGATTTGGGTGTCTCTAAGGGTACCAAGTCAAAATAGCCCCAAGACAAAATAGCCCCAACAAAAGAAAAGAAAAAACTAAAAGAAAAGCCCCCAACATAATAGCCTCTGACAAAACGGCCTGCCCACATTATGGCCCTCATCATTTTAGCCCCCGACAATATGGCCCAACATATTAGCCCCCCTCTGACAAAATGGCCCGATCAGGCAATTCTCACTTACCCATTACTAGCTGCCACCAGTTGTTTAGAATACTGAGCTATTGGCATTTACATGGTTCAGTTTAAATGCATTGCTCAAATGTGCCATTTTTAAAATTAGTATTACGGTGCTCTACTCCCAGTGTATGTTTGCGTTAATTGTGAGTGTCTTTCTACATTCTTTGACTGTTTACAGTTATACTATTGTTTGTTATTTAAAAAAGGCATAATTTTACTGTTTTAGATACTTAAACTGTACTGATCTTTCTCAATTATACCACAATCTGTTCAGTGTGTCAGGTCTTTTCAGATTAGAATGTTAGCTTGTATTATTTATTTACTTATTTATGTAGATTTTGCTCACACCTTTTTCAGTAGTAGCTCAAGGTGAATTACATTCAGTTATACTGGATATTATGCTTTTTTAATAACATTAGTTTCCACCTGTGTGAGACTCCCCCCCTTTTAAAAATGTTTACTATTGACATTTTTAAGAAAGTAGGAGCATTTCATCAGGCATACACGTTTTTTAAGCTAGTAATGTTTTGATAGCGTCTATTGCGGGCTAGTTACATTGCATTTCACAGAAGGAGTGCTATTGTTTTAAGAATACATATTTTTATGTATATTTTTATGAAGATTCTTGTAGTTATGGGTATTGTTCCATTTTGTATTAAGACTGTCTTTTAAAGATGTTTTTGTTTAGCGACGGTTTGCACAAACTTGGTAACCACCTTGTAACCTTTTTTCTGATGGCCTATTATTTATTATTACTTTTTAATTTAACATATATATTTTTCTCTTAGCATGTTGGCATGTTTTTGTCCATTTCTTTGATTGGTTTTATGAAGAACAAGTCACTATTTTATGATCTAATATGTTTTGCATTGATACCAGATATTGTGGCTTGGCTGATACAATTTAAGTAATTAAAACAATTTGTTTTAAGAGATACCTATTTTTGTCAAGGGGGCTATTTTGTCAAGGGTTATTTTGTGGGAGGGGCTGTTTTATCTAGGGCTATTTTTGTCTAGGGCCATTTTGTCAAGGGCTATTTTGTCGGGTCTATTTAGTCAGGGCTATTATGATGGGGTGTCATCTCTAAGACATAGATGTTTTTCTGCCATGATGGAACAAAGCAAAAAAAGTTGGATGTTTTGGACTAGACCTGTTTTAATAGCGACCATGATAGGACACCACAAAAGCGTAGGACCGTGTGCCACTACATAAGTGGAAACCAGCAGAAGGAGAAGTGTAGGTAGCAGGGCTGTTCCACAAAATAACAGAAGGACAAGAGATGTAATAAACAAAATCTTTATTCCTCAAGACCTGCCACAGCACTGTGTTTCGGCGTAAAGCCTACATCAGAGGTTTAAAAATAATAGACATGCATAAAACATAAAAACATAAGTATGAACATAACAAATAAAGGGAATACAATATCTAAAATACATCTAAAATATATTTAGGAACGTGAATCATGAATCAGCACCACTGGTATCACATTGACATGAAACTGGACACACATTGGAGGATCTTAAGTTTTTTGTGTTCAAGATTCATAGGACAAACTGGAGACAAACTGACACAGACAGAATCTTATTACAAGAAGAACAACATTTGATTTTTAATTTTCAAATTGTGTCTCCCCAGGGTTTGAACCTTGAAATTGATTACACCCCTTTTTTATAAGAACTATATTTTTTTACAACATCTGAGACAAGGATTTCTCATTCACAAAATCTCATCACATTTCTCTTCCAACTTTGTACGTAAGATTATCCATCCATCCCAACTTATAAGACTACAATCAATATATCAATATCAAAATCAATATATTGTTTATTAGACTTGATATACCGCCTTCCATGTAAAATATCAAGGCAGTTTACAATCAAAATAAAAGATTCAGGAAGAAACATATAGACGATGGAAGAGAAATGGGGAACATCACTATATTGAGCCTGCCATGAGTGGGAAAGCACGGGGTACAAATGTAACAAAAATAAAAAAATTAAAAAAAATATGATAGGACAGAGGCAAGAGTGCCAAAGAAGGAAACAGATAAATGTAGTATGTAAGGGAGGAGGTGAGGCAGAACTAGGACAGGCAGACTGCAGCCAGTGCCTCAATGTGCCACAAAGTGTTGCTAGTCACTGGATAAGCCAAACCAAAGAGATGTGTCTTCAATGCAGACTTGAACTTAGGGAAGGATGGCTCTATGCGTAGATCCCTCAGAAGCACCTTCAACATGGAAGGTGCTAAGAAGAAAAAGGCAGAATGCTATGTGGATTCAAATTGAGTAAGTTTTGTGGGGGGATAAACAAACATTCTCACAGGTGTGAGAAGTCTTTGGCAATATCCTACACATATGGGAGGTAATTTTATAATATAGTACCTATGTGTGAAGGCCAAGTGATCACCTATTTGTAGCCTGTTTTATAAAGTCACATGTGTTTATGTTTATGTGACTTTATAAAACACTAGGGGTAATCAGAAAAAAAAACTGAAGCCATGGAAATTTTGTTAGTATGTAAAGAACATGCATATTGGATAAAATACACATACACATCATGACTACACCCAAACCCTGTCCCCTGAACATGCCCAGAACACAGGTCACATAAAAGTACTGTCAACCCTTGATTTAACGGACCCTGATTTAATGGATTTCAGATTTAACGGATAGTAGAATGATATAACTTTAGGTGATATTCAAGATTGGTTGGATGAAAGTGAAGTGGATCCAGGTTATCAAATGCCCTGGACTGAGGTGATTGCACAGGAAGTGCGTGCAGAAGACAAAGAGGAAGAGGATTCAGATAAAGATGCAGACAAACTGGTGATGAAACCCAAGATGTCTCATGTTTTGCAAATGCATTGATACTCTTATCAACTACTACATTGAAGTACCTGACACTTCTGAGGTTAAACCTTACTATGAACATTTGAGAGGTTTAAGAGAAATTGTGATCTGGGAGCAGTGTAAAAGTGGGAAGCAGCTGAAGCTTGATACTTTCATCTTGTAATGTATGTGGAAACACTGTTAAGTGAGCATAAGGAGGCAAATAGTTCATCCAACTTGGAATAAGGTAAAAACAGCCTTTTTAACATCTAATTTATATTCATGTTTATGCTCTAAAACACATTTATAAACAAATCTATTAGATTTCTTATGACTTTTTTTGTTTTTAGTTTTAGGACTTCCCAGGCAACAACGGACAATTGGCAATTAAGGACACTTGCTCACCCCAGTTAGTCCATTAAATCTAGGTTTGACTTTATATGCCTTGTGGTGTTACTACATGTGCTTTTATGTGTATAAAGCCTGAAGTAATGATATAAAAGTCCATTTACTTGCATATAAAGGCCATTGGGACCCTTTTATTAAGCCGCATAAGCTTCTACGAACACCCAACGTGCATCAAAATGGAGCTACTGCCTGACTACCATGTGGCTCTTGCCAGTGGCATAGCTAGGTGGGGCACCAGAGGAGCGGCCGCTCCACCAAATGGAGTTCTGCTGGTGCTTATTTTTTTCTCGTCGTGTTGCATTGAAAATGTGCACCGGTGGAAGTCCGCTCTCGCGACACTTTCGCTCCCCCCATGCCTTCAACCTGGCTCCGCTTCTGGCTCTTGTGGTAATTTCATTTTTGGCGCATGTCCAATATGCGCATCTGAAAAATATTTTTTATTTTCGGGCACGCGTAATGGACGCGCGCTAAGTGGCATTTAGTGCATGTAGGTCATTAATACCCGGTTGCCGCATGAGTCTTTAATGCTAGGTCAATGGCTGGCGGTAAGGTCTCAGACACAAAATGGACGCTTGGCAATTTTCATTTTGCCGCACATCCATTTTGGCAAAATTATTTTTTAAAAAAGGCCTTTTTTACAGGTGCACTAAAAAATTGATCGGCGCGTGCCCAAAACCCACACCATTTTTCAGCGTGCCTTTGTAAAATTACCTCCAGAGAGAACTGCAGTTTGACAGAATGACATTATTGGATCACTTCCTATACCTACCTTAATCCTTTTACTTTTCTCTCACCTCTACTGCAATTTTTTCTTGCACCCTTATTGAATGAAAACCATCTTGTGACTCACAGTTGTATGCTAAATGTAGATGAAGGAGGATGTAAGGGAATATCTTTGTCTCTTCATGATTTCTAGATATGAAATTTGAAAACTGAATGGAGGCAGCTTTTTAAATTATGAAGGATTTTCACTTCAGTCTTCTTGTCTTTCTCATCTTGTTTTCTTTTGCTTCTTTTCTCATGTGTGCCTGACGATCCTAGCAGCATGTTTCTTCTTTTTCTCCATATCAAGGCCTTCTTCCTGATGCTTTATCCTTTGTTTTGCTTTCCATTTCTTCCTCTCTGAAGTGCATTCACACACTTACATGATTGCACATCTACTCCCAGTTGGCTGTAGGCACTTGCAATTGTAATTTTCTGCTCCTTCAGTTCTCAAATTATGTCAATAAAGCTCCAGTTTCTCTTATCTGTTGGCAGCATCAAATTTTATTTTTAAGTATTGATGGAATGTTGAGTATGTTTGCACAGTTAATTTGATTATCATGATGTAAAGGCTTTCTTATCACTCAATGGCATCATGTAATGGAGATGTACTGTGAAAGACAATATAATACAGCGTATCGAAAAGCCATCATTAGCAGTCCGATCAGCTACAGTCTTCTTTCAAGACTATCCCTCAACTGCTGTGTGCATTGGGATGCTTATTATTATTTGCAAGTAACTTATTCATGCATAGAATTTTTCAAAAGTTCAAAAGGAAATTCAGAATGTAAATATAGATTTATATTATATTTACCTCCAACAGAGAATTTTTGTTGCCATGAAAATATATCTTACGTTTTGGCACTGTTCCTGTGCATCACATAACTGTTTATGCTGCATTGATCTAGGGTTTGTGCTGGACTTGAAGAAAATGCAATATGTAATTCTGATTGATTTACTGAGATTTTCTATATAAGCTCATGAATATAGGCATAAGCACATGAATATAGACATAGAGATATTAAAAACACTCTAAACTATCTACAGTCAAAGAATACAACCACTCTTGTCTCTTTTTCTTTTCCTTTTCCTTTCCAAACACAAATATGCCTTGGCTGAAGCTGTTCATTCAGTGAACTAGGATTGAGAAGGGGATCAGATTTCTAGAAAGAAATAAAACAAACAAAAAAAGTGCAAGATCAACAAAATTAATTTTAGTCTGAATAGAGAATGTGGTTCAGAATAATGATCCATGCCAGGAAATCATGATGTTTGAATTAATTGCTAACAGCAGCCAGGGGTGTGATAATGCATAGGGATCGTGAGTTTTTCCCCATCTCTGTTGGAAAGTACTTCAGAGAATGGACTTTTTGCTCAGTCCCTTCCCCTCCAAAGGAACATGATGGGATGAGGTGAGCATGCAGCAGATAGAGCAAAGAAGCGCTGCTATACTTCCTAATTCGCCCCTCCCCCTATCATTCAGGGATAGGAAAAGAGAAGATTGCAACTGGAAAAGATAGTTCAGAACAAGGAAGAGCCTCTTTTTCCTTTGTCCTAGAAGGCCTTTTCAAAATTTTTGCCAAAAACGCACGTGCGGCAAAATTAAAATTGGTGTGCGTCCATTTTGGGTCTGAGACGTAATGACCTATGCGCGTCAAATCCCACTTGACGTGCATCAGAAAATAAAAATTATTTTTCAGACGCATGTCAAAAATGAAATTACCACAAGGGCCACGTGGTAGCCACGTGGTAACTCCAAATTGGCATGCATTGGGCACATATGGGTGCCTACGTGGCTTAGTAAAATGGCTTCTGAATGCAGAAATAACTTTGTATGAATAAGTGTAACATAAAGCTATGCCAGCACTTACCACCCTGACTCACCTCTAAATTGAACTCCCAAAGGGAGCAAAAATGATCTGTACTAGCTTTTGACCCAATTCTGCCATCTTGAAAAATAGCGGCAACTGCAGCCTAGCAGTACATCAGAACATATCTCTAGGGGGCAGGAGATGCTGTCTTTTCTTCTGATCCCAGCGATACATTTTGACATATTGCAAGAGTGCCCAACAATGGTATACCTATAGGGGTGTAGTTATTATTGTGTATTAAGGGAATAATGCACAATTTCCCCTCTTAACATGGAAAAATCATGCATAATTTTAATACAGTGCACACTGGCATTACTTTTCCTGTCCAATTATCTCAGGCCAACACACACAGAAGGTGTTCTCTCCACGAAAGAGCAACGAAGCAAAGCTTCAATTATCTCAGGCACCATCTGGAGCCAGTCCTGTTGGTGTCAGTGGGACCAGTGCACTAGAAATACTGGCGCCTACCACGTCCAAATGCAAGCCATTTGGACGTTTTTGACTTGGACGTCTTTGGTTTCGAAAATCGCCAAAAGTCAAAGAAGACCAAATCGAAGGACGTCCAAGTTTAAGGACATCCTTGGATTTGGATGGCTTTTGACAGTATTTTCGAAACAAAAGATGGACGTCCATCTTTTTTCGAAAATACGGTTTTCCCCACCCCCGGATTTGGACATTTTAGAAAGACGTCCAAATCCAAACATAGACGTTTCTTTCAAAAATGTTCCTCTGTATGGATATCAGCAGCTTAATTACATCACTCTCCATACAACTTATTTTGCATCTGTGCATTCTAGTAATTCACCTGTGTATTTGAACACACATATGTGCAATGAACAGTTTCCATACTAAGCTGTATTCTGTAAGTATGGTCCTAGATGGGCAGAGTTTGGATAGAGCATGTGTGGGGCACAAAAGTTACATATATACTGCCAGATTCTATATAGTGCGCCTAGAGATCTGCGCCAAAATCCAGGCACATTCTATAATAATGCATATAACTTAATTGGCTTAACCAGCTGATCAGCATTGATAACAGCACTTAACAAGCAATAATGAGCACTAGTTGGCAATAATTAGAATTTGTGTGCACAACTCACTAAGTATTTTATAATGAACTGCGCCTAAATTCTAAAGCGCGCAGTTCAAAAGGGGCATGACTATGGGCAAAGAAATGGGCGTTTTATGGGCATTCTAAAATGTATACGCATAGTTATACAAATGGCCCAGTGTGCATAAATCTATGAACAGGGATTTACGTCACATTTTCATTGGTGTAAATGGAGGCGCATAGTTTTAGCTGCTGTGATATCAACTAAGTGAATTCTATATACTGCGTCTATATGTAGGCACCGCTTATAGACCAAGGGGTACACAATGAAGCAACTAAGTAGTAAATTTAAAACAAACTGAATAAAATATTTCTTCACTTAACATGTAATTAAACTCTGGAATTTGTTGCCAGAGAATGTGGAAAAAAACCATAAGCCATTATTAAGATGCACTTGGGAAAATCCAACTGTTTTTAGGATAAGCAACATAAAATTTGTTTTACTGTTCTGGGGCCTTGCCAGGTACTTGTGATCTGGATTGGCCACTGTTGGAAACAGGATGCTGGATTTGATGAACCTTCAATCTGTCCCAGTATGGCAATGCTTATGTTCTTATGCTCATGTTCTTATTTCCATGAACTAACTTATAGTACAGGATTAGAGCATGCACCCTTACCACCTTCATAATACGTGTCGGTAAGTGCTCATGTGCTGTCAGACTTGTGAGTTCTTGTACCAAGTAGAGCACTGCTGAGCCTGGTACTCAGACCAGGTTCTGCTTGGCGGCCAGACAACCCTGGGTTTCACCTGCGTTGACCGCCGTTCCCCAGAGGTTGAGCCCCTAGGTGCACGCAGCCTGCAGGGCTTACGAGACGGAGCAGGAAGCGGGGTGGTGAACGTAATGGCCAGCCAGGCAGCAGGCAAGAGAGTGATCCAGGTACAGGCAAAGTCAATAGGCAGGCAGTAGGCAAGGGAGGAATCCAGGAGCAGGCAATGTTAACAGGCAGGCAGCAGGCAGGGGAGTAATCCAGGTATAGGCAATGTCAATAGGCAAACAACAGGCAAGGGAGTAATCCAGGCACAGGTAAAGTCAATAGGCATGCAGCAGGTCAAGAGAGTAATCCAGGTACAGGCAAAGTCAGTAGCAGGCAGCAGGCAAGAGAGTAACCCAGGCACAGGCAAAGTCAGCAACAAGGGACAAAGTAGAGAAGAAGCATACTACTGAGCAAGTAACACCTACCAAAGTAGAAGCCGGAGTCCAGGAAGAGCTCAGCTGATAATGTGCTGGCGTTTGACATCAGCAGGGACCAGCAGGGAGAAAGAGCACAGCCATAGGACAAGAGCAGGGGAAGGAGGGACCAGAAGACCAATAGGAGAGAAGCAAGGGAAGCCAGGCAGAGAGAGAGAGAGAGAGCAGAACCAGGTGCATGGAAGCAAAGCAATCAAGGAGCCTACAGCCATAGGCGCCCCGTATAAGAGGCTTGGGGAGGCTAAGCCTCCCCAGCCCAATCGTCAACTTCCGTGTGTGACGCGGCCCGCCCTCCCACCCCCCTCGCATGTGTGTTTTATTTTACTTCACTTCCGTGGCAGCGACGTCATTGACGTCGCTGCCACGGAGCGTATGGAGGTAAACTCCGCCCCCTTTAGCCTCCCCACAGCAGTTGGGCTACAATCGTCTATGCCTACAGCCAGAGAAGAACTACACACACACGGCTCAGGGCTGTGCCAGTCAAGTGTGCGTGTCGACGGGACCCCGCGCAGCCCAAGGACGCCGCTTGTGTTGAGGTAGGGGACATGACATGTGCTAATTTTTTAAATGGTTGCACACTAATGTCAACATTAGCACATGACCACAAACTGGGCAGGTGGCACCTTGGCACTCTCCTTTCATATCCACACTTGACAAGCTGTCCCAGAAGAAGAATGGAATTTATTATGGCTGCAGCAATCTACAGTTTACATATGCAAAGACATTCCAAATAGTGAGCAATTACATACATGAATACAGTTTATATTAAGAAGCAATTAAATACCTGACTCAATCTATCTAGAGCATTTTTGGGCAAAGGTTCTAGCCTTTTGAGTCACAGAGCTCTCTCTACTTCCGCTTTACTCACGAAGTAAATTCTCTGCTCCACCTCGGGCATATACTGCTGACATGCCTAGGAGCTAATATCACATCTTTGGTCGGAGGATTGCTGTAAAAGCATTTTCCCCCTACCAACCATTTACTCTCTTTCTTGAAGCCTTCAGTTCCCATTCTATCAAAGTCTGAGATAGGCACCGCCGATCCTCTGTTATTTGGGTCCTAGCCCCCCTCAGTACAAGAGGGGGATTGTTCATGGTCTTATACATCATCCATACTTCTGCTAGCATGGGACAGCAATCACGTCACATTTGATGTTGAATTGATCTAATACATAATACTGTGTACTCTATCAAACTAGGACCCACTGCTTGCTGACTGCTGCAACAAGACCCTATTCTCCCTGATATGGGGTGGGTAGGATGGGTGAGCCACTGGATCAGCATGCAAAATGGTGATTACACCTTGGCAAACGCTGTTCCTATTGTCTCCAAAGGCCATCCCCTCTTCTCACCCCCAGGACTTCACCTCATGTCACCTGACTCTACCCCCCTACTACTTTCCTTCCCCTTCATAACTCTGATCCAACTTGTTTCCACCTGCCCACAATCCCTTCTCCGACTCACCAGTTCCCCCTCCCTCGTTCCTAGGACATTACCTGGCTGTGCAGGACCACTGCCCGTTTGTGCATCTGACTGCCTAACATCTGGGTCATCGCTCTTTAACTCAAATAACTGGAAATCAGCCATTCTACTGCTGCAGTAAAAATGGCCTTAGTGCATGGGAAAGACCTATGTAAAGGCGTGCTAATGCCACATTTTACTGCAGCTTTGCAAAAGGGCCCCTTGGTGATTGCTGTAAATAATATTTGCCAAAAGGAAAAGCAAATCCATGATTAGAATAATGCATTTATCAACTGTTCCTCTGGGGAATGGGCCAGAAGTCATCATCCAATGTAACACCTAATTAATCCTACCATAAAGCCGACTTCAGCATTATTGTCAAGTCTTCTATGCATAGTGAATATCAATAGAAATCTCATTTTAATTACGTCTATACTGAGTTTACTATTTAGCACCCATGTCTCACAGTCATCTCAAAAGAGAATAATTTAAGCCTCAGTTCCAAAGAAGAGGTCACAGATGATTTACTAAGCAACTGGCTTGCAATGTAAACATATTCTAGAATTTGAATTCAATATTTATAACACACATTAACTGGAGAAATATATGAAATCAAGGTCAGTTCTAATAGGTTTTCATTTTGCAAGCTCTATCTCGCTCCCTCCCACCCAAAAATAAACCAACCAAACAAAAAAGATTATGTTTCCTGTCTTTATTAGGACTTACATGCAATATACATAGTGTTAAGATTTTCTAGTTTTGTTAAGCATCATTTATATATTTATTTGTTCAAATACAAAATATTGTAGTGGAAAAAAAAACTGAATTGACCTCATATGGTGGAACTATGTTGTTATAAAATATATTATTAAATTATGTTTTCAGATTGGTTGAATCCAACTTCACATCATGGGGTGAATTCTATATATAGTGCTGAAAAAAACACTATTCTATAAGCTGCGCTTAAAGTTAGGTGCGGTTTATAGAAGAGCACTTATGCCCTGGAATCACGCCTAACTGTAGGTGTGGCCATTTATACAGCTGAAACGTAGTGCAAATGTATATGCCTACACTAGGGACATATCCCCGTTAATTTTAGGAAAATCTCCATTCTGCCTATGACCCTCCCATTTCCATACCCCCTTTTTTCGATCCTATGCCTAAATTTATATGTGCAAATTCTAATTAAATCTAATTAGTTAAAATAATTTCTTGTTAAAAAGCCAATTATTGGTGCTAATTAGCTCATTATCCAATTAAATTGTGCACACAATGTTTGGTGATTTTTATAGAATTAGGGGGCACATACCTGACAAGTTCTGATGCCTAACAATAAATCTCTATCGCTCTCTCTTTCTCTCTTTCTCTCTCATTGTTCTATTCTCTTATATGAGCAAATATATATTTTAAGGCTTTGCAAAATTAGAATCTATCTATCTATCTATCTATCTATCTATCTATCTATCTATCTATCTATCTATCTATCTATCTATCTATGTGCATATAGATATATAAAGTATTTCATTAATGAAACTTAAAAGACTTACAAAAAATATATATATGCTGCATACAGTGAATAAAAATATCGGTATATTATGTATTTATTAGCTTGTTATTTGCTGTACTACCCTTCACCAAAATGTTTGCATCAAAATGGTTTCTAAGCAGGGCGAATGGTATGGCAATGCAAAAACATTATGAAAGGATTATTTATTTATATAAAAAACGTATACCCTGCTTAATAATAAGCAGCTTACAATAAAAACATACATAAAATCCAAAACACGCAGAAAATTAAAACATATATCAAAATACAGTGCAAATTCTAAATCAGATATATTGAATGTACATAAGAACATAAGTGTTGCATACTAGGACAGACCAAAAGTCCATCAAATCCAGTATCCTGCTTTAACATTGGCCAATTTAGGTTGCAAGTACCTGGCAAGATCCATAAAGTGTAAAACAGAAGTTATGCTGCTTATCCTAGAAATAAGCAGTGGGTTTACCCAAGTCCATCTGAATAATGGCTTATGACCTTTCTTATAGGAAATTACTCAAACCTTTTTAAAACCCTGCTAAGCTAACTGCTTTTACCACATTCTCTGGCAACAAATTCCAGAGTTTCATTACACATTGAGTGAATGAATATTTCTCTTGTTTGTTTCAAATTTACAACTTAGTAGATTCATTGTGTGCTTCCTAGTCCTAGTATTTTTCGAAAGAGTAAATAAGTGATTGACGTTTACCAGTTCCATTCCACTCAGTATTTTATAGACTTCTATCATATCTCCCCGTAGCCATCTCTTCTCCAAACTGAAATGCTCTAGCCGCTTTAGCCTTCCTTCATAAGGAAGTCATCCGATCCCCTTTACCATTTTCATCGCCCTTCTCGGTACCTTTTCTAATTCCGATTTTTTTTTTTTGCGATGCAGTGACCAGAGTCTCACACAGTATTTGAAGTGTGGTCACACCATGGAGTGATACAAAGACATTATGACATTCTCATTTTTTTTCAATCCTTTCCTAATAATTCCTAACATTCTATTTTCTTTCTTAGCTGCCGCTGCACACTGAGCAGAGGGTTTCAACGTATCATCAACGATGACACCTAGATTCTATTCCTAGGCTGTAACTCTTATGTGGAATCTTGCATCATGTAGCTATAGTTTGGGTTCCTCTTTACCACATGCATTACTTTGCACTTGCTCATATTAAATGTTATCTACCATTTGGATTCCAAGAGGGGCATAATCGAACAGAAACGCCTATCTCCATGGGCGTTTATCTCCGAGAACGGGTCCGTGAAGGGGCGGACCGAACCGTATTTTGGGAAAAAATAGACGTCCATGTTTAATTCGACAATTTGTGAGCTGGGCGTTTTTGGTTTTCAGCGATAATGGAAAATGAAAGCGCCCAGCTTAAAAACGAATAAATCCAAGGCATTTGTTCATGGGAGGGGCCAGGATTCGTAGTGCACTGGTCCCCCTCACATGCCAGGACACCAACCGGGCACCCTAGGGGGCACTTTTACAAAAACAAAAAAAATGGTAAAAGAGCTCCCAGGTGCTTAGCACCCTTCCCTTGTGTGTTGAGCCCCCCAAATCCCCCTCAAAACCCACTGCCCACAAGTCTACACCATTACTATAGCCCTAAGGGGTGAAGGGGGCACCTACATGTGGGTACAGTGGGTTTGGGGGGGTTGGACGACTAATAAGCATTAAGCAGCACAATTGTAACAGGTAGGGGGGATGGGCCTGGGTCCACCTGCCTGAAGTCCACTGCACCCCCTAACAACTCCTCCAGTGACCTGCATACTGCTGCCAGGGAGGTGGGTATGACATTTGAGGGTGAAAATAAAAAGTTGTGAAACATCATTTTTTGTGGTGGGAGGGGGTTAGTGACCACTGGGGGAGTCAGGGGAGGTCATCCCCGATTCCCTCCAGTGGTCATCTGGTCATTTAGGGCACTTTTTGGGGCCTTATTCGTGAAAAAAACAGGGTCCAGGAAAAGTGTCCTAAATTCTAGCTAAAAACGCATACTTTTTTCCCATTATCGGTGAAATGCGCCCATCTTTGTTCGGCAGATAACCACGCCCCAGTTCCGCCTTCGCCACACCTCTGACATGCCCCCATCAACTTTGTCCGCATCCGCGACGGAGTGCAGTTGAAAACGTCCAAAAATCGGCTTTCGATTATACCGCTTTATTCGTTTTTGTGAGATAAACGTCCATCTCCCGATTTAGGTCGGAACTTGGGCGTTTTTCTCGTTCGATTATAAGCAGGCAAGTCTACCAGTCTCATAATGTCATCTAGCAATTTTACTTCATTAGAATACTGACCATTTATCCCTACTCTCTGTTTTCTATCTTTTAACCAGTTTTAAATGCACAATAGGACATTAGCTCTTATCCCATTACTTTCTAATTTCATCAGGGGTCTTTCATGAGGTATTTTATCAAATGCCTTTTGAAAATCCAGGTACACAATATTGACCAGTTCACCTATATCCACATGTTTATTTGCCCTATCAAAGAAATGTAGTAGATTGGTGAGGTAAGATTTCCCTTGACTAAATCCATGTTGGCTTTGTCTCAATCCATGCCTATGTATATGCTCTATAATTTTGTTCTTTATAGAATGTAGGAATATAGGATGCTTAAGGAAGGGATGAGTTATAGTACAACATTTAAAAACCTGAAATGTATAGTACATTAATACAAGACATCAAAAAAAGCAATTTGATGGCCTCAAAAAGTGTCACCTAAGTAGGAGTTTTTCAAACAGCCATTTTAAAACTAGTTGTATATCTTGGGTGAATGAACATCCCAATGATATATCGGTAAAAAATTCCATAAGCTAGGGACCAGACAAGACACAAATAAGTCAAACCTTAATGCTCTTGGAGAGGGAATAGTTTAAAAGAGTTATCAAAGAGATCTTATTCAACTCTGAGAAGTGTAATGCATCCCCTTTCGTAGGTTTTTAGGCTGTCCCCTGCTTTATAATGTACACATTTGCCTTGTCATCTCTTCAATCATACAGTCATTAGAATATATGATGTGCCATGCTAGGTCACCGCTCTCTGTTGGTGTTCCTCAGGGATCTGTCCTTGGACCCCTTCTTTTCTCAATCTACACCTCTTCCCTGGGCTCGCTGATCTCATCTCATGGTTTCCAATATCATCTTTATTCTGATGACACCCAACTTTATCTCTCCACACCTGACATCACTGCGGAAACCCAGGCCAAAGTATCGGCCTGCTTATCCGACATTGCTGCCTGGATGTCCAACCGCCACTTGAAACTGAACATGGCCAAGACCGAACTCAATGTCTTTCCACCCAAACCCTCTTCTCCTCTCCCTCCACTCTCTATTTCAGTCAATAACACCCTCATCCTCCCCGTCTCATCTGCCCGCAAACTCGGAGTCATCTTTGACTTTTCCCTCTCCTTCTCTGCGCATATCCAGCAGACAGCCAAGACCTGTCGCTTCTTTCTCTATAACATCAGCAAAATTCACCCTTTCCTCTCTGAGCACACCACCCGTACTCTCATCCACTCTCTCATTACCTCTCGCCTTGACTACTGCAACCTACTCCTCACTGGCCTCCCACTTAACCATCTATCCCCCCTTCAATCCATTCAGAACTCTGCTGCGCGTCTTATCTTCCGCCTAGACCGATATGCTCATATCACCCCTCTCCTCAAGTCACTTCACTGGCTTCCGATCAGGTACCACATACAATTCAAGCTTCTCTTATTAACCTACAAATGCACTCAATCTGCAGCCCCTCATTACCTCTCTACCCTCATCTCCCCTTAAGCTCCTACCTGTAACCTCCGCTCACAGGACAAATCCCTCCTCTCAGTACCCTTCTCCACCACCGCCAACTCCCGGCTCCGCCCTTTCTGCCTCGCCTCACCCTATGCTTGGAATGGACTCCCTGAGCCCATACACCAAGCCTCCTCCCTGCCCATTTTCAAATCCTTGCTCAAATCCCACCTCTTCAATGTCGCTTTCGGCACTTAACCATTATACATCTATTCAGGAAATCTAGACTGCCCCAATTTGATTGACTGCACTTTTTGTCCTTTAGATTGTAAGCTCTTTCGAGCATGGACTGTCCTCTGTGTTAAATTGTACAGCGCTGCATAACCCTGGTAGCGCTTTATAAATGTTAAGTAGTAATAGTAGTAGGTCAGATAAAAAGGTCTATTGAACCCAATATTCTGTCTCCAACAATGGACAGTTAGGGTCACAAGTACCTGGGTTGATTCCACGAGGTAGATCCATTTCTTATTGTGTTTTCCAAACAAAAAGTGCCACTTTCGCAAGTCAGCCTGGCTATTAATGGTGCATGAACTGTTCTTCCAGGAACTTTTGTCTAGCTATGCTAGATGCTTTGACCACATTCTCTTGCAATAAATTCCATGCTTTATTGTGTGCTGAGTAAAACAAAAAACATTTTCTGATTTGTTTAAAATCTGTTACCTTTAAGTTTCTATCTCCTAGTCTTAGAACTATTTGAAAAGGTAAACCATTCTCTACTTACCTGTTCCATCCTGTCAGTTTTATTTTTGGTAAGCTGAAGAGCCATTACTGCTTTAGCTTTTCCTCATAGGGAAGTCATTGTAACTCCTTTATCATTTTGGGTGCCCTTCTCCATACCTGTTCAATACTTTATCTTTTTTTGAGATGGAGTTACCAGAGCTGCAGAAAATATTCAAGGTGCAGTCACATGGCAGCTTGAAACAGACGCACTATAATATTGTCCATTTTATTTTCCATCTCTTTTGAAATAATTCATAACATTCTATTTACATTGTGAATGATCTGTTTCCCTTCTCTCTCCCCCCCCCCCCCCCACTTCTCATCCATCTTCTGCTCTTTCCAGGGTCTCCGGTCCATTTGACATTTCTTGTCTCTCCATATCCACCGTCATTCCCTCTTTGTTCCTATCTATCCTGTCTAGTACCTGCTCACTGGTTCCCTGTTCCTCCCCCTGTCTACTCCCCCTCTCTTCCCTTTGTCCTGCACCTCAACACTTGGGCAAGCAACTCTTCTTCTTTCTCCCCTGCCACCCTCCCCATGTTATAGCAGCTTCCCCCCTCTCTCTCTTTCCCTGCTTCCTCCCCCTGGTATAGTATCTCTCTCTATATTTTTCTCTCTCAAAATTACTTTAGTTATACTACAAAAGACTGTATTTCAAATCCACAACCCTTTGCCCTCCCTCTCTCTCACTCTCTTTCTGGGTCCAATTTTCCTCCTACTGTGTCACTCACCCATCCATCCTATCTCTTCCCTCCGCTCACCCCTCCCTATCAGCATCTCTCTCCCCTCCCATCCCTGTGGGTCCAGTATCTCTCACCCTCTTTCCCATCCCCTCTGCCAAGTTCTCTCTTCTCTATTCTCCAAACCCCATCCATGATGTGACCTCTCTTTCTCCCTTACCTTCCCCCCTTCTGTGGGTGCAGCATCTCTTGCTCCCTCCACCCCCTCTGCAGAGTCCAGTATCTCTCTCTCTCTCTCTCTCTCTCTCTCCCTTTCCCTTTCCACCTCCCTACAGCACTGCAGTCTTCCAGTCTTCTGGTGGAGTGTCGGCAGCATCAGCAATGAAAATTGTGGACATTGTGTTATGTGAATTTGCCTATGGAATTTATGTATCTAATGTCTATGCATCTAGATATACATTGGCCCCTTTATATTGAGTCGTAGGGCTGTTATAATTCTTTCATCTTTTACTTTTTACTTGTTCTCTTTGTGGCCTTTTTATTGTTTTTGTAATTGGTTGATATATGTTGTACCATTTTGATATAAAGTTACATCTCACTCAGGATACATGAGGTGGTCAACTACCCTTTGTGATTTTTGAAGTTGTTATGTCTAATAGACTCTACTTTTTACATATTTATTGTCTTTTTTGGTATTTATTGCTTGGGCACAGTGTTTGACTCTGAACAGCATATTTAATAAGTACTCTTGTATTTCTTATATTATAATATGCCTTTTTTATGTACATAGTATCACTTTGATACTGTGGTTTAGTGTGTATCACATATCCTTTACATAGTTTTTAATACATTTCTTTTTAAATAATTTTTTACATTTTAGACTGTTATCCTGTCTTTTGTTGTTTAAGTCTGTTTATAATTTTTTCTCTAATACATATGTACAGTACTGATGTAATTGGATATTATTATTATATTTTCTACCCTAGGGAGATTGTGCCCATTATAGAATAGCATTAAGTGCCAATCTTTGCACCCAGATTTAGGCGCTAGGACTTTTGCCTGCTGAAACCAGGAGTAATTCCTAGTACCAAATTTGGGCATATATCTCCAAAATTCTATAATACTATGCACAAATTTTAGGAACACTCTGACTTGCCTATGCAACTCCCTTGGCCATGCCCCCTTTTGATTTGCACGCTATGAGGTTTGGGTCCACATTGTTATGGAATAGCGCATAGCAAAATATGTGCCTAGTTCCAAATTGGTGCCGATTAGTGCCAATTAGTGCCCAATTATTGGCACTAATTGTATCATTAGTCAATTTAATTGGACACAAATCTTAGCGCCCAATTTTGGATGCCACATAAAAAATCTGGGAGTGAATGCATAAGCTTTTTCTCACCTTTGTCCCACCTCAAACATTTCTGTTTTCCAGGCATATAACTTTCGATCAACGTTTTGATCGTGACTTATGCATCTAAAACTATGTGTATAATTGCTGAAAATTTAAAAAAAATCATGCATTTGGCATCAAAGCTGATTGCATAAATTATTTTGAATATCAACCTGTACATTTTCATTTTATTCTATAGAAGGAGGATATCTATTTAGATAATCAAATGTCTTTCTCATTTGCCTGCTTCTCATAAAATTGAAAAATTAAATACCCAGCTTCATGTTTAATGAAATTACATCTCTCTTTCCTAGGGGCATCTATTCTTAAATTAGCATTCTAGCAGCAAGAATATTGAATGTCTATGCCAGTGAAATTTAGTAGTTTTGTACAAATTGATGCATAGCTAACATTTTAGACCCACAAAAATAGTTTTGTTTCTAACTCGGGCTTAAGATCAAGCCTTATATTTATTAAATGCGTAAAATCCTACTTATGTACATCTTTGGTTGTCCTCAAACATTCTGGAAGGAACATGGGTAAGGATTTAAAACATAAGGTACCGCTGGGCCCTGCTTTATTTTCCCCCCAGGAAAAAAAAAACTGTAGATAAATTGAGTCCTATATGTTTTGAACTGTACTGCATCCTTTGATTATATAAAACACAGTGGGGAAGGCCTAGTGTTTATGTAACAAGAGCATTGTTTACTTGGGGCTATAGTAGACTGCAGCCTTAGGAGATACTGCTTAGGAAAGGAGAGAGGAAGGGTAACATGAAAGATTTCATGAATAATGATATACATACAATTTGAAGACACAGGGCCGGTCTTAGCAAGTGCGGGGCCCTGTGCAGACCAATTTGATGGGGCCCTATCCTAGCCCTGCCCCCACCTTAGCTCCACGCCCACCCTAGCTCCAGGGCAGCCACCCCTCCCTCCCAGCTCCAAGGCCTCCCTCCCTCCCAGCTCCAAGGCCTCCCTCCTTCCGAGGCCTCCCTCCCTCTGAATTTTAAGTGTTACCTCATTGGGTTACAGGCAGTGGCAGGCGGCAGCAGTGAAAAGCGTGCGAGCTGCTCGGCACTTCAGGAGCCTTCCTTTCTCTCTCTCAGCTCTGGTCCTGCTCATGAGGGTGGGACCAGAGCTGAGAGAGGGAAGGGAAGGCTCCTGAAGCGCCGAGCAGCTCGCACACTTTTCACTGCTGCCGCCTGCCACTGCCTGTAACCCGACAAGGTAACTTTTAAAATTCAGAGGGAGGGGGACTGGAACTCAGGCAGAGGCGCGCCGCGCGGGGCCCCCTTGAGCATGAGGCCATATGCGATCACCTTGGTCGCCTTGCCCTAAGACTGGACCTGTGAAGACAAGCATGTAAATAAATGAAAAAGAAGACCAGAACACTGGAGGTGACGAAATAATAAATACGCTTTAAAGCATCATTTAGCATAAACAGTTGGATACCTAATGCAAGGATTGTTTAAACTATCTTTAATTAATTCTAAGAGGGTCTTTTACAAAGGTGTACTAGCATTTTTAGTGTGCGCTAACCATGTAGAGGCCCACAATATTCCAACGGGCATCTACATGGTTAGTGCACTAATTGTTTAGTTTGATGGTTATAATCTTTATCACCTAACTAAGGGGGTCTTTTACAAAGACACGCTAGCGTTTTTAGTGCGCGCTAAAAACTAGCATGCACTAAATGCTAAGATACCCATTATATTCCTATGTGCCTCTTGTGATAGAGCCACATCCAGGATAGTTGGATTAAGGCAGTTTCAGTCTGAAATACAAGTCCCAGAAGGCATTGCAGGCAAGGAGCCAGGGAGTGAGAGTGATTAGTTGTGGTAGCAGAAGCCAGGGATTGATTAGGCAGGTGGGAAGGAGCCCCAGGAGAAGGAGAGAAGAGGGTAGAGTGAAGCAGATGCATGGTGAAATCCCTTAAGGGGAGAAAGTCCCAAAAGTATTTGCAGGCTGAAAACCCTTGGGTAAGAGAAGTCCCTAAAGTATTGATCCCATCATGAAGGTAAAGAGAGTAGGAGGTAGAAACTTCTGCTTTGGGGTGTAACTGTGATGATGAACTGAATGAACTGCCTATTTGGAATTGAACTACTGTTTACCGTGCACTAGATAAAGAGCCCATACTGGAGCTGACTGTGAGCCTGTATTGAACCCTGATATGTGCTGATAGCCTACTGCTTAAAGGGGACTATTTGCCACGCACTTTCAGGTGGCTTATATGTGCTTAAGATTGAAGGTGAATGCTGCTGTTGGAACTGTGTATCATATCTATTAGAAACCTTCATGGAATAATGTCCTTAAGATTGAAGTTGCTGATGGACATTTATTTCTTGACTGTACCGGGAGCCTGTGGCTGGAGGAGATTGTTCTATCCTTGGCTGTACCTAGAGGTACCTGGTTAGAATCTAAGCGTTTAGCACATGTGAATTTTTAGTGCGTGCTAAAAATGCTAGCGTGCCTTTGTAAAAGACCCCCTAAGTTAGGTGATAAAGCTTATAACCATCAAATTAACAGGTGCTGAATACAGTGTGTGAGGGGTGTTAGTGGAAAAATAGAACTATAAATAAGTATGATGAATGAAACCCTGGTACTCCAGTTGACATCTGATAATGCTCTAAAGGGTCCTTTTACCAAGCTGTGGTAAAAGGGGCCCTGCGCTTGCGGTGGGGGCTGTTTTTGCTATGCACGGGGGCCCTTTTTACTGCAGCTGATAAAAAGGCTGAAAAAAGAAATGGCCATATGGTAAGATTTCATGTACCACTTGGCCATGCTGGGGGGAGAGAGCACTTACTGCCATCAATTGAGATGCTGTCAGATTACAGCCAGGTAAGCACCTGTGGAAATATTTCTTTAATATTTTCACTAGCGCCGGAAAAGATATGTACTGAGGGAGGAACTACCGCTGACCTCTAGCATACCAAGGGTGGGGCAGTCCGCCCAGGTTGCAGGCAGCAAGGAGGTGCATGAAGCAGTCACATGGCTTCAGCTCTGGCAGTACCCTGCCCCCTCTAGCATTACTTCCTGTTCTGAGGCAGGGTACTGGTGGAGCCGACAACCACATGATGGCTCTGTACACCCCCAGGTGGTGAAGATGATGTGCTTTGGGGGGGAGAGCTGGGTGATGCATTTTAGGGGGAAGGGAGCACAGTGTGCTGAGGGAGGGGTTTAGCAGTGACCCTCCCTAGGTGGCAGCCAACCTAGGTACCCCAGTGTCACCGGAACCTGCATTAGGCCAGCAGTAGCTGCAGATTGGTGCACGGTAAGCTTGCAGTGGGTTTACCGCCACTTTTTAAAAGGGCCCCTAAATGCTATGAAAACTAGATGAGGACATAAAAACAGAGCACAGTAGCTCTACAAGATTCACTGCACAGTTAAATGCAGTAGTCTCTAAAGCCATTGCTAGATGTTATAGATTCAGGGGCCTTTTTAATAAGCTGTGGTAAAATTTACAAGACTACCATGCAGGAGCAGCTGGGAAGGACCAAAATTTACATCAGACGTGGATGCTGTTCAAAAAGACCATCCTAGAAGCTCAGAGAAAGGAAGACCAAATGACAATCAGCATGGTTAAAAAGTGAAGTAAAGGAAGCTATTAGAGCTAAAAGAAAATGCTTCAGAAAATGGAAGAAGGATCCGATTAAAAATAATAGCATTAGGAATGGCAAGTCAAATGCAAAGCACTGATAAGAAAGGCAAAGTGGGACTTTGAAAAAAGAAGATTGTGTTGAAGGTAAAAACACATAGCAAACACTTTTTATAGGTATATTAAAAGCAAGAAGCTGGCAAAAGAATCAATTGGACTGCTAGATGACAGAGGGCTTACCACTCGCTATACAGGAAGTACCGCTGGGCTACCACAGCAGCCAGGCAGGATTTCCCACCCCTAGGGCACCATCATTTCCAGTGGTTACCGCTGGGTTAATGTGGGAGCCCTTACCGCCACCTCAATGGGTGGCGGTAAGGGCTCTCCCTTGAAATGACCACGCAGCAAGTGCTTTACTTGCCGCATGGCCATTTCCTGTAGGAAAGCAAGACTTCTCTTTTACCAACTGTGGTAAAAGGGGGCCTCGGCCTCATGTAAAACATGTGCTGATGCCAGTGTCAGCTCCCTTTTTTCACAGCTTAGTGAAACGGGCTATAATCCTAGATGGCTACAGGTGGAAAACGATTTACTTTTTCCAATCCCATTGAATAGATTGCTATGTTCTAAGCCCAACTCACATGTAATGTCCAACTCCATTCTACAGCTCTCTTTTAAAACCTTATCATCCTTAGGTAAAGTTTTGACTACATCTTGGTCATGTACATTCGATATCACCTTTTGGAATATCCCTAAAATACAAATAAATAAGCCAATTATATTTTGTGGCAGAAGCTTGGTATTTGGGATGTGAATGCATATGGGGCCTTTTACTAAGATGCAACGAAAAATGGCCTGCACTGGTGTAGGCACGTGTATTGGACACACGCAGGTCCATTTTTCAGTATGCCTGCAAAAAAGGCCTTTTTTGTGGCTGAAAATGGATATGCGGCAAAATTAAAATGAGCGCATTTCCATTTTGGGCGTGAGACCTAACCACCACTTATCGACAGTGGTAGGGTCTCACACATTAATTGGGCGGTAATCGTCAGTGTACGTACACTGCTGATTACTGCCTGGTTAGCGCCACACGGTAGAAAATATTTTCTGCCACACATTTTGGACGTGCGGCAAAAATAGAATTGCTGCCCAGGGCACGCGGTAGCTGGGCAAGTATGTCTTTTGATGCATGATGGACGCACATAGGTGCCTACACGCCTTAGTAAAAGGGCCCCCTTGTGCATAACAGTAAACCTTCTTGGTTAACTTTTTAAGATTTTCAAAATCAGTTTCACTTAGCTGATTCTTAATTTTTTCAAATGGTTGCAGTTGAAATTAGCTGTGAAAAAAGGCATTCCTTTGATAGATCTTAAAGATGAGACTCTATTTTGCCTATTTCTACACAATTTCTTGCTGCAGGACACACGGCGTCTAAATTGGTTAAAATGCATAAACAACTCTCACAAAATAATCTCTCAACACGTAAAAAAACCTGGGAATCAGATTTACAATGCTCCATTTCTAATATTGATTGGCTCATGATCTTCTTCTGTTGCTCAATCTTTGTTCTTTATACCTCACAGAACTAATTGGACACCATTAAAATCTAATTTCATAAATTGAGACTGCTCTAAAATGTGTTGGTCTTGAATTAATGAAACTGGAAATATAAGGCATTTAATATTTGGATGTTCTCATGTGCAATTATACTGAAACTTGGTTTGGAATACCATTTGTAAGATTTTTCATTTAGATTTATAAAGTTTGTACAAAATTGTATTAAAAGATGATTGTTTTTCTTCCCAGGAGGATAGAGTCTTATGATCCACCTTCATTTCACTTGCCATCAAAATTATAGTTACTCATTGGAAGGATTTCAAATTGGTTGTATATGATAAATGGTGGAATTTATTTTACAGGTTTATAAAAATGAAGCTTATTTAGCCAAGCAACAAAATAAAATATGAAAATTCAATAAGAAGTAGCATTCTTTGCATTTATTCATAACGTGGTTACTTAATGCCTTTTCTTTAATATTATGATCTAGTGAATTGAACTCAAGTCTTACCAATGCCTGTTCACCTCTTCCATCTCACTCATGGCTTTATAGATTTCTATTACTAATTACTAGGGAGCATAGCACTCAAGATAGATGAATGAAAAACGAAACATAGATCAATTTGGATTGAGGACTAACGTTGAGGATGTTTTCAGATACATGCTCAGCCTTGAGTTTTTCTTCTTTATATTTATGCTCAAACTTTTGAAGTTTACAACTGTTTTTTTCCCTTTGTATTACTAGGCAGCTTAATGTAGTTCTTTTTTGTAGAGTGTGACACAGGGTTTTTTGGAACAGTTAGGTTTTTTCCATTGATGTATTGTTTGATTGTTGTGGTTTTTTTTCTACTGTTCTTTTTTTCTATTTTTAGATCTTTTTACCACCACCCCAAATTATTATGTACCAGCCAACCACAATTTGGAGTGATAAAGGACCAAGGCCACGTATAAGAAAAGCAATTTTTATTACTTACCAAATATAGATACAATCAATAGTTTCTCATGGGAGAGCAGCTCTGCTATACATAAGTACTATCTGAAACTACCTCTCCAAATTAATGTTCTAATACATCTGCTTATATATCTTTTCTTTAAACAATGCTTAACATAGCTTCAGCAAGTTATCTTCCTCAGAGATCATCTTGTTTTATTTTCTCACCATCTGTTTCCCTTCTGTTGCTAAAACCACATTTTTTGTCTATTCCTAATTACTCCTTTCTGATGCCTGTTTGCACACAAGAATGTCTTATCAGATAATGAGTTTCTGGTTCACATGCTTATCAGCTTTTCACCCTTTGGCCCTGTTCCATGGTGCATGACCTGTGCTCATTATTTACATCTACTCCCTTGAAGGACTTCGAGAGTAAGGGCTTCATTTGTTTTGAACTTTTGCTTTAGTCCCATCCATTCCAGAGGGGTGCAATAAGCTCCTTTTCAAATGCATGTTAAGCTTAGGGAGATTGTGGGTATGAGCCACAATGTCAATTCCTTTTTACAGGTATCGGGCTATAGATAACAAGAAAAGGTGGTTATAGTGAAATGTAAGTTGCCCCTCTTCAACCTTCCCCGGACCTTATGTTACTTACAATGCCTTACCATCTAAATGATCCTAGAGGAAGCTAATAATGCACAATAAAGAGTATCACAAAGAAATTAAACATTATCTTCAACATTTTCAATTTCTACATTAATGCGTAGTCTTTCATGCAATACATATGCATGTCCTATAGGTTCTTTTTTAACTTAGAGCAGTTTCAATTAACTGTAGCACCAAGCTCCTTATACAGGGTATTACACAACAGCTAAGAAGTACAAATACAGCAATAACAATTATCAATGTGGTCAAACCAGATAATATAAAGGTTTTCCATTTCCCAAAAATATTGTCCATCCACCTTGTCCAGGTACAGAATTCTCAGCAAGCTCATCAGCTAAGGTAGTGTAGTAAGAATAAAAAGGTTTTCCATAGCATGGTGAACAATGTATGAGTAATTACCATCAACAGTATATAAAATAGCTTGTGATTTAAGGAGATAATTCAGAAATAAAAATTTTGAAAAGTCCATAATGTGTGGTTTTTCAGTGTAAGCAGCTAGAAATCAGGGTATTCAAAGTCACTTAAAATTTTGTTGATTTGATAAGTAGACAATATTGGCATCAGAGAAATTTACAAGTCAGTGTAGGTTCTGGTATTATGAAGCAGCAGACTGTATACTGTTGGAAGGCTCACACAGGCAGGCATCATGTTGCATCTAGAAGACTTCCACTTAGAGGGCCTCATGGTTTCCAGCAATATAATAGTTGTCCAATTCATTAGTAACATGTCATTAACTTAAGGGTGTTCTCAGGTTTCATTCTTTGCATAGTTCAAGGTATATGTAGGATATATTAAAAATCAATGGCCATACTGGTCTGACCAAACAAAAGGATGTCAGAAGTGATATACACGTCCCTGTACAAACATTTCTACTTAGATTCAGTTTACACATGCATATTTTCAGCTCTCATTACAAATAGACTTTCTCATTTGTTTAAACATTTCTGTAACTTTCAACATAAAATTTCCAAAATTGAATGGGAGAATGTTTACAAGTTCTGCACAATTGTATTCCATAAAATTCAAGACATTATTTTTAAATCTTTATCATTGGGCTATTACAAACAAGCTTCTTAAAAGCATTAGATAGGCACATTTCATTTATGGAAAAACAAATTAGGGAAAAATAAAAATTACATCAGTGTCCAATTATTAACAGTGGAAATGAGGGAAAATAAAGTTCTATATTTGTAGCAAGAAAACTAATTCATAGCTTGCATAACAAAAGAAGATTAGGGCATCAAGTAGTTAGGAGCACAGCTTCTCCATTTATACTAAACAAAGGTCATAAAGAATACAGAAAAAAAAGGGGAAGATAGTTTAACATGACAGCTGTTTACAATTACCATCAAAAATTGTATATATGTTATTTTGAAGCATATCTCTTGTTTCTGAAATAATATGGTGAAAGAGAAGGTAATTTAAACCAATTAGGGGCAAACTGGGCAGTCACTTAGAAAGACACTGTCTTTGTTCTGGGGCAGTATAAAACATTTTCATTCAAAGTACACAAAATATCTTGACTTCTTAATATAAACATTCATCTAGATTCACTTTTCCTGTGGGGTAATTTCTCTGGAATCTCAGTTACCTGAGGTACAGTGACACAGATATATATATTTATCATACGAGTGAGGAACTAAACAGATTAAGTAAATCAGGAGACAAATGTTTAGCAGGACTCTGTTAAATCCTGTGATGAATCGCACTTGCAAAATACAGCTGATTGCTCAGGGATAGTAGGGAGGAATAGAATGCAAACACATGGGAACAATAAAACTGCATCACAAAGTTTAAAGTGTTAAAGTATGTAGCCTGTAGACATAACAGAAAAATATAAGCAGAAACCTTATAGTAAATCTCACAGTTAATGTAAAATTTATCAAAAAATGTGGATGTCAAATTTTGAATGCAATGCAACAAAATCAAATTTAAAAAGAGAAATCCTAATGAGGCAGACAAAAGTTGCATCCTTGACTGACCTTTACAAAGATTCACATAGATCAGGCAACAAATATAGCACACATGTCTGTACAATCAAGATGGGGCAAAAATATCTTCCAAATAAAAGTTATCTTTATGGAAAAATTTATTCGGAAAGAAAAAGAGAGACCCTAATTCTGTACTAAATGTGAAAACATTACATTTTAGCTGTAACTAATGCATTAAAAATGGTGATAAAAATACAAAATATAAGTAGTTAACATATCCACTATGGCATGCAGAAAAGAAATCTTTTGTTATATTGCAAGCACAACTAATTTGTATTCAGGAGAAAAACTTTTTATATGTACTGATTGTATTACCCACAAAATTGGAAAAAAGACAAAAGTGATCACTTATACTGATTGTATATAAGGGGTAACATAAAGACAGACTAACAACTAAAAGACAAAGAATTAAGAGGTTGTAAATCAGATCATGCTATTGAAATTCAGTACTGGGCATAACCATGGAGAAAAATGTCAGGAAGTATTTTTTCAGAGAGAGTAGTGGATGCTTGGAATGCCCTCCAGCGGGAGGTAGTGGAGATGAAAACGGTAACGGAATTCAAACATGCGTGGGATAAACATAAAGGAAACCTGTTCAGAAGGAATGGATCCTCAGGAGCTTAGCCGAGATTGGGTGGCAGAGCCGGTAGTGGGAGGCGGGGATAGTGCTGGGCAGACTTATACGGTCTGTGCCAGAGCCGGTGGTGGTTGGAAGGTGAAGATAGTGCTGGGCAGACTTATATGGTCTGTGCCAGAACCGGTGGTGGGAGGCGGGGCTGGTGGTTGCGGGGCGAGGATAGTGCTGAGCAGACTTAAACGGTCTGTTCCCTGAAAAAGACAGGTACAAATCAAGGTAAGGTATACACAAAAAGTGGCACATATGAGTTTATCTTGTTGGGCAGACTGGATGGACCGTGCAGGTCTTTTTCTGCCGTCATCTACTATGTTACTATGTTACTATAACCTTTAAATAAACATGGTGTCATATACAGGTATGTATGATAAATTACCAAAACAGTGTCCTAGGGCTAGAAGTACTTCTTATGTGCATGGATTAATATGAGATAGCTACTCCAGAAGTAGGAAAAAAAAATGTACAATAGTACTGTTAAATGCTCCATTGAGATTCTGTATCTCTGCAGCTGATCAGAAATCTCAGTGGAGTGCATTGAAATAATTAAAAAAGAAATAAAATATTTCTTTATATTCCACTGGTCTAGCTATGTCATTTTTTAGGACACACATGTACATGTTTCATTCATAGTTTCTTAAAACAAGCAGGGGAAAATACCATAAATTTTCATACTGGAATGTGGACCAAACACTCCCAATATTTTAAATATCCTGAAAATAAAACTAGAATTCTTAGCAGGAAAACAAAATTGTTATCTAAAAATCATATACACAAAGGAAAACATTGAAATAAAATTGTATCCAATAAATATTAGATTTAAGACAATAGAAATAAAACTGTAGGGCAAACTTGGGGAAACTGTTTTTTTTATGATGCAAAAGTAGTGCCAGGTCAGCAGATGTGTTCAGTTAATTGCTTTGGGCTAAGGACAAAAGGTAATTTAATCCTTATCAGTAGTGCTGGAATGCTCACAGAGAGGATATAACAAGAGATAACACTGGAAAAACTGTTCAAATAGTGCTCTCAAACAGAAGTACAGTTTCTAGCATTGAACTAAAAACAAAGGAATGTTGCTAAGTAAACATGACAAACAGAGACACCTATAATTTATTTAGATCAAGCCATTCAGTCCATAACAAAGGAAACAATTCATCTATGCTCTCAGTAATATTCCCTCTAAGAAAAATGTGTTTAAAAGAAAGACGCTGCCTTCAACTAAAATTAAATATATCCCGATTTACAGTGCTTTAGAGCCATGAAATCAAACATTTAAAAAACAAGGATGTAGAGAAGTTTCTTGTGGCCACCAAGAATTTTCTCTAGCAATCCTGTGCCTTTTTCTTTTTATAAAGCACTGTAGCTTTAGCAATCCAAGGAGTCAGAGCAGAAAAAGGAAGTATGGTTAGGAACAAAGAAAATTCAAAGAATGAGATTTGAACAGAATTCAAGTTACATAAAATATTTTCCCTAATAGAATAGCAATTATTTAATTACAAATTTTTGTGAATATGAGTGCTCCTTATTTCTGATCAGGATCCATTTATTAATTGCTTATAAATGTTTAATGCGGGATTTTTCCTTTTTATGTGTCTCATTGTATTTAATCAACTTGCATAATAAATTTAGATCAAAGGATCCATTTAGGGGCCAACAAAAATCAGTCTGTTTTTTTATTCCATTTAAACCATTTATTACAAGTTTTAGTAAGATCCTTTTTTTCTAATGGAAAGTACTTAATTACTGTCTCAAGAGGCATAGCCATTCTATCATATAACTTCTCAAAATAATCAATAAAAAAAATTGTTTAACTCACCAGTCTTCGTGCAAACTTGCACTTATCGGTGTTCCAGGGATCCTGCAGCTGAACCCGGCGCTTGTGTTTCTTCTTGTGAATGTGTCTGGAATCTCGCGACTGAACCAGAACACTATTTATTTCTTGTGGTGGGACGACCTTGTCCAGTGTCTCAGACCAAGGTTCTATCCGACCCTATCCAAAATATATCTGGATTCCTACTTTCTCCCCACACGTCAGGGACACCAATGTTTTTAGATCTTTTTACCACCACCCCAAATTATTAAGTACCAGCCAACCACAATTTGGAGTGATAAAAGACCAAGGCCACATATGAGAAAAGCAATTTTTATTACTTACCTAATATAGATACAATCAATAGTTTCTCATGGGAGAGCAGCTCTGCTATACATAAGTACTATCTGAAACTACCTCTCCAAAGTAATGTTCTAATACATTACTACTACTACTTAACATTTCTAGAGCGCTACTAGGGTTACGCAGCGCTGTACAATTTAACAAAGAGAGACAGTCCCTGCTCAAAGAGCTTACAATCTAATAATCTGCTTATATATCTTTTCTTTAAACAATGCTTAACATAGTGTCACGATTGTGACTTTATTCCCTGTCGGACTTGCTTTGGGGTTCCTCCAGCCAAGCCAAGTCTGTTTGTAAATCCTGAAGCCTGTGTGAAAATCCTGAAATCCATTCCAGTCCAGTCTAGTCCATTCCGGGATCCTGTTCCAGCCAAGCCATGCTCTGCTGTTGTTGCTGCCAAGCCCCACCCTTACTGGTGACCTCATCTGTAGTGCCTTTATTACCACCTGGGAACTTTCTAGTTTACCTTTGCAACAGAGGTCGTCTGATGAGTTTCTCATCAGTGAGTGTTTGTTGCAGTGCTACCCTGCTTACTTCTTATTCTGGCTTGACCCTGCTTGTTTCCTGGAGTATTCTACTGTTGCTGCCTGCCTTTGACCCTGCTTGTTTCCTGGGGTATTCTACTGTTGCTGCCTGCCTTTGACCCTGCTTGTTTCCTGGAGTATTCTACTGTTGCTGCCTGCCTTTGACCCTGCTTGTTTCCTGGAGTATTCTACTGTTGCTGCCTGCCTTCGACCCTGCTTGTTTTCTGGAGTATTCTACTGTTACTGCCTGCCTTTGTTCCTGCTTGTTTCCTGGGCTACTTGACTGTTTGCTGGCTGCCTGCTAGACCCTGTAGTTCTGGTTTTCCCTTCTGTCCCATAGTCCTGCCATCTGCCCGCACCCAGGGGCTCAGCCCCTGGGGAACGGCGGTCAAGCGCAGGTGAAGTCTAGCTGTTCCTGCCCTGCCTGTTCCAGCTTGCTTTGCCTCAGCTGCAGCTTCAGTCCGGCGGTTCCAGTCCTGTTTTTACCAGTCTGTCTGTGTTCTGCCTTGTCTCTTATTTGGGTGGTTCTCCTGCCGCTGCCGCTCCTCGGCAGTGGCCCAAGGGCTCACGAGTCCAGATTATCCTTGAGAGTCTGACACATAGCTTCAGCAAGTTATCTTTCTCAGAGATCATCTTGTTGTCTTTTCTCACCATCTGTTTCCCCTTTGTTGCTAAACCACATTTTTTTGTCTATTCCTAATTACTCCTTTCTCATGCCTTTTTGCATACAAGAATGTCTTATCAGATCATGAGTTTCTGGTTCACATACTTATCAGCTTTTCACCCTATGGCCCTGTTCCATGGTGTATGACCTGTGCTCATTATTTACATTTCCCTCTGTGGTCTAATTGAGAAGCTGATCATAATATATGGGACTCCATATAGGATTATGAAGCATATGCTATTGCTGACCCTGGAGCTTTGAGATTTAGTTTTTCTAATTTATGTATCTTAAGTGCTGTATTCCCTAGTAATTAGTACTGTCAACCATTTTTTGATTTGATTTTTGGCTTACTGTTTGCTTCCCATTGAAATTCTGTTTATAGATTTCTATCTTATCTCCTCTCAGCGATCCCTTTGTCAAATTGAAAAGCCCTTAAGTGTTTAACCTTTCTTCAAAGGGGAGATGTTGCATGTCCTTTCTCATTTTAGCTATCCTTCTCTGTATTTTTTCTAGTTTTGCCATCATATCTTCTTTGAGATGTGGTGGTCAGAACTGCACACAGTATTCAAGGTGTAACCATACCATGGAACGATATAGAGATGTTATAATATTTTCTATTTCGTTCCTCATAGAAAGCTCTCTTTCCTCCCTCTTTATCACTTCATTACAGGGATACTGCATGTTGTTAGATGTAGGTAGCCATGAACAAAGGAAGGACACATCTGCTGCCAGAGCAGCATCTGCAATACTCAGTCTTGCCATACTTTCACAACAGTTGCTATTCGTTTTTGAGAAATGATCACAGGACATCTTTCAGCAGCGAGAAGTGAATGCAAGCAAATGTCATCTCTTTAAATAGCTCTGCTGCACTGCCATTGTGGTAGAGCTGTATACTATATAATGGCAGGGATCGCATGCTGCTTTTCCTAGGCTGATCGACTGTGATCACAACAATAGAAGGGATCAGTACTACCAGCTTCACAGCTGCCATTGCAAAATAACTATTCTTTCTACTGGTGGTCTTCCTGAGCAAGTAGAGTTGTCACTACAGATTATCAATAAAAACAGATTTAAATAAAACACAGAACAATTTTTTAGGCTCATTATTTTCTTTTTGGACATATTAGGTGCATCTTTGCCATTTTTTCCTTTTGTTTATTGGGAAAGACCCCCCCAATAAAGAAAGCAAAAAATGGCAAAGGTGCACCTAATATGTCCAAAAAGAAAATGATGAGCCTAAAAAATTGTTCTGTGTTTTATTTAAATCTGTTTTTATTGATAATCAACAGTATATAACCAAAAGAAAAATAACGACATCACAGTGAGCTTGTTTTCTTATAGCCCTCTGCTAGTAATACAAACATAATATAGCCAATCCCTCAACCAAACCCCTCCCTCCTCCCCCATACCCAAACTTTGTATCTTTCCAATCAAGTGGAAGCAAGAAAACAACACTAAATAATAATAATAATAATAATAATAATAATAATCATTATTATTATTATAACCTCTCCTAACAGCCTTCTATAAGAATACATATGGTTCAGTATCAAACTCCTTGCTACCTGTGACAGAGATTTAATATATGGATCCCACACAGAAAGGTAATTCTTTTCTCTTTTTGTAGAAAGTACTGCATCTCTTGCCTCCACAATGTCTATAACGATGGACATTGGACTGCCATGTCCAAATAGATGGAGGCTCTGGATTCACTCAGGAACATAAGATGCATTTTTTCCCCACCATCATAAAATTTCTAAGTAGTACATTCTCTTGCCCAATGTGCCCAACTCCCCCCCCACCCCCCAATTGATCAAATAATTCCAAATCCACTGTAAAATAAATACAAATGTTTAATAAAATACTCAAATAAAGAGCTAGTTCAGACCAAAAATGCTGTATGAGAGTACAGACCCACATGGCATGATGAAAGGTATTGTCACCACCTTTGCACCTGACACATGTCAAATAATTCAATCTCCCTGTTCTGTACATCTGTACCTGGATGAAATATACCTGATGGAGCACTCGGAATGCATACTGTCTCAAGTCAACTCCTCAAACCAACTGGGGTATTCTATGAATAGTATTGACTACATTCCACTCTAATGATCTTCCCAGGTCAGATTCCCATCTGGCTTTTACCACCTGGAAATCTTTCCCTCTTACCAGGGTCTGGATTGACTTAAAAAGCCCGTAAATAGTGAGCCTGTAAGTAACCACAGAGTCAAAAAATTTCCTTAATTTGTCCCCAGTTTCAATTTCAGGGTATTGGGGTCCAGGGATTTAATGTAGTGTTTAAGGTGGCAAAAGCCAATTGGTCCCCCCACTGTGCTTCCATCTGTTGATGGGAAAACCTCAAAACTCATCATTTCACCCTCCCTCATGAGCATATTTTCTACCAAGCTGTAGCCTCGAGTTTCCCAATGCACAAAGGTAATATTGTCCATGCCAGGCAGAAACTGTAGATTGCCCCTAATCGGCAATTGGCCAGCACCCATAGGAGCACTACCCAACCACTGAGTCAACTTAGTCCAAGTATCTTTTAAGGGCCTGAAGAGTACACTTTTCCCCAATGAATAAGGTAAGGTGTGAGAAGGGACTTGCAAGAGAGATCTAACACTGTAAGGTGCATAGAGCAACTGTTCATAAAAAGTGGGGGTGTAATCTGATCTGTCTATTAACCAATCCCCCAGGTGCAGTAAAAGACAGACATAATTATAGAGCTGTAAATTTGGTAAACTCAAACCTTCATTTTGCCAGTTCCCATACAAGTATGATAAATATAATTTTGCCTTTTTACCGCCCCAGCAATATTTAGTCAGCATTCTGACTACCTGCGAGAAATCTCTCTTGAGAAGTTTTATTGGCAAAACCTGGAGCACATAGAGCCACTTGGGGACAACAATCATCCGATATAGGCTAATCTGGCCAGAAAAGGACAGGGGCAACACTGCCCATCCCTCCAACTGTTGCCTCATTGCAGCCAGGAGAGCTCCCATATTAAGGGAGAATACCAGCCTGGCCGAGCAAGGCAACTGAATCCACAAATAGCTAAAAGACTGTGTGGTTCACCGTAACAGAAATGTCCCTATCAATTTCTGGCATACCGAGTCCTCGGTGGCCATTGCTTCCGATTTGGAAAGATTTAATTCAAAGCCAGAGTAGTGCCTCTATTCCCAAAAAATACTCAGCAGCTCCTCAAAGAAGTTCTGAGGGTCAGTGAAGTAGTCTAACAAATCATCCACAAGGGCTGTTATTTTAAAAATATGCTCTACCGACCCCACTCCCTTCACCACTGGAGTTGAAATAACATCTTTGATCAGACAGCCCCGTGTCAAAACGAGCAAAAGCGGAGACAGGGGACATCCCTCTATGTATAATGAATTCCCCTAAGTGTCTTCCACTGATCCACACACTAGCATGAGGGGCTGAGTAAAGATTGGGGATTATATCCACGAACCGACCCTCAAAACCACAGTGAAGTAATGTGTCTTACCTAAAGTCCCATTTAACCCTGTTGAATGTTTTTTCAGCATCAAAACTGATCAAGAGCAATAGCACTGTGGTATGCTTTCTGAATTCAAGAGAGATCAATATCTTCCTAATATTCTTGTTTATATACTGACCCTGGACGAAGCCCACCTGGGTCTCATGCACTAGTGCGGGGAGCACTCTGGCTAATCTATTCGCCATCACTTTCACCAATAGTTTGGTTTCAAAGTTTAACAACAATATAGGGCGACCCGATTCTGAAAGCAGGGGATCCTTGCCAGGTTTAGGGAGAACTGGGCCAGATTTAGCTCTTCCGGAAATGTCTGGGAGTCCAAACAGACTCTATACATAGCAGCGAGAGACAGTATAACATGCTCCCCCATAAGTTTATAGAATTCTGCTCTATTGTCTTCAGAGCCTGGGTCTTTTAACAAGGGACTTTGCTTAATCGCCCAAGCTATTTTATCTGATGTTAATGGGGAGTTTAGAAACTCTTTATCTGAGTGAGACAATTTAAGAATAGCTATATTTTCCAAATATATGTGGAATTCTGAAGCCCCTCCTCCACAGAGGTGGAATACAATGCAGCATAGTAGTCCCAAAAAGTTCAATAAATCACAGAATCAGTTTGTAGGATCTTAGCCTCTCCATCCCTAAGTCTAACCACCTGTCGAGGCCCTTCGTGAGTAGACACTAGCCAAACCAAAAGTCTTCCCCTTTTATTACCATGTTTATGTAAGTTAGTGACTTTTTGGCCCTTTGATGTAGCAGTTTGTTTAAAGCTGTATGCAGAGTTAATAAATTTTGCTTAGTGATCTCATGGGCTCTGATGGGCTGCTCTGATTTGTTGTTTGAGATGGTTAATGTTCCGATCTCTAGTTTTCTTTTAGGAAAAACTCAAATAACTTCTTATATCTCCCCAAAGTGCCACTTTTGCCGACTACCAGAATAGGATAGGGTTATCTTCGTGCTCTGCATTATTGGTCTTATACTTGTGCTAGCATTCTGATAGTAAAAAAAAACTAGCATCACCATATAGATCCAAGGGAAATTTTCACACTAAAGGCCCAGTCCCATTACGTACATCCACCCAATCCACCCAGATCATTGCATGGTCAGAAATATCACATGGACCAATGACATTATGGAGGAGGACAGTAAAATAAAATTGATTCAAGAGTGTATTCTGTGCACCCAAGAAAGGTGAGTATAGTCCCTTTCCTGAGGGTATAAAACTCTCCAGGTGTCTAAAAGATCCAAAACCTAACAGAGGAGTGGGAGACCCCTGTTCAATATTAACAGGGGTCTCCCACTCCTCTGTCAGGAGTGTTCATGTCTAGCAGTAGCCGACTTATCAACAGAGGGTCCCAAACCTTATTGAAATCTCCACCCAGAACAATGGGAAGATTGCCATACACTGCAACCTACACGCTCTATCTGAACCATCCCACCCCCTTCTGATGCAACTTTCCTTTTTCTGAAGAGCAGGATGGTTCATGGAGAAAGCTCCAGTGCAGGCAATATGTCGGCAGGTTGATTGATGGCTAATGCTAGGGGACTTCCTTGAAAAAGCATTTAGCAAAACATGTGCTGTGTTGGAGAAGAGTGCCCCTAAGCTGACTAAATCAAAAGCTCATGATCTAAAGATGAGTACTAAGTAAAATAAGTAATCAAACAAAATAGGTCAGTTAGTGGATTAAATCTACTGTTTTCAAAAGTTTTATTTAACGTTAAAACATTAGTATAGGAAGGTGGCGGCCATTGAACCGATGACAATTTGAGTCTGTAAGTCTCTGTGCATGAATATGTGGGCGCAGTGCATTACTACCAAGGTTCTTTGCCTAACACATTTACATTGATTCTCTAGCTGGATTTTCACAGATATTTATAAAGGGATCGGATATCTGAAGCGATTATAATGACCAGAATATTGGCATTTATGTACATTCTTGCCACCTAAAACTAGAGGACCCCCTATAGAATTACCTTCATTACCTTCAGAAATGTATAGGTTAGTTTCAGCTAGTTGGATTGACTACTTAGGGTGTGTAAACCAAACAATTTCATGTAGTTTAGTTTCCCATGATATTTACTGGATTTCTTTTATTCTTTTGTTTCAGGGGTAATATTATCAATAGTTTGCACACCATTGCTCAAATTAGTGCACCCACAGTAATATAGTAAATTATGGCAAAGTGACCATCACATTGGACACAAGGTTATGCCCCCTTCCAATGACACAGCTGGCCTATTGGCTTCCTCCTCTGATGTGGCCAGCCTGGCTTCTTATGCATATTTAGAGTGACTCATGTAATTACAACAACGTCTACTCCCCCCCACTCTCTCTTTCCCAGAGTCTATTACCCCCACCCCCAAACACACACATTCTCTGTCCATGTACTCCAGCCCATTGCTGCCCCCTACAAGTTCTCCTCAGCATCTCTCCACTACACACTTTTCTCCACCTGACTAAACCCCAACCACTGTCAATTCCACCCTCCATTCCCACCAGTCAGCCTTCACTATCCTGTCTCTACTGTCATCCCCTTCAAGCTGGCCCTCACTCAAGTTTTTTAATCGCTCTTACATTTTTTTCAGATGATTGTTGGTTTCTGGAACCACTATTCTTTTTTCTTCCAGCACCACATGAGTTTTATGTGAGTTTGAACTGCAAGGTGCCCTGGTTTCTTTGCTGCTCTTGAGAAAAGTGTGGGAGTTTGGGAAGTATACAGTTCAAACTTATAGAGAGCAACATGGGACAGGTAGAAAACAGAACAACTGTTATGGATGTAGTGCCAAAAGAAAGTCTTGGGGAGAATGTGTATGGGGAATGAGTCAGGGGTCACACCTAAGGTCAAAGAGGGCTGGCAGAGTCTCTTGGGCCTTCTAATGAAGAACATTGGAATAGCTCTCTATTTTAAATGTGATCTGATCTATCAGAATTATTTGTGTTCAATGCAGTCTTGAAGATATGAATTGATTTCAGATTGCAAACATCTATGCTCCCTTAGATTGGGGTTTGGATTTTAAAAATATGCTCATCTGTACTATTTATATCATGTGACAGATGCATCTGCAAGACACCTACAATTCTTAGTAACTCCAACTAATTGTACATTAGGTTAACTGGCAATGTAAAGGAAAAAAAAAGAAAAGAGACAGCTGGTGAACAACATGAGAAAAGAAAATATAGTAGGAGGCAGTTGGGGGATGACTAAATGCAGGGAAGAAAATCTGACAAAATGCAGAACCTTTTTGAATGAGGCAAAATCCTCATGGATCTCAGGGAACATTATTTATGTTACTTAGGGGCCTTTTTACTAACACAAGCTTACTACAGGTTACAGTGCACTACTGTGGGGCACACGTAAGCATCCTGTGGTAGGTTTGCATATGCGCATGATACACATGCACTAAAAAATAAAATTTAGCATTGGGGGCGTGTTTGGGGGCGGAGAGTGGGCATGGCTATACAAATCGGTTAGCATGTGGGCATTGCTGCGCACTGATTAGTGCATGAGCCCTTACCACCTACAAAATAGATGTTGGTAGGTACTCATGCAGTAATGGCCACATACTAATGGGAAAATTAGTGCATAGCCATTATTGCAGAAATAGGAAATTCGGCCATTTACCGACAGCGCGAAGAATGGCCTGTCATGCCCCTCACCTGTTCTCTGTGGTCTCCAGCACCATTCCATGCCAAGAAGGGTCTGTTTACTTCCTGGAAACTCAGCACTTCCTTTATAACTCTGTGCTGGCTGATGTCATCACTTCCAGTCTGATAGTATTTAAGAAAGTTCCTGACTCTCAGCCATTGCCTTTGCAACAGGTCTTCTAGAATTGTCTAGTGTGTTGTAGACAATACAGTTTATCTCCTGTTCCTGTCTGGATATTATTCTAGCCCTGCTGCTGCTCCATGTTCCAGCCTTGTTCGTGTCCTGTCTTCCAGCTCCAGCCTTGACCTCAAACTCCAGTCCTGTCTTCAATCCAGCCTTGCCTGGGTGACCCACTTGCTGCCAGTTGGGAGCCTAGCCAGCCCTAGGGTTGGCTAGGTAGCATCAGCTCAGCTGCGGCCCAAGGCCTCACCCCAAATAGTAACCTGGCCTTAGTGCAGATCACTTTTTAGCACTGCTTAGTACAAGGGTCTCTTATTTAGGTGTCTTCTGTACCATAGAAGAATAAAGAAGGAAACGTGGACTTTTTCCACAAGGATTTAGGAGACATACGTGCAGTGGTGTGCTGGAGCCAGCTCGCTCCGGCTCGCAAGAGCCGCTTGTTAAATTTTGACAGCTCTTGTGAGCCGGTTGTTCTTGGGGGCGAGCCGGCGCCATTACAGGAGGTAAGCATGGCAGGAGGGCGCCATCACAGGCCATGCTTACCTCCCTTCCCGCTGCCAAACATGTCCAACGATGTCCTTCGCCCTCCCCTCCCGCTCCCATCCGTCAGTTTGTATTACCTCCGTGAAGCGCCGCCTTATTTAAAGCCCTGCTGCCCGTCTCCAGCCTTCCCTGCTTGCTTCTGATGAGTTTGTGCCCTTAGTCCCGCCTTCTGATGTCATTCTGACGTCATTTTCTTTTTCCGCGAAGGCGGGACTGAGGGAATGAACATCATCACGCAGCAAGCAGAGAGCAGGGGAAGGCTGGAGATGGGCAGCAGGGCTTTAAATAACGCGGCGCTTTGACGGAGGTAATACAAAAAGATGGATGGGAGCGGGAGGGGAGGGTGGGGGCGACGGAGAATCGCTAGACATGGATGGAAGTGGGAGGGCAGGGGAGGGAGGAGAATCGCTGGGCATGGATGGGTAGAGGGAGGCAGGGAAGAGAATTGCTGGGCATGGATGGGTATAGGGGGGCAGGGGAGATCATTGCTGGGCATGCATGGGTATAAGGGGGCAGGGCAGAGAATTTCTGGACATGCATGGGTAGAGGGGGCAGGGGAGAGAATTGCTGGGCATGGATGGGTAGAGGGGGCAGGGGGGAGAATTGCTGGGCATGGATGGGTAGAGGGGGGCAGGGGAGAGAAGAGAATTGCTGGGTATGGATGGATAGAGAGGGGCAGTGGAGAGAGGAGAGTTTCAGGACTTGGATGGAGGGGAGAGCAAGAGAAATTCTGGATATGGATGGAGGGGAGGGAAGGGAGAGAGAAGAAATGCTGGACATGGAGGGAAGATTGAGGAAGGAGATTAGATGAGGGAAAAGGAAGTGAGGAGAGAAACTGCACATGGATGGAGAAAATAGGCAGAAGCTGGATCCACTGTACAGTCAAGTCTGCGGAGGACCAGAAATGAAGAAGAAAGGAGGAAAGAAAAGAAATAAATGGAAAGGAAGCCCTGGAAATGGAGTCAAGGGAACAGATAGAGAGCAGCAGAATCAGATACTGGGCCAGCATGATCAGACAAACAAAGTCACCACACAACGAAGGTAGAAAAAAATAATTTTATTTTCATTATAGTGTTTGGAATATGTCCACTTTGAGAATCAGGTGCTGAACGTTAAAAGTTTATATTTATTTACTTATTTATGGCATTTTATCCCATATTAAACATGAATTAGATTGGAACCTGGGATCATTTAATTTTTTTTTTCCTGGAGAGAGTAATTCATTGCCCCCCCACCCCCCCCCCCGGCTATAGCCAGCTCTGCAATTTTTTTTGGGGGGGGGGTGCAGAGGTGGGGGGGCGCAGAGGTGGATGGGGGGGGGCGCAGTGGTGGATGGGGGGGGCGCCAAGTTGGACTAGGGAGAGAGCCTGTTGTTAAAAATTTACCAGCACACCACTGCATACGTGTGATCATATATGAAATCATGAGTACCAAAACTGTTTTAGTGTTCTTCTTTGTATGCTATGCATCCCTGAAATTTAATGTGAAAATAGTTTAGGGTCAGATGGCATGCATCCTAGAATAGGAAGTATGCTCAGAGATTCTGGTGATTGCAGTGACAGATCTTTAGAGATAGGAATGACTCCAGAGGACTGGAGAAAGGCAGATGTTCCTCCTCATAAAGGAAATACGGAAGAGGTTGACCTCAATGGTAGGTAAAGTATAAATTACTATAAAATGAGACAGTAAAGTATCTTAAATCTAGAGAGTTGAAGAATCCCAGCCAGATTAGTTCTGCCTGGTGGACATTATGCCAAACCTGATCAATTTCTTTAGTTCACTGACCAGAGATTTTAATCAGGGACTTGGATTTCAGTAAAGATTTTGAAACTGTGCTGTAGACTCATAAATAAATTGAACAGGTGATTGACCAGATTAGAAACTGGTTGAGTGAGACACAGCTGGTAATTTGAGCTCAGCCACAGGATTTTGTCCTGTAACTGTTCAATATTTTCATGGATATTGAGTAGGGCAGTGCTCTTCAACCCTCCCACGGAGGCACACCTAGTCAGACAAGTTTTCAGAGTTACCACATTGAATATTCATGAGACAAAGTTGCATATATTGGAGACCAGTTTTATTATATGCAACTTTATCCTATGCGTTTTCACTGTGGTAATCCTGTAAACCTGACTAGCTAGGTTTACCTCCAGGAGAGGGTTAAGATCACATATTACGTTGTCCTTGTCTCTTTGTCACACTATCCTCCCTTCCATGTTTGTATCTCAGTTTAGTTTTCCAAGGGCCCTGTTTACTAACCCACGCGAGAGGTGTGTTAGAATTTTTAGTGTGCGCTAATCATTAGCATGCGCTAACCGTGTAGATACCCATAATATTACTATGGGCATCTACACGGTTAGTGCAAGCTAATTTTTAGCATGAGCTAAAAATGCTAGTGCACCATAGTAAACAGGGCCCTAAATTTTGTAATTGTATTTTTAATATATTGATTTCAAAACTGCTTAGATAATATATATTAAATAAACTTCAATTGTGAATACATTGTCATAGGGGTTAATTGGAAAAGTCTGTCTTTTTACAGACTACACTAAGGTTTGTAGTAGAGTGGATACCTCAAAGGAAAAAACTGTGTGAGGAATGATTCAAGAAAGTGTGAGGAACACTTGGCAGTTTGGCAGTTAAGTTTCAGTACAAATAGAGGGGCTCTTTTACTAAGCCATGGTAAAAAGTGGCCTGCGGGATTGTAGGCGCAAGTATTTGGCATGTACTGGGCCAGATTTTTACAAAGTCTGTAAAAAAGGTGTTTTTTTTTAATGTGATGGGAAAAGGGCATGTGGTGAAACTGAAATCAGTGCGCATCTAAAACCGGCCTCAACCCTTAATGCCACGCACTGATCTAGCAGTAAGGGCTCACACACTACACACGTGGTGACCAGTTAGAGCATGCCAACTGACGATTACCACTAGAAACGTGGGATGAAAGCATTATGGGCAGGCACCAAATCTGAATTTGCCATTAGGGGGCTTGCTGGCCTGGCGGTAGTCTCATTTGGGTGCGCATTGCACGCATGTAGAGCCTACCACGGCTTAGTAAAAGGGTTCCAGAGTGCAATCATGTACTTGTAGTGCAGAAATCTGAGGGAGAAGTGTGTGATGGGGAAGAAATGCCAATACACACCAAGTAGAGGAAAAACCACAGGGTGATAGTATAGGTGATAATCAGTGTAGGAGTCTCAATGTGTGGATGAGACGACGGTGCAGGGAGGAGGGTTTTAGATTTGTTAGAATCAGGGCAACATCCTGGGGAAGGGGGAGCCTATTCCGAAAGGATGGGCTCCACCTTAACCAGGGTGGGACCATGCTGCTGGCATCGGCATTTAAAAAGGAGATAGAGCAGCTTTTAAACTAGAAACGGGAGGGAAGGCCGACAGTCGCTCAAAAGCGCATGTTTCGGGATAAGGTATCTTTCAAAGATATCACCAAAACAGGGAAGATAGGATATCCTGGTAGTTAGGTTGCAAAAGAGACCGTAGTAGATTAGGTATCCTTAAATAAAATAAAAATTAGACAAAAGATTGCAAATTATTACTGACAAGTACTGAGCATGATATAAATAGGAACAACAAACATAGTTTGTAATGTCTATATGCAAATGCCAGGAGCCTAAGAAATAAGATGGGAGAGTTAGAATATATTGCACTAAATGAAAAATTAGATATAATAGGCATCTCTGAGTTCTGGTGGAAGGAGGATAACCAGTGGGACACTGTCATACCGGGGTACAAATTATATCGTAGTGATAGGGTGGATCGAATTGGTGGAGGGGTAGGATTGTATATTAACGAGAACCTTGAATCAAATAGATTGAAAATTCTGCAGGAAACAAAACACTTCTTGGAATCACTGTGGATTGAAATTCCATGTGTAAAGGGAAAAAGGATAGTGATAGGAGTATACTACCGTCCGCCTGGCTAGGATGAACAGACGGATGCAGGAATGTTAAAGGAAATTAGGGATGCAAACAAACTGGGCAACATAATAATAATGGATGATTTCAATTACCCTGATATTGACTGGGTAAATGTAACATCGGGGCACGCTAGGGAGGTGAAATTCCTTGATGAAATCAAGGAATGCTTTATGGAGCAGCTGGTACAGGAGCCGACGAGAGAAGGAAAAGTTCTAGACCTAGTCCTTAGTGGAGCGCATGATCTGGTGTGGGAGGTAATGGTGCTGGGGCCACTTGATAACAGTGATCATAATATGATCAGATTTGATATTAGCTTTGAAGTAAGTATACATAGGAAATCAAATACGTTAGCATTTAACTTTAAAAAAGGAGACTAAGATAAAATGAAAACAGTGAAAAAAAAAACTTAGAGGAGCAGCTGCGAGGGTCAAAAATTTACATCAGGTATGGATGCTGTTCAAAAACACCATCCTGGAAGCCCAGGCCAAATATATTCCGTATATTAAAATAGGAGGACAGAAAATCAAATGACAGCCAGCATGGTTAAAAAGTGAGGTGAAGGAAGCTATTAGAGCTAAAAGAAAATCCTTCAGAAAATAGAAGAAGGAACCGACTGAAAATAATAAGAAACAGCATAAGGAATGTCAAGTCAATTGCAAAGCGCTGATAAGGAGGGCTAAGAGGGACTTCGAAAAAAAGATTGCGTTGGAGGCCAAAACACATATTTTTTTTTAGGTATATTAAAAGCAGGAAGCCAGCAAAAGAATCGGTTGGACCGCTAGATGACCGAGGAGTAAAAGGGGCGATCAGGGAAGACAAAGCTGTAGCGGAGAGATTAAATGAATTTTTTGCTTCGGTCTTCACCGAGGAAGATTTGGGTGGGATACCGGTGCCAGAAATGGTATTCGAAGCTGATGAGACAGATAAACTTAATGAATTCTCTGTAAACCAGGAGGATGTAATGGGGCAGTTCTACAAACTGAAGAGTAGCAAATCTCCTGGACCGGATGGTATTCATCCCAGAGTATTGTTAGAACTGAAAAATGAACTTGCGGAGTAATTGTTAGTAATATGTAATTTATCCTTAAATTCGAGCGTGGTACCGGAAGACTGGAGGGTGGCCAATATAATGCCAATTTTTTAAAAAAGGTTCCAGAGGAGATCCGGAAAATTATAGACCGTCTGACGTCGTTGCCGGGCAAAAAGGTAGATATTATAAAGAAAAAAATTACAGAGCATATTCAAAAGCATGGATTATTGAGACAAAGTCAACATGGATTTAGTGAAGTGAAATCTTGCCTCACCAATCTATTACATTTCTTTGACGGGGTGAACAAACATGTGGATAAAGGTGAGCTGGGTGATATTGTGTATCTGGATTTTCAGAGGGCGTTTGACAAAGTACTTCATGAAAGACTCCAGAGGAAATTGGAGAGTCATGGGATAGGAGGTAGTGTTCTATTGTGGATTAAAAACTGGTTAAAAGATAGAAAACAGAGAGTAGGGTTAAATGGTTAGTATTCTCAATGGAGAAGGGTAGTTAGTGGGGTTCCCCAGGGGTCTGTGCTGGGATCGCTGCTTTTTAACATATTTATAAATGACCTAGAGATGGGAGTAACTAGTGAAGTAATTAAATTTGCTGATGACACAAAGTTATTCAAAGTTGTTAAATCGCAGGAGGATTTTGAAAAATTACAAGAGGACCTTACGAGACTGGGAGACTGGGCGTCTAAATGGCAGATGGTGTTTAATGTGAGCAAGTGCAAAGTGATGCATGTGGGAAAGAGGAACTCGAATTATAGCTACGTCATGCAAGGTTCAACGTTAGGAGTCACGGACCAAGAAAGGGATCTAGGTGTCCTGTTGCGGTTGTTGGTGAGCCCTTAGGTTCCCTGAGGCCTGGTAAGACCTCCGAGGACCGCCGCGCACCCCGAATCTTCACCCGCGGCGACCGCCGTTCACCGAGGGTTGAGCCCCCAGCTGCAGGCGGCCAGCAGGACTGCTGGAACCGCGGGGTGACGGTCGGCTTGGCTGGTAGTTAGCAACTCAGTCTCTAAAGGGCTGCTAGCAAGGACGGCTAGCGCAGACAAGTAACACAGTCTCTGGAGGTGGCTAGCAGGGACGGCTAGCTGAAGAGGACACAGTCTTGGAAGGTGGCTAGCAAGGACGGCTAGCTGAAGAGGACACAGTCTCGGAAGGTGGCTAGCAAGGACGGCTAGCTGAAGAGGACACAGTCTCGGAAGGTGGCTAGCAAGGGCGGCTAGCTGAGGAGGACACAGTCTCTGAAGGTGGCTAGCAAGGACGGCTAGGTGAAGAGGACACAGTCTCTGGAGGTGGCTAGCAAGGATGGCTAGCTGAAGAGGACACAGTCTCTGAAGATGGCTAGCAAGGACGGCTAGCTGAAGAGGACACAGTCTCTGGAGGTGGCTAGCAAGGACGGCTAGCTGAAGAGGACACAGTCTCTGGAGGTGGCTAGCAAGGACGGCTAGCTGAAGAGGACACAGTCTCTGGAGGTGGCTAGCAAGGACGGCTAGCTGAAGAGGACACAGTCTCGGAAGGTGGCTAGCAAGGACGGCTAGCTCAGACAAGGAACACAGTCTCTGGATGTGATGAGCCTTCCGATCCACCATGGGGCTTCTGACAATAGAAACGGAAGCGCCGAGCCCTCCTTGTTCCGGGGTTTAAATCCCCCGCCCGTCCCTCCCCTCCCTGGAGAGGAGCCAATTCCTTCAGCCCTGACAGGCAAGGAGGGCCGGGATTGGTGGACCCGCCTCGCAGGCGGAGTTCCTCCTTCCATGCGCCAATCCGGCGCAAGTGGGCGGGACTTACTTGCTGCTCAGCTCTGGCCGGGGAGACAATGACGCCGGCGCCGCCATCTTGGCCGGCGTCCTCCCTTCCCTGAGGCCGGCGTTCGTTCCCGCGGGTCGCCAGCCTCGGGCCGACCCGCGGAGGCGCTGGCCCCGTCGGCGGCTGGTCTCTGCCGCACCAGAGCCCGCGTCCCCCGTTGATCCTCGCTCCCCGCCGCGGGAGCAACGGTAAGGGCCCGAAACGGGACACTAGGTGTCGTCGTTGATGATATGTTGAAACCTTCTGCTCAGTGTGCTGCAGCGGCTAAGAAAGCAAAAAGAATGTTAGGTATTAGAAAAGGAATGGAAAACAAAAATGAGGATGTTGTAATGCCTTTGTATCGCACCATGGTGTGACCGCACCTCGAATATTGTGTTCAATTCTGGTCGCTATAGCTCAAAAACGATATAGTGGAATTAGAAAAGGTGCAGAGAAGGGCGAGAAAAATGATAAAGGGGAATGGGACGACTTCCCTATGAGGAAAGGCTAAGGCGGCTAGGGCTCTTAAGTTTGGAGAAAAGACAGCTGAGGGAAGATATGATAGAGGTCTATAAAATAATGAGAGGAGTGGAACGGGTAGATGTGAAGCGTCTGTTTACGCTTTCCAAAAATACTAGGACTAGGGGGCATGCAATGAAGCTGCAATGTAGTAAATTTATTTTATTATTATTTGTAGCATTTATACCCGGTTCTTTCCCGCTCGATAGCAGGTTTAGTGCGGCTTACAAAGTATGGGTTACAAAGTATCACAGAGATAACATAGTTAGTATAGTAGATCTAAGGAGTGGTTGTATTTAGTAGGACAAGAGGGAGAGATGTGGGGGGAGGGTAAAGGTATGGGTAAAGTTAGTGGCATGGATTGTGCTCGTAAGTTTAAATTTAAAAATTTAAAACAAATCAGAGAAAACTTTTCTTCACTCAACATGTAATTAAACTCTGCAATTCATTGCCAGAGAATGTGGTAAAGGCGGTTAGCTTAGCAGAGTTTTAAAAAGGTTTGGATGGCTTCCTAAAGAAAAAGTCCATAGACCATTATTAAATGGACTTGGGGAAAATCCACTATTTCTGGGATAAGCAGTATAGAATGTCTTGTACTTTTTTGGGATCTTGCCAGGTATTTGTGACCTGGATTGGCCACTGTTGGAAACAGGATGCTGGGATTAATGGACTTTTGGTCTTTCCCAGTATGGCAATAATTATGTACTTATGCACTTTTGAGAAATACTAGAGTGCATAGGAATAGGCTGAACTAGAAGAAGAAAGACATCATTAATCTTACTAATGAGTCATTATTAAGACTTCATTAGGGGTATTTCTGTCTAGTTCTGGAGGCCATACCTCCAAAAGTATAGAACAAAGTAGTGGCAGTCAGTGATGGGCTACTGGACCAGTATGGAGTCTGCTTCGAAAGCCTTACAAAATTAGACTTAAATAACTAAGGAGATCTTTTACTAATGATTAGCTCATGTTATCTGCCGTAGGACGCATTTTTATTCCTATGTGCCCTGCTGCAGATAACGTGTGCTGTTAGTAAATGATTCCCTAAATATATATATATATATATATATATATATATATATATATATATATATATATATATATATATATATATATATATATATATATATATATCCTAGAGAAGATGAGAGGAAGAAAGGAGGAGATTTGGTACAGATCTTCAAAATTTCAAAGGTATAAAGCATGCATAAAAATAGATTTTTAAATTAGAAAAGGATTCCTGGAACAAGAGGTCACAATGTGAGATGAAAAGATGGTAGACTCTACAGTACCATTAGAAAATTGTTATTCACAGAAAAGTTTGTCGGCCCAAGGAACAGCTAGTGGAAGCTGTGCAGGTAAAATCAATAACTGAGTTGAAGAGCTGCATGGGACAAGTAAAGAGAGATTTTTTGTGAAGAAAACGGTAGAGAACAATTTGTGGTTCATTGCACTACAAAAGGGAGCAAATGGGGAGACTAATAGGGCCAGAGTGTCCTTATATGCCCTTATACTCTCTAGTTTTATAGACACGTTTTTCTTAATTGAAAACTCATTTTAATTAATATGTTGAAATTGGCAAAAAGTGTTTGGGTCATGGAAGTGAATTCAAGGGCTCAGTCACTTAAGAAGTAAATAAATTTTCATTGCCAGAAAGCCATTTCATTTTCTAAAAAGATGAATCATAATGCAAGCTGTTTCTATGCCTCAGCAGGGGTCTTTAGATAACTCTAAAACCAATCAACTAAGGAAAAATTGTACCTTTTCTCAAAAATATTCATTTCTTTCAAAAACGAAGCTTTTGCAAACAAGAGAAAAATAAAACATAATAATAATAAAAAAAAACACACACACACCATGCTGTATCTTTGAAACAAAAGAAACAGCCAGCCCAGTAGCTAAGTGAAAGGCTGAGAAGACCCAAGGTTGATTCTTGAGTTTGACTTCTGTTTGTAAAGTTAGTTAGGCCTCATGAAAAGGGAAAGGGGAGACTTGAAAGGAGTTCAGTCATCATCAGGGCTTTTTTTTGAGGGGGTACTTGGGGGTACTGAGTACCGGCACCTTTTCTGTTCTCTGCTAAAATTGACCCATGGACCCCAAGTTTTAATGAAAGAGCTGAGGCTCTACACACCAATCCTGCCTTGTCATACATTCTGTGACCGGTTGCAGGGGGCTTGGCTATTGTGGGATGGGTCCCTCAATGATTACCCCACCCCTGAAGAGTGGCCTAGCATTTGAGTACTGGCACCTTTTTTACTAGGAAATATGCACTGGTCATCATACAATGGTGCTCATACTCAGTGTACATGTGAACCAGGTTTCAGAGGCAGTTGTGGTCTGTAGCTCTTGGCCAATGACTTATATGGCTTGGCTAGCTGATGGGAGGGGGGGAACAGTTACAAATGGTGGGGTCAGTATTCAAAATCACTTTTGCAGTTAGCAGAGGGTGCCTCCTGCATAAAGGTTTCAGGTTAAATTTCCCAGGCTGGTCATATAAGTTGATATATGACCAAATTTTATCTTTTTCTGTAGATGTTAGGGGCCCTGTTTACTAAGCTGCGCTGTAAGCGTGCTAGTGTTTCTAATGGGCGCTAAAAATTAGCACTTGCTAGCGCTAGAGACACCCATGTGTGTCTCTAGTATTAGTGCACACTAATTTTTAGCGCGTGCCAAAAACGCCAGTGCACCTTAGTAAACAGGGCTCTAGGTTAGAAGTGTTCAAGGGCTGGGAACAAAAGTTAAGTGATATTAAGCTGTTAGTCTCTTAACACCCATTTAAGCTGGATTTGCATAAATAATAGTCTTGAATTGAAATATATAAAGAAGTGAGGGCCTGAGCCTCCTTCTATTCTGGCCCCCAATATACAAAAACATTGTAGTGGGCAAGCAGGATATTCTACCGCCTTACTCCAGAAATATAAGTAAAATAGTAGTAGGTAACTAATTCTGCTCCTGCATTTCAGATATAAAGTCGACCTCCACTTTCCACACCAAGATATTAAAAATATGAAGTGGGCTGAGCTGCACCTTTGAACTCCCCCCCCCCCCCCCCCATTAAAAAGTTTTGGGACAAATTCCCCTCCATCCCTAACAACAAACCCCCATAACCAGAACTGCCCATGGAGCATGGAGATATGATATAGGTCTATAAAATAATGAATGGAGTGGAATGGGTAGATGTGATTTGCTTGTTTACTCTTTCCAAAAAATAGTAGGACTAGGGGGCACACAATGAAGCTACAATGTAGTAAATTTAAAACAAATCAGAGGAAATGTTTCTTCACTTAACATGTAATCAAACTCTGGAATTCATTGCCAGAGAAATGTAGTAAAAGCAGTTAGCTTAGCAGGGTTTAAAAAAAGGTTTAGATGTTTTCGTAAAGAAAAAGTCCATAGAACATTATTAAAAAGGACTTGGGGAAAATTCACTGCTTATTTCTAGGATGAGCAGCATAAAATGTATTGTATTTTTGGGATCTTGCCAGGTACTTGTGACCTGGACTGGCCACTGTTAGAAACAGGATGCTGGGCTTGATGGACCTTTGGTCTGTGCCAGTATGACAATTCTTATGTACTTATGTATAACTTTCTTTAGATTAGTCACCTTACTTTCTAACTCCTCTTACTTACTTACTTTCTTACCTATCTATATATTACATCTTTGCTTATACTCTATACTGTCAATTAAAATGTTCTATTACATATTATGTTGCCATTGTATGTAGTATACAGCTTATTTTCGAAAGAGAAGGCCGGCCATCTTCCGACACAAATTGGGAGATGGCCGGCTATCTCTCAAGGCCGGCAAAATTGGCATAATCGAAAGCCGATTTTGGCCGGCCTCAACTGCAGTCCATCGTGGAGCCGGCTAAACTGCAAGGGGGCGTGTCGAAAGGGTAGCGAAGGCGTGCCAGGGCGTGCTTAAGAGATGGCCGGCTTCGGCCGATAATGGAAAAAAGAAAGCTGGCCCTGATGAGCATTTGGCCGACTTTACTTGGTCCCTTTTTTTTCAGGTCCAAGTCCCAAAAAAGTGCCTGAACTGACCAGATGACCACCGGAGGGAATCGGGGATCACCTCCCCTGACTCACCCAGTGGTCACTAACCCCCTCCCACCCCCAAAAAAACAACTTTAAAAACCTTTTTTGCCAGCCTCTATGCCAGCCTCAAATGTCATACTCAGGTCCATCGCAGCAGTATACAGGTCCCTGGAACAGTTTTAGTGGGTGCAGTGGACTTCAGGCAGGCGGACCCAGGCCCATCCCCCCTACCTGTTACACTTGTGGAAAATGGGAGCCCTTCCAAACCCACCTGAAACCCACTGTACCCACATGTAGGTGCCCCCCTTCACCCCTTAGGGCTATGGTAGTGGTGTATAGTTGTGGGTAGTGGGTTTTGGGGGGCTCAGCACCCAAGGTAAGGGAGCTATGCACCTGGGAGCTATTTTTATTATTTTTTTTTAATTTTTAGAAGTGCCCTCTAGGATGCCCGGTTGGTGTCCTGGCATGTCAGGGGGACCAGTGCACTATAAATGCTAGCCCCTCCCACGACCAAGTGCCTTGGATTTGGCCGGCTTTGAGATGGCCGGCCTCAGTTTCCATTATCGGGAAAAACCGAGGCCGGCCATCTCAAACCCGGCCAAATCCAAGGCATTTGGCCGACCCCAACCGTATTCTCGAAATGAAAGATGGCCGGCCATCTCGTTCTAAAATACGGTTGGCCCCGCCCCTTCACGGTGCCGTCCTCGGAGATGTGTGCCCTTAGAGATGGCCGGCCCCATTCGAAAATGCCCCTCCATGCCATACTTTGTATTGTTATTCAAATGTTTTTACTGCTGTATTTGTCTATTGCTTATGTTTGATTTATTCTTATTGTACACCACCTTGAGTGAATTCCTTCAAAAAGGCAGTAAATAAATCCTAATAAATAAACAAATACTACAGCATTAAATTGCAATTGCAAAAAGCAGCGAATGCTGAAGCTCTTTAGTAACCTGCTCTCATAGAAAAACCTTTCACTCTGGTCTGCATTATTACCATATAACTGTAGTAACTGCTACTTTGGTGGTACAGCAAACGCTAAATTAACTGCATGTTGTGTTAGGGGCCAGAACTGCATTAAGGGCTAGGAGTGGAGAATGGGCACTGCACATACCACATGCGATCATTTTGCAGTTAGCACAGGTACACTTAGTGCATTTTACTAAAAGGTCCCCTAAGTTGCAATAAAATATCATAAATACATCTCTATTATTAAACCAAGACCAATACAAGCAAGTGCCAAGAGCAAGCTTACTAGAGGAGAACAAGAACAGACCAACTTTATTGCTATAAGCAATCTGTAGGAAATGCACAACAAAGTATATTCAGTAATCTCAGTACTATCATTCATACTGCAAAACTGAATTTGCTTCCTCATCGTCCCTTTTCAATATTCCCTCCTTACCTCTGGCTTATTCTTTCCAGAGAACCCCGGTTCAGATTCCACTGTGGCTCCTTCTGATTTGGGGAAATTCACTTGGGATTTTTGTTTTTCTTTTACTAAAATGCATCAAGCACTTATTCTCGGATTCTATATATAATGCCAAATTTGGTGCCAATCGAAGAAGCGTGTGCTAATTAATTGGCTTACGAGCCAATTAATTGCAATAAATTGATGTTAGCAATCAATTATTGCAGTTAATTGGTATTATTAAATATTTGCACACGCATCTTCCTGGGCACTATTCTATAACCCCATGTGCCTGAATCCATTATCGCGCAACTCATAAGGGGGCAGGGGTGATCCAAAAAATTGCATATGGAGTTCCAGAATATAACCATTCCTGCACTCAAATAACAAGAGTTGGACACTGGTATTTATACCAGCTGGTGTAAATACCAATGACCAATTTTTGGCACAGGAATGGGATCTAAGCACTATTCTAGAAAAACCGCTCAGCTTGGAGCACCCTTTATAGATCTAGGTGTCGTCGTTGATGATACGTTGAAACCTTCTGCTCAGTGTGCTGCTGCGGCTAAGAAAGCAAATAGAATGTTAGGTATTATTAGGAATGGAAAACAAAAATGAGGATGTTATAATGCCTTTGTATCACTCCATGGTGCGACCACACCTCGAATATTGTGTTCAATTCTGGTCGCCGCATCTCAAAAAAGATATAGTGGAATTAGAAAAGGTGCAGAGAAGGGCAACGAAAATGATAAAGGGGATGGGACGACTTTCCTATGAGAAAAGGCTAAAGCGGTTAGGGCTCTTCAGCTTGGAGAAAAGGCGGCTGAGGGGAGATATGATAGAGTTCTATAAAATAATGAGTGGAGTTGAACAGGTAGATGTGAAGCGTCTGTTCACGCTTTCCAAAAATACTAGGACTAGGGGGCATGAGATGAAGCTACAATGTAGTAAATTTAAAACGAATCGGAGAAAATATTTCTTCACTCAATGTGTAATTAAACTCTGGAATTCGTTGCCAGAGAATGTGGTAAAGGCGGTTAGCTTAGCCGAATTTTAAAAAGGGGTTGGACGGCTTCCTAAAGGAAAAGTCCATAGACTGTTATTAAATGAACTTGGGGAAAATCCACTATTTCTGGGATAAGCAGTATAAAATGTTTTGTACATTTTTGGGATCTTGCTGGGTATTTGTGACCTGGATTGGCCTCTGTTGGAAACAGGATGCTGGGCTCGATGGACCTTTGGTCTTGCCCAGTATGGCAATACTTATGTACATATGTAACTCCGCTCCATGCTGATTTTTTCCAGATTTGGGCACCATTTACTGAATCTGGTCCTTAAAGGGGGAATTAGCACGTTAACCACTACCTCGTAAGAGTGCCAACTGTCAGTATGGTGGCTTAACAATTACTGTGCATGGATTTGCATGTTAAGTGCCTTTTGTGTTAGGGGGCAGGAACTAGGCAGGGTATGGGTGCAGAATGGGCATGGATAGCACATCCCAGTTGGCACAGAAAACATACTGCATACCGTCGATGGTGCTGTAACACAGGATCGCTTAGTATCTCCTCAATAGAAAGCGCTAAATATCCATGCTAATTGTAAGTGGAATTAACAAACTGTAATGAACATTTGTGCACAGTAATTGCAGAGGACATATTGGGCACACTCCCAATAATTATTGTGCAACCTTTGCACTTAAGACACATATTTTTACTTTAAGGTGTGTTAAGAGCACTAACAACGCACATTAGTAAAAGGGCCCCTTAACCCTTCATTGCTCCAGGTACAAACTTAGAGGTCCTTTTAGTAAGCTGCGGTAAGCACTAATGCATGCTTACCACAGCTTAAAATGCCTCATTGTGTGGCAACCTCAGGCATCCTGGTATCAATGAGTTAAATAGATTATACAGCCGATATTCAGACCATGAAAGTTAGCCTGGCTAACTCCTGTGGTCAGCACTAAACCAGGATATTCAATGCCAGGCCATTTCCTGTGACCGGCATTGAATATCCATTTTAATTTTGGCCAGTTTGACCATAACCGGCCAAGTCGATATTCAGACTTAGCCGGTTATGTTCAAATCTGCCAAAGATATCCCATGTATTCATTCATCCAGATATAGCTGCTAAAGTAGGGCTTCAAATTGGCAGATAGCCGGTTATTTCGTGTCAGCTATCCCCCACTGAATATCACCAGACAGCTGGTTATGAGGCATTTAACCGGCTAGATGCTGATCCTGGCCGGTTAAATGCTTTGAATATCGGGGGGTATATTTTTTTAGTGCTGGGGGCAGGTCCTGGGGGGGGGGAAAGTAGGCATATTCTATGTTAATTGTTTAGCGCAGCTATATTGATGTATGCCAACTGATTAGTGTGTGGTTAGTATGTAGTTAGTATGTGGCCATTAAAGGAAAAAAAATGGAAAAATCAGCCATTTTACCCATGCAGTAAAAATAGCCTTGGCATACGGGAAGGACTGACATAAGCAAGCGCTAAGGCAACATTTTACCGCAGTTTGGTAAATGGGTCCCATAAATTGTAAGCCCACTGGAGACAGGCAAATACCTACAGTACCTGAGCTACAAATGAAAAAGTTGTGAGCTAAATCCATGATCCCTGTAATTTTAAAATCTCAGCATGAGGAAAATGAAAAGACTTCAAGTACGATGACTAATGATCAACTCTTCTCAATTTATGTAGCAACTGTCCGTGCTGTGGGAAATGAATGTGTCAGATTACATATGGCAGCAAAAGAGGATGCGTGAACCATGGGCCCAGGTGTGAATAAATATGAAATACTTACTGCATGCCCTCATGTGTGTACAAGTTTAAATCCAAAATAGGCACATGCTCTTCCTCTTAATGAAACTGCATGCCCACTTAAACAAGAACAAACACAGGTGTGCAACTGGAGAGATTATTTGAGCAATTATTCTGTGTCCCTTTGAAAGACGGCTCTAGGACTGTAGGGTGAGCAGCCTGTTTTGAAGGCTTGACAGAAGTAAGCTTTATGACTGGAAACTGTAACCTATTGCAGACAATTCTGCTACCTCAGCATTCTTCTATTTGCATTAAGAAAACATTTATGATCAATAAAATGTCTTACTTTTGCCATTTGGAGACTTGTATAGTGTTTCTTCAAATTTTGTCCTTCCCAGTAAAATGCCAGACTAATTATTAAAAAATGATTAAGCAAAGAGTATAGCATTTGAATATTTATCATGCCCTGGCTATTTATCAATTAAACATTGTTGTCACATTTAAGAATTTTCTGGTCATGTACTGTATAGATAGACTGGTAAGTTAAATGTTATTTGCATTAGTCCATCTCTGAAGGGGATGTTTACTAAGCTACGTTAAGCAGTTAACATGGATTTTACTGGGTGGTAGCCATTAATGCAAGCCCACACTAATGGCTACTTGACTCAAACCAGCTGACATAGTAAAAATCTCACTTAAAGTGGGTGGGGGTGTGACATGGATGGACAGGAGGTGACGATAAGGTACGGCCAACAGTGGCAGCTAGCACACAGGTTAGCTGTCACATCTGTCAATAGTGTGGTTGCACTTAACACACCTCAGTCAGTGTCATTAACTGCAGCTACAATCCCAGCAGTTCAGTAGTATGGCTACATTGCATTGGAAAAGACCCCTGATTCTCCTGCTCAGCTCCCCTTTGATCTGATTTATCTCCAATAGTACCTCTCACTTGATCCAATCCCACCCAATCAAGAATGCCTCATCAATACAAGCCTTCTACATTTGCTGATAATAGTATTCACTTTTGAGTACATACTCCCTAATTCTAGAAAGTTATGAACCCAAATTGCATGCATAGTTTGTACAAGATGGTCAGCTGTGCATGTAACTTAATTTAATAATGAGCCGATAATTGGTGTTAAGGAGCAATAATAGGCTACAGTTGGCCTAATTGTTGGCATTAGTTGAGTCCAGTTCCAAAGCGTGCAACTTCAAAGGGGGCATAGACCTGGTAAGGTCTACTACTACTACTACTACTTCTACTTATCATTTCTATAGCGCTACTAGATGTACACAGCGCTGTACACTGGACAGGAAGAGAAAGGCCCTGGTCAACAGAGCTTACAATCTACTTAGGACAGACAAACAGGACAAATAAGGAATAAGGGAATTTGGACGTCCCTGATGGTATTTTCTAAATGAAAGATGGACGTCCATCTTGTTTCGAAAGAAAATATGGGTTTCCCCGCCCCTGGATTTTGCCGGCTTGCAAGGACGTCCAAGTTGCAACTTGGACATCCCCTTCGAAAATGCCCGTCATTGCCATGCAGCTTGATAAAAGAGGCCCTAAGTTAACTGACTCCCAATTTTTCAATTGGTAGTGCTTGCAACATTCCATAAAACATTCCATTATTAACATAAAAGCATTATTCAACGAATGGTTGTTATAAAATCATTTATTAAGAATGCCATTTCTTCTACATATACTGCTTCTTTATTTTACAAATTCTCTCAAACAAATGATAGCTTAAGAACCCCCAAAAACCTTGGGAAAATGATATAGGTTCAACCATAAATAATGATCAATGCAAATTTTCTTTGGCTTCAAGGCCAACGTCCTTCTTTATCCTACTCAGTAACACAAACATTATATTTTCTTCAACTCCCTCTCTCGCTAGATCCCTATTAAATCATGAAAAAGTAGTCTATCTACTAATGATTTGTGTTGGTCCTGAAAGAAAGAAAAAAGCACTCTCATGCATTTATTTTTTGAATACAGTATTGTGAAATCTTTCTGATCTAATATATGGTCTTAGCATACTGAAATTTAAACAATTCTAATCCTTTAAACATGTTGGGCCAGATTCTATATATGGCGCCTAAAAAATCTTCACGGTAAACATTTCCACCCAAGGGTATTCTATAAGCTGCGCCAAGATTTAGGCGTTGTATATAGAATATGCTTAGTTGATATTTCAGAGCCTAAAACTACGCACCTCCATCTACATCAATGAAAATATGGCGCAAAACCCGGAGCCTAGATATAGACACAGAGGGCCATATAACTATGCACATACATTTCAGAACGCCCATGAAACACCCATTTCCCCGCCCATAGCCACGCCCCTTTTTGCCTGCACATGTTAAACGTTAGGCACATTGCATTACAGAATATGCTCAGCGAATGTGCATGTAAATTCTAATTATTGCCAATTAGTGCTCATTATTGCTTGTTGAGTGCTGTTATCAAAGCTGATTAGCTTGTTAAGCCGATTAAGTTACACACATTGTTATAGAATATGCTTGGATTTCTGCATGGATCTCTATGCACGCTATACAGAATCAGGGGAACTATTTTGAAAGCTATCGGTTTAGATCATGCTGTCTCGAGTTAATAATTCAGCATTGGAAAGATAATTCTAATTTATCCATCTATCTATGGTGGAACTGGTTGTTATTATATAGAAAATATGAAAGGATTATTATCATCAAATCATCTTCCAACTGTAAATGTATTCGTAAATTGCAAAAATTTGATGATGTTCTTAACAATACTCCCAACTGAATGATGCTGTCTTTATCAATATTCATCATTGCTTGTATCTTAAGACATGTTCATTCAAGTCGCTTATTCTGATTGTTGCCATTTGTTCTTGTAAGCATTTTTTCTAAATTTTATAGTTTTATTCTTGTAGTATAAAATTTCAATAAAAATCATATTAAAAAAAATAAAAAGGCAACTTTCATACCTTTTCTGTGGATACAACATATTTATATGGGCTTTTTAAAAATGGCCCAACTAATATGGTGGCGAAATCGCAATGTGCATAATTTCAACTGCTTGTTAGGTGGTATTCTTGGAATGTGTTGTTTTGGGGGAGGCAACGACAAAGCTACTCATGAGGTTTTTGGCCAGAAAAGTGCCTGTAGTGAAGGCAGATGCAATTCTGCAGGTATTTTTTTTTCCTGAAGCAATAATCAAAGCAGAACTACTACCCCCATGGATTAAGACTACCCAATGAGTTTGTACTGATGTGAGCAGTTTGATTATTCCCCCCCCCCCCCCACCAAGTGCTACATATATCACTAATTAATACCTGCTTTATTTGTTGTTATTCATAGTCAGTGTTTGTCTCCTTCCCCTGTGAATTTCTGAGGCATCAGCAGCTTGCCAAGTTCATTCACTTAATGAAAATCTGTTGAGCGTCTTCCTTGACAAGTACATTGGCCAATCAACCCTCATGTATTACCTGTGGTTAACTAATGAAATCCCATAGGCTCTCTGATTGTGCATTTCTTGGGATGGAGCTAAAAAGAAACAACAGACATAAAGGAAGGGCCCCTTTGGTTTCTGACTTTTTAATTGTTTGGATAATTCTGAAGGACTATGGACATGCAAGGAAACAGTATATGGTTCATTTTCAGGTTATTTTCTCTCTTTTTTGTCCTGATTTCTGGAGATTTTGTAAGTTCATTTCACACATTTTATTTTAATAAAAATTTGTTAATGTGTGTTAATTGACTTAACAAGTGTTAATTCATAGGTTAACATGTGGAATTGATGTAGATTGCACCAATTTTTTAAAGGCACGTTAATAAACCAAATGTTTGCTTGTAAAAGCGCATCTCTATGGAGCACTATACCCATTGAAAAACTATATATGTGTGTATATCTATCGGTCTATCTATTTATCTGTCTGTCTATCTATATATCTATCTATACACATATACACAAGCATACAAACTGTGGTGGTTATTTAAGAAGCATCCTCATGTGGAGAGACATAGATATTTAAGTGATATTTCAGCAAGGAGTTGCAAATAGAGCGGGGGATGGAGTGGTCTGGTACAAAACAGCTGTGCATTCCATATTTTACAAAGGGAATTCACATATGAACTAAAAACCCAAGATGTTGGAATTTACACCTGCTCCAAGGCATGTCAAAGTGCCAGCTGTAGCCCTAAATCTGGGCCCTCGACCTCCCACATTGTCCAAGGCCCCTACAATCACCCCATCTACCATCTAATCCCTGTCCACCTCTGAAAAACGTTCCTCACCACAGCACCAGCAACCCTCTCCCCTGGCAACCTCCAGCCCCTCTCAGGCTCACCCCCTGAAATCTATCCAACAGCCCCCCCCCCCAATAGGAAAGAACTCTCTATTGCAATCCTCCTATGCTGACACACACAGTCAATGGCTCCCCCTGATGGTAACAACCAAGTATTCCACCTTCAAAGCAGCCCCCCTTCGGCCCACCCACATGCAGGTATGGACCTACCATGTGGTTCATCTCCCTGAAGCAACCACCCTTCCATGGCCCAAAATCCCTTAGGATGTCTCCTGAGAGGGCCCCCTACCCCCAGCCCACTGTGACCAAACCCAGCCTTAGAAGTAGTCCCTGAGGTCTAGTGGCTTGGGAGCGATGCCCACTCGCACCAGTCATGATGCTCCTGTAGGACAAAAATGGCTACTGAGACCTCTAGCATTGGGCTTAATGGGGGTAAACATGGGGGGGGGGTGTCTTGGAGGTTGCAACAGGGAGGGTTGTTGTTGTAAGGGGAGGGGTGCTGCTTGGGGCCATTTGCTGAGGGACTATCTATTTTAGACAGCTGCTTCTATATTTGTGTTGGGGGGTTCCTTCTTATTGAGCTTTCTCAAATTGCTACTCCCTCTGGATGTGGAGGAGTTTGGGTGCACAGTCCTGCCACTTTTTATTTTTTAATAAGAGGCTCCATGTGCAGCAGAGTCTCCTGTAAAATACTGTAAGAATTCCATATGTCCTGACTTGGATGTGCAAATTCTCTGCTCCACATCCTATCTAAAATCTGCCTCCACATATCTATCTATCTATCTATCTATCTATCTATCTATCTATCTATCTATCTATCTATCTATCTATCTATCTATCTATCTATCTATCTATCTATCTATCTATCTATCTATCTATCTATGAGAGAGAGAGGCAATACAATATATATAGAAGCTAGAAAGTATAGCTTGCAGAATTTGTCAGCTCTGCATTTTCTTCTGGCCAACCTGTTTTGTATATAATTAGGTCAACATTCAGCCCTTGCCTCGTCACTATCCGCATAGCAGGTGCTGTTATCCCTTGAAGTACTTTTGAATATCTACCTGATTATTGTGAACTCTGAATCACATACTGCTTTTTAATGTGTATCCAGGATAAATGATGAGATTGTTTCTTAGAACTTGGAGACATTATCACTAACTCCCAGGTGGCAAATTATGTAGGTAGTTACCTGCATATCTTTTTTTGGCAGCGCAGTAGCTGGTATGCCAGAGTTCAACAGGTCAAAGGCCACCCTGTTCCCAGCCACCATTTCTCATCTATCCCAAGGCAACCAGTTGCCTAACTGCAGCATTGTCTTTTTCACCCCATCAACTCAAATACCCTCATCCCTTCCCTTCCAATTATCCCATCAGTGTCCAAGTCCAGAATAAATATAAGAGGTTAGATTCTATATATCTCATCTATAAAATCAGCGCTGAAATGACAAATGCCTAAACATATTTTTTAAAGTATGCCTTAATTTAGGTATAGTTTATAGAATAAGCCATGTGGTTTATAAAATATGCCAAGCGTCTGTCCACATGACTAAATTTAGTCACGGGCAGTTATGCCAAATAAAACTTGGTGTAAATGCCAATGCCTAAATTAGGCATAGACCAGGTGTATCTATAACAACGTGCATAGATTTTAGAAATGCCCATGACATGCCCATTTCACACTCATGTCCACGCCCCCTTTTCAACTATGTGAAGTAGAATTTATGCACATCACATTATAAAATACATTTAGTTCTACACGTAAATTCTACTTTATGCTAAATAGTGTCAATAATTGCTTGTTAATTGGCAATTATCAGCACTGATCAGCTTATTAACTAATTAAGTTGTGTGAGCAAATACAGAATACGACTGGATTTGTGTTCACAACTTAAAAGCTATATTGAATCCAGGGGAAGGGGCCCAATATTCAGCAAGTGGCAGTTAGAGTTTTCCTGACCACCGCCAGCTTTATCCGTGGATATTCAATTCTGGGCTATGTCTGGACACTGGCATTGAGTATCTGGCCATATGCAGCTGTATAAAACTTAATCCGGTTCATTGCAATATTCAGCATTTAACCGGTTAAGGTGAGCCACATAAAGATGTATTATGCAGTTCTATTTAAGTAGTTACCTTATCTGGTTAAGTACTAAATATTGGCACTTAACCACATAAGTGCTGACTCTGCCTCCAGACATCCCACAAAATAGTTAGTTATGGTTTAGGCACTAACAGGGCATATTCAGTGGCAGTATCTGGTTAAATAATATCCACGGTTAGCCCCAGAAAAGTGATTTGAAATGTCCAGGAGCTATTTCTGGCCATTTAAATTGCTTTGAATATCTATCCCAAGGTTTCTAATGCTCTGAGAAAAATGAAAAGCACAGTGCTGTGCACACTGGAGCATAAACAGGCCAGGTTTCTGCTGTATCTCATAACATTTTAGCTGAGCTTATAATTAATATCTTGCTGCCCTCCAACCAGGATCCATAAGATTATTCCAAATTAATACTGAAGAAACAAAAGCAACAACTTTTCAGACAGTCTGTCAGTGATATCTGGTAGTGAGACCATATGAATGTTTTGAAATGGGAGAGGGAGAAATACATAATGATTTTTTTTGTTATGTTTACCCAACAGAAAGGATGATATAGGGATTCACCCGGTTATAGAGTAGCAAACATTTAATCTGCTTCAGATCCTAGCACTCCTCCAGGGGGAGGCTTCTACTAAATTTTATTTATTTATTTATGGTTCATTTATATCCCATATTTCCCACACATGCAGGCACAATGTGGCTTACAGAAAATTAGGAGGAATTACAAATTATGAAGATACAGATAAAGCGAAAAGAGGTTAAAAGAGGGGAGCATTGACTAGCAGTGGAGAACTAAGCAGGGTGGGGAACATAAAGGGAATATTAATCAGCAGGGGAACAAGGGGGGGGGGTAGGTTTTTACAAAGCTGCAGTAAAAGGGGCCCTTCGGTAGCTTTAACGTGGATTTGCCATGAGCCAAGGCCCCCTTTTACCAAAGTAGGTAAAAGGCTTTTTTTAAAAAAAAAAGGAACTGGCCATGCGGTAACTGAACCAATTGCCGTGTGGCCATTTCCAAAGGGAAAAGTATTTTTTCAGTACCAGGAATGGCGCATGTTGGGGGCAGGCACCACCACTGGGCTCCTGTGGTAGCTCGGTGGTATTGCTGGATTGGCGCATGGCAAAGCGGTGGTAGGGGTACTGCCACTTTGTAAAAAGGGTCCTAAGTTTTTTGTTTAACAACAAAAATGAAAATGTGCTAAGTGCAAAGGCAGTATAATAGTTGTTGGGAGCATACCCAGGATGGCCTCTGCAATTGCCGCACTGAAATTGTACTAGCACATGAGTACTTCCTTGTTCTACTGGAGTTCTTTTCCTTTTCTTTTATGCATGTATTATACTTTTTATTGCCTCGTGAACCACTTTGACCTATGATTAGAAATGACAGTATATCAAATCTTTTTACTAAACATAAACACAGTATGCAGTTAATGTCCATTTTCCTAATTCCTACCTCCTTACACATTATGCAGTTACCCCCCTAGATTCTATATTTGGCGACTAAAGTTGTGTGCGCAGATTAGGCAGTGTAGCCAAATTGTGTGTGCAACCTAATTGCACCCATAATTGGCCGATGATGAGTAATTATCGTCACTAATTGGCACTAATTAGAATTTACGTGCAGGTTACTTATGTCAGAAGGAGGCGGGGCCTAGGCCAGGGAAGAAGAGACGTCATGGAGACTCTGCGACCAACACAACAGATCTTCCTGCCTGTGCAGCGCTTCAGAAAGAGGTGAGAGGCGCTGCTCGGGTCGGTAATAGGGAGGGGGGTCTCGGTGGAGGGGGGGAGCGGCGTAGTCGACCTCAGGGGGGCAGCGGGGGCGGGGCACGGGGTGGAAGAATGACGGGAGGCGGAGTTAGCGTTGCAAAACACAAGAACAGGAAGGGAGGGGGACCGGGGCTGCTAGAATTTCACTTTTTTGTGGTGGGTGGGAAAGCGGTGGAAAGTGGGGAGCAGCGGGGGGGGGGGGGGGGGGCACGGGGCGGAAGAATGACGGGAGGCAGAGTTAGCTTTTGCAAAACAGAACAACAGGAAGGGAGGGGGACCGGGGCTGCTAGAATTTTGCTTTTTCGTGGGGGGGGGGAGCGGCGGAAAGTGGGGAGCAGCGGGGGGGGGGGGGGGGGCAAGGCCGTCCATACAGGACGCTCCGGACGAGTGCCTTTGCCCCCTCCTGATCCTTTGTTTTTGTATTTTGCTGACCAGGTAGCCATGTGTATGTGTTGTGGCTTTTTTTTTGGTTTGTTTTGACGTTTGCAGCATGCGCAGAGCAGTCAGCAAAACGCTTGGCTGCTCTGCGCATGATTAAGGGGCCGATTACCGACGTGTATTGTGATTCTTTGATACATTGTACGTTTCAATACCGATCTGAGCATGTGACTTTTTTTTTTGGTGCATTCTTCATTTTTTAAAAATCGTTAGGGACTTTAACGATTTAGATTTTTTAACGTTTGGTTGATGCATCTGCCTCTTAGTGCTTAAACACTAGAGCATGTTTCATCCAAACACTTCCTCCCCCCCCCCCAAAAAAAAAAAACCAATCACATTGAGGCAAATTTTAACAAAAGACAATCGTGCTGCCTTGGTGCAAAGTGCATGGTTATGTTTTACCCTCAAACTTGGCCCACACTAAGCTGCCATGGGTACAAATTTCCTGGGGACTTTTGCACCAAGCTTTAGTGCAGGCAAAATTTGGCTTGAAAATAGTATATATAGGTTTGAAACATCACTCATTTTCAGAACCCTCCCAAAACGCACCCTTGGGGAATCTCTCAGTCTGGTGAATGTACATAAGTTTTGCATCCTTGTGTATACATTTAGACAGCTTGAGGATAGGGATTTTTCATCCAGTTTGCTCAGGTAAATTGCTATTTACCCAGGCAAATGGCTTTGAAAATTGACTTCATTATTTTTATCTTGGCAATGAATTTTCTATTTTTAGATTACCCTACAAACTGCTTATGTACATATGCACTGGACAATGCTATATGCAATGAGGAGAGATGGCTGACTGTACTATACTCCCTTCCCTATACACTTATATCAGCTCAGAGCAGCATCTAACACAAGTATGTATTGGCCACCTCCTGTCTTCACCAAATTTCATTGCTGAAAGGGGACTTTAGACATTTACACTAATTGTGTTGCATTATTCAAAAAGGAGACTCTTTTAATCTTTCATCTTAATTATTCATCATACCCTTGAAAAGAATTCTACAAGATCGCACAATCAAAACAAGTGTCTGAAGGAGTTATGTTTCTGTGAGACAGACGTGATGCGGATTTTGTATTTACCAAATCAGTTCTCTACTGTTTACGGTCTCAAGAGCAGGACTGCAAAATCATCACTTCAGGGAAACTCAGTGCTGGCAAAGTAAGTTGCAAAACCTTTTTGTGAGCATGTAGCAGTCAGCTGGAGCTATGCATTATTCACAATGGAAACCTTTTTGCATTTTGCTCTTTTACTGTAAATGGGGCTGTTGCTAGTGATTTTACGCAACCCTCTTGGAACAATCACAACCCAAAATAGTATTCTTTTGGATCTCTGTAGCTGGATCTGCCTCTAGAGAAAAATAAAAGTGCTTCAATAAAATCATCTGCAGATTCAATGAATGAAGAATGGGGCCAATGCACTACAGTGCAATAATTTTCATAGGTTCCCATTGACAACTTAGCACAATGATCTCATGCAAAGCACACAACACGGTGCCGTGTTTTCAAACTCAGAGCACTCCCAATACAAGATGATTCTGCTATTCCCTTACAATGGGAATGCAGAATTACCAAGTTTTCCAATTCTAGGAAAGAGATGTTTTGGGCAGTCCTGGGTTTGAACTTACATCCCAAAGCACTGAGGGGTCCTTTTATTAAGCTGCGGTAAAAAGTGGCCAGCAGTAGTGTGGGCGCGTGTTTTTGGAGCAAGCCAGGCTATTTTTTTACCACGTCTGGGAAAAAGGGCATGTTTTAATGGGCTGGGAAATGGGTGTGTGCTGAATTAAAGACTAATGTGTGTCTATTTATGGCCTGAGCCCTTACTGCTACCCATTGATCTAGTGGTATGTGCTCATGCGTTACATGTGCGGAAACCATTCGGCATGTGTCAACTGCAAATTACCACCGGAAACACAATGTGTGGTAGAAAAAAATAATTTCTACTGCTGGAATGAATGTGCACCAAATTACCACCAGGGGGCATGCTAGTTTGGCGGTAGTCTCATTGTGGCGTGCACTGCACACGCATAGGCTTTACCACAACTTAGTAAAAGGGCCCCTATGGTATTTGTAGCTCCTGATTTCACCTATTGAAATCAGTGCTGCAGGTTCCATAATGCATCAGGATAGATTTGCCAGAACTCAGGAATGGCCTAGAATCTTCCTTCTAGAACGGGGTAATTTGGAAGCTCTGAGACTGCTCTGTCTTGGACACTTTGTATTAAGAGAAGAGCAATACAAATGCAGTGGAATTACAGGAACTGTTACATCTTGGGTCCAAGGTTTTCTTCTTCATAGGAGATGTGTAGAGTTAAATTGTCAACTAATTTGTCAGATAGTTGGAGCAATGTTTGTGTTGTTCCTCAAGGTTCTCCATTATCCCCTTTATAGTTTAATTTATATAACCATTGTGTGGGATTTGCATTGGAGAATCTTGGGATTGTGTCTTTCAGTTATACAGATGATATCACTGTTCTTCTTCCAGTTTACTCAGAGGTTTCCAAGGAGTTGCTAGTTTTGCAGATGGTGTATAGTACTATTGAATGTTGGAAGATGGCCCATAGATTGAAACTGAATACTGAAAAAAAAATGAAGTTGTTATTGATTACAAGTTTGGGGGGGGGGGGAGGTTCCTGTGGAATCCAATATTGCTATTACCCATCAGAATTATATTTTCTCCCCCTTTGTAAGGATTTTTGGCGGTGTATTTGGCTTCAACAGGTACCACGGAGATTCAGGTCAATAAGGCAGTACAAAAAACTTTCATCCTTATGCACAAATTGCATTGTTTTCATAAATATTTGGAAGTTCAATTTCGATTGTTGGTTAAGCACTATTACTTGGTTCTTTGGCCTATTGTAATATAGTCTATTTAGGATGTTCTCAAACATTAATTTGAAAGTTGCAGACTATTCAAAATACTACACTGCAGCTGATTTATTCTTTAAATTGCTCTGGTCATTTAACAATGCATTATTCCAAACTTCATTGGTTGCTGGTGGCAGCTCGTGTTGTTTTTAAATTAGCTTGTTGAGGGGTCTTTTACTAAGCTGCGTAAGCGTCTACGCCTGCCCAACGCATGCCATAATGGAGTTAGCGCCCGACTACCGCGTGGCTCTTGCGGTAATTTCATTTTTGGTGAGCAACCGATACGCCCATCTGAAAAATATTTTTTATTTTTGGGCATGCATAATGGACGTGCGCCAAGTGGCATTTTATGCACGTAGGTCATTACCACCCAGATTCTTTACCACCAGGTCAATGGCTGGCAGTCAGGTCTTAGACCCAAAATTGATGCTTGACAATTTTGATTTTGCCTTACGTCCATTTTTTGCAAAAAAAATGGATAGGTGTGCACCCAAAACTTGCGCCTACACTACCGGACGCCATTTTTCAGCGTGTCTTTGTAAAAGGACCCCTTAATGTACAAAGTATCTCATGGTTTAGCTCCTTCATATCTAACAAATTGTTTTGTTTTATCCATTTTAATGCAGAAGACCCGAACATTTAATCTGTTTTCGTTTTCATCTTTAAAGAAAAAAATAAGAAAGAAAATTATAAATTCTTTAATATCTTACCAGGCTGCCAAACTGGGCAAAGATTTTTCTTCTTTAATAGTACAGGTATCAAGCTATGGACATTTTAGACGTTTGCTTAAGACTCATTTCTTTTTGAATTTTAATAGGAAATTTTTGTTAGCTTTTGTAGCCATGTAACTTTGTATTTCTGGATTATTCAGATTTATTGTTTCTAACCCGCATCGAACCAGGAAGTTTTTTCAGCCTGTGAAGTAAATTTACCCTATTCAATCTATGAGTAAAAATTATTGCTGAAGACTAGGTTCTGAGGCTTTTTCCTTCTTCGAGGGATTCTACTTTAATAATTGTATTTCTAAATGTGATGTTTTCTGTTTATGCAGTAAAGTGCTGATTTTGACAACGGAGGGCCAAAAAGTAGGATGTCCAACAGGGGATACCGAATGGGTATAAACCTCAGTGTCTAAAAAGGAAGATGTTTTTATCTAGATCTGTTTCAGTCATGTCCCAAGTTATAAAAAGGTGCTGTGACTGAGCAGCTAACCACTGGAGGGATTAAGGCATGATCCCTCCTTAACCCCCCCACCATTCCCTCTCTCTTGAAAGTGAAACTGGAAAGGAAAACCAGGCTGTATATCAGCTGCAGGTATTATTACCATTCAGAACAAAGCAATAAGCAGGTCAGAGTTCAATATCCAGCATGGCAAATATAATTTGGGACCCACTGAATGGTCTTGGGCACTCAGTAGAAATCTAAGAATTTCCTATGATGCTCTGGACATCGTGTGTTATGTTGGAAGTGCTGGGTTAACATGATCCTCCTTAGAGAATAACCTTTTTATAAATTGCCACAGAAATCAGATGTACTTTTTTGGAACACAGAATTTTCATGCATCTCACATTTTTCATTTATTGGATTCCAGAGGTAGGATACTGTTCTATTAAAAGAAACCTTCTGCATTCCACTTGCATAATGTCAGCATGGGCTACAAAATATTGCACCTTTTGTACTACAAAGTGCTACATAGTCCTTTTGTCCAACAGATGAAAGTCTAATATATTTGACTGGCTTGGCAGTTCCTCCAAGTGAAGTACATTAAAATGCTAAATAGCATTCTTCTTTTGGTCAAACTAATTTTAGATATTACATGGATAATGGGGAATGCAATGTTCAGTAAAACCTTCCTCTACCCTTAAGCATTACTAGACTAGATGCTTTAAGTTCTGGAATATGTATTCCTGTAATGTCTTTGGAGGAAGATGGGTGGAAATGCGGCATTAAAATTTTATGTCTAGACTTTGTGGCACTCACGAAATATAGATGCAGAAAATATTTCCTACATATACTTTAAATGGGAATGGAATAGAATTTATGAACATGAGTATTCTTTTTAGCATGTGTTTCATTGAACATAAAAATGACAGTCCTCCTAATTCAGAGTGGATGGCTTTAAATCACTGCATCTCCTGTTCATGCCTAGTAACTCATTAGAAGAGTACAATTTTGCAGCTAATAGGGTTTGTCACACTACATCAATTAAAATGTGATCTGGCTAGAGAAACATAATATTGCACAATTGCTGATTTGGAAGCTTGGAAAATTGAACATAAAAGTTTTCTTCCTTATAAATCATGTTGCTGGTTTTAAGACTAAGCTATAGAGTGCCACAGTTATTGTACTAAGATTTTTGAATCATTGGCTAATTATAATATAGGAATGTGATTTCCTTTGAAATGAAACATAAAAATGTCCTGCTTCATTTCATTCTGAAAAGTTAATGAAAGAAAAACCCTTGCCTTTGAAACTAAACCCTTCCCCTGGTCATATACCCAGTCTCCAACAAGCCTCTCCTCTGAATTTCTTCACACTGTCATTTATCCAGTCCTTGGGTCTTCATGGGGCAGGAGTGATCTCCAATCACTTCTATATCCAATCATTTCTCTATGTTTGCTTATTTAACTTCCATTTAATGATATTTAGGCTCCTGCTGTGCTGTTTTATGTTTAAAATTTAAAAAAAAATTTTTTATAACATCATAGGCCTATAAGGTAAGTGGTAGGCCACAGCTAGCTGGGAGAATGACTACAAGCCTTGGAGAGCATTTTGTAAATTTACCATTTGCCGTTTTTTCTCCCCACAGGAGAGGCACAATCCTCATAACGTTTTCTGTGTCTTCACTTTCCATGTTTTTTCTTCAAATAAATGATGAATGAATTTAGATCAACCTTTTTCAGTTGTAGCTCAAGGTGAGTTACATTCAGGAAAACCAAGTAATTTCCTATCCCCGGAGGGCTTATACTCTAAGGGGCATTTTTACTAAGCTGTGTTAAGTAGTTAACAAGGTTTTAGATGGGAATAGATAGTAGTACAGACCTACACTATGGGCTACTATGTTAAAAAACAGCAGTGCACAGTACAAATGCTGCTTTAGCTGACATGGGCAGATGGAAGTGTGGCCAGCTGTGACAGTGAATGCGCTAGCTGTCATGATTGTCAATAGCACAGCTGAACTTACTTCTACTTCAAGAGGAGGCGGTAAGTGCTGCTGAGCTACCAGTAGTCTAGAAGTGTACTGGTGCTCCCCTTGACTCCCTATTAGATCCCCAACCCCTGACCCCCCATCAGATCCCTGATTCCCCTGATGGCAATCCCAACCCCAAGCACAGCTCTAACCCACCCCCCCCCCCCTATCAAAAAATGTTCTCTAGGAGAGGCAAGCAATAAGCAACAAAGTCTAGAGAATCAAAATATCAGGTAGCTAATCCTGTAGCCAGAAAGTTGAGAAATTAAGAAATAGAAGAAAATAAAGGCTAAAGAGTTGGCATTCATGAAATACAGAAAAACCTCAAGAAGAGGAACACAGAGAGGAATGTTGAATAAAACTGAAAGAAGCTAAAACTTACCTCTTCAAGCAAGCCTACCCAAATGACCCGACTTAATCTACAAGCCCATTCCACACCACCACTACCTCTACCTCCCTCCTCCCTTGCCCATTACACCTTTCTTAACCTATTCTAAACAACCACATCATAACTCTACTATTCTACAGCTGTGTTCTTTCTGTGATACTTTGTAACCCATATAATGTAAGCCGCACTGAACCTGCTATCGAGCGGGAAAGAGTGGGGTATAAATGTAACAAATAAATAAGAGAGAAATACATCTGGCAAAAATGCAAATGGAAGAACAAATGGCTAGAAATGTAAGGGCGGGGGGGGGGGGGGGGCGGGACAAGAACTTTTTCAGGTTTATTAGTAAAAGGAGGAAGACTAACAATGGAATTGTGAAACTGAAAGATGCCATGAACGCTATGTGGAGTATGAAGAGGATAAAGCAAATGTGTTAAACAAATACTTCTGTTCTGTGTTCACGGAAGAAAATCCTGGAGAAGGACCACGATTGATTGGCAAAGGTACATAAGAGAATGGAGCAGATATAGCACTATTCATGGAAGAAGATGTTTATGAACAACTTGAAAAAGAGGCGGAGGCATAGCACTAATCTACCAATCCCATTTTACCACCGAACCCACTGCCGAGTCCATAACACCTCAACTAGAAATGGCCTCAATTAGAATCCACAACAATACCCAACACGATCACTTGAACTGTGTACTGTTGTACAGACTTCCAGGTAATTGGAAGGAAGGCCAGACTAACTTCATGGACTTCATCTCAAACACATGTGTAACCAACTCCAATATACTAGTATTAGGAGACATCAACCTTCACTTGGAAGACCCAAACTCTACCAATGCACGAGAATGTAAGGAATTCCTCCGCTTATGGGATCTCAAATGGCCACAAATGCAAGCAACCCACGAAAAAGGGCACACACTCGATCTCATCTCACACAAACTCTCATCAGACCAAAACTTAATAATAACTGATATCAAATGGACAGAAACCCCATGGACCGACCACTACAAACTAAACCTGTCCCTGCATTGGTGGAAGAAGGGTTCACATTGAACACAAGAACACACATCCTACAGCACAAGAGGTCAAGTAGACACAAAAACATTCTGGCAATTAATATACAATAACGAGTGGTCAACACAAACAGACTCCATTTACTACCTCATAGAATGGGACAAAAGATGCAAAAGCATACTAGACGAAATAGCACCCTTATGAACTAGAACCTCACGCAAGCATAAATCGATACCATGGTTCAACGATGAATTGAAAAAACTAAAAACACACACCAGGAAACTCGAACGAGCATGGAAAAAAGCGAAAGATGAACATACACTTAACACCTGGAAACAAATACAAAGAAAATACAAATACACAATAAGACTGACCAAAAGATCATTCTATAAAACCAAAATAGGGCCAGATTACGAAGACACAAAGAAACTATACCAACTGGTGAACAAGCTCCTAAACATCAACCCGGTCACTACAACAAATACAGACATCCCATCTGCAGATGAACTTGCTAAGTATTTCAATGAAAAAATTGTAAAATTACGCAACACGCTACCTCAGGACACCACTGACATCGAAAACTTCCTTAATGAGCTGGACCCAACCACTGGAGAATACCCAGCTGACCAGACCTGGTTAAACATCACCCTCCTTACTGCTGAATCAGTTACCCAGGCGATCAGCAGGTTCTCCAACACACACTGTAAACTGGATATCTGCCCCAGCTACCTAATGAAATCTGCCCCTAACTGCTTCATAGGAGACCTCACATCCCACCTGAACTACATGCTTCAGCAAGGTCTCTTCCCTAAGGAAAATGGCAATATCTTATTCACCCCGATACCAAAAGATACCAAGAAAAAACCCAAATGAAATCACTAACTACCGTCCAGTAGCATCGATCCCGTTGGCAGTCAAACTGATGGAAAGCATGGTAACCAAACAACTTACAAATTACATAAACAAATATTCAATACTACATCAATCACAATCAGGTTTTTGCTCCCTCCACAGTACTGAAACAGTACTAATCATTCTCCTAGCCAAATTCAAACAGGAAATAGCAATGGGCAAAAACATTCTCCTCCTCCAATTCGATATGTCCAGTGCATTTGACATGGTAAACCATAATATAATAATAAGATTACTAGACAAACTCGGGATTGGTGGAAACATACTTAGCTGGATCAAGGGCTTCCTAACCACAAGAACATACAAAGTAAAATCAAACTCAAGCATATCACCACCGTGGAAAGCAGACTGTGGAGTACTGCAAGGATCACCGCTATCACCGATCCTCTTCAATCTAATGATGACTCCACTAGCAAAATCCTTATCCAACCAAGGCCTCAACCCTTCCATATATGCAGACGATGCCATAATATACATTCCGTAAAATACCAAACTGACAGAAATCACCAACGAAATCAAGCTCAGCCTGAACATCATGGACTCATGGATAAATGCATTTCAACTAAAACTCAATAAAGAAAAAACTCATTGTCTCATCCTCTCATTCCAACACAGCACGGACAATCCCACAAGTATCACCACCCCAGACTACACCCTTCCTATATCAGACAGCCTGAAAATCCTCAGCATTACAATAGACTGCAACTTAACACTAGAGAGCCAAGCGACATCCACAACAAAGAAAATGTTCCACTCAATGTGGAAACTCAAATGCCTGAAACAATTCTTCCCGAGGGAAACATTCCGCAACCTGATACAATCAATGGTGCTAAGCCACGTAGACTACTGCATTGGAATTTATGCAGGATGCAAAGAACAAACCTTAAAGAAACTCCAGACTGCTCAAAACACAGCAGCTAGGCTTATATTCAGAAAAACGTGATTTGAAAGCACAAAACCCCTTCGCGAAAAACTGCACTGGCTCCCAATCAAAGAACGCATTGCCTTCAAAATCTGCACCCTGGTCCACAAGATTATCTATGGTGAAGCCCCGGGATACATGACAGAGCTCAGGTGGGTCCTCTTAAAGATTTGTTTAATAAGTCGTTGGAGATGGGAGAGGTTCCATGGGATTGGAGAAGAGCAGATGTGGTCCCTATTCATAAAAGTGATGACAGAGAAGAAGCTGGAAACTACAGGCCATTAAGCCTCACTTCGGATATTGGAAAAGTAATGGAAGCAATGCTGAAAGAAAGGATAGTGAATTTCCTAGAATCCAATATGTTATAAGATCTGATAAGCTCTGTCGAGCAGGGACTATCTCTTCACGTTCAAGTGTACAGCGCTGCGTACGTCTAGTAGCGCTATAGAAATGATAAGTAGTAGTAGTAGTCAACATGGTTTTTACCAAAGGTAAATCGTGCCAAATGAATCTGATTGAATTCTTTGACTGGGTGACCAGAGAATTGGATCAGGGATGTGCACTAGGCATAATCTACTTAGATTTCAGCAAAGCCTTTGACATGGTTCCTCATAAGAGGCTTTGTATAAATTTGACAGGCTGAAGTCAGGACCCAAAGTGGTCAAATGGATTAGGAATTGGTCAAGTATATAATATCACATTCATTGTTGATTTAATTTTGAATTGATAATGAATGTGACTGTTGGGCAGACTGGACGGACCATTCATTTCTTTATCTGCTGTCACTATGTTACTATGACAAACACAATCCCCAATCCGAAAACACCATCCCTTCAGAAATCCCCCACCACCTAAGAGCCCAACCCTTCTCTCAACCCCAACCTCCTCCAGGACTTACCTGAGGGTCTGCATTGGTGGGACAGTGGTCCATTTTGCCTGGAGTCCCAGAAACAGGTAGCACTGCCTCCGTGGTTAGCTGTTATGATGTGTGTTAATGCATGATCAACGCGTTACATTCCCATGCTGATAGAGTGGAGAGCCCACCTATTGGCTCAGGCATATAGGAGGAGATTCTATATATGGTGCCTAAAAAATCAGCACTGAAATCAGTGCCAACTAAGCATACACTATAATAGTCGATTATAGAATTTGCTTAGTTGATATTTCAGTGCTGATATCGGTGCATATCCATTTACACCAATGAAATCCTGGTGTAAATCTCAGCACGTAGATTTAAGTGCATTGGGCCATATTCTATAACTAGGTGCCTACATTTTGGAATGCCCATGAAACACCCATTTCCCCACCCCTAACCACACCCCTTTTTGTCTCCGTTCATTAGTTCAGCGCACATCATTACAGAATACGCTTAGCAAGTTGTGTGCCTAAATTCTAATCAGTGCAAATTAGTGCTCATTTTTACTTGTTAATTGCTGTTATCAGCACTCATTAGCTTGTTAAGTCAATTAAGTTACATGTGGTGTTATAAAATCTGCATGATTTCAGTGCCTAAATCTAAGCGCTCTATATAGAATCTGGGGGATAATGTGATGCATGCCTCCTGCATTTTTCTCACAGGCTACTGCAAGTTAAATGTTGATTAAAATAGACTTAAATGCTTATTATTATGGTCAAATATTCCCTGGCTAATTTTGTTCATTTTAGGACCTATGCAGGCTCATTTTCAAAAGAGAAAAATGTACAAAAAGTGGCATAAGTCTGTATTTGGATGTTTTTCTCACAAAAGCGTCCAAATCAGTATTTTTGAAACTTATTTTTAGATGTCTTTCTCTGAAGTCGGCCAGAAGTGCGTCCAAATCTCAAGGGGTAGTGCCAGGTGCGTGTTCAGGGTGGAACTTGGGCGTTCCTAAGACTTAGACGTTTTTCAGCGATAATAGAACAAAACAAAAACGTCCAGGACTAAAACGTAGACATTTTGAGCTAGTCCTGTTTTTATTACAAATAAGGCACAAAACATGCCCTAAATAACCAGATGACCACTAGAGGGAATCAGGAATGACCTCCCCTTATTCCCCCAGTGGTCACTAATCCCCTCCCACCCCCCCAAAAATGTGATGAAAAACATTACTTACCAACCTCTATGCCAGCCTCAGATGTTATACTTAGGTCCATTAGAACAACATGCAGGTCCCTGGAGTAGTCTAGTGTTAGGTACAGTGCACTGCAGACAGGTGGACCCAGGCTCCTACCTCCCGCTACCTGTTACACTTGTGGAGGAAACTGTGAGCTCTCTAAAACACACCAGAAACCCACTGTACCCACATATAGGTGCCCTGTTCACCTGTAAGGGCTATGGTAGTGGTGTATAGTTGGGGGTAATGGGTTTTGGGTGTGTTTTTTTTTTGGGGGGGGGCTAAGCACACAAGGTAAGGGAATAATGGTGAGATGTGTACCTGGGAGCAGTTTATGAAGTCCACTGAAGTGCCCCCCTAGGGTGCTCTTTTGCTGTGCTGGGATGTCAGGGGGGGGACAAGTCTACTAAAAATGCTGGCTCCTCCTACATCTCAATGGCTTGATTTTGTGCGTTTTGCACTTGGATGTTTTTTTTTCAAAAATGGACCCCCCCCCCCAAAAAAAAAAATGTCCACATCATAGAACGTCCAAAAAACTAAACATCCACAGTATTTTCGAAAAAAAGAGATGTTTTTATTTTTTGAAAATGACCTTCTTCCCTATGCAAAACATCCAAAGTTGGACTTAGACGTCATATCGAAAATGCCCCTCATAGTTTCTAGTCTTGTCTTATTTGCTTCTTTGTACCATTACCTCCCTTTTGTGCTGCTTAATATAATGGTTTAATAATCTTACTTTGTATTTTATAATGAACTTAAGAGTATATATTACTGTAACCTAGGCTTCCTTTTGTGTCTTATTCCTTTCATCAAGTTTCAAGTTTTCTCTTTCTATGGCTCTTCATTTTCAATTGTAAACCACTTTAGCGGTATATCAAATAAAAATAAAATGTGAAATAGAAAAACCCATCTGCTGATCACACATGATGTTCTGGGAGGTGTTCTGTCTGCCTGTTGCCAAGATCTGAGATGTTATGGAGAGTTTGCCAAGACTCATCAAGCCTACTGTCTATTACCCAGTGCTGCTCACAAATGATACTGCTAGGTATTTTTCTAAATGTATCAAAAGTGACTTAATGGCTCTGGGAGAGAGGGTGAAGCATAGATGTGCACAGGTGATGTCTTTGTTGATCCTCCTGGTAAAGGGTAAAGGCTGGATAAGAGAGGCTTGCATCCTAGAGATGAATGCATGGCTGCCCAGATGGTGTCAAAACATTTCAACTTCCTGGACCATGGGATGATTTTCCAAGGGCTGCTGAGCAGAGATGGCAATCAACTATCATGATGATTATTCTGCAATGGTTTGTCTAACCCACTAAAAAGGGATTTCAACTAGGATCATTGGGGATTAATGAACAGAGCCCCCAGATAAGAAAAAACCCTCAGAGAAGTAAAACATGAAATACCTCTACAAAAATGGGGAAACAGACAATATCTGGAAAACTATCAGGCTTATTTTCAAAAGAGAAGGTCGCCCAACTTTCAACAAAAAATCGGGAGATGGGCGTCCTTCTCCCAGTGTCGCCCAAATCGGCATAATTGAAAGTCGATTTTGGGCATCCTCAACTGCTTTCCGTTGCGGGGACGACCAAAGTTCACGGGGGCATGTCGGAAGCGTATCAAAGGCGGGACTGGGGCATGCCTAACACATGGGCGTCCTCGACCGATAATGGAAAAAATAAGGGCATCCCTGACGAGCACTTGGATGACTTTAATTGGTCCATTTTATTTACGACCAAGCCTCAAAAAGGTGCCTGAACTGACCAGATGACCACCGGAGGGAATCGGGGATGACCTCCCCTTACTCCCCCAGTGGTCACCAACCCCTCCCACCCTAAAAAAAACTTTTTAATTTTTCTTTGCCAGTCTCTTTGCCAGCCTCAAATGTCATACCCAGCTCCATGACAGCAGTATGCAGGTCCCTGGAGCGGTTTTAGTGGGTGCAATGCACTTCAGGCAGGCGCACCCAGGCCCATCCCCCCTACCTGTTACACTTATGGTGGTAAATGTGAGCCCTTCCAAACCCACCAGAAACCCACTGTACCCACATGAAGGTGCCCCCCTTCATCCCTTAGGGCTATGGTAGTGGTGTACAGTTGTGGGGAGTGGGTTTTGGGCGGGGGCTGGGGGGCTCTGCACCCAAGGTAAGGGAGCTATGCACCCGGGAGCAATTTCTGAAGTCCACTGCAGTGCCCCCTAGGGTGCCCGGTTGGCGTCCTGGCATGTGAGGGGGACCAGTGCACTACGAATGCTGGCTCTTCCCACGACCAAATGGCTTGGATTTGGTCATTTCTGAGATGGGCGTCCTAGGTTTCCATTATGGCCATTATGGCCATCTCTAAGGTCGACCTAAATTTCGCGATTTGGGTGTCCCCGACCGTATGATCGAAATGAAAGATGGACGCCCATCTTGTTTCGATAATATGGGTTTCCCTGCCCCTTCGCCGGGATGTCCTGCGAGGAAGTCCTCAGGAAAACGTGGGCACCCCTTTTGATTATGCCCCTCCACGTGCACTAATGCCCATCATATGGGAAATTATGTTCTGTATAGAAACTGTAATGACAGAGGCTGATTTGGATGTGTGGTGGTCATAGAATCATAGGTCATAGGGATAGGATATGAGGCAAGTTGTGGATTAGGAACTGGTTAATAGATAGAAAGCAGAGGGTAGAGTTAAATGGCCATTTTTCTTAGTGGATGGTGAATAGGTGAGTGTCACAAGGATCTGCATTGGGACCAGTGTTATTTAACATTTTTATAAATGATCTGGAAATCAGAACAAGAAGTGAGGTGATTAAATTTGCAGATGACACAAAACTATCCAAAGGTGTTAAAGTACATGCACACTGTAAAAAATTGAAGGAAGATCTTAGAAAATTGGTAGACTGTAGGGTGAGATAAATAATACCTAGGGCAACAAGTACCCACAGATTACTTATACCAAGATTCCCTGATGCATAAGTCTGCCTAACAGACTCACTAGCTCTGTCTAGGGTGAGATACAGGAATCTTGCTTCTGGCACCTCTCCAGGTGTTTTGGTGTGTAGAGTGAAAAAGAAAGACACAGCTGATAGATATATATATTAGCTTTATTATGGATAAGAAAATAGAAATACTCTGCGCTAGCTTATGCAATAAAAATATCCCTTACTGATATGAGCACTACCAAAATATATTGTCTAAACTACACTCTGATTATCCTGAGACTAAGTACGGTAATGATTAGAACAGTACAAATGATAACCTAATAATCCTTATGAAACTTATCACATCTTATGCAAAATACACATTAGCTGCTTTCCCTGACCAAGAGCTGACATAAACCAGTTGTACTTAGATAAAACCACTGCCTAACCCCAGACCAGGAAATATATCACTGTGATCTTACCACGCTGTCGTGATGACGGCTTCAGATAAGACCGAGCAGAATCTCCCCAGACGCTATTTTAGCTGTCGGTGTCTTAGGTAGTGCAGGTCTTTATTAGCCCACGTAGGTTCCCGTCACTCCTTTGGTTATCAGAGCCAATATCTCTGCCACAGGTATTTGCACCAGGATGCAGGTCACGATGTTGGTATCATACAAAGTCTCTGGCTCCCCCCGAGCCTTGCTGGATCTCTCAGGTCCTCTTACCAGTTGCCCCTCTTCCAAGGGTCTCCGACTCACTTCTGTTCCCGCTTTCCCCGTACCTCTTGGTCAGGTGACGGTAGGAACCAATCAGGAGCTTGTCCAGTTCAGTACATGGGCAAGAAGAGTTCTTTGTTTTGTGACCTTGGAGAATGGTAACTTCTGGAGCCATGTCTGCCTCCCTACTCCGTTCTCAGGGTGATAGAAGGGGGTGTTTAGAACACAGACTGTCCTTGGCTTTAGCAAGCCTGTCAGTGATTTTCCACAAGCTGAAGCTGGATCTTGCTGACACAGAGAGGTTGCAGCAGCCATCTTATTATACCAAGATGTCATAGGCTTGTATAGGCCAAGACCAGCTTAGGCTAGATCACAGGGAAATACCCCTACAAGACTGGGCATCCAAATGGCAGATGAAATTAAAAGTGGACAAATCTAAAGTGAAGCACATTGGGAAGAATAATCCAAATTATAGTTACTTGATGCTAAGGTCCACCTTAGGAGTCAGCACCTGAGAAAAAGAACTTGGTGCCATTGTAGACAATAAGCTGTAATCCTCTACCCAGTGTGTGATGGCAGCCAAAAAAAAACCCAAACAGCTTTTTTTAAGAAGAAGGATATTGCGTGCAATTTTGGTCCAAAAAGAAGAAAAGTAAGGCAGGACAATGGCAAGTCCACAAGGTGCTAAAAGAGAGGTCCACAACATGAGGTTTATTGATAAAGCACCATAACTGACTAGACCAGATCTAAAGATACGTGTCCAGTTCTCCTTTTTCAGTACAGCTTCCCTTCTGCTTGAGATCCTTGATGCCTCAAGAAGTATTTCATCAATGTATTTCTTTTGTCACTGATGTAATGTAATGGAGCAATTTGACAAATTGAAGAGTAGAAAATCACCTGGACTAGATGATATACATCCCAGAGTACTGATAGAATTGAAGCCGAGATATTGTTAATCATATGTATTTTATCTTTAAAATTGAGCATGGTACCAGAAGATTGGAGGGTGGCCAATGTAACTCCAATTTTTTAAAAAGAATTCCAGAGGTGTTCCTAGAAATTATAGTCTGGTAAGCCTGACTTCAGTTCCGGGTAAAATGGTAGAGACTATCATAAAGAACACAATTACAGAGCATATACATAAGCATGGATTAATGAAGCAAAGCCAACATGGATTTAGTCAAGGAAAATCTGTTATGGGCTGCTGGAGGTTTGTGTGGTGCACTCCTGCTACTCTGTGTTTGCTGAATTGTGTGTAGAGTTTTTTCCCCCTGTTTTGTTGGTCAATATTCTAAGCAATTTAACTAGACAGGACAGGCTTTTGCCTGGTTAAATCAGTTGTATGGGGCTGTCCTAATTGGATAGTGCTACTGAATATCAGCACTAACTGTCTAAGCTGAAACTGGTTATTCAGTGAAAGGTATGGGGCAGGGTGGACTCAGCATTTAATTGGTTAAGTGCTGAAGTTCAGTCATTAACCAGGTAAGGGGCCCTTTTACTAAAGGAAACTAAGGGAGAGATTCTATATATGGTGTCTAAAAAATTGGTGCTGAAATCAGTGCCGACTAAGCATATTCTATAATCGGTGCCTAGATTTAGGCGCCGATTATAGAACACAGTTGATATTTCAGTGCCTAAATCTATGTGCTTGTATTTACACCAACAAAAATGTGGTGTAAATCCCAGCATGTAGATTTAGGCGCACTGGGCCATATTCCATAACTAGGTGCATACATTTCGGAACACCCACGAAACACCCATTTCCTCACCTATAATCATGCCCCTTTTTGCCTGCATGCATTAGAAGTTTAGCTCACATCATTACAGAATGCGCTTTTGACTTGTGTGCCTACATTTTAATCAGTGCCAATTAATGTTCATTATTGCTTGTTAAGTGCTGTTATCAGTGCTTCAATAGCTTGTTAAGCTTGTTAAGTTGCGTGCATTGTTATCTCTAGGCATACTATATAAAATCCGGGGGTGAGCCCTTAACGTGCTGCTAGTGACAAGGCTACTGCAAAATGCATTAAAATGTTTTGCAGTATTTTTCCTTTTGGGTGGTAAATCCTGCGTTAATGAGTTTTAAAAAATATTTTTATGAAGGGGTGTATCATGGGTAGGGAGTGAGCGTTCCTGCATTATCCAGCTAGCACGTTATGATTGGAAGGCAGTGAGTGCTCCTGTGCTAATTTCGTGTAGGCCTCACATGCTAATGTGAACATAAGTGCATGACCTGCAAATAATATTAAAGTCCCACAAAACATACATCATTTAAAATATCAACTCAAAAATAGTATGCATACCTCAGAAAAAGTTTTCAGTCATGTAGAAAGTATATGCTCAGAGGATGTACCGGCTCTGCCATGACTACTCCTTCTCCAGTACCCTGTGCCACTCTGCTCAGCCACCTTCTCTCCACCATCATTGTCACCTCCATCTCCCACCGCTTCCACCATGAAAGACTATGGTGGGTAGAGATCCTAAATTTTTCTCCCACAATCGCTTGGTCCATCAGTCAGTCATTGGTAGTGATAACAATTTTCAGTACAATAGAACTGAAAAGATTTCTTTACTCAATCTAGTACACCCGCAGAGGACTACAGGTAATAACTCTCAGATCTTTATACTCTTCATAGTCAACTCCATTTTTCACTCCCAGAGGAAAATCTAGACACTCATTTCCTTGATTCTTGCAATTTCTTCATCGACTAATGGTCAGGCTCTTTACCAGCTTGTTTCTGTTTCAGTACTCTCGTATTCTTCTTTTTTGCTCCTCCAACCTTTACTCTGTGGCTCCTCCAGCCCTCTGTAGGGAACTGTGAAATACAGAATCCACACCAACACACCAAAATAGGCCTCTTCTCTCTCACCCAAGGTTTTTCAGGACTCAGGGCTACCTGAGTTTCAGCACTCCCAAGGAAAGGAAGAAAGGAAGGGTTCAGTCCCCTTCCAAGCTAGAGGATTTACACTCATTAATTGGACAACTCCTACATGAAATAAACCTCAACCTCTACTCATCACTACCAGAAACGGTTTGGTCTTTGAAGCCACTTCTAGTAAGGGGAATCTACTGCACCCTTGTATACAGGGTAAGGCAAAAAAAAAAACAAAAGGTAACCCCCTAGAGGTTTTTTCTTTTTGCTGTTTTCTTAGCAACTGCTTGGAATTTCAACATGAAATGTTACTGTTTATTTGTTGTTACTATCTATATTTATGCACCAAGTGGAATGAGATTATCTTTAAACATGACCACCCAGAGATTTTTGTGTCTTGAAAAATATTTGCACTGTAAAGCTGCCATTATTTGAAAAAAACCAAACAAAAACAGGGTACCAGTTTACTGTTAATGATGTCATAGTGATATTGACTTTTGTAAACAATAATTTGAATTTGAATAACTTATATTTGATATGATAATTTACTGATCATTTCATTAAAAGCATTTCTGATTGGACCAGCAATCATAGGCAAGGTGTTGGCAAATGATCTGGGATAGCCTACCACATGGACTAATCAAAAAAGGCTGATAACTACTTCCCAAAGTGACTGAAGGCCTGTGTTAAAGCTAGGGGTGGACACTTTGAGCATTCACAGTGACTGCAAAATTATGACACATTTTTAATTGTATTGTGTATTGATGTTATTTTACTGTGTTTTAGCTTGAACATTTTTAACCTGCAAACATCACTAGTAACATTAAAATGTCAGTAACATCAACGTAGTTTAAGATAATTAAGGGGTCCTTTTAATAAGGTGCTCTGAAAAATGGCCTGCGGTAGTGTAGACGTGTGTTTTGGGCACGCGTAGAATCATTTTTCAGCGCACCTGCAAAAAAATGCCTTTTTAAAAATGTTAGCCAAAAATGGACGTGCGGCAAAATGAAGATTGCCACATGTCCATTTTGGGTCTGAGACCTTACCACCAGCCATTGACCTAGCTGTAAAGTCTCATATGGTAACCGGGCAGTAATGACCTCTGCGCGCCAAATGCCACTTGATGCGTGTAGCTGATGAGCGCCAGAAAATAAAAAATATTTTTCGGACACATGAAGCGGATGCACACCAAAAATGAAATTACTGCAAGGGCCACGCAGTGGCCATGTGGTAATTCCATTTTAGCGTGTGTTGGGTGCGCATAGATGCTTACATGGCTTAGTTAAAGGGTCCCTAAATGTTTAATAGTAATACATAAGTATGATGACTAATATACGTAAAATTTCTCATTGAAATTTAAAGCAGTTGATCAGAAAATGGAAAAAAAAATCTGTAAGGGGTTACTTTTTTGTCTCACCCTGTAGATAATGCATATTCTAAACATATTTGGCAGCTTAATAAATTAAAAGACTGCATATCTGAAGCACAGTGCTCATTTGGCTACCTACCAAAAACATTGATAGGCAAACCTCATTTTATGGATGAGTAACCACAGGATTTCTGTTACAGTGTTGCTGAACACCAGTGTTCACAAGGCCAACAAAACGATGCTACTAGGGCTGACTGGGAGCTAAGTGTACTGTGCATGCATATAAAACTGAAAATACTATTCTGTTTAATATGATGTATTATTTTGATACATATTCTTGATTTTTTAGCACATAATTCTCTGTACTGAAATCAGGGACTTTTTTGAGAGGGTACTTGGGGGTACCGAGTACTGGCATTTTTTCCATTGTCTGCTAAAATTGACCCATTGTCCCCAAGTTTTAATGAAAGAGCTCAGGCCCTCCACACCAATTCTGCCTTGTCATAGAGTCTGTGACTGGTTGCAAGGGGCCTGGCTATTGTGAGGTGAGTCCCTCAAAGATCACCCCACATCTGAAGGGTGGCCTGGTATTTGAGTACCAGCACCTTTTTCACTAGAAGAAACACACTGAGTGTATTCAGTGTGAATATTACTATCGGTAGCAGAGGTACTAGGGGAGAAGAGGCAACTGGTTTAGCTGCACCAGAGCGACACAGTGGAAGAGTACTTCCCTGCTGTGTTCAAGTGACCCACTATCACTTTACTACTGACATGGGTATCACCCTCCCCACCTCAAGGATTTTAAATTGCCTCATCATGTTCCATCCCACCGCATCCTAGCCCCATCCCACATCACCCTCACTCCATCCCAGCCCATCCCCTCTTTAGCCTCCTCAAACATCTGAGTCACTGATCATCTATGGAGGAGTGGCCTAGTGGTTAGAGCACCAGCCTTGGGGGCCCTTTTACTGCCCGGTTACTGCGGGAGTCTTTACTGCTAGGTCAATGGCTGGCGGTAAGGTCTCAGACCCAAAATGGATGTGCGGCAATTTTCATTTTGCCGCACGTCCATTTTCGGATTTCAACTGGCCACCTCTGGATATTGAGGGGTCCTTTTACAAAGGCACACAAAAAAATGGATCGGTGCGCACCCAAAACCTGCACCTACACTACCGCAAGCCATTTTCAGCGTGCCATTGTAAAAGGACCTCTCAATATCCAGAGGTATCCAGTTCAAATCCTACTACTGCTCCTTATGATCTTGGGCAAGTCTCTTAACCCGTCATTGCCTTAGGTACAAAATTAAACTGTGAGCTCTCCATGGGCATAGAAATACCCAGTGTACCTGAATGTAACTCACCTTGAGCTACTTCTGAAAAAGATGTGAACAAAATCCAAAAATATGTGAATTTGTGCCCCATTCACAACCTTCCCAAATTCCACACATGTGAATTTCCACCTGCAAACTGCACACCATTGAATTAGGCACCATTTTACAGAATAACCCATAGCTGGACTATAGGCATGTATGCACATATGTGTGCCAGTATTCAGGTTATTTACATGCTTTTGAAAAAGCGTTTGAAATATAATACCTATGGAACCACTCAGGAAAGAAAATATCTCTATTGAATAGGGGATATATATTACCAAAGAAATATTATAATTGATGTGATGTTGCATGATTGACATAATTAATTGTTTCTGTCCTCTTTGTTATGGAAGTTTTTGTTAGTACTGTCCTATCATAAAATGGATTTCTTAATTTTATAAGTTGGAATTTCATTGTACATTATTTGCATATTTTTAAAGATGTAATCTGTTCTGATTTGCCATGCAATAAGTAATGGTGTGGAGGGGCATAATCGAAAGGGACAACCAAGTTTTGTTGAGGACGTCCTCGCAAAAGTCCCGATGGAAGGGCGGGGAAACCCGTATTATCGAAACAAGATAGATGTCCATCTTTTGTTTCCATAATAAGGTTGGGGACACCCAAATCTTGAAATTTAGGTCGTCCTCAGAGATGGTTGTCTCTAGACTTGGTCGTTTCTGATTTTCGGCCATAATGGAAACCAAGGACACCCATCTCAGAAACAACCAAATGCAAGCCCTTTGGTCTGGTAAGAGCCAGCATTTTTAGTGCACTGGTCCCCCTGACATGCCAGGACACCAACCGGGCACCCTAGGGGGCACTGCAGTGGACTTCATAAAATGCTCCCAGGAACTTAGCTCCCTTACCTTGTGTGCGGAGCCCCCCAAACCCCACTCCCCACAACTGTACACCACTACCATAGCCCTTAGAGGTGAAGGCAGGCACCTAAATGTGGGTACAGTGGGTTTCTTGTGGGTTTTTGAGGGCTCGCTGTTTCCTCCACAAATGTAACAGGTAGGGAGGGGGATTGGCCTGGGTCCGCCTGCTTGAAGTGCACTGCACCCACTTAAACTGCTCCAGGGACCTGCATACTGCTGTGATGGAGCTGAGTATGACATCTGAGGCTGGCAAAAAAAAACTTTAAGATGTTTTTCAGGGTGGGAGGGGGTTGCTGACCACTGGGGGAGTAAGGGGAGGTCATACCTGATTCTCTTTGGTGGTCATCTGGTCATTTCGGCCACCTTTTTGTGCCTTGGTCGTAAGAAAAAACAGATCAGGTAAAGTCATCCAAGTGCTCATCAGGGATGCCCTTTTTTTCCATTATGGGTCAAGGGCGTCCATGTGTTAGGTATGCCCAAATCTTGCCTTTCCTATGCCTCCAACACGCCCCTGGGAACTTTGGTCATCCCCACGACGGAAAGCAGTTGGGGATGTCCAAAATCGGCTTTCAATTATACCGATTTGGACGACCCTGTGAGAAGGATGCCCATCTTCCGATTTGTGTCAAAAGATGGGCGTCCTTTTTCGAAAACGAGCCTGATAGTAAGTAAATAAATGATAAATGATAACGATTCTTAGTGCCTAAATCTTGGCACCTCCAGCTTGTGTGTGTGTGTGCGCGTGTGTTTTAGGATGAGTGCATGCTGTTGAATACAGTACCCTTTCAAAGCAGTTTTTGCATGGTTGTTATTTAGAAATAGACAGGGATTACATTTTTTTGTGGCAGCATTATCAGACTGAGTAAAAGAAGATGAATTGTTCAAGCTAGCTGTTCAGTTTTCTACAAAGTGCAAATTGTTCCCTTTGGAAATAATCGGAGCTGTGGATGCCGAAGCCCAACTTGAATCAGCCTGAGGCATGAGTAAATATATTTTGTGTGTGAGGACTGCTGGAAGGGAATAAAAGCAGTGTAAGTATTTAATAGAATAAGTGTTCACTTATCTTTGAAGAGAATGAATGATCATTATTTGAGTGTTTATGGAGGCTCCTGCTCTTGTGCATTCTGCATAATCTTTTTTTTCATGGCATCCTAAATATTTTGTTTTGTAGAATATCTGCTTTTGTGAATGTTGCTAATTGCTTTTTCTCCCATTATTCACTTTCCATAGGCTAAAGTGTTTTATTATGAATGAGGCCCTAAATGTTAATCTCCCTAATGCCAAAATTACTTATTTAATTGGTATGTATTGCAAAGTTTGCTCCTTGATATATTGAGCCCCTGCTTAACAGAATTAAGTGTACTAAAATCTTTTAAGAGCCCTTGTTGGGATCGAGACAGGCAGAGTCCTGGTACTTTGATGTCTTTTTGACATAGACCTTCCAGAATAGCTTATGGACCCCTTCGCATGTAGATACCTCTGTCAACTAGGTCAGGAGACCCTGTGTGTTCAAGACCTCTAACACTGGATAGGGTCTGAATTCAATTTTAAACAAAATGAAACTCAGCATAATAGGGTTGTACCCCTAAGAAATCAGTTACATTATGATTGTACTTTTTTAGAGTACAGATACTTCCAACAAGAAGTATTCAGTTGTCTTTTCATAAAGTAAAGAATATTGATTTAATATTCAGTCCACAGCAGTGATCATTTGCTAAGCATCAGCTGCTGTGAATTGTTTTTATACTCAGATATTTAGCACCAGGCTGTACCTGGATATCAGAGCTGAATATTTAGATATAATGCAGCCCCCAGCTCTTGTCCATGTACCAGCAATATTCACACTGGTACCCAGATAACTGATCAGATGAAGTTAGGACAGCCTTTTTGCTATCCTAACTTTATCCAGATAGTTACCCAGGGAGCGGACCAAACATTGTTGTCAAACAGGTAAATCCCAGCTCTGCCTGGATTTCGCCCTGGCTGAAAATCCAGTCAGACTGCCTTGGCACTGTTTGGGAAAATGCCACTGAAAATCTGGGTATGACCAGGTGAGCGGGACCTACCCAGATGAATCTTGCTGAATATTGGACCTTATATTTTAAAAATGCATGTAAACTGCAAAGATATAAAGGTGCTCATTTTCAAAGCACATAGACTTACAAAGGTACTTGGAGGGGAATTTTCGATATGATGTCTAAGTCCAACTTTAGATGTTTTGCACAAAATGTCCAAAATCCGAATGGGAAAGAAGGTCATTTTTGAAAAAGAAAAATGTCTTTTTTTGTTTTTAATACTGTTTTGAACAAGGTTTTGTGCTTTATACGTTTATCTTTTCAGGCCATTTTCGAAAAAACCCCGCACATTAAAAACACAAATCAAGCCATTGGTATATAGAAGAGAACAGCAATTTTAGTAGATTCATCCCCCAGACATTCCAGGAGAGCAAAGGGGCACCCTAGAGGACACTTTTATGTACTCCATGAAAATGCTCTCAGGTGCTCATCTCTCCTTTGCTCCCTTATCTTGTCCCCTGAGCCCTCCAAAACCCATCCAAAACCCACTATCCCCCACTGTATACCACTACAGTAGTCCTTATGGGTGAAGGGGCACCTATATGTGGGTACAGTAGAGTTTTGGTTACTTTGGGAGGGGTCAGAGTTTCCATCACAAGTGTGAGAGGTAGAGGGAGATAGGGATCTGGGTCCCTCACTGAGTACTGCATGGACCACTGCACTACTCCAGGGACCTACATGTTGCCCTAAAAGACCTGATGTTAACATCTGAGGCTGTCATAGAGGCTGGTGAGTACTACTTGTTCTTCACAGTTTTTGGGAGTGGGAGGAGGTCAGTTACCACTGGAGGGGTATTGTGGGAGGTCACCCTTGATTCCCTCCAGTGGTCATCTGGTCATTTAGGATACCTTTTTATGTCTTATTCATTCTGAAAACATGTCTAGCCCAAAACATCTTAGTTGTAGTCCTGTTTTGTTCCATTATGGTTGTAAAATGTCCAAGTTAGGCACATTTTAATCCCACCTTTGAAACACCCTTGTCCCCTGGTGATTTGGACACACTGCAGATGAATTCAATAGATAAATATGCGCAAAATAAGTTTTGAAAATACAACTTGGATGTTTTGAGAAGAAAAACATCCAAATAGTAACATAGTAACATAGTAGGTGACGGCAGAAAAAGACCTGCACGGTCCATTCAGTCTGCCCAACAAGATAACTCATATGTGCTAATTTTTGTGTATACCCTACTTTGATTTGTACCTGTGTTCTTCAGGGCACAGACCGTATAAGTCTGCCCAGCATTATCCCCGCCTCCCAACCACCAGCCCCGCCTCCCAACCACCGGCTCTGGCACAGACCGTATAAGTCTGCCCAGCACTATCCCTGCCTCCCAACCACCAGTCTCGCCTCCCACCACCGGCTCTGGCACAGACCGTACAAGTCTGCCCAGCACTATCCCCACCCCCCAACCACCAGCCCCGCCTCCCGATCTTGACTAAGCTTTATGACACTTTTTGGATGTTTTTCACTTTTGAAAATGAGCCCCATGGTAACTTAGGTAACTTTGTAAGTCTATGTGCTTTGAAAACAAGCCTCCACATCACCTATCCATCCAAAAGGTCCCGGTGAACTTAAAAAGATATACCAGCTTATAATCGAAAGTGATCGCCGGCCATCTTCGACACAAATCGAGAGATGGCCGGTGATTTTTTAAAAGCGACGAAATTGGTATAATCAAAAGCGGCATTTTTGACTGCATCGCCGCTTTCCCGTCGCTTCGCCGGCGAAAGTTCAAGGGGGGCGTGTCGGTAGATTAGCGAAGGAGGGACATGGGCGGGCATGGGCATGGCTACCAGATGGCCGGCTTTTACCCATAATGGAAAAAAAAAGTGGCGTTAAGCAGTATTTCGACGGCTTTACTTGGTCCTTTTATTTTCACGACCAAGCCTCAAAAAGGTGCCTCAACTGACCAGATGACCACTGGAGGGAATGGGGGATGAGCTCCCCATACTCCCCCAGTGGTCACCAATCCCCTTCCAAACTAAAAAAATAAAACTAAAAACCTTTTTTGCCAGCCTGTATGCCAGCCTCAAATGCCGTACCCACCTCCATGACAGCAGAATGTGTTGTATCCTCCGACAGCCTTTCCCTGGTTGCGATATGGCTCTCGGGTGACACCTTTTCTGTTAGGTGCCCTGCAGAGTCACATTAGCAATGCATTGTGGTGGGTGTAGGGTACTGGGCTCTACTCCCATGGTGCTTTTCCCCCCCTGCTAACTGGGTCAGAGTGTGCCCTGTTTTGTTTCTTGTTGTAGTCCATGCGGTAGTGACCATTTTTGTAAGCCACTTTTAGATCCCTTTCCTGTGTTACCCACGTTAGAGAAAGTAGTTCTTACCTTGCATGGTGCTGAAAGAGGGCATTGTACACCATTGTGCCAGCTCTGACCTACTGCTAATCTTAGTACCAGGGGACTCTTTGCCAGTGGGGCACAACCTCTGATCTGCAGTTAACTGTGAGTAAACGTGCTTATTTCAAGAAAGGACTTTTTCAGAGAGATTAGTCTTCAGGTGTGAACTGGTATGCCAAAGTTATACAGCAGCAATAAGTTCTAGAGGCTGTATGCAGGTCCCTGGAACAATTTTAGTGGGTGCAGTACATTTGTGGGTAGTGGGTTTGGGGGGGGGGGGGTTGGGGGGCTCAGCTCCCAAAGTAATGGAGCTATGCACGTGGGAGCTTTTCTGAAGTCCAGCGCAGTGACCCCTAGGGTGGCTGGTTGGTGTCCTGGCATGTCAGTGCACTAAAAATGCTGGCTCCTCCCACGGCCAAATACCTTGAATTTGGCCGGAGTTTGAGATGGCCGACATAACTTTCCATTATTGCTGAAAAACAAACCCCGCCATCTCAAACCCGGTGAACTCCACGGCATTTGGCCGAGCTAAACCGTATTATCAAAAAAAAAGATGGCCGGCCATCTTTTTCGATAATATGGTTCCGGCCAGCTGTAGCGCCGCAGCCAACATAGATCTCCGGCGATCTATTTGGCCGGCGACGTTCGATTATGCCCCTCATAGGCACGCACTTATTTTAGAAGCCCTATTCTTGATTTACACATGTAGACATTAGCATTTAATTGTATATGTCAAATAAACATTTTAGAAAAATCAGTTTTAGTCTGAAAGCCAAGATTTACAGGTATAAATTTGCATTATACGTATCTGGCAGTGGCGCAGCTGGGGGGGCCTTGGAGGCCCGGGCCTCCTCAAATTGAATTCAGGTCTCCTAAGGTCTGCTGGTTTGGCTGGCGAGGGTCCTCAAGCCCCGCCAGCAGAAACCTTCCTCCAGTGCTGTTTACCGTCATGCTGCATGCTTGTTTCCCTCCTCCATGCACATCCTCAGTTTTAGTGAAATTGAGCATGCAAAAGGCTTCACATATGCTCAATTACATTAAAATCGAGCATGCGCACCATGGGGGGAAGCAAGGCAGGTGGCATAGCAGTGAACAGCAATGAAGGAAGTCTTCTGATGGTGGGAATTGGGGACCCCCAGCAGCCCAGGTATACTGGGTTGTGGTGGGGGGTGGAGAGGGGTCAAAATGTGCCCCCCCACTTTGGGTTCATGCCCCCCCCCCCAAATTGAGGCCTGGCTATGTGTCTAGTAGATGGCTAGGGGAGATGGCTTGGATGTGGTTTAGGCAGAACTAGGATGGAACCAAAAACTAATGTGTATTCCCTGTTTCAGAAGGAGAATGTGTATCTATTATTACAGAGACCATATTCGGGATTTACAGCTGCTTCCAGGTACATAAACAGCCCCATTTTAGAAAGGACATAGAAGTCAGAAATGAGACATCCAGGTCAGAAAGTCTCAAGTTTCACCAATATTTCAAAACAGAATCTGCAGATGTAGAACTTCTTTTGAACAGGAGATATTGATATGTGAGGTATAAACATCTATTTTAGAAAAATAAATGCCAAAAATGTTAATGGGTTAAAAACTAGCACATAAACATGTATGTGCTGATTATGCCATAGAATAGCAACATAAACATGTTTGTGCTGGCATAGATATATTTATGTTTGCCAGTTTAGAAATACAAATATGTATTTCCCCAATGCTCATATATCACAACAAGGACTAGAGAGTATTAATACTATATAACACAACAGTTTCTATCATATGATGGCAATAAGTACTTTCATGAAACTATGGTTCTGTGAAGTGCATTCAAATTTTTGAATTTTTGAAATTTTTTTAAGAACAAGGGGAAAAAGCCTCTGAAAGAAGGTTGGTTTTACAGTGCTTGAGGATAGCGTCTACAGATTTAACGTCATATTGGGTCCAACATGTTATCGATTAACAAATGAGATCCAGTGATACACATGTCAGTATTTTGCAATTCAATTTTCATATGAGAGAACCAGAACATGACGTTCACTTGTTTATAATAATACACCAGGATACGACATTAGAGGACAGTGTTTATTTACAGCAATATTATAGGATATTACATCACAGCAACATTACAGGATATGACATCAGTGGATATCTAACCCAAAGTCTATAAAGAAAAAAACACCATGGCCATTTTGTTGAGGATCCCATTGTAGGAAGGCTGAACATGTCTGACATTATTGGCAAGTACTTCTTTTTAACTATGTATTTCAAACTTTTGACTTTTTGGATTGTGGTTTTTACGAACGATTATTTGGATTGGTGGTTGGGCTTCTTTCAGAGGCCTTTCCCCCTTGTTCTTAAAAGAAATTTCAAAAATTCAAAAATTTCAATGCACTTCACAGAACCATATTTCCCCATTGCTGTCTCAAAGACCAGCATCCCTTGTCAGTTTGGTTTTTGTTTGGGATGTACACCACAAAAAGCACTGGTAGATTAAGGAAGAAACCTCCCCAAATCCTTCCAGTGCAGTGCTGCTGAATCAGAACAGTTTGCCAAAACTGAAACATGTATCATAGCAGGTGAAAATCCTGACATCAACTGTTAAGACATTGATGTTTAGTTCCCTTCTGAAATGGGAAATAAACATGTAACTTCTAGACATACCCAGACCACTTTCCCTTGCCATTTGCATGCACTTCGGTTTTTGACATGCATATCCAACTTTGCAAAATGGGAACTTAGACATTTATGCAAGATAAACATTTAAGTGCCAGTTTATGCACATCTCAAATGTGAACAGCCCTTCTAAAATAACCACCATAGGTTTTATAGAAGTTCACATTGTGGGCAACATTTTTCTCTTAAAACAATGACAGGGCAGAAAGATTGTGGCCTCTGTACTTAATTAGCAGTACTTAAATATGTGGGTTTCCAAATCGGCAAACCTACATGTCTATGTCTGTCTCAGCACTTACTCATCTATTTATTTATTTGTTTGTTTGTTGGGATTTATTTACCACCTTGTTGAAAAATATTTTGATATATAAAACTACACATGTACATGGCAACACTTAGGGGCCCTTTTACTAAGTTGCGTAAGCATCTACATGCACCCATGCGCCAAAATGGAGTTACCGGTCAACTACCACGTGGTTCTTGCAGGGCTGACCCAACCCAGTAAGCGGGGTAAGCACTGCACGGGGACCCCTGCCTTCAAGGGCACCGCATGCGCTGCTGCCCGCCCGCCCTCCCTTCGTCCGAGTTCCAGGGCCCACCTGTCCTCCCTCTCAGTGCCAGGGGTCCCTGTCTCCAAATTTTAAAAGCCATCTTCTTACCTTGTCGGGGTTACGCCGGCAGCAGCACAGCATTGGAAACAGGAAATGAGGGCGGGACCAGAGCTGAGAGACAGAGAAGGGAAGGCTGAAGCGCCGAGCCTGCACGCTTTTCACTGCGTGCTGCTGCCGGCATAACCCCGACGAGGTAAGAAGATAGCTTTTAAAATTCGGAGAGAGGGACCCTGGAACTGGGAGGGAAGGAGGGCGGACCCTGGAACTGGGAGGGAGGACGGGCGGGCCGCTCTTGCAGTAATTTCATTTTTGGCGCACGTCTGAAAAATATTTTTTATTTTCGGCCACGCATCACGGACGTGCCCCAAGTGGCATTTGGCACGCATAGGTCATTTAAAACTGAAGAATGACAAAATAGATATTAAAATCTAAAGTGTGACCTAAGGGCAAGGGGACATGTTCTGGGTCTGCTTTGGGAGGGGCTAGGGTAGGCCCAAAAAAGGATTTTTATTCTCCATTTCAGAAGAGGAATGAACATATAGGTCCAAAAAGATCGACACTGGAAATTAGACTGGTTAGCTGAGACATTCAGGTACCAGAAAAGTGCTTATTGAGTAGTTCTGCACTGGAGAGATTAGGAAAGGTTTTCTTCATACCCCAGTGGTTAGTGTCCCCTCCCATCCCCCCAGAAGGTGAAATTGGCAAGGGATACTGGGATCTGTGATAGCTTCAAGAGAAATAGATGTCTACAGAGCCATTTGTATGCACTAACCATTATTTCTTTTACATTTTTTGGAGGGTGAGTGTCAGTGGTAGAGAATGGACATGGATGTACTATTCAGCCATTGTACTGACATTAATGTATGCTAACTGATTACGCAGATTTACCACCTAGAAATGGGCTTAGTGTAAGGATGCATAGAGCCTATTTCTTAGCAAAGCTTAGAAAAAGGGCTCATATTTTTCTAAAATGTATTGACATAACTGTTTATGTTCCAGCATATAAATGTGTACGCTGCCATTTCAAAACATAGGTGTTCATTTGCTACCAATGAGACATTTAAGTTCTTGTGTTGCCCTGATGAGACTTCAGACATCTATTTTTCTAAAATGGATGTTCATGCTGCATGTCACTGGCCCATAAATGTCTATATCGGCAGATCCTGTTCAAAAATATTAGCGAAACTTCAGACATCCCAACTTAGATATTGAAATTCCGATCTGGAATTCTAGGTCTTTTCTAAAATGCTGCTTTGCACATTTTTGCTAAACAATAATAACCAGTTCATTTATTTAAGTTAGGAAATCAATAGTATCCATATCAAATTTCCTGTTTCTAGCTTTTAGTGCTTTGGAGATCTTTCAAGGTAAAGAAACAATCTTTTGAGAATATTTATAAGGCAAGATTATACCCTAAGCAGAATAAAATCATTTTAGGCTACTGAGCTCTAAACTTATGTATGATTCAGTTCTTGATTATAAATAATTCTGGGACTCAGAGACCCAATACCATTACCTATGAAACAAAACTATATCTACTTTCAAACATGAATGCACATGCCGATGCAGAGAGATATCTATTATATATATACTCATGAGAATACATGCAATCCTGGACTTTTCTTGATGTATCTTCTGTAAAAGACGTGGTGTGCAAAAATGTTTGAGCCTTAGAAATGCTAATTATCTGATATTGCATTTTTGCCCAAAAAAATCATTAAATTCAGGAGGTAAATCAATAATATATTAACCTTCTCAGTCTCTACAGAAGAAGGAACTGTAGCAGTCTTTTGGATGCTGCATGCATTACCCAAACTGCCAGTTTCCTTGTGTAACTGTATGCCACCAGTCCTCTTTTAGAAGTGTTGTTGAAGCCTTTCTGTGAGGTGTGAGATGACAACCAAGTGAAGAATAAAGGAACGCTAATATTACAATGGGGATCGCACCTTCTTTGCAGTTAAAATATATTAGCAGTCCTTGAAACAATGATATATGCTACACATCTTTATGTCTTATACAGACAGAGTATTCTAAGGTCTGATATAAAAGACATTTCTTCATTCTTTGTTTCCTTGAGGTTCATATTTCATGGGAATGCAATCGCTATCTGTAAGATATTTGTATTCTCAGCACTTTATCTGAACTTCTTGTAGCTTAGAGACGACAAAATCAATGTTAAACTGATATATGTGTTTGTCAGGTATATTTTCATTTTAAAAAGGATTGCTTCTGAGCACAGCTATTGAAATTACAATATGCAATGATTGCAAAGACACCCACAAATTTTCTAGTATTTTAAGCACTACACAATAAAGTTGTCATTTATACTTTAGGGGACAGGTTTTATTTTACAGGTCTTATTTGTATGTATGAAAATACAGCAGTTTCTGAATAGGTGGCTTCAAAATGTCAATTCCGTATAAGGCATTACATGGTATCCATAATTATTTGATATGAATTATTATGCAGTGAAATGTTATGGAAGCCTATTTTTGAAATATTCAGGGATATAATCACCTAAGGCAGTGGTATTCACTTCCAGTCCTCGAGGGCTATAAATAGATTAGATTTATAGGGTATCCTAAATATGCACAAAATAAATTTGCATGCAACAGAAGTAGTCTGCATGCAAATCTCTCTCATACATAGTTATTAGTAGAATCCTAAAAAACCAACCTGTTTGTGACCCTCAGAGAGTGTCAGTGAATACCGCCTACCAGAGGGTACAACAGACATACCGAAAACATAGGTAACAAAGGCGGTAGATATAATGAACATGTATTATACAATAATTGCAAATTGTTAATAGTTATTTTTTTTCATGTTCCTACAAACATACAATCTTATTCATTAATATTTGCTCATTCTAGCATATTTTGCAAGATTGTTGCTGTGATCAATCAGCTGTTTATGGGGACATTTTTTAGAAGGCGGGTACTTTTGTATTTACAAACCTGGTAGCTGATTTTTAAAAGCAAAATACTCACATACCTTTCCTTTATAAAATACATTTTTCTAAATAATTTTCATAATATGAGATGGATGTTTTATATATGTGCAGTTTATGATGTTTTATGAATTATTAAAAGTATTTGTTTTGATAGCCCATGCTTATTTTCTGTTTTACTTGGATAGTTCATTTGAAATTGAGATAGAGAGGTGTGGTAGCCGTGTTAGTCCACTTTTAAAGGTAATCAATAGAAATAAAACAAAATAAAACATGGAAAAGAAAATAAGATGATACCTTTTTTATTGGACATAACAATACATTTATTGATTAGCTTTCGAAGGTTGCCCTTCTTCGTCAGATCGGAAATAAGCAAATGTGGTAGATGACAGTATATATAAGTGAAACATCAAAGCATTTCAGTGACAGTCTAACAGGGTAGGGGTGGATAGGAGATATGCATGGGAATATCAAAGCATTTCAGTGATAGTCTAACAGGATGGGAGTGGATAGGTGAGAGGAGGGTGACAAACAGAGCAATAGAACTTTATGGTTTATAATGAAATTGAGATACAAAGTTAAAAAGAAATGTTTCCAAGGAGTGCAGGTACCTCATCTCCAGTGTCTCCTGAAGGAGCTGTGCTCACCCTTTGGACTAACCCAGTGGTGCCTCAAAGTTTGCACCACATGGTATGCATGAGGTTCAAAGTTTTTGATGTCAGATTATCATTAGAAAGTAAAGCAGTAGGATGTAATAAACTGTCCTCTTGGGGGTATGATGTGGGAATATCTGGATGGGACATTTCTAGCAAGGGACCTGAGAGAAATAGGTCTAATCCCCTCAGCCCGGAAGCTGAAGAGGAGGAGGTATGGAGAGGCCATGTTGTTGTTGGTGAGGATGGTCCAGGATATGGCTTTCCCTTATCTGTAAACAGCTAGCATATTGAATCAATGAGTTAGCAGTTCACTAGAGCCCTCTATAAGGCCAGCCTTTGAGGATGAGTATCTTAATGGTTAGTGTAGTAGGTTAAGAACCAGGGGAACCAAGTTCAATTCTCACTGCAGCTTGTTGTGACCATGGGCAAGTAACTTAACCCTCCATTGCCCCAAGTACAAAAACTTAGATTGTAAGCCCACTAGGGACAGAGAAAGTACCTACATATTATATATATAGTAATAGAAATTTTATATATAAACCACTTTGGTTGTACCACAGAAAAGCAGTATATGAAATCCATGAGCTTTTATCCTTTTATTAAAAGTATGTGCAAACATAATTCTTGGCGCTGTGGCCTGGGTATATCGCATACTAATGAAATTATTAGTATGCTGTTTAAATGTGTATCACCTGCCTATGTACTAAGGTTAGCAGCTTAGATCTTGAGTACTCAATTTGTAATATAAAAAAATCAGAGTCTAAATATGCTGCTTCTCCCCCTTAAGAACACTCATTCACAGTGTTGGGCCACCTTAAAATCCTTAGCCCTTTCCAAGGGTAAAGTGACACGGGAGGGGTGGAGCTAGGAGAGCATGGTCCAGGAAGTATAAAAGACTGGGCCAGAGCTAGGTTAAGAAGGCCCTTAGGGAAGTAATGATGCCCACTGCAGATGCCTCCACCCTGAATCTGGAATTGCAACCATGAAATTCAGGTAGGCCAAGTCCAACTTCAAATGAATCCCAGTTCTCCGTGAAGCTTAAAAGCTACATTGAAGGTATATCCAGTAAATTTTGTCCTGCTGATCATGATGTTTATTATGCTTTATGTTCCTGGAGGGGAGATGCCTGCTAAAATCATTAGGCAGCACTGGGTTATAATGAGGGCGCATCCAATATTTAAGAATCATTGTGTGAGGACTGCCTTCTCATGAGTGAGGAATCTTAAGGAACTATTGAGTCCTGCAGAACTACCGATGGCGGTGGCAGACGCTAGGGCCATTCGCATAGGCCATTCTAAATGCAATAAAACGGGTTGCAAAACGTGTGATCTGACAATTGAAGCAGCAAGTTTTTGCCACAATGGGCGCACTTATCATCTAAAACATCTGACAACCTGCCGCACTACACACATAGTGTATTACATTATTTGCCCTTACAATAAGGTGTACATAGGCAAGTCAAGTAGGACTTTAAATGCCAGAATGGTCGAACACAGATCGAGGATTACAGCGCAGAACATTGGGGCTCTGCTTGTGCAACATTGTATTAGCAATAAACACACAATAGAATCCATGCGCTGCATGGTAATTGATCATGTCATATCCAATCCAAGAGATGGCGACCGCGATAGACGGTTACTACAGCGTGAAACTTATTGGATATACCACCTGGATATGATTGAGCCTAATGGTTTAAACACATATACCCATTGGGGCTGCTACATGTGATCGTTACCAGCTGATTGTTGTGCACGCCCATATGGGGGTGGAGCTTCTTGTTTCATTAAAAAGAACGCTAGCGCCATTTCAGAGTTCCCAGTCTGAATCTGATGCCTATGGAGAGAGACCGTAAGCCATGAGTTGAATCTATAATAGCAGGAACGCTTTATGTATGGAATGTTTTGAACAAGTTCTGCTTTGTTCTTACAGGTATCTGAAGAATATTCCCTTGACAAAGCTGTCAACGTGAAACAGGATCCTGTCGGGACTATGAATATACCTGTGACTAAGTACAGATAAGTGGGACTATGAATATATCTGTGACAAAGTACAGATAAGTGACATTAATTCATCTCCAATACTGTTGAATGACTATACAAAAGACTGTGGCCATACACAGGTGGAATAAATTGAATTGCTTCCTGCATTTAAGAGAAATGATAGTACGAGTGCTGTAGCTATGGCAAGTGATTAAGCTTATAGTGAATGTAAAAAGAAAAAACAGAGGGAAAATATAGGAAAAAGGTGTAAAGCACTGGACACTTTTGCATGTTAAAATTGCACTACGGAAGGTTGGGGGTAGTCGATGATTATAAATAGTCACGAAGTATAGGCTCACCTTTTGGTGATAAAAAAGTTGCCTAAGTGACCGTATGAGACTTCCCCTTCACAAATTAGCAATCAGAGGCACAGAGTACTACATGTTTTACCACTAGTTGGTTGTGTATTATCTACTATATATCGGTGGAACATTGCCATCCATATTTTTTGAAAATAACAGGTTAGCACCAAAATGAAAACCAAATATTTTGGAGGTGTTCTCGGAGCGGAGTCAGCACTTGGCTGGTTAAGTGCCGATATTCAGTGTAAGCTATGGTCCCCAAATGTCAGCTTTGGCTTTCATCTGGTTCTGGGTTCCTTTCTTTGGACCCGGGCCCATTTCTCAGGTACAGTGGGTTTTGTAGCACAAAAACACAACACACGGGTGTGGCTTGGAAAAGGGTATGTTAACTACAAATAGGCTTACAGCACTTAGGGCAGAAAGGTATTGCAGTACTGCTTCTGTGTGTCTGTGCTGCCTGTCCCTCTGATTCTGTGTGTGTCTGTCAGTGAATGAGTGTCTGTCCTTCTGTCAGTGAGCCCTCTCTGGGTTTATATATCTGAATTCTCTCCCCCCCTCCTCAATATCTTCCTGTGTACAAGTTGGGCTGTTTGATCTGATGTCTCCTGATTACCAAATAGGTGTAAATTCCTTTGAAGGGCCAGTTCATGGAGACAGTGGTCTGGCTTCTATTGTTCTTCCCGAGCACTTGTTCTAAGACATGCATACTAAGCCTAAAAGAGTAGGAGACTTCCTGTCTATCTACCTGTACTGACATCATCAGGGATCAGACCAGAGAGGGGGGAGGAAGGTCAGAGCTGCTTGCATTATCTCCCAGAGGCCTCTGGGTAGGCCCTGGATCCTTAGGCTAACTTTCAGGTTAGACTCTGAACTATACAAGAAAATGTTGACATCCAGCACTTAACTGGCCAGGTTAACCATATAAATAGGATCACATAACAGTCTTTCTTTATGTGGTGCCCCAAAGCTGATTAAGTGCTGAATATTGCACTTAACCAGATATGCATTAGCCAGCTCCGGAAGCCTGGAAATTCAATGTCAGTGCCTGCACATGGCCTGGCATTGAATTTCCGGGTTTAACACTGGGGGCAGTCAGCAGAACACTGATCGCAACCACCTGAATGTTGGGCCCTTAAATATTACATGCCAAATAATGGAAAGGCACAAGACAGCATAAATATGCTCAACTCACTGTGCTTCAGTTAAAATTTCATTAGAGGCAATCTGGACAATTTGTAAGCCCTAAACAAAGGCATTGGGGGTAATCAGCACAGAGCAAGAGTTCCAACCCTAGCTACAGGGCCGTGCCGATGCGGTAAGCGAGGTAAGCGCCGCAGGGGGGCGCCCACCTCTGGAGGGCGCCGCCGCAGTGCTTACCCTCACCCCGCGCCGCAAAGGCCTTTAAATATTTTACCTGGGTCGCAGCAGCGTCAGTGAAAGCGCTGCCGACCAGCAAGGGCGGGGCGGTGGGGGCGGTCCGCCCCGAGTGTCATCAGAAAGAGGGGTGCCGCCGCTCCCGCTGCTCTTCTTCCTGGCAGCCCCTTCCCCGCACCAGCCCTTTAAAAATAAATTGCCGACGCGAATAGCGAGCGCAGCACCTCGTGTGCAAGTAAAAGAAGCGGATCCGATCATCTCATTGGGCCTTCCCTCACTGTCCCGCCCTCCTCTGACGCAACTTCCTATTTCCTCTAGGGCGGGACAGTGAAGGAAGGCCCAATGAGATGATCGGATCCGCTTCTTTTACTTGCACACGAGGTGCTGCGCTCCCTATCGCGTCGGCAATTTATTTTAAAGACCGGGTGGCAGGGAGAAGACGAGGCAGGGTGAGGGTGGGGGACAGATGGGGTGAAGGTGGGGGGGACTCGGATAGCAGAAGGGACTGGGTGGGAGACAGATGGGGTGAGGGGGACTCGGATGGGCAGAAGGGACTGGGTGGGAGACAGATGGGGTGAGGGTGGGGGGCATTTGGATAGCAGAAGGGACTGGGTGGGAGACAGATGAGGTGAGGGGGACTCGGATGGGCAGAAGGGACTGGATGGGAGACAGGGTGAGGGTGGGGGGCACTTGGATAGCAGAAGGGACTGGGTGGGAGCCAGATGGGGTGAGGGGGACTCGGATGGGCAGAAGGGACTGGGTGGGAGACAGATGGGGTGAGGGTGGGGGGGCACATGGATAGCAGAAGGGACTGGGTGGGAGACAAATGGGGTGAGGGTGGGGGCACTTGGATAGCAGAAGTGACTGGGTGGGAGACAGATGGGGTGAGGGGGACTCAGATGGGCAGAAGGGACTGGGTGGGAGACAGATGGGGTGAGGGGGACTCGGATGGGCAGAAGGGACTGGGTGGGAGACAGATGGGGTGAGGGTGGGGGCACTTGGATAGCAGAAGGGACTGGGTGGGAGACAGATGGGGTGAGGGGGACTTGGATGGGCAGAAGGGACTGGGTGGGAGACAGATGGGGTGAGGGTGGGGGGCATTTGGATAGCAGAAGGGACTGGGTGGGAGACAGATGAGGTGAGGGGGACTCGGATGGGCAGAAGGGACTGGGTGGGAGACAGGGTGAGGGTGGGGGGCACTTGGATAGCAGAAGGGACTGGGTGGGAGCCAGATGGGGTGAGGGGGACTCGGATGGGCAGAAGGGACTGGGTGGGAGACAGATGGGGTGAGGGTGGGGGGGCACATTGATAGCAGAAGGGACTGGATGGGAGACAAATGGGGTGAGGGTGGGGGCACTTGGATAGCAGAAGGGACTGGGTGGGAGACAGATGGGGTGAGGGGGACTCAGATGGGCAGAAGGGACTGGGTGGGAGACAGATGGGGTGAGGGGGACGCGGATGGGCAGAAGGGACTGGGTGGGAGACAGATGGGGTGAGGGTGGGGGCACTTGGATAGCAGAAGGGACTGGGTGGGAGACAGATGGGAGAAGGGGCATGGATCTGGAACTGGGGTCTGAAAAGTGAGCAGGAGGGAGAATGGGGTCATGCCTAGGGCAGGGGTGGATGGGAGAATCAATGGATCTGGAACTAGGGGCAGCCGCAGGTGGGAACTGGGAGCCGAAAAGAGGGGGCATTGAGAGAGGGGGGATAGATCCTGGATGGAATGGGGAGTGAGAGGGAGGGCAGACCCTGAATGGATGGGAGGGGGAAAGAGAGAGGGCAAATGGTGAATCGAAGGAGCAGAGAGAAAGGGCAGACAGTGGATAGAAGGGAGTGAAAGAGCAGACAGTGGATGGAAGGGGCAGAGATAGAGGGCAAATGCTGGAGGGAAAGGAGAGAGAGAGGGCAGTTGGTGGATGGAAGGGGGAGAGAGAGATGGCAGACTGGGGCAGATGGTGGATGGAAGGGGCAGAAATAGAGGGCAGATGTGGATGGAAGGCACATTAGAGAGGGCAGACACTGGATGGCAGAGAGAGAGCGAAGACAGATGCTGGATGGAAGGAAGACGGTGAAAAGAAGATGAGGAAAGCAGAAACCAAAGACAACAAACTGTAAATATATATTTTTATTACTTTGCTTTAGGATATAGTATTTTAGCTGTGTTAATAAATGTTTATAAATAGAACATGTAAATAAGGTAATCTTTTTATTGGACTAATTTTAATACATTTTGACTTAACTTTCAGAGAACAAAACCCCCTTCCTCAGATCAGGATAGGATACTGTAACAGCACTATACTGTATTGACCTGAGGAAGGAGATTTTGGCCTCTGGAAGTTAAATGTATTAGTCCAATAAAATGGTATTATTTTATTTTCTGTATTTGTTTTATTTCTATTTGTTAATTTTTAAAGTGGTGATTGGTATTTGTTAGTTTTTTCAAATTTACATCTGCTGTCTTTATATTTTGCACAGTAGTAGGAGACATTTTCTGTTTCTGTGGCGTTGCATTGTATGCAGAGTCTGGCATTGGGGGTTCAGTTTAATTTTTGTCTAAATAGAAAGTTTATGATTACTTATTCTATAGTGGATTAGGGTGTATCTGTGTTTGTGAAAAAGACATGGCTTTCAGTTGGCATTGACTGTGCAGGATCGACGATCTGTACTATTCTGTCTGGTTTCGTTTTACAATAGGTGAATTGATGTTCTAGTGCTCACTGTAGTGCTTAAGATGCTTTCCTTTTCCTTGTGTGACTCATAGAAACGACTGCTTATGGTATGGTAAAATTGCTCTATAGGTCGTGTTTTGTATTCTCGGTATGCCTAGTACTGGATTTGGGGGGGGGGGGGGTGTTAAAAAAATGACCGGCCCCGGGTGTCAACTACCCTAGCTACGCCACTGCTGCCGACGTCTCCCTTCCCTTGCACTCGTTGGTTCCCTCAGTGTCCGCCTTCTTCTGACGTCAGAAGAAGGCGGGACACTGAGGGAACCAAGAGCGCAAAGGGAAGGGAGATGTCGGCAGCGCTCCGCTTTCACTGACGCTGCTGCGACCAGAAGTAAAAGATTTAAAGGCCCCAGGGCGTGGAGGGAAGGGCAGAGAGGCATGGATGGGAGGGCAGAGAGGCATCGATGGGAGGGCAGGGCCCAGGGAGAGGACAAATTGCTGGAAGGGGAGGGGAGAGAGGATTGCTGGCTATGGATGGAGGAGGGAAGGGCAGAGAGGGACAAGGATGGACATGGGGGCCCAGGGAGAGGACAAATTGCTGGAAATGGAGGGGAGGGGTGAGAGGAGGATTGCTGGCTATGGATGGAGGAGGGAAGGGCAGAGAGGGACAAGAATGGACATGGATGGGAGGGCAGGACCCAGGGAGAGAGGAGAAATTGCTGGAAATGGATATAGAGCAAGAAATGAAGAAGAAAGGAGAAAAGTAAAGAAATAAATGGAAAGGAAGCCCTGGAAATGGAGTTAAGAGGACAGATAGCAGCAGAATCAGATACTGGACCAGCATGATTGAAAAAAGAAAGTCACCAGACAACAAAGGTAGAAAAAAAATCATTTTATTTTCATTTTAGCATTTGGAATATGTCCACTTTGAGAATTTACATCTGCTATCTTATTTTGCAATGTATACCAATTTGTTTCTAAGAATATTGCTGACAATTCCTTTCAGTGTGGCAAGTGGTGAGTGATCATTTTCATGGGGGGGGGGGGGGTGTGATCATTTTCACGGGGGGGGGGGGGGGGGGGGCGCCAATTGATAGTCTGCAGGGGGGCGCCAGAGACCCTAGGCACGGCCCTGCCTAGCTACCTTACTAGGCAAATGAGAAGAGCCATTTCTATTTCTGCTGTTAACTACTCTGTTACCATGATGTACAGTTATTTACAGCAAGGACAGGAGAGGTGTCCTTTTCACAGATGCTGCCTGCTGACATTTGAAGTTGGCTATTAGTGAACAAGATTAAACTAAATGGCAAAAGATAGAAATTCTAAGGTTCAGTTTGTCTTGACCAACTTTTCAGACTTCTGCACCCCTAGAAGGTCGCACAGAGACTGTCTTGAAACTGGTTAATTATCAAATGGTAATTTCAAATAATTGCTTCAGCCATGAGCTAACTTTGAGTGATTAAGGAACATAGGGAGCCTTTTACTAAAGATTAGTTCATTTTATCTCCCGTAGGACTCATTTTATTCCTATGGGCCCTGCTGTAGATATATTTTTTAAATCCAGCTACATTAACTGCTTTTACCACTTGCTTCAGCAAGGAGTTCCAGAGCTTAACTGTACATTGGGTGAAATAGATATTTTCTATTTGTTTTAAATGGGCTACATTATAACTTCATGGCAAGTCCCCTAGTATTAGTCCTTTTTGAAACTGAAAACAATTGATTCACATTTACCTGTTCCAATCCATTAATGATGATATAAATCTCTATCATATCTCCCCTCAGCCATCTTTTCTTCAAGCCCTAACCTCTTTAACCTTTCCTCATATGAGAGGACAGCTATTTTGAGGTGGACAGTTTGAACATTGTTGAAAATTGATATTCAAATATTTTATAATATGAAGTTAGTGAGGGGCCCTTTTACTAAGCTGCGGTAAAAAGTGGCTTGCGCTAATGCGGGTGCAATTGGCATATGATAGGCCAATTTTTTACCACAGCAGGTAAAAAGGCCTTTTTAAAAATATGGGGCAGTAAATCGCCGAGTGCTATTATTAAAAATAGTGCATGGCTATTTACTGCCTGAGCCCTTACCGTCACCTATTTACTTGGAGTGATTATTTTTTTTATCATTTACTATACCGCCTTATGAAGTAACCACTAAAGCAGTTTACATCATTAAAAAGAGCTACAAAACCTGAATACAGTTAGAAAAGAAAAAAAATTGAAAACCTAAAAAAATCAGGCTTCTATTGCAACTAGTGACCCCCTTATGAGGCTATGAGGGACGTAATGGAATGGCGCCGGCCATCTATATGGCCAGTGCCGCAAACAGCGGTCCCGAACCGTATTATCGAAAAAGATGGCCGGCCATCTTTCGTTTCAATAATACGGTTGGGGCCGGCCAAATACCTTGGATTTGGCCGGGCTTGAGATGGCCGGCATCAGTTTTCGCCGATAATGGAAACCGAGGCCGGCCATCTCAAACCCGGCCAAATCCAAGGCATTTGGTCGTGGGAGGGGCCAGCATTTGTAGTGCACTGGTCCCCCTCACATGCCAGGATACCAACCGGGCACCCTAGGGGGCACTGCAGTGGACTTGAAAAATCGCTCCCAGATGCATACCTCCCTTACCTTGGGTGCTGAGCCCCCCCCAAATCCCCCCCAAACCCACTCCCCACAACAGTACACCACTACCATAGCCCTTAGGGGTGAAGGGGGGCACCTACATGTGGGTACAGTGTGTTTTGGGGGGGGGGGGGTTGGAAGGCTCTACACTTACCACCACAAGTGTAACAGGTAGGGGGGGATGGACCTGGGTCTGCCTGGCTAATGTGCACTGCACCCACTAAAACTGCTCCAGGGACCTGTATACTGCTGTCATGGAGCTGGGTATGACATTTGAGGCTGGCATAGAGGCTGGCAAAAAAATGTTTTTAATTTTTTTAGGGTGGGAGGGGGTTGGTGACCACTGGGGAGGTCATTCCTGATTCCCTTCAGTGGTCATCTGGTCAGTTTATTTATTTATTGCATTTGTATCCCACATTTTCCCACCAAATTTGCAGGCTCAATGTGGCTCACAATACATCAAGGATAGTGCAAATATGATAGCAAAATAGGCATTTAGTGTTACAGAAAATTTTTGGTAACATGATAATGATAAGACATGATAGTAGTATGACAAGCAGATATTATAAGACATTTCTAACTACGTGTGGAGATTTATGTATATTCACATTGGTTGATCTTTGTGGTAAGCCTTGCTGAAGAGATGGGTCTTCAGTAGTTTGCGGAAGTTCTTTAGTTCGTAGGTCATTTTTAAGTTGCGCGGCAATGCGTTCCATAACTGTGTGCTTAAGTAGGTGAAGTTTGATGCGTGTATTACTTTGTATTTTAGACCTTTGCAGTTAGAGAAGTGCAGATCAAGGAATGTGCGGGATGATCTTTTGGCATTCCTGGGTGGTAAGTCTATCAGGTCTGACATGTAGGCTGGTGCATCTCCATGAATGATTTTGTGAACTAGGGAGCAAATTTTGAACATGATGCGTTCTTTGAGTGGGAGCCAGTGTAGTTTTTCTCGTAGGGGCTTGGAACTTTCATATTTTGTTTTGCCGAATATGAGTCTAGCTGCAGTGTTCTGGGCTGTCTGAAGTTTCTTGATTATTTGCTCTTTACAGCCGGCATAGAGTGCATTGCAGTAATTTACATGACTGAGCACCATTGATTGTACCAGATTACGGAAAACATTCCTTGGGAAGAAAGGTCTTACTCTTTTTAATTTCCACATTGAGTGGAACATCTTCTTGGTTGTGTTTTTCGCATGGCTTTCGAGTGTTAGGTGTGGATCGATGGTAACTCCAAGAATTTTTAGGGTGTCCGAAATAGGAAGGTTCAGATTTGGTGTGTTAATGACTGTGAATTTGTTCTTGTTATGTTGAGATGTGAGTATTAGGCATTGGGTTTTTTCTGCATTAAGTTTCAATCTAAAAGCATCCGCCCATGAATGCATGATATGGAGACTTTGGTTGATGTCGTTGGAAATTTCCTTTAAATCTTGTTTAAATGGGATGTAAATCGTTACGTCATCTGCGTTTGGACACTTTTTTGAAGCTCGGTCCTGAAAATAAATGGACCAAGTGAAGCCGGCGAAGTGCTCATCAGAGCCGGCCTTCTTTTTTCCATTATCGGCCGAAGCCATCCATCTCGTAACCACGCCCCTGTCCCGCCTTCCATACCCTGCCAAAACGCCCCCTTGAAGTTTGGCCAGCCCTGCAACGGAAAGCAGTTGAAGCCGGCGAAAATCGGCTTTCGATTATACCGATTTCACTGGCTTCAGCAGATGGCCGGCCATCTCCCAATTTGTGTCGGAAGATGTTCGGCCTTCTCGTTTGAAAATAAGCAGGCATGTGTCTCAGAAATGCCTGTGAGAAAAAATGAGACTTCAACCCTGCCTTAAATTTTAAAAAGGACATTTCAGCCCAAAGAGTCAATGGTAAAGAATTCCATAAGTAGAGGGCTAGATAGAAAAAAGGCGCTCTGACGAGTAAATGCATATGAGTACGATAAACTGATGGAATAGACAATTGGTGCTCAGTCCTAGATCTGAGGAACCAGGATGGAACATATGGGCAAATCAAGGCTGCAAGATAAGGTGAACAAGCAGTATGAAGGGCCTTGGGCTAGATTCTATATATGGCGCCTGAAAATTCTGCATGTAGAAAAAGTACGCCTAGGCATATTCTCTAAAGTACGCCTAAATTTTATAGGATAGGCTTAAATTTCTGCACGGTATATAGAATATGCCAAGTACTTTTCCACATGACCAAATTTAGTCACGGCTATTCATGCCATGTTTTACTTGGTGTAAATCCTAAAGCCTAAGGGACCCTTTTACTAGGCCCTACGTGTGTGCAGTACATGTCCAAATGAGACTACCGCCAGGCTAGTGCACCCCCAGTGGTAATTTCAGATTTGGCGTGCGCCCATAACGCCTTGATGAATTATTTATTTTATCCCACGTGCGCTGTTTCCAGTGGTAATTGGCAGTTGGCGTGCGCTGACCGGTCATCGTTGTAGTGCACTAGCCCTTACTGCTAGATCAATGGGTGGTATTAACGGCTTAGGCTGAGTTTAGATGCGCACTGGATTCAGTTTTTCTGCACGCCTTTTTCCCATCACATAAAAAAAGCCTTTTTTGTAGACACAGTAAAAACTGGCCAGGTGGTCACCTACTACACGCGCCTACACTGCCGCAGACCACGTTTTACCACGGCTTAGTAAAAGGGCCCCTAAATTAGGTACAGAGTGGGTGTATTCTATAACAAAGTGCATAGATTTTAGAAATGCCCATGCCCCACCCATGGCCATGCCCAGTTTTCAACTATGCAACTTAAAATTTAAGTGCAACACATTACAGAATACATCTAGTGAGTTGTACATATAAATCTTAATGCCAGTTAGTGCTGATATTTGCTGTTAACATCTAATTGACAGCACTGATTAGTTAGTTAATTAAGTTAATTGCACTGTTATAGAATACACTTTGATTTTCACATGGAAGTTAATGCATGATATATAGAATCCCAGGGCTTATGTGCTAGAATCAGAATCTTAAATTGAATACACTAGGGAATAGGGAGCCAATGATGATAAAGTGAAGTGGTGTCAAATGATCAAAGTGACCTATTGAAGATAGTAGACAAATAAAAGTATTTTGAATGTTCTGAATTCTCTCTAAAAGAACTGAGGATATTCCAAAATAGATAGTTACTTCATACATTACTGCTAATTCCAATTCCAAATAGTATCTATTTTATTTGAAGAAAATGTATGTGTTCTGTTTTGAAGGTCATCAGTTAGCTAAGCAGGGTTTAAAAAGGTTTGGATAGTTTCCTGAGAGTTGAGTCCATCAGCCATTATTAAGATGGACTTGGGAAAACCCACTGCTTATTTCTAGGATAAGCAGCATAAAATTTGTTTTATTGTCTTGGGATTTTGCTAGGCACTTGTGACCTGTATTGGCCACTGTTGGAAACAGGATACTGGGCTTGATGGACCTTTAGTCTGTCCCAGTATAGCAATGCTTATCTTATGTTATGTTAGTGGAGAGGATGAGTTTTGAAGATAAGTGAAAATGTTGGCTTGTAATACAAACTGTATATTATCTACCATGTAGTGTTGAGTAGCTATAGTGATACAAGAATTATTAAAGATTGCAAAAGTAACCATAAGTCAACTCTGTTGCTGCGTTGCACAGCTAAGTATTACTATCTGTAAAGAACTAGAGTAAGCAATGACAAATCAACATTCTTGGAAGCATGGTAATAGATTTTGTTACCCTGATGCAGTTTCAAGTTTATTTAATAATTGATTTAAGGCCCTTTAGGGACCTTTTAGAGAGGCTTACAATAATCATATTCAGCAAGAAGGAAAGGAAATATAGTGGGCCCTGTTTACTAAGCCGCACTATAGGTGCGCTAACTTTTTAGCGCACTCTAATGCTAGAGACACCCATAGGAATATATAGGAGTCTCTAGCGTTTTAGCGCATGCTAAAAAGTTAGCGCGACTACAGCACAGCTTAGTAAACAGGGCCCAATAAATGATAGGAGAAGTAAATAGGCAGTCCAGACCCCCCTCTGCGTCTCAATCAATATGTAAAACTATTTTTTATTTTGTATTTATTTGCATTTTCAATTATTTAATCACAGCAAACAGTTGTGTCAAAAGAAAAATAAGAAAACAAATATGAAGAATGAGGGAAAAAAAGAAGATAACATTTATCCACAAAAGCTTTTTAATTATTTGAGAGGACCAATCCAATAATTATAATTTAACTGAAGAATGCTCAGTCCAATGTATTACCTCCAGCCCACCCTTACAGTAAAAAGGAACTTCATACTCTAAATATTCAATTCCTCCTTAGCTGAAATAAATTATAACAATTGTTTGGGGGGGGGGGGGGGGTGAAAGAACATTATGTTTTACCCTCCCAATTTATCAAACAAGAACAAGGAAATTGTAACAGAAAAGTAGAACCTAGATTCTAAGCATAAGGAATTCCTGATGCCTTTCCTGGATCAATTTAGCCAAATCAGGAAAAATATAAATCTTTGAGCCATGAACAATTCTCCCATATTATGGTAATATAGACATAAAACTGTGTTACAATCTGGTTTCAAAGCGAATGGCACTACTAGGGTAGTCCTTTGAGTAATGGCCATCCAGTAAAGGTACTGATTGACTCAGAGGGGCATTTTTGAAAGAAACGTCCAAGTTGCGATTTGGATGTCTTTGCAAAACGTCGAAATCCGGGGGCTTGGAAAACTGTATTTTCGAAAAAAAGATGGACGGCCATCTTTCGTTTCAAAAATACCATCAGAGACGTCCAAATCCAAGGACGTCCTTAAATTTTGACGTCTCTATACATGGACGTCTTTGTCAGTGATTTTCGAAACCAAAGACATCCATGTCAAAAACGTCCAAATGCAAGCCATTTGGACATGGAACATAGTAACATAGTAGATGACGGCAGAAAAAGACCTGCATGGTCCATCCAGTCTGCCCAAGATAAACTCATATGTGTATACCTTACCTTGAATTTGTACCTTACCTTGAATTTGTACCTGTCTTTTCCAGGGCACAGACCGTATAAGTCTGCCCAGCAGTATTTCCCGCCTCCCAACCACCAGTCCCGCCTCCCGTCACCGGCTCTGGTACAGACCGTATAAGTCTGCCCTCCCCTATCCTAGCCTCCCAACCACCAACCCCTCTTCCCCCACCTGCTCCGCCACCCAATTTCAACTAAGCTTCTGAGGATCCATTCCTTATTTGTAAAATAAACACGTCCAGGTGAAAACGTCCAAATGTTCGTCATGGATGTCCTTGGTTTTTTCGATTTATGGGTCAAAGATGTCCAAGTGTTAGGCATACCCAAGTCTTGCCTTCGCTACGCCTCCTACACCCCCCCCCCTTGAAATTTGGACGTCCTTGAGACAGACTGCAGTTGGAGACATCCAAAATCGGGTTTTGATTATATCGATTTGGACGTCTCTGGGAGATGGACGTCCATCTTCCGATTTATGTTGAAAGATGGATGTCCTTCTCTTTTGAAAATGAGCCTGCCAGTCACCTAAATAAAAACGCTGATGGGACTTCTCTAAATTTGAGTATCCACATCAGCTTAAGCAGAGCTGCCAAGTTGCTTAGCTCCAGAAGGGATAGCTTTGGGCCTGTCCTAATTTTAAACTTACATCCCAAAGCTGTGTGGTATTTGTACTCCCTGATTCTACCCATTGAAATCAGGGCTGTAGGTTTCATAATGTATCAGAGTGAGGTTGCCAGGATGAAGCAGAGTAATTTTACCCCATTCCTCCTCTTTTTACACAAAAGCAGTTGGAAAATAGATAAGACACTACGGCACCTGCACAAAGCTACCTGGTTAGCTTTTCTCTGAAAATTCAATGGAAACTATACAACTGCAACAGTACCCATGTATCTTGTATTTAGCTGGCTTGATGAGAATTGACCCCTTTTACTAAGAGTATTGTAATCAAACAGCAGTGATCTATACTTGGGGGAAAAAAAGCAAGCATTGAAGTAATTTTATATGTTAGGACTCAGGACCAAGATGGTGTCGATAAGGATGTATTGAATCAAGCTCTTTTCCTGCTGTTGGGACTGCTTCCCAGCTTAATCCTCATATTATCATGGGGAATAACAGAAAAGGGGATGCCTGACAACTCCTTCCAGTTCCTGCTGCATCTCAAGCTGGAGAGCTTTGACGTTCTGGATGGGTTCGGAGCATTAGAATCTCCTGCCTCGCTGAATATTGGCAACAACATCAATGGGGTTTCCTTTATCCCAGAACTTCCTTTACCCCAGAACAGAGGGTTCACGCACCAGAACCTGGAAGAGTTAGCAGTGTAAAGGAGCAGTGCCTACCTAGTTGAGCAGATGATCTGCCCATCATGGAGTCCCTGGAGCCCCCCCCCCCCCCCGCTGCTGCATCCTTCCCATTGGTTGGAGCTGCTTGTGCTATCAGGAATCAGCTGCAGCATTTGGTAAGTGAGGTGACAGACTCAGGGAGTTGATCAGCCAGCTATTGTGGTGTAAGAGCTGCAACAATCCTGACCATGGAAGCACTATGGGATGCTAGTCAGATTCTTAATTCCTCTATGTTGAAGTTTTCATCAACATGTGTTGGTGATTTAATTGTAGTTTCTAAAACTGTAGAAGTTCAAACTCAAGCATTGGGTCAACACACTGCTCTCTTGCAGTCCCATGAGAGAAAGATTTCTGAGTTACAGCTACTTAATGAAGCTATGATTAAGGATAAGAACTTCTCAAACAGGGGACTAGAATATCTGGAAAATTAATTAAGAAGAAACACACTGAGATTTTTGAACTTCCCTAAATCTCCCTTAATTGCACCTGTCAATATGGAACAGAAATATTTACGGGAGGTTTGGAAAATACTCTCAGAAACTTTACTACTGATAGTGGTGAGACCTTATTATTTATGTCTGGTGAAGCATTCCATTCCTGAAAATCCAACATAGGTTCATTTCAGAAGGAGGTGAAGAGCTAATACAATGTGTGTTAAATTGGAACTACTGCCTGGCTACCGCGTGACACAGGCGGTAATTCCATTTTTGACACATGTCCAAAACACGCGGTGGAAATTTTCTACTGGAAGGCGCTTACACAGTGGTAATCGGCAGTGTACGTGCACTGACAGTTACTGCCCGGTTAATTTGTGAGACCTTACTGCTAAGTCAATGGGTGGCAGTAAGGTCTCAGGCTGAAAATGGACGCACACTCATTTAAATTTTGTGGCATGTCCATTTTCAGCCCCCCCAAATCCTTTTTTACAGGCGTGCTGAAGAATGGACCTGCGCACATCCAAAATACGTGCCTACACCAGTGTATGCCATTTTTTGGTGAGCCTTAGTAAAAGGGCACCATAGATATGTACCATCTTTCCTCCATGCAATTTTATCAGACTTCACATGCAGCAAAACCTCTACAAAATTCCTTCCCCCTCCCCAGAGTTTGAAAAAAAAAAATTACCATTATGCAATAGGAGGTATGAAAGTCAAATCATGTGGTTCCTTAGGGTTTCCAATGTGACTATTGTACCTCGCAGCTTTTTAAGAAATGTATTTGTGCATTTATTTATTTCACTAGTTCCGGTCAAATACATCTTAAAACCGTGGGTCCAGCAGCTCTAGTCATATACATTTAAAAGTGGGAAATGACAGACTGGGATTTGAACTTGTAGCTACAGATAAATGAAACAGAATGCTTGCACACTATTCTTTCAGCTCTATCATTTTATTAAAGTGGTTCTTAGGATTTCACTGGTTCTGAGGCTACTATTCTGACCATTAGTCTGCTCCTGCAGCACAGAGAAGCGCTTTTCACAATGGATATTAGTGGCATTTTCCTTCAGTGTTGTCGTATTGACCAAATTGTATCTTTTCTCTGTAAAACTATGATATTTATTTACACTCAGATATTGCCATAGTTTTAATGATTTTTTTTTCTAGTAATAGAAAGTTGGATAGGACAAGCTATCCAGACAATAAATTGGAATGGTTCTCCCCAAGTCACTCTCTGTTTTTATGAGAAAAATGGCATCAGAGTAGAGAGCTGCATGGGAAAGGGTACAGAGGGAATCCTGCAGAACCCGGGGGTATGGAAAAAGTTGCCATGGGATTTCCGAGGGGATGGAAGAAATTACTATAGGATTCCTGCAGGGATAGAAGAAGTTGCCATGGGATTCCTGCTGGCATCTCTCACTCCAAAATGAGGCTTGGAATGCACTGAGAGTGGCAATTGGAGTACCAGAATGAGGCTTGGAACATACAGAGAGAGGCAATTGGAGCACCAGAATGAGGCTTGGAATGCCTAGAGAGGTAGTTAGAACACCAGACTGAGGCTTGGAACACTTATTGGTTGAATAGTGAATACCTTCCAAAAAACCAAGGGAGGCTGTTGAGGTTGGGGGAACAGAAGGCTGCGATCAAGTAAATGATAGAATCGACTCCTGCAGGTAGGGATGGAAGAGATTAAGGGCCCTGTTTACTAAGCTGTGCTAGAGGCACGCTAGCGTTTTTAACGTTCTCTAAACACTAGAGACACTCATAGGAATATATGGGTGTCTCTAGCATTTAGCGTGTGCTATTTTTAGCACACGCTAAAAATGCTAGCACACCTTAGTAAACAGGGCCCTAAATATGGGAATGGGTGGGGATGGAATGGATCTTAGCAGGTATGGGTTAGATTTAGGGTTACCATATGGCTCCAGAAAAAGGAGGAAACATTGATCCAGTCCAGGTTTTGCTTCCATTGAAAGCAATGGAAGTAAAACCCAGACTGGCTCAATCTGTCCTCCTTTTTCTGGAGCCATATGGTAACCCTAGTTAGATTCTATTGGGGTTGGGTGAAATTTCTGTCTCTACAGCAGAGTGAGACATTGTTCTCTTGTTTCTTTTTACATTGGTAGAATGAATGAAAGGTAAAATATTCTATTTCCAATAATCTTCTCAACAAGATCTAATTATACTGTTCTGTGAGCTGCTGTGATATAATTTACCTTTATTCATGCTGGATACCAAAGATTATTACAGGATATGTAAAATTAATTTACAGTGATAAATGTTGTAAGATGGTGCTTATACATATATGGCTAATAAAATAAAATTATGCCTGGTTTTAATACATTCATTTGTTTTCTTGCAGTCATGAGAAAAATGAAAGCCTGCCTTTCATAACAGGATGCAAATATCGAACTTTCTCTCTGTAGCTTAGGTGTTCCCAAGAACTAAGGGAGTTTTAAGAAAAATAAATATTTATTCATTATAATCAGTTCTGTCAATTGCTTAAGCATGCTGGCAGGACTTCACTGCTTATTTGCTCGAGATGCTATTTATTTGTAGTTCAATTCCTGGGGATGGAAAAATACCACTGAAAAGCAACCAGAAGTATACATAAACCCCATTTTAAGAGTGTTATGCAAGGATTGCTATTTGTAGCCCCTGGGTACTCTAAATGGATCTGGGATCCAGGATAACCACAATATGTTAATTAACACCACACTGGAGTCAATAAATGCAAGTGACTCTTGGCCTTTTTACTAAGCTGCATTAGGCGCTAATACAGTTTAAAGTAGCGTACCATGGGATGCATTCAGGTGTCCTGCGGTAAGTGCTAAATTGGCATGTGCTAACCACACACTAAAGAATATTTTTTCAAGGGTCATGTCAAGTGCTGAGAGTGGGTGTTCCTGTGCTAATTCAGCACAGTTCAATTATCAGACGCTAACTGGTTAGCGCAGAATTACCACGTGAGCCCTTACCACCTACAGAATTGGTGGTGCAAGTGCTTACACAGTATGTTTTTTAAATGGCTGCATGCTAATGGCAATGTTAGTGCATGGCCAACAATACAACAAATAGAAAATCAGCCATTTTACGGCTGTGATAAATTTGACTTTGGTGAACGGGAAAAATCCAGGCAAGGGTGCACTAAGGCCGCTTTTTGCTGTAGTTCAGTAAAAGAACCCTTCTGATTCTTTGGATTTGCAAAACCAAGCCTTTTGGATGTATCTGTGCATAAACACCTGTCAATCTTGGTATAAACAAACACCCCTGTAAACCAGAACTGCTTGTGAAACAGGAACTAAGGGGCCCTTTTACTAAGCCGCTTAAGCGTGTATGCATGCCCAACGCACGTCAAAATGGAGTTACTGCCTGGTTACCATGTGGCTCTTGCAGTGAACATAGCAATTTTTGAACCATAAAAATGTCTTTTGTTTCAAAAATGGCCATTTGCCAGACATTTTGTGCTCAGTGTATTTTTCTTTTGTGACCATTTTTGAAAAAAAAAAAAAAAAAAAAGTCAAATGGAAAACCACACAAAAACAAACTATTGAGACATATTGGGTGGGGGGGGGGGGGGGGGGGGGGCAGCATTCTTAGCAGACTAGCCACACAGACATCCCAGCAGAGCAGAGGGGCAACCTAGGAGGCACTGCAGTGGACTTCACTTAAAAGGTCCCAGGTACACATCTCACCATTATTACCCCCTTATATTGTATGGTGAGCCCTCCAAAATTCACCAAAAAACCTACTGTACACCACTATGATAGCCCTTATGGCTGCAGTTGTCACCTATATGTGGGTATAATAGGTTTTTGTTGGGTTTTGGAGCGCTCAAATGTTCCAGCACAAGTGTAACAGAGTGAGATATGGGCCTGGGGGGGGGGGGGTCCCCTTTTCTACAGTGCACTGTACCGACCACTAGGCTACTCTTGGGATCTGATTGCTGATTTAATAGGACTGATACTGTCATAGAGGCTGGTTTGTACTGTTTCTTTCACATGTTTGGGGGGTGGGATGGGGTCAGTGACCACTGGGAAAAATAAGGGGGGGTCATGCCATAATCCCTCCAGTGGTCATCTGGTCATTTAGGGCACCCTTTTGTGACTTGAAACAGGTCTAGACTAACTTGTAGCTCTGGAACTTTTTGCTTTGTTCCATTATAGCTGAAACTCTTGCCCCTGGCATGCCCCCTTGTGATTTGGATGCACTTTAGATGAACTGCATAGAAAAACGTCTTATAAATGTGTTTCAAAAATAGTGATTTGGACATTTTGGACTAAAAGTCTATCTGCCGACTTGTGCCATTTTTTGGATGTTTTTTTGTTTCAAAACTGAGCCCCTAAATCATAACATACAAAGATATACCTGACTACAGTAATCAAATAGAAGTAAAAATCATTTTTTATTACATAATTGGATATCCCCCATAATCTGGAGCCCCAAACAAAAAATGGCTTGGAATACACTGCCTCTCATACTCAATTCTGCTCATGAATATTTTCTTTTAAAAAGGGCACATGGCATACTAAAATGCATGTATTGACACTCGTCTTTCAACACAAATCGGGAGATGGGCGTCCTTCTCCCAGGGTCGCCCAAATCGGCATAATCAAAAGCCGATTTTGGGCGTCCTCAACTGCTTTCCATCGCAGGGATAACCAAAGTTCACGGGGGCATGTCAGAAGCATAGCGAAGACGGGACTGGGGCGTGCCTAACACATGGGCGCCCTCGACCGATAATGGAAAAAAGAAGGGCAACTTGGTCCATTTTGTCTTACAACCAAGCCTCAAAAAGGTGCCCGAACTGACCAGATGACCACCGGAGGGAATCGGGGATGACCTCCCCTTACTCCCCCAGTGGTCACGAACCCCTCCCACCCTCAAAAAACATCTTTAAAAATATTTTGTGCCAGCCTCAAATGTCATACTCAGGTCCATCACAGCAGTATGCAGGTCCCTGGAACAGTTTTAGTGGGTACAGTGCACCCATCCCCCCTACCTGTTACACTTGTGGTGGTAAATGTGAGCCCTTCAAAACCCACCAGAAACCCACTGTACCCACATGTAGGTGACCCCTTCACCCCTTAGGGATATGGTAGTGTTGTACAGTTGTGGGTAGTGGGTTTGGGGGGGGGAGGTTGGGGGGCTCTGCACCCAAGGTAAGGGAGCTATGCACATGGGAGCAATTTGTGAAGTCCACTGCAGTGCCCCTAGGGTGCCCGGTTGGTGTCCTGGCATGTGAGGGGGACCAGTGCACTACGAATGCTGGCTCCTCCCATGACCAAATGGCTTGGATTTGGTCGTTTCTGAGATGGGCATCCTCGGTTTCCATTATGGCCGAAAACCGTGGACGACCATCTCTAAGGATGACCATTCTAAGGTTGACCTAAATTTCGCAATTTGGGCGTCCCCGACCGTATTATTGAAACAAAAGATGGACTCCCATCTTGTTTCGATAATACGGGTTTTCCCGCCCCTTCGCTGGGACGTCCTGCGAGGACGTCATCTAGAAAACTTGGGCTTCCCTTTCGATTATGCCCCTCATGCTGTTCAAATAATTAACCTCACACTCTTTTCAAGCATATGCTGTGCAAGGTGAAGGAAATGATTATTATAGTCAGTTTGAAAAATGGAAGTGTTATTTTGAAGAGAAAAAATGAATACAAAATACATCTGTTGCTGTTATATCTGATACTAATAATAGTATTGTTGCCAAAGTCTGTCTGTCCTAACTTTACTTGGTTAGCTATGTGGGTGCTGGCACTAAATATTGGCTTGCACCTACATAACTACTGGGTTGTAGCCTAAAGCTGCTCCATCATTTCTCTTGCCCCCAAGCAATGAATTAACCCCACTCCTGCCTCCTTGAGCAAATTAGTGATCCCCCTCCCTCCTGCCCCCTTGAGCAAAGTAGTGATTCTCTCCCTTGCACCCCAAGCAAAGTGGTGATTCCCCTCCCTCCCTCCTACTCCCCCCTCCCAGCAAAGGCTGACCACCCTCTTGGCCCCTCCTTCCCAGCAAAGGCCAGCTCCCCTCCCAGGCTTCCCGCCAATCTGAAGAGACCTATTGGTCTTGTGCTGTAAGGGGCAGGAGTGAACCCCACTCACTCCTGCCCTTTGTGGCTCCTGTTAAAAATGGCTGCCACAACCTCTAGCAATAGTCATGTGGTACTACTGCTAGGGCCAGCCCAGTATTGAACATCTAGAGCTAATTTAGCAAGTGACAGTCAGTGCTTATAAAAACGCTGATCGCTGCTAGCTGAATATTGTCCAGAAAGTTTAATATGAATATTTATATATATTCCATAGCAGAACATAAAAAATTATCATACTGGGACAGACTAAAGATCCATCAAGCTCAGTGTCCTGTTTCTAACAGTGGACAATCCAATTCACAGTACCTGGCAGGATCCCAAATGCTAACTAGATTTCATTCTACATATGTCCAGGGTTAATAATGGTTTATGGATATTTCATCCAAGAATTTGTCCAACTTTTTTTATTTCTTAATTCAGCTATTCTTACTGCTTTTACCACATCTTCCAACAACAAACTATAGAGTTTGTATAAGAGCATAAGAATAGCCATAAATGGTCAGACCAATGGTCTATCTACCCCAGTATCCTGTTTCTAACAGTGGTCAAGCCAGGTCACAAGAAACTGGCAAAACCCCAAATAGTGGCAACATTCCATGCTACCAATCCCAGGGCAAGCAGTGGCTTCCCCATATCTATCTCAATAGCAGACTATAGACTTTTCTTCCAGGAACTTGTCCAAACCTTTTTTAAACCCAGATACACTAACTGCTGTTACCATATCCTTCAGCAAAGAGTTCCAGAGTTTAACTATTCTTTGAGTGAAAAAAAAAACATTTCCTCCTATTTGTTTTAAAAGTATTTCCATGTAACTTCCTTCAGTGTCCTCTAGTCTTTGTATTTCTGGAATTACTAAAACATGGATTCACTTCTACTCAAGATTTTGTAGGCCTTAGTCATATCTCCCCTCAGCCGTCTCTTTTCCAAGCTGAAGAGCCCTAACCTCTTTAAGCTTTCGGAGTTCCATCCCCTTTATCATTTTGGTAGATCTTCTTTGAACCTTTTCTAATTCCGCTGATTTGTTTTAAATGTGCTACTTAGTAATATCATAGAGTGTCAATCATCTTTTTTATTTTTTTGGGAAAAATAAACAATCAATTGCATTTACTCATTCTACTCCACTCATTATTATATAGACCTCTACCATATCTAGCCTCAGCAGTCCTCTTCCAATTAGAGAATCCTAACCTGTTTAGCTGTTGCTGATAGAAAAGTTGTTCCATCCCATTTAACATTTGGTCACTCTTCCCTGTACCTTTTCTAGTTTGACTATATCCTTTGAGATGCAGCTAACCAGAATTGCAAACAGTACACAAAGTGCCATCTCACCATGGAATGAAACAGAAATATTTTATTCTCAAATCCTTTCCTAATAATTCCCCTAATATTAAACATTTGAAAATTTAGCTTGAGTTTGGTTTACTGGGTAAAAAGTATGGAAGTTTTCATAATATGACAGACTCGATCGACTTACCAATTAGAAATACATCCGAATCAACACAATCTTATCTAAATCTGCACTACCCAAGCTTCAAAGGACTTAAATACAAAACAACTTACGCATCTAGTTTTTCCTACATAAGCACACAACTGTGGAACGCATTACCAAAAGCCTTGAAAACAACGTACAACCACCTAAACTTCCGAAAATCACTAAAAACCAACCTGTTTAAAAAGGCATACCCTACCGATCCAACTTAAATATCTAATCTGTGGAACACAACCAAACTAAAGCACGTAATAGACATAACACAACTCTTCCGTTCCCCGATTCCCTAATGTGGCTGTGCCACATGAACTTGATCTTACCACCTCACCCTGTATTTGTTCACACTGGAGCCTGCAAAGGCTTCTCCGGTACAATGTAAGCCACATTGAGCCTACAAATAGGTGGGAAAATATGGGATACAAATGTAACAAATAAATAAATAATATAATACTTCAACAACTAATACATATGTAATTCAACTTTAAATGTAGACACAGAGGAGTTCTTATACCAAGCTGTGGTAAAAGATGGCCTTAGTGCCCTTTTGTGGGATTTCGTGTACGTCAAGGCCATTTTTACTGAAGCTAGCAAATGGCTGAATTTCTATATTTTCTATTAATAGCTATGCGCTAGTTGTCATTGATGCATGGCCAATAAAAAGAGTTACCGCAAGAGCACTTACCGACACCTATTTGTAGGTGGTAAAGATTCACGCAGTAATCCTGCGCTCAGATAGCATGTGGTAATGTGGACACACTGACTAGTGCAGGAACACCTGCTCTCCACATGTAGATCTGGAACTTATCACAGGATGCTGAGTGCATCCCGTGGAATGCCATTCTAAGCTACGCTAAGCAGTGACATACCCATTCAAGGTGTGTGTGATGCATACACAGTCCCTCCCTTCTCCCTTCCACTGCATCTCTCCCTTCCCTTCCTGGCCCAGCAAAACACTCACAATCCCTTCCCTCCCCCTGCTCCCCCATGCTTTGAAATCTCCTCCAGCCTTTTCCCAGACAGTGCCAGCAGTAGCGGCACTCATATGCTGTCTGCGCCCTGCGGCTTTCTATCAGAACCTTCCCACCCCTTCTGACACAACTTCCTGTTTTTTAAAGGGCGGGACGGTTCAGAGAGAAAACCCTGGTGCAGGTAGTCTATGGGTGCCGCTGGTGCCACCGGGGGGAGTGGCGGCATGAGACACACTTCCTGTTCAAAGTTCCTGGCTAAACCACTGGCGGTAAGTGCTCATTAGCACCTACTGCAGTTTAGTAAAAGGATCACACAGTTTCTCACATGTATGTCATTCATTAAAATAAAAGACGCAGTGTTCTTGCATGTTTGAGTCCATATTTTCAAAGAGTAACTACTTAAAATATGTGCATGCAAAATACCCTTTTATATTGCTATTTGGCAACTTACCAAAAAATGATCCAAACATTCTTAGGTTTAAGGAACAGGCGAGGGTAGGTTAGAAGAGACTGAGGAACTGATGTAACAAAGAACATTTCTTAAAAATCAGGAAGAGGTTTTAAATGCTTGACTGTAGCAGGTGTCCTGATTTGACTTAGTCCTGCCATTATGAGTCAGTTTATCCATTTCTTAGGTCACCAACACTGGTGCAAATGTTTGAGGGCACATGGGTATATGGACAGAGGAAAGGCATTGCTGACTGTTCATGGTGTCACCTTTCTCCAGTGTAACACAAATAATTTTTTTAATTATTATATTTATTAGTTTAGATATTTTTCCAAGTATACAACTTGAATACTGCAATACAGGAATAAGAAACAATAAAACATATAGTTTGATTTAAGTAAAGCGTTTTCCTTCTTTAGACCACAAATAGAAGAGTATTTGTGGGGGAGGATATAAATTTCAGGAGAAAAAATTAAATATAAGAAGAAAAAAAAATTAAACATAATCAATTTAGCATAGCACTGGCGCCTGGCATAATATTATACAATCTCTTATCATTAGTAAACTATTAATTACTTTAATATTTTCTTTTGATTTATGAAGGCACTCAATTGTTCCGGTTGAAAAAAGACATATTTTAGACCTAAATATTTTACCACACATTTACATGGATAATTCAAATAAAAGAAGGCGCCTAGATCCAAACTGTCATTTCTTAGTGCCAAAAAAGATTTCCTTCACTCCTGTGTTTGTCTAGTGACGTTGGGATACATCCATATTTTTCCCATAATACAGGGATTGTGAATTTTTAAAGAACATTCTTTTCACTGCTTCCATATCTTGTTCAAAAACAAACGAAATAACCAAAGTTTGCCTTTCAGTGTCCTCCATTATTGAAGATTCCAGTATCTCCGTTAGATTTAAAGTATTTTCTTTTAAATCTTTTTGTAAAGATTTACACTACAGTGAGCTCTAGAACATCAATTCACCTATTGTAAAACGAAAACAGACAGATTAGTAAAGATCGTCGATCCTGCACAGTCAATGCCAACCGAAAGCCATGTCTTTTTCACAAATAGATACACCCTAATCCACTATAGAATAAGTAATCATAAACTTTCTATTTAGACAAAAATTAAACTGAACCCCCAAGATGCCAGACTCTGCATACAATGCAACACCACAGAAACAGAAAATGTCCTCTAGTACTGTGCAAAATATAAAGACAGCAGATGTAAATTTGAAAAAACTAACAAATACCAATCACCACTTTACAAATTAACAAATAGAAATAAAACAAATAATATCATTTTATTGGACTAATACATTTAGCTTTCAGAGGCCAAAACCTCCTTCCTCAGGTCAATTCAGTATAGTACTGTTAGTGTCCTATCCTGACCTGAGGAAGGGGGTTTTGTTCTCCGAAAGTAAAATGTATTAAAATTAGTCCAATAAAAAGATTACCTTATTTACATGTTCTATTATAAACATTTATTAACACAGCTACAATACTACTTTATCCTAAAGCAAAAAAATAAAAATATATATTTACAGTTCGTTGTCTCTGGTTTCTGCTTTCCTCATCTTTTCACTGTCTTCCTTCTGTCCAGCATCTGTCTTCGCTCTCTCTCTCTGCCATCCAGTGTCTGCCCTCTCTCTCTGCCCCTTCCATCCACTGTCTGCCCTCTCTCCCTTCCATCCACTTCTGCCCCTTCCATGCACCATCTGCCCCAGTCTGCCATCTCTCTCCCCCTTCCATCAACATCTGCCCTCTATCTCTGCCCCTTCCATCCACCATTTGCCCCAGTCTGCCCTCTTTCTCTCTCCCCTTCCACCCACCATCTGCCCTTTCTCTCTGCCCCTTCAATCCGTCTGCCCTCCCTCTCCCATCTGTTCAGGGTCTGCCCTCCCTCACGTGCCCCCCTTCCATCCAGGATCTGTCCCCTCTCTCACTGCCCCCTCTTTTCAGCCCCCAGTTCCAGTCCCCTTCATCCACCACATGCCTTGCATCCCCCCCTTTCAGCCCCAGACCCATTCTCCCACCTGCCCCAGGCATGGACCAATTTTCCCTCCTGCCCCCATGTCAGACCCCAGTTCCAGCTTCAGACCCCTTCTCCCATCTGAGCACTCCCCTCCCCCCTCTGAGCACCCCCACCCTCCCTAATCCCCTTTAAGCACCCCTCTGAGCTCCCCCACCCCTCCCCAATCCCCTTCTCCCCTCTCTGAACTTCCCACCCTCCCTAATCCCTTTAAGCACCCCTCTGAGCTCCCCCACCCTTCCCCAATCCCCTTCTCCCCTCTCTGAGCTCCCCCACCCTCCCTAACCCCCTTTAAGCACCCCTCTGAGCTCCCCACCCTTCACCAATCCCCTTCTCCCCTCTCTGAGCTCCCCCACCCTCCCTAATCCCCTTTAAGCACCCCTCTGAGGTCCCCCACCCCTCCCCAATCCCCTTCTCCCCTCCTTGATGCTCTCCCACCCTCCCTAATCCCCATTAAGCACCCTTCTGAGCGCCCCCACCCCTCCCCAATCCCCTTCTCCCCTCTGAGTCCCCCCCCCAAGATCCATTCTCCTGCTGCTCCTACCCTGTCCTGCCTTTAACATTTTTTTTTCGAAGCGCCGGAGAGTGGCAGGCAGCGCGCCTCGGGTCTGCCCTGCTAGTAAAGAAGATCTCGCTGACGTCGTCGCCCTTCCCACATTGAGTCCCACCCCCCTCTGAGGCAACTTCCTATTACCGCGAGGGCGGGCAGGACTCAGTGTGAGGAAAGGCAACGACGTCAGCGAGATCTTCTTTACTAGCGCAGGGTAGACGCGAGGCACGCTGCCTGCCACTCTCCGGCGCTTCGAAAAAAAAAATGTTAAAGGTGGAGCAGCGGGAGTGGAGCACCCCCCCATCTGATGACACCCGGGGCGGACCGCCCCCACCGCCCCGCCCTTGCTACGCCACTGGAGAGGCTGGTAAAATTTAGCAAAATTCAGAACTCTTCAGTTAATCACTTTCTAAAGGCTGTGGTAAGGTATATATATTCATTACTGAGGAGAAGAGAAATCATAAATTTGGTGCCAGAAAAGAGGTGGTAGTGAATGACAATGTAGAAGAGCCAGGCAGACATTTTGGACGCCATTTCAGAAGCCTTGCATTTTTTTGTATTGCCAACACATCAATTGTTTTGAGGATTTTCTGGAGATATGAATGATATGACAAGTTTTTAGGTAAGATTTCTTGTTGGTTTGGATGTCTTTGAGAAAATATTTATATATTTGTATTTTTATATTTTTATATGCATGTTTTATATGTGTTTTATTTTTGCGATGTATACATTTTTTTAGACCCCTGATACAGGCCAGTATGGCCAAAACACAAGTCGTGTCATGTCTTCTTTGCTGTAGTTTTTTTGGAAGAGTCAATAAAGAGGATTTGGACACTATCTGCAAGACGTTCCTTCTTTTTTGTCTCTACTGTTTTGCACTTGGTTGCCTAAAATTAACACGCATTAGTCAATTATGCCTAAGCATATTATAAATACCATGTATAAATCTACACACAATATTTAGAATGGTCTTAGGCGTAGTTCATATGACTAAATCTATGCACTTATATTTACATCAATGAAAAGCTGGTGTAAATCCCTGCACATAGATTTACACGCACTGGCCCATATTTTATAAAAATGCATGTAGATGATGGAACACCCACAAAACGCCCATTTCCATGCCCTAAGCACACCCCTTTTTGCTTGCACATGTTAGTATTTAGGCGCAGTACATTATAGAATACACAACAATCTATGCTCATAAATTCTAATTTTTTCCAATTAGTGCTTGTTATTGCTTGTAAAGAGCTGTTAACAATGCTTAACAGCTTGTTAAAACAATTAATCTACATGCATAGTTATAGAGTACATCTAGATTTATGTTTGAACCCACACATAAATCTATATAGAGTCTGGGGGATACTGCTGGATTCTATATATCATGCCTTAATTTCTGCGCAGACATTGAAGTGTGTTCTATAACAATACACATAACTTAATTGGTTAACTAGCTAATTAATGCTGTCAATTGGATGTTAACAATCACTTATCAGGACTAATTGGCATTAATTAAGATTTACATGCATAATTCACAAGGGGCCAAATTCTATAAATGACGTCTTAAAAATCAGCGCAAAAAACATGTGCGTATCGCAATTCTATAAACTATGCCTAAAGTTAGGGGTAGTTTATAGAATATGCTTAGTGGCCATTCTTGTGACTAAAATGTAGGTGCACCCATTTAGATAATCTAAAACCAGGCCTAAATACCTGCGCCTAAGTTAGGCACAGATCAGGTGTATTCTATAATAGTGCACATAGTTTATTGAAATGCCCATGACCTGCCCATTACATGCCTAAGGTCACACCCCCTTTTGGCTGCATGCATTAGAATTTATGCACTCTATGCTATAGATTACGCCTAGAAAGTTATGCACTTAAATTCTAATTAAAGCCAATTAGTGCTTTTAGTTGATTAAGTACCAATTATCAGAGCTGATTGGCTTGTTAATCAATTAAGTTGTGCTCTCAGTTTGGCCATGTGTCCAAATTAGCACACACAACTTAAGGCGCCATTTATAGAATTTGGGGGTAAGCGTATTCTGTAACATGGTATATATACATTTTAAGTCTCATAGTTGAAAATGGGGTGTGGCCATAGATGGGGTGTGGACGTTGTGAAAATCTATACGTATTGTTATAGAATACACACACTCCATGCCTAGTTTAGGTTTGGGGTTTACACCAAATAAAATATGGCATAAATGGCCTTGACTACATTTGGTTGCGTGGAGAAGCTCTTGGCGTATTCTATATACCATGCTGAAATTTAAGCCTATTTTGGCCTATTTTAGAGAATACGTCTAGACATATTTTTTTCTGCATGGAATTTTCAGGCGCCATATATAGAATCTAGCCCATAACATCCTATTCTATAAAGGGTGTTTCGTGCGGAGTCACCTTTACAGAATATGAATTTAGTGTATATCTTTGGGCACTATTTACTGAATCTGGCCCTATGTGTCAGTATTCTAATCATTTACATAAATATTATACATAATCAGTGCATAAATGTTACTGCCTTATTTATAGATTTATCCCCTATGTGTCTGATACTCTCTGTTAGCCTCCCTTGTATCCACTAACCCCCAAATTCTATGAATGGTGTCTTAAGTTGTGCGTGCTAATTTGTATGCATGCTAATTTGACTGCATGGTCAAACTGTGTGTGCAACTTAATTGATTAACAATCCAATCAGAATTGATAATTGATACTTAGCCAATTAGTGGCACTAATTGGCTTTAATTAGAATTTACACATACAACTTCCTAATCATATTCCGTAACGTGATGCATGGAAATTCTCAATGTGCGCAGCTGAAAAGGGAGAATGGCCATAGGCATGGAATGGGTGGATCATGGGTATTTCAAAAACCTCTGTGCACTATTATAGAATACACCTGATCTGCACTTAAGTTATGCGCAGGTATTTAGGTGGTCTTAATGGGTGCGCCTGAACTTTAGTGAAAAGAACAGTTGCTAAGCATGTTCTATAAAATATGCCAAACTTTAGCTGTAGAATATAGAATCATGCTAAGCGTGTAGTTTTTTTATGCCAATTTTTAAGTATCGTTTATAGAATTTGGCCCTAAGAGCACAACTGTGTGAATAGTTATCTGCCCTGTTCCAAAATAATTAGATTAAAACTAGTTGTCAGAATTTAAGCATTCAGAAGACATACTGTAAGCACAAGTTCCTTTCCAGATTTCTAGATGTAGCATATGCCTCCTCAAATGAATTAAGAATGGATGCCATTCCAACCGTTTCTCATCATTTTCTGCTTTGATCTCCTGGCCTGTTTGTGTGATACTGCCAAGTGAAAAATAGTGTTCCAAAGTTCCTGGCAAAAATAGCTGGTGTTATACTACTCTTCACATCATGGGTAGTATTATAATTGGCTTTACAGGGTCTACTTGACAAGTTGCTTCCGAGTGTATATTTATATCAACATATTTAAAGTACCATTTATGTCACAAAGGGTAGATTGCCAACTGGAATAAACCTTTTAGCAGAGTTGTTTCTTCATTTATAGCATTCTCACTTTCAGGTTCATCAAACATGACATTTTTCCACTGTTTGTAACATATTTATTGCATAATAGGTTTGCATTACATATTTGCAAGGATCTGAAGAGAAACAGCTATATATTCTGAAATAATAAAGTTGGTAAACACAACCATTATAGGGATACCCCCCAATTTTATATAGTGTGACCTAAGTAGCGTGTGCAAAACTGGTCATATTCCATTTTATGTGCGCAGCTTAATTGACCTAACAAGCCAATCAGTGCGGATAATTTCCACTAAACAAGCAATAGAATTTACATGCACAACTTTCTAAGCGTATTTTATGAAGTGATACACGTAAAAATCTAAGATGCAGATCTGAAAAAAGGGAGTGGCCATGAGAGGGGTATAGGCGGGTCATGGTCATTCCTAGAATTTGCGTGCAATGTTATAGAATATGCCCGTTCTGTGCATAACTTAGGCATCGGCATTTACACCAGGTTTTAGGTGGCATAAATGGCCGCGACTAAATATAGTTGCACGAAACAGGTGCTGAACATATTCTTTAAACTATGCCTAAATTTAGGCACATTCTATAAACCATGCCTAACTCTAGATGTACAGTAGTTTATAGAATACACCTAGGTGTATTTTTTGGCGCTGATTTCTTAGGTGTTATAAATAGAATCTAGTCCATAATGTCTAAAGTTACCCCATTATGCCCGATTGCAAGATCATGTATACCTTTTCGCTCATTTGGCACAGTGTGTTCTGGGGCAGAGTTTGAGCAGACCATAGACAGAGTCACAATTTATGCATCTAGTTTATAAAATACATAGAATTACTTGTTATGTAACTGCATACATTTACATCTGCTCTCAAGCTGGTACAATGTTTATGCTTTTAATCTATGCACCATAGCGACAGGATTTATGCTAGCATTTTCATTACTAGTTTATTGCCCAGGATTCCAGTTTGAAATTTGAAATTAGTTATGATTTAAGAAAGATTTCTTTATTGAACATTGCTATCAAGACTACCGCTAGACATAACGGCTGCCATTTTGCATCCAGAGCCAGCATGGACAGGAACAGTTGGGATTTGCTCACTGATATATAGATGATGCTGTTGCCTAGGCAACTTCCTATTCATTGGTTATAGAAAAAAAAAGCGCCATCACTAACAGTAGTGGAGTTTGATGCCTGCAAGAGTATGATCTAGGTTCAATACCTACATTGGGATAGACAAATTTGTAACCCCCCCCCCAAAAAAAGTAAGTAAATAAATAAAAGGAAGATGCATGGATTTTTAAATTTAGAATTTTATTACATTAATATAATTTAGGAGCGGAGGAGTAGCCTATTAGTTAGTTAGTGCAATGGGCTGAGAATCTGTGGAACTGGGTTCAATTCCCACTGCAACTCCTTCTGACTCTGGACAAGTCCTGTAGGGGTCGTTCCACTAAGCTGCAGTAAGCACTAGCTCTCGCTTAAAAGGGCTACCATTGCATGTGCTGAAGCATCCTGCGGTAAACATTCAAAGCAGTTTAACTGGCCAGAAATGCCCCCTGGCCGGGTTAAATGACCTGTTCTGGCTAACTGCTAATTTTCAGTGGCGTTTAACTGGTTAGTGTAGAACTGAAAACTGGCTATTATGGGGGGCATTCCAGGGGTGTAGTCAGCATTTGGCCAGTTAGATGCCGACATTCAGCACTTAACCAGTCGAACTAACTGCATAAATAGGACCGCATACAAGTCAGTCCTATCTTTATGCCGTAAGCCATAGCCGGATAAGAGCTGAATATCACACTGAGGGGTCCTTTTACTAAGGTGTACTGAAAAATGGCCTACGCTGGTGTATACACATGTATTGGATGTGCGCAGGTCCATTTTTCAGCCCACCTGCAAAAAAGGCCCTTTTTTTTGCCAAAAAATGGACGTGCTGCAAAATTAAAATTCAAAAATACAATCCTATAAATATATCTCTGGCAATACAAGTAATACAAACAATAAGAAAACCAGGGTAATGCAGGAACTAAACACTGCTCAAACCCCTAAGAGTATCCAGGATATGGATGGCGAGCTCAAAGGCCGGCCTCATTCAAAAAAATAATAAAATAATATAATGATCTACAAAAAATTACAAAATTGTTTGTGTGAGAAGGAGAGATTCTCAGAGGCTGAACTTACCCAAGTAGACAGCCCACAAACGTAGGCTTGTCCTAATGGGTGGATGGGTTTCTCTATCATTGAGTCTCTCCTGAGATTAATTAGTGCACTCGTAAGAATCGAAGAGCTCCCTTATGCTCTGTAACCCTAATGCTCTGAAATCAAACAAAAATTATTAACTGTCTGTGAAAACTAAGCAGACTTAAACTCTCAATCCATGCCCTAATACTAATCTCACTTTAAGAAGTGTTCCCTACTAAATTATTTTGTTGTTTTCTTGGTGAAGAATACATAAACTGCTCACAGCTGCAGGCTGAACTAACTCTGGATATTCAGTGCTTGGGCAAGCACAACATCAAGCTTTGAATATCCGGGTATATGTGGCAACCCAGAAGTTAACCTCGCCCTGAGGATATTCACACCAGTGCCCAGTTACTTGATAGATAAAGTTAATAGCTCTGTAATCCCTGGATCCCTGCAACTAGAACATAAAGAATCCCATCAAGACTAAAAAAAATATGTCACTCCTATTAGGGTTTTTGTATGTTCAGTAACATCAACAATATCCGAATATGTTAAAACGATTGGGTGAAACAAACAAAAAAATGCCTGAAAATCAGGAAATCAGTGTGCTATGAAAATGACCTGAAAATGACCCAAAATTGGTTCCCATGTGCATTCCAAACTGTTTCAAACTATATACAAAGAAGGAACTAACTTTGATGAATATAAGCCATACTCCTACTGGGTAACACATTTTACATAATGCTTCAACTATAAAGCTTCCTCAGGGCTAGGTTTAGCCCTGAAGCTACAATGCTCCTTATAGCAACAAAGCTAAATAAACCTCCAGGGAAACACCAGTAATCAGTAACCTTAGGGGCTTTCTCGCATCTCCCCCTAGACTTATATTTCAAACAATGAGACGCGACAATGACTCATTTCTGTTTAAGGAGTTTGTTTATGAAAGCGTGAAAGGTGAGAAACAATATTGGAATCAGTTTGCAGGTGCACCAGTTGGCTTGTCTTGTGGTAATTTAGCAAGATAATATCATTATTCTTAGGTGTTAATCAGTGAAAGCATTTCTTATTAAGTGTGTATGTCAAGGCAGGCTTTATTGATGCAAAACTTCTGACAGCTACTATGGCAACAAGGTCACACATTAGTGTTATCTTTTCCCACAGCATTGTATGTGGGGATTCCCGGGCCTACTTGATTTTTTTTTAAATTTGTTTGCAGACTTCATTTTACTAATATTTCAGTTTCAGTTTTCCTGGTATTTTTTTTCCCCCACAAATAAAACTCAAAGTCATTTTGATTTTGATATTCATTCACTGTTAAATTTCTAGTTAATTTCATGGATAAATTCATCAGCAATTAAACAGCGTATAAACAGTAGCATACCAAGGGCGGTGGGGGTCAACCCGCCCTGGGTGCAGGTAGCAAGGGGGTACATGGAGCAGTCACGCAGCTGTTGGCTCCACCAATTCCCTGCCCCCCCCACTCTGATAAGTACATAAGTAATGTCACACTGGGAAAAGACCAAGGGTCCATCAAGCCCAGCATCCTGTCCACGACAGTGGCCAATCCAGGCCAAGGGCACTTGGCAAGCTTCCCAAACGTACAAACATTCTATACATGTTATTCCTGGAATTGTGGATTTTTCCCAAGTCCATTTAGTAGCAGTTTATGGACTTGTCCTTTAGGAAACCGTCTAACCCCTTTTTAAACTCTGCCAAGCTAACCGCCTTCACTACTTTCTCCAGCAACGAATTCCAGAGTTTAATTATGCGTTGGGTGAAGAAACATTTTCTCCAATTTGTTTTAAATTTACTACACTGTAGTTTCATCGCATGCCCCCTAGTCCTAGTATTTTTGAAGAGCGTGAACAGACGCTTCACATCCACCTGTTCCACTCCAGTCATTATTTTGTATACCTCTATCATGTCTCCCCTCAGCCGTCTCTTCTCCAAGCTGAAAAGCCCTAGCCTCCTTAGTCTTTCTTCAAAGGGAAGTCGTCCCATCCCCGCTATCATTTTAGTCGCCCTTCGCTGTTCCAGGGCAGGAGACCTGCGGTGCCAATAGCCATGTGACTGCTTCTTGCACCCCCAATTAGTGAAGATGATGCGTTTCGGAGGATGGGGAGGTGGGTGATGCACCGAGATGGGAGAGGGCGGTGATGCACTGAGGGGCACACTCCGGGTGGCAGCCAATCTAAGAATACCACTGCGTATAAATATTTTGACATTTGGAGCTTCTGGACCTTTCATCTCAGCAATTAATTCAGCAATTCAGCAGTGCTTTACACATCTAGTAATCTACTCAGCAGGGCTTCCAATTGTTTTACATGGGTATAGCAAGTATAAGTACCGTAGTATGTACTCATTTATGAAATGCACTTCACTTTTCTGGTGGACACATCCAAACCATAGATTTTTCAGCAAAATGTATTTAGTAAAAGGGTGGCCTCTAGGACCCAGCAATTCTGAGCAGGGACAAGCTGATCCTGAGTAGTTCTATATATATTAGATTAGTAACTAAGAGACATTTTTACTAAGGGGCATTAAGCCCTAATGCACATTTAGGGCTAGATTCATTATATGGTGCCTTAAAAATCAGCCCCCCCCAAAAAAAATATGCCTAGGCTTGTTCTATAAACTATGCCTACAGTTAGGCACAATTTCTAGAATATGCCTAGCCATATTTTCTACTGCATGGCGCTTACATGGCAGTAATTGGCAGTTTATGCATGCTGACGATTACCACCCAGTTAGCACGTGAGACCTTACCACTAGCTCAATGGGTGGTGGTAAGGTCTCAGGCTGAAAATGGATGTGCGTTGGTTTTAGTTTTACCACACATCAATTTTCGGCCACATAAAAAGGTCATTTTTCCAGGCACACTGAAAAATGGACCTGCGTGCGTTCAAAACATGCACCTACACCAGCGCAGGCCATTTTTCAGTGTGCCATAGTAAAAGGGCCCCTAATTTAGGCACAGAGCAGGTGTATTCTATAACTGTGCATGTAGATTTTAGGAATTCCCACGGGCCTCCAATTCCATGCCCATGGCCATGCCCCCTTTTTGGCAGTGCACATTAGAATTTATGTTCAGCACTTTACAGAATACGTTTAGCAAGTTTTGCATGCAAATTCTAATTAATGCCAATTAGCATCAATAATTGCTTGTTAAGCGGCAATTATCAGTGCTTGTTAAGTAATTGAATTGCGTGTGCAAATCCAGTATATCCACACTATATAAAATCCGGGGGTTAGTATGTGAAAAATCGTTTACTGCAAAATGCATTAATGTATTTTGTGGTCATTTGCCAGTTTGCATTCACTAACTGTGTGTTATTTAAAAAAATATATTTTTAGGAGGGGTGCATTATGGGTGTGGAAGCATTATCCAGTTAGTATGTTCACATAGGTGCTTGCTAACTGGACAACACAGACATAACATGGATGTACTCAGTAAATGGTGCCCAAAATTGGTGCTGCATAAATCTACATAAAGCACTATTCTATAAACGGCGCTCCAAGTTGTACACTGTTTATAGAATAGAACTTAGCACCGGGATGCATACCCGACTTGAATTCTATATTACTGTACGCATCTGTAGTGAACGCCCCTGACCTGCCCATGCCCCTCCTTCAGTTGTGCACTAAAAGATTTGCACATGGATCTTTATAGATTAGCACTTTTCAAGCCGCACGTGTAAATCGTAATTAGAGTCAATTAACTGCAATAGTTGGTTATTAGTGCCCAATTATTGCTAGCCCAATTATGATGCACATGCAAGTTTAGCTTGCCCCCAAATTTGGGATTTGAATTTTCGGTACCATATATAAAATCTGAGTTTTTGCACCTCCAAAATAGGAGGCAGTAAGTGCTCTTGCATTAATTTTTTTTGGAAAGTTTAGCACAGGACATGCAAAAAAAGATAAAAACTAAAAATATTTAAAAAGCCTGAAATACTGATGTGTTAAATCTGGGCTTAATGCACAGGAAACTCACACATTTAAATGCGTGAAGCCTAGATTTTAAAGTATAATCACTGAAGATTTGGAGTAAGATCTCTTCTGGATCCTATTTGACTTATAATCTTCTGAAACTCCTAGATACAAAGAATTAGAACTAAAAATAAAACTGTGGAGGTCATGTGATATCATCATGTCCATGAGAAGATGCTAAGAAGCACTTCTCTAGCCACCCTGCCACTAAACCATGATTTATTATAGCCTCTCTTCTCGCTACAAAGCCCATACTGAGTGGAAAGTTACCTGGCTGCTAGGAGACAAAAGCGTACAGAGGGATGACATCAAAAGCGTTTCGAAATGTTAAAGAATGAGGGAAGGCAGCAGATGACAAAATGACGGTGCCCTCCAGGTGTGCATTTGGGTAACCAGATCCGTACCTTTTTACTAGCTATATCTGAATCTATCCCTTTGATAGATGGTCCGAGATGTTCAGCAATTATATTGAGTATTAGTTCGGGGGTTGATTGGGGGGGGGGATGGGATGCAGCTGTGACATTGTTGAGGGGCATTTTCGAACGAGGACACCCATCTCTAAAGGCGCCCATCTCCGAGGATGGCGCCGCGAAGGGGTGGTGCCGACCATATTTTCGAACGAGATGGGCTTCCATCTTTCATTTCAATAATACGCTTGGGGCCGGCCAAATGTCAGAGATGACTGGGTTTCAGATGGCCGGCCTCGGTTTTCGCCGATAATGGAAACCGGGGCCAGCGATCTCAAACCAGGCCAAATCCAAAGCATTTGGTCATGGGAGGAGCAAGCATATGTAATGCACTGGTCCCCCTGACATGCCAGGACACCAACCGGGCACCCTAGGGGACACTTCTAAAAATTAAAAAAATAATTAAAATAGCTCCCAGGTGCCTAGCTCCCTTACCTTAGGTGCTGAGCCCCCCCAAATTCCCCATCTCCCCACAACTATACACCACTACCATAGCCCTAAGGGGTGAAGGGGGGGGGGCACCTACATGTGGGTACAGTGGTTTTTGGGTGGGTTTTGAAGGGCTCCCATTTTCCACCACAAGTGTAACAGGTAGGGGGGGATGGGCCTAGGTCCACCTGCCTGAAGTTCACTGCACCCACTAAAACTGCTCCAGGGACCTGTATACTGCTGCGATGGACCTGAGTATGACATTTGAGGCTGACATAGAGGCTGGCAAAAAAAGTTTTTAAAGTTGTTTTTTTTTGGGTGGGAGGGGGTTAGTACCACTGGGAGAATCAGAGAAGGTGATCCCCGATTCCCTCCGGTGGTCATCTGGTCAGTTTGGGCATTGGACCTGGGAAAAAAGGGACCAAATAAAGTGGACCAAATTCTCGCCGGGGACGCCCTTCTTTTTTCCATTATCGGGCAAAGCTGGCCATCTGAAAGCACGCACCTGTCCCGCCTTCGCTACCCTACCAAAACTCCCCTTTGAAGTTTGGCTGGCTCCGCAACAGAAACCAGTTGGAGCCAGCCAAAATCGGCTTTCAATTATACTGATTTGGCCGGCTTCAGGAGATGGCCGGCCATCTCCCGATTTGTTTTGGAAGATGGCCGGCGATCTCCTTCAAAAACAAGCTGGATTGTCTCCTAATATGAGGGTTGCTTTGGGGGCTATAAGAGTTCAGGCTCCTATAGCTTTGGGGACCATTAGATGTTGGTTTTGGGAGATGAGTAGCGAGAAGTCAGACTTAAGGGGGGAGAGAAGGTAGAGAGGGGGTAGTGAACTACATGATTGGGGAGGGAGGGAGGGGAGAGATGAGACTGTACAAATGTTTTTTAAGGCTTGAGGGTATCTATATATAATTTACTAACTACATTTCTATGGGTGTTACACCGGGGGGGGGGGAGGGGTTCTGGATAAGTAAAGGGGATACCCTTATAAAAGTCTGATGATGGGTCTTACTATTCTGCTATTATGAAAAAAGATATGATTTCTGCAATGATGTACAGTTAACTGGTTTCATATATTGTTGTTATTGGATAGTCATCAATAAAAAAAATGCTAAGCTATATAAAAATAAAACTGTGTACATCCTTGCTCACTAAATAATATTTGACTATAATAGAACCTTGGGGATAAAATGAAAGTGGAGCAACAGATGTTATTTTATCAATTATCTATGTACTTATGTTCTGCCTTGTGATTTATTATTTATAGAATCCCTTGCCTTGTTTCTTAGACATCAGGTTATCTGAAGGTTACCCTTGAATGCTGTGCATATCAGACATCATTTTTGGGAACCTTGTGAATATCCTATACTTAGGGCCAAATTCTATAAATGACGCCTTAAAAATTAGTGCTAAAAAAACACGTTTAGCGTCATTCTATAAACTATGCCTAAAGGTAGGCATAGTTTATAGAATATGCTCCTGTACTGTTTTTGCAGAGTGGAGAAGTGGCCTAGTGGTTAGAGCACTGGTCTTAACATCCAAAGATACCCAGTTCAAATCCCACTGCTGCTGCTCCTTGTAATCTTGGGCAAGTCATTTAACCCTCTATTGCCTCAGGTGCAAGCTTAGATTGTGAGCCCAGTATACCTGAATGTAAGTCACCTTGAGCTACTAGTGAAAAGGTGTGAGCAAAAATCTCAATAAATAAACAAAATTTAGTCACACTCATTTTGGCCACCTAAAACCAGGCCTAAATAACTGCACCTAACTTAGGCACAGATCTGGTGTATTCTATAATAGTGTGCATAGGTTTTTTGAAACACCCAGAACCAGCCCATTCAGTACCCATGGCCACACACCCTTTTCAGCTGGGCTCATTAGAATTTACATGCACCATATTATAGAATATGCCTAGAAAGTTGTATGTGTAAATTCTAATTAAAGGCAATTAGTGCTGCTAATTGGTTGCTAAGTACCAATTATCAGCACTAGACCTGATTGGCCTGTTAATCTATTAAGTTGTGCGCTCAATTTGGCCAGGCACCATTTATAGAATTTGGGGGTTGCTGTGCACTTCACAGTACCGTAACCTATTTTTCCAGCATGGCCTCATGGAAGCTGAGCCTGCAACAAAAAGATTAACTCCCTTAGCCCAGACCAGATGTATCCCATGTATGAATAAAAGTGGAAAGAAGAACAAATGACAGCCAGCATGCTTAAAGGGAAAGTGAAGGAGGCTATCAGATCCAAAAGACCATCTTTCAGATATGGAGAAAAGATCTGAATGAAGAAAACAAGAAACAACATAAACACTGCCAAGTTAGATGCAAAGCGATGATAAAGAAGGCCAAAAGAGAATATGAAGAGAATTTTGCCTCAGAGGCAAAAACTCATAGTAGCAACTTTTTCAGGTATATCTGAAGCAGAAAGCCTGTGAGGGAATATGTAGGACAGTTAGATCATCAAGGAGTAAATGGGGCAGTCAGGAAGGACAGGGCCAGAGCAGAGAGGCTGAATGAATTCTTTGCCTTGCTCTTTACTGAAGAAGATGTAAGGGATCTACCTGTACCAGAGATGGTTTTCAATGGTCACGATGAGGAGGAACTAAATGAAAATCTTGGAGAACCTGGAAGATATACTGAGTCAAATCGACAAATTAAAGAGTAATAAATCACCTGGACCAGGTGTTATACACCTTAGGAATACTAAAGGAACTCAGCTATGAAATTGCAGATCTACTGTGAGTGATCTGTAACCTGTCATTAAAAACATCCCTAGTACCTGAAGATTGGAGGATGGCCAATGTAACGCCTATTTTAAAAAGGGATCCAGGAGTGATCCAGGAAATTACAGACTGGTAAGCCTGACATCAGTGCTGGGCAAAATAGTGGAAACTATTATAAAGAATAAAATCACTGAACACATAGACAAATATTTTATTTATTTTATTGCATTGCATTTGTATCCCACATCCCCCCACCTATTTGCAGGCTCAATGTGGCTTACATAGATTTGTTGACATTATCGTAACAAGATATCAGATACAATTAGTAATGTGTAACGATCAAGGAAGGGAGTGATTAGGATAATTGTATAAGGTGAGCTTTCATAATTGAGTGGGTTGGTGAGGCGACTTAGTGAGATTATAGGTGTTCATTGTAGGCCTTGTTGAAGAAGAATGTTTTCAGAGATTTTCGAAAGATAGTTGTTTCGTTGTTTAATGGGACAGAGTCTACATGGATTCAGGCAAAGGAAGTCTTGCCTCATCAATTTGTGTCACTTCTTTGAATGTGTGAATAAACGTGGATAAAGGTGAGCCAGTCAATATAGTATATCTAGATTTTCAGAAAGGTTTTGCAATGGTGCAACCACATTGAGTATGGTGTGTAATTATGGCCAGTGTATCTTTAAAAAGATATAGCAGAATTAGAAAACATTCAAAGAAGGGCAACCAAAATGCTAAAGAGAATGGAACTCCTCTCATATGATGAAATGATTAAGAGGTTAGAACTCTTCAGTTTGGAAAAGAGACAGCTAAGGGGGGATATGATAGAGGTCTAGAAAATACTAAGGGGCCCTTTTACCAAGCTGCAGTAAAAAGGGCCCTGCAGTAGTGGCAGCAGCCATTTTTGCCATGCGCCTGGGCCCTTTTTACCACAGCAGGTAAAAAGCCTGAAAACCACATGACCATGTGGTAAGTTTGCACTTACCGCATGGCCATGCAGGGTGGAAGCACTTACTTCTACCAACTGAGGTGGCAGTAAGGGCTCCCGCGCTATCCTGGTGGTATCCCCCTATGGTATATATATTTTAAAGAATCCAGCAGCTCCAGAAATGGCACACTGCAGGTGGAACTACCGCCGGTGGCTATATTGGACTTGCAGTAGAGTTCTAGGTTACTGTGCAGCAAGTCCGTTGCCACGCAGCAACCCTTTAGGAAATGGCCTCCTTAGTGATTTGGAATGGTAAACGTAAATCAATATTTTACTCTTTCAAAAATACAAAGACTACTAGACTCTCAAGGAAGTTGCATGGTAATACAACAGGATGAAACAGGAGGAAATATATTTTTCACTCAATGAATAGTTAAGCACTAGAACTCGTTGCCACAGAACTCGTTGCCAGAGGATGTGGTATCAGTGTTAATGTATCTAGTTTTAAAATAAAAATTTGGACAAGTTCCTGGAGGAAAATTCCATAGTCTGCTATTGAGTTAGACATGAGGAATGTCTCTGCTTGTCCCTGGGATCAGTAGCATAAACTTCGCTACTATTTATGACCTGAACTGGCCACTGCTTGAAGCAGGATACTGGGCTAGTTGGACCATTGGTCTGACCCAGTATAGCTATTCATATTTTTTTTATGTTCTTAATGCAGCTTGCATTGCCTAAACTTCAATTTTTTTGTGAAAAAATAACACCAGCTGAAAACTGGTATAATTTTTCTTGACAGGGAACTTTTACCAATTAACTAGTGACCTGATGCTCTTGGACGCCATCTTAAAGGGGCTACAGCTGTATAAGTAGTAGCCCCATTTACCTTTCCCTTTCCTCCAAGCAAAGACTCTCCCCAAAACACCCCTCCATACACACACACACACACGCACAAATACACACACACACACACACACACACACACACAAGCACCTTTGTAAATCCTAGTCTGGAGCTAACCCCTGATGCACTGCCCCCTTTAGCCCCTCCCCCTGGTCTATTCAAAACAAGCCATGGTGGCTCAGTAGATTGGGAAAGGAGCCATCCCCAGACATTCCTACTCCTTACAGTTCTGGATTCAAAATGGCCACCACACCTCTAGTGGTACTTCCTGGGAACAAAGTTGAAAAGAGTATTATATTTACCCTTTTGGAAGTTCAAAACAATTAACGTATTTTTCCTCAGAGGAACCACCCACACAAATTAGTAGATATAAATGTGTGCAGGTAGGTTTTCTGAGATGAAAATGCATATATTTCATGTTGAAAACTGGGGCAAAGCCTTAATAGAAGTGCCTGCTGATTCCACAACAACACAGCTGTTAGAAAATGATACCAATATTAGAGGCTAGAGTTATAATGTTCGCTACTATATTAACACATGCTAACATATTAGCAGCTCTAGTCCTATATTTGCTACTGTCATGTCTTAGAGAAGAAGCACCAGTCCATACAGCAATGAAAAGAGGATTATCATGCACTTAATCGAATGGAATCAGGGTGGCATTCTTCTAGCAGTGCTTTAGAAATGAGTAGTAGGATGACAGAGAATAATGAAACAGAAGATTAGGAATTAAATTGAGGATTTTTCTAGAGGATTTTAGAAAATGTGATATTTGAGATCTCTGAATGCACGGAGGAAATGCCTTATAAGACACAATAAACTATTTAAGCATCCTGTATCAAAGACATGAGTGACATGCTTTATAGATCATAAAATAATCTGGCACAAGTAATTCTCAGAAATAAGTAAATAAAAATAGACGATGCATTATAATAAACATAGTTCACCTTATTAATGCTAAAGGAAATATCTCTTAAACCCACCTTCCAGATTAAGAATGGACAACAGCTGTTCATGTGTACAACTTAAATTTGAACAATTGAAGCAAGAGAGACTACAAAACTAATGGATTGTAATGGAGTAGTTCTTAGATGAAATATTTCTGAATCCTGTCATATATTTGCTTTAGTTATTGTAAGTATGTAGGAAAGAATCTTGTCAGTGATCAAATCCAACTAAGGGATAGAAGAAGATTATGGTTATAGTTAAACTTTATTTGATATACCACTATTTGTAGTTTACAGCATTGTGATTTACAACAAAATCAAAGCTTGGAAACAGAAAGGAATGCCAACATTTGATAGGACAGGAGAAGGCATGGATGGGCAGAGGAGATGGGCCATATGGTCTTTATCTGCCTTAATTTTTCTGAGTTTGTAATTGAAACTGAGTGAAAGGAAGTTTACATCTAAAGCCATTATGGGTAGCCATACTCTTGGGTTTATTTGTACACAGTTTGTGAGAGGTCCCTTCCATGCAGGAATGTAGAAAATGCAGAAATGTGAATTTCCATGCAGGACTAGTGCAAAGGTATTAAGCACCCTAGGTAAATTTTCAGCCTTTTGTCCTCGACCCCCTTCAAATGAATTTTCATGCTCCTACCTCCCCATCGCCTCAACTCTTACCTCTCTCTCCTGTAAAAATGCTTAATATTTTTAAACTGGTGTTTAAAAAAAAATGATTCGTGACAACCATCTCAAATGTACTAGATAGATCCAGGGCTTTTTTTTCAGGCACTACCCACTGGTACTAAGTGCCAGCACCTTTTCTACTGTCTGCCAAAAATGTCCTGTGGACTCCTTGCACTGATACAGCAGAAAAGAAGTAGTGATTCATAGAAACATAGAAATGAAGGTAGATAAAGACCATATGGCTATCCAGTCTGCCCATCCATGTTACCTGCTATCCCTTCCTCTACATTAGAAAGCCTATGTACTTGTCCCAAGCTGTCATGAATTCAGAAACAGTTTTTGTCTCCACTGCCTCCACTGGGAGGTAGTGGAAACTTGCTAGCATTTACTGGGAGGCTATTCCGTGAATTCATTACCCTTTCCTTAGGTTAATCCTGAGTTTGTCCCCTTTATCCTATGTCCCATCATTCCAGAACTTCTTTTCAATTGAAAGGGACTCACTTCCTGTGCATTTATGCCATGGAGGTAAACATCTTTATTATATCTCTCCTCTCCCACCTTTTTTTCAAAGTATACACATTGAGATCTTCAAGTCTGTCCCCATACAGTTTGTGATGAAGACCACTGACCATTTTGGTAGGCACCCTCTGGACCGACTCCTTCCTGTTTATATCTTTTTGAAGGTTCGGTCTCTAGAACTGTACACAATATTCTAAACAAAGTCTCACCAGAATCTTATACATTTAGAATACTTTGTACAATTCTGGAGACTGCACTTTCAGAAAGATATAAACAGGATGGACAGTGTGACAATAAGTTCCTAAGCACTTGTGTGCTCAAGACTTCTCGTAGTCTATCCTCTCACACATGAAGTTTTTATTGGTGGGGGAGGGGGAGACTTTGCACGCCTTGATCATACACATGTACTCAAGTACCCCACTTTGTTTGCACTTCCATGGCCCAGCAGAAGTAGGGTGATGGTGGTGACAAGAAAAAACAGTCCTGGGGATGAAAAGAAGGAAGCAGACCGTGCAGGGGAAAAGAAGAAGGAGAGGTACTAGATATGGCAGGTCTTGGGGTTGAGGGTTGGTCACTCTTCTTTGAACCTTTTCTAATTCTGCTTTAGGTTTTTTAGGGCAGCCATTTCAATAACAGGCCTCCTCTCTTCTGCCTGCCTGCCTGATACTTCCTGTACAGATTATAGTTTACTCTGTTTGTTATGATTGCATTTGTATCCCAATGATGTGACTTGTTAAACCACATTTCTGTAATAGCAGCAGCAGCAGCAGCAGCAGCAGCAGCAGCATTAAAAGAGTGTTTGTGTTTGTGACCTACAGTATGAATCAGGAAAGATTTCATATAGGAAGAAATGTTCTGTTCCTGGTTTTTCAATGTTGCACTAGTATGGCTTCGTGGAGTTTCTAGTTCAGCTTTTCTCTGCACATTTCTACTTAAAATTTATGATCACCTTGTTGTGGCTTTATCCATGTTCTGCATATATGTGTAGGGAATCCTGTTTGTTCTGTTTTCACAATAAGAGGTGTGTTGGTGTTCTTGAGATGGCATTAAGTGCAGGTGTGGTCTTCAGCAGTTGTGACAGCAAGTAAGTGGCACCGACCCATGTGGTAGGTATCACTGGCTGCCACACCCCATCCCTAGCAGTGGTTAGCATCTAGCAGCAATGAATCACCTACAGCTGTTACACAAATTCTTGATAATCAATGTTTCAAAAAACCAGTGCTTTTTTTGTGCCGGTACGCAACGGTACGGCGTACCGGCACTTTTTTTTTTGCTCCCCCCGCCCCATGAGTCCATGTCCCGCACGCAGTGCCAGCCCCCATTTCCGGCCGCTGCTGCTTCTCCTGTTAAGCAGCAGCGGCCGCTACACAAAGAAAAAGATTTTTTTAAAAACTTCAAACCTGGCTGAAACGCGGCACCCCGGCAGTGTAGACAGCCATTAGGCATTGGCTGTTGCCCCGCAGCCGTTCCTCCTCTTGCCTCTACGTCACTGCGCTCCTCCGGGGTCTTCCTCCAGGGGCAGTGACGTAGAGGCAAGAGGAGGAGCGGCTGCTGGGCAACAGCCAATGCCTAATGGTTGTCTACAGTGCCGGGGTGCCGCGTTTCAGCCAGGTTTCAATTTTTTTTAAATCTTCTTTTTCTTTGTGTAGCGGCCGCTGCTGCTCAACAGGAGAAGCAGCGGCGGCCGGAAATAGGGGCTGGTGCCGCGTGCGTCGTGACTTCGTGCCATTCGCGGGAAACTTGGCAGGGAGAGGGAAACCAAGAGAGGGAAGGATTGGGGAGAGAGAGAAAGAGGGAAACCAAGAGAGGGAAGGATTGGGGAGAGAGAGAAAGAGGGAAACCAACAGAGGGAAGGATTGGGGAGAGAGAGAAAGAGGGAAACCAACAGAGGGAAGGATTGGGGAGAGAGAGAAAGAGGGAAAACAACAGAGGGAGGGATTGGGGAGAGAGAGGGAAAACAACAGAGGGAAGGATTGGGGAGAGAGAGAGAGGGAAAACAACAGAGGGAAGGATTGGGGGGCGAGAGAGAGGGAAAACAACAGAGGGAAGGATTGGGGAGAGAGAGAAAGAGGGAAAACAACAGAGGGAAGGATTGGGGAGAGAGAGAAAGAGGGAAAACAGAGGGAAGGATCGGGGAGAGAGAGGGGAAAACAGATGGAAGGATGGGGAGAGAGAGGGAAAAACAGATGGAAGGATTGGGGAGAGAGGGGAAAAACAGATGGAAGGATTGGGGAGAGAGGGGAAAAACAGATGGAAGGATGGGGAGAGAGAGAAAGAGGGAAAACAACAGAGGGAAGGATTGGGGAGAGAGAGAAAGAGGGAAAACAACAGAGGGAAGGATTGGGGAGAGAGAGAGAGGGAAAACAACAGAGGGAAGGATTGGGGAGAGAGAGAAAGAGGGAAAACAACAGAGGGAAGGATTGGGGAGAGAGAGAAAGAGGGAAAACAGAGGGAAGGATTGGGGAGAGAGAGAAAGAGGGAAAACAAAGGGAAGGATTGGGGAGAGAGAGGGGAAAACAGATGGAAGGATGGGGAGAGAGAGAGGGAAAATGGAAGGATAGGGAGAGAAAGAGGGAAGACGCTGGATGGAAGAATGCAGAAAGAAATAGGGGAGACACTGGAAGGATGGGGAGAGAAAGCAGAGCTGCTGGATGGAAAAGGGGAATAGAGAAAGACTGGAGAATAAGAGGAAGGGGCATGGGGAGAACAAGGGTGAGGAAAAGATGAAAAGCCACAGGTAGATGAAGGAAATTAAAGAATGGATAGTAAGAATGAATTAAATCTGGACAGAGAGCCTGAAAAATATTGAAGAAAGCAAAGAAAAAGGAGACAAAAATGAGAGTTAAGCGAAAACAAAGGAAAGGAGAATCACAGACTGGGACCAATATGGAAAGAAAAACAGTCACCAGACAACAAAGGTAGAAAAAAATCATTTTATTTTCATTTTAGTGTTTGTAATATGTCCAATTTGAGAATTTACTTTGGCTGTCTTATTTTGCACTGGGTATACTGGAGCTGTAAGAGCTTACAGAGATTATTTATAATGAAAAAAAATCACGTAATTTTTTTCTCCTATAGTACTATAATATTTTCAATGATGTCTGTTTATATGCGCCTTGGCTGGTATAGGGGGTGTGGTTAATGTGGGTGTGGCTATCATAGGGGTGGAGCGATATGTGGTGACCCCGCCCATAATGAGTACCGGCACCTTTTTTTCTACAAAAAAAGCACTGCAAAAAACATACCTTCTCCTCCTTCTAGCATACCTTCAAGGTATATCTGCCCATAGGGACCCTAGTAGTGTGAAGTAGATCCCCTGACGCAGCCTCTTGGAAGGTGAAACATGGCCATATTGGGTTATTTTTAATAAAGTTTATGATTTCTGAACATTGACTGAGATCCATTCTGCTCTTTAACTGCTGTGATCTAAGGACCTCTATTGCCTCTCCTTTTCTGGATAACAACTTGGGAAATACATAGGTAGATCTGCAGCACATACTTTGGGAATGGATATTTTAGAAAGGAGCACATTCAAATAGAGAGATACCACTTGGGGTTTAGGACATATTTATATCCTACACTTGTAAGTGCTAGAGTTTACAAAACAATCAAGGAACCAAGAGAAACTTTTCTTTTTTGAATTTGTCCAAATGAGCATATGTAAATGCTGACATTTAAGATTTTTTTTTAAATATGTGTGTATTGTAGTTACAAAATCAGAAATATACACATATTTTTCTGGCCCTCTCAAATCAAGTCTACAACATGCCCCCTTTGAAACTGTGTACATGCAAATGCCATGTGGCCCTCCTAAAATGACCTCTGTTGCCTTCAGAGCTGATACTGGCTTCCTATCCGTTTCCGCATACAGTTCAAACTCCTCTTATTTACTTTTAAGTGCATTCACTCTGCAGTTCCTCAGTACTTCTCCACTCTCATCTATCCCTACACTCCTCCACGGGAACTTCGTTCAGTGGGTAAATCTCTCTTATCTGCACTCTTCTCCTCCACAGCTAACTCCAGACTCCGTTTCTTTTATCTTGCTGTACCATATGCCTGGAATAGACTTCCTGAGCCGATACGTCAAGCTCCATCTTTGTCCGTATTCAAATCTAGGCTAAAAAACCCACCTTTTTGATGCTGCTTTTAACGCCTAACCCTTACTCACTTGTTCAGTACCCTTATTTTATCATCCCCACCTTAGTAATTCCCATATCTCTTATTTGTCCTGTTTGTCTGTCCTAATTAGATTGTAAGCTCTGTCAAGCAGGGACTGTCTCTTCACATTCAAGTGTACAGCGCTGCGTACATTTAGTAGCGCTATAGAAATGCTAAGTAGTAGTAGTTGTGATACTGACAGGGCCTGGTATTCTTCCACAGACACAAAAAGAGGTTGAAATCGCTCCAGTTTGAAAGGTGTAAGCACTAGTGCCGGCTGTGAAAGTTTCAAACTTGGGCTAATTCAACCATTTTTGGTCTTTGCAACCATGTGTCCAGTGTGGGCGCACATATTTTTCTGTATGACTAATTTTTGAGGGTTTAATTTATATGAGTGTTTGTCTATTTATATGAATGTGTGCCTATTAGACACAGAATAAAATGAAATAGAAACTTTGATAATTCGATGATTACCTGCAGGACCAAAACTGAACACAGTGCAGGACTATTATCCAAAGGGTCGCCATGAGTTGACACCAACTCTACAGCACATAACAACAATTCCTAGCCTAAGATGCAAAGGAATTAAACTACAGCAGATACTAATTTTTGCTTTTACAGGTAAACTATCAAAGGAAGATTAACAGCATTCCAAAATTTAAAAAAAACTATAGCATCATCCCACAACAGCATAAAAAACTTAAAAAAAAATCCAAATCATTAGACTTCTGGGTGATGGGTTCAATCACAAAAACTGGATTATTCTGCCCCTAATCTTAGAGTTCTGCTATTAGTTAATGTTCTATTTCAGAGGAAAGAAACTAGGTTGCATTTTGATGTCTTGAGAAAATCCGTGGACTTAAATATATGTGGTGCTTCCAGAGATCATTCAAAGCATTTGAAAAGAAGATTACCACCCAGTCAATTTAATAGTCAGAACAGTGGTGGATGATGAGATATAATTTAATAGAAATGATGCAGGTATTAGCCAGGAGATTAGTTTTTAGACAAAGGCTAGGATATTTGTGATGTGCATGTGATTATGGAAAGAGCATTACTGCCTTTTGAAGCAGCTCTGCTTGAAAATTTGAAAAGGTCTTCGCTGTTCCTTTTCTGCATTTTAAGCTGAAGCACTTCTGCTCACATACAGTAAACAAAGCATAAGACACACATTCTGATTTTATATTGGTAGCATGGATTAGGCTGTTATTTCTTAATGATTTGTTCTGATCATTTTACTGAGTTGTATCTCACCATTGTGATTAAGCGAGAAATGAATGTAGGAGCTCAGATTCAACAGCCTTTATGTGGTCAGCATCGGGGGCTAGCCACATAAAAGCTTTTAAAATAATTCCAATCTGGGGAATGCATCATTTTCAGTCTTGAAAGTCCCTATATTGGCAAAATTATGTGGTTTAACTTGGGGTGGGTCAGGGGCAGGCAAAAAGTACTCATATATGAGGAGTGGCAAAATTCAGTCAGTCACTGTATGTATGTGGTTCAGTGAATCACTCAAATAGCAGATATAGCTTTGTATGGAAAGTGTATATGTGTACATATACATCCATCTGACTTAACTGTTTAAGAGAGGCAGCTACAAATGCACATTTAGGGAATACCATGTGATTTTTGCCAAATTACATGCATTAAACGGCAAAATCATGCATTATTTTAACTTATCACACATTATTTTACCACGGCATAAGCTAAATAATAATAGTATGGAAAGTATATAAATGCATGCATAGCACGTGCATTCACAAGTTGCGTTATCCATAGAAAAATAATGCCAGCAGCTTTGAGCTGGCATTATTTTTCCTCCCTGAGAGTATCAGGCACATAACATGTGGCCCAATGATCTCAGAGGCCATCTTAAAGGGGCTGGAGGTTTTCTAATATTTTTTTGTTTTGTTACATTTGTACCCCGCACTTTCCCACTCATGGCAGGCTCAATGTGGCTTATATGGGACAATGGAGGGTTAAGTGACTTGCCCAGAGTCACAAGGAGCTGCCTGTGCCTGAAGTTGGAATTGAACTCAGTTCCTCAGTTCCCCAGGACCAAAGTCCACCACCCTAACCACTAGGCCACTCCTCCCTCCCTAATCACCCTGCCAACAATTACCCCTGCCAATAAGTCTCTTTCCCAATAGATACCCCCATCTCCTCTTTCATCCAGAAGACACCCCCACCTCCATCCCAAAACAGCCTCTCAATCCCTCTCTGAAGAGATTTCCACTCCATAACACCCTGCTACCCACCTTTCTGCCCTGAAGAGATTGTCCCTAGATCTATTGGACCTGTCCCTAGTGTTTATTCGGGAGGGGGGGGGGGGCACAGGAGTGATCCTCTGTTCCCCAGGCTCCCCAGTTCAAAATGACTCTGGTTGACTCCTAGTGGTAGTCTTGCAGCACTTCTGCTAGGGGTCAAGCTACCAAATAAGGAGTACCAAGAGTTTCTGCATTAACTATTGGCAGGTGCCACGTGCTATTATTTATTTTATTTATTTACATTATTTCTATCCCACATTATTCAGTTAGTGTTGTTTCAAAGTGACCTACACGGAACTAAGCCATATAATAAGATAGGGAATCTGAATTACATAGAATCAAAGTGGCTTTAAAAGGGATAGGGAAGAAGTGAGGCAAGAGGAAATATGAAGGATAGGGGAAGGGTGGCAGGGTAGGGAGGTGTCTCTGTTAGCTGAAACTAATGTGGGGTCTTGACCAGGCGAGGGATGGAGGGAATGTTGTTGAGTAAGAGTGATGACTATTCAAGCTGATATTAACAACATTAGTGCACCACCTGCAATAAAACATTTTAAAAATCCCCCCTCATAAGTGCCACATTAAATGTGGGCTTAGCATGTGGGAAAGCCCCACGTTAAAATGCATTAAGCCCAGATTTCATTGCACTTTAATAAAAGGGACCATTAGTGCAGGCCATGTGCTAATAAAGTCATTTTAGCATGCAGCAGCTGCCATTTAGGAAGGGCTAGGTGCTCCCACATTAGCTCTCTATTACCTAGTTAGCATGTGCTAATCATAACATCATAGCTAGATAATGTGGGAACGCCTACACTATGCCCATTACACATTCCCTCTGAAAAATATTTTAAAAATATGGATAACATGCTGGTTAAATTACTGTTTTTCTCAATGGAGGAGGGTGAATAGTGGAGTGCCGCAGGGGTATATACTGGGACAGGTACTATTTAAACAGAATGACGAGTGAGGTGATTAAATTTGCAGATAACACAAAACTATTCAAAGTAGTCAAAACACATGCAGATTGTGAAACATTGTAGGAAGACTGGGCATCCAAATGGCAGATGAAATTTAATGTGGACAAATACAAACTGAAGAATAATCTGAATCATAGTTATCTGATGCTAGGGTCCACCTTAGGAGTCAGCACTTAAGAGAAAGGTCTAGGTGTCATTGTAGACAATACATTGAAATCTTCTGTCCAGTGTGTGGTAGAGGCCAAAAAAGCAAACAGGATACTAGGAATTATTAGGAAAGAATATTATAATGCCTTTGTATTGTTCCATGGTGCAACTTCACCTTGAGTATTGTGTTCAATTCTGGTTGCCATATCTCAAAAAAGATATAGCGGAATTAGAAAAGATTCACAGAAGAGAGATGAAAATGATAAAGGGAATGGAACTCCTCCCATATGAGGAAAGGCTAAAAAGGTTAGGGCTCTTCAGCTTGGAAAAGAGACGGCTGATGGGGGGATATGATTAAGGTCTATAAAATCCTGAGTGGTGTAGAAAGGGGAGAAGTGAATCAATTTTTCACTCTTTCAAAAAGTACAAAGACCAGGGAACATTCAATGAAATTACATGGCAATACATTCAAAACAAATAGGAGGAACTATTTTTTCACTCAAAGAATAGTTAAGCTCTGGAACTCACTGCTGGAGGATGTGGTAACAGTGGTTAGCGTATCTGGGTTTAAAACAAGTTTGGACAAATTCCTGGAGGAAAATTCCAGTCTGTTATTGAGATGGGAATGGGGGGAGCTACTGCTTGCCCCAGGATTGGTAGCATGGAATGTGGCTACTAACTGGGTGTTTGCCAGGTACTTGTGACCTGGATTTTCTTATGTAAAATACCACAAAATGCTTTAACATGTTCTGTGGTATACTGTTAACATGTGCTAACTACGCAATAAGGGCTTAATGTCGTTTAAAAAAGGGCACCTTAATGGCCAATGTACTAACTAACCTATGAACATTTTGTAGACTAACAGCTGGTTTTTTTGTAATATGTGTGTACTGGATGCAAATGAGCCCCTGGTGCTTCTCCATCCTATAGCTAATATCACAAGAAAGTTTATATGCGTTGCCAAGGCAGGGAATTTTGCATTTTTCCAGCTGCAGTGATGTACAATTACATATATCTAGCCCAGATCTTATTCTTTTTTTTTTACAGTGTTAATGTCCACACAGTGTATTATAAATACAGATATGCTATAAACTTTAACCATAAGAACTAAGAATTCTGCCTATCAGAAATAATAAATCTGAAGGGTCAAATTCACAGTTTCCATGAAAACACAGTTCATGATGCTGCTCTGTTTTAAAAGAGTTTGGGGTATAAAAGGGATATCAGTTTTATATGTACGGCCATTTATGGTTTATTCATTTTGTTATACTACCTTTCCTCAACATGATCATCCAGACACCACCCCTCCCAAATAATCCTGTATGACATCATACTTTTAAATATCAACTTTGCTTTGCATACATGTGTGTGTGTCCACTGTTCCCAGAGGTAAAATAATATGCTGATGCTTCTTTGAGTTTGAGCTATTGTCAGATTCATTTTGCTTTGATTGTTACTGCACGTGGCCACCTCTCAGAAGCTAGGCAACCACTTAGTCTTGTCTAATGGTTAAGCCAACCCTACTTTTGTTTATAGGATAGCTGATTTCAGTGCACATGGTGAGGCAAAAATTAGATGCCTCAAATATAGTCACTAAGGGCTAAATTTTATACATGGCACCTGAAAAACCCATGCAGTAAAACAATTACACCCACATGTTTTCTTTATAGTACACTTACATTTTATAGAATAGGCTTAAATTTCTGTGTGGTATATAGAATTATACTGAGCACCTCTCCACATGACCAAATTTGGTTGCGTCCATTTGATGTAAATCCTGATGTTTAAATTAGATGCAGAGCAGGTGTATTCTATAATAATGAATATAGATTTTAGAAATACCCATGCCCCGCCCATGGCCACATTACGCAACGTTACAGAATACACCTAGTGATTTGTGTGCGTAAATCTTAATTAATGCCAATTAGCACTAAGTGCTTGTTAACATGCAATTAACAGCACTGATTAGCTAGTTAACCAGTTAAGTTACGCGCACTGTAGAATATGTTTCTATTTCTTATTTGTCCTGTTTGTCTGACCTAATTAGATTGTAAGCTCTGTCAAGCAGGGACTGTCTCTTCATGTTCAATTGTACAGCGCTGCATACATCTAGTAGCGCTATAGAAATGATAAGTAATAGTAAGTAGTAGTAGTAGATTTCTGTGCAGAAATTAAGGTGTGATATATAGAATTCAAAGGTAAGCTCCAATTCTCTAATGACAATTGCACGCAAAATTGCCATTATTGCATAGGGCGTAAGTTGGCATGCACATGCCTAACTTTTGGTACAAGCACTTATACCATCTCAAATGTTTGTATAAATGTTGGTGCCTAAAGGTGACATTGGCACATGTAAGTTGTAGTATTGCGTAACTTACACGTGCAACTGCAAGACACACCCCTGCAAGACACGCCTCCTTTGTAGTTGCATGTTACAGCATTCAGATTTTATGCTTATAGAGTAATGCCTAAGTACAGTTCCACCAGTAACTACAAGTGAGTGCCAATTAGCTCCAGTTAACGCCACTTAAGGGCTATTAATGATATTTCATGCCTATTGTGCCTAATTAAACAATTAAGTTAGGCCCACAACTGGCACTATTCTATAACCTCGCACCCAAATTTGCATGCTAGTTGGAAATTTGGGTGCCCAACTTTATAGAATCTTGGGGGGAGGCTATGGTAAACTTGCTAGAAGTACATGGAGGGGGATAATCGAACGCAGATGCCCATCTCCATGGGCGACTATCTCCGAGGACGGGTCCGCGAAGGGGCGGGTCAGACCGTATTTTTGAAAAAGATGGGCGTCCATCTTTTGTTTCGATAATACGGTTGGTGCCAGGCAAATGCATCGGATTTGGATGGATTTGAGCTGAGCGGTATCTGTTTTCAGCGATAATGGAAACCGAAGCCACCCAGCTCAAAAACGAACAACTCGAAAGCATTTGGTCATGGGAGGGGCCAGGATTCGTAGTGCACTGGTCCCCCTCACATGCCAGGACACCAACTGGGCACCCTAGGGGGCACTTGTAAAAAGTAAAAAAAAAATTTAAAATACCTCCCAAGTCTATAGCTCCCTTACCTTGGGTGCTGAGCCCCCCAAATCCCCCCAAAACCCACTCCCCACAACTCTACACCATTACCATAGCACTTATGGGTGAAGGGGCACCTAGATGTGGGTACAGTGGGTTTTGGGGGCGGTTTGGAGGGCTCCCATTTACCACCACAAGTGTAACAGGTAGGGGGGGATGGGCCTGGGTCCACCTGCCTGAAGTCCACTGCACCCATTAACAACTGCTCCAGGGACCTGCATACTGCTGTCATGGAGCTGGGTATGACATTTGAGGCTGGCATACAGGCTGAAAAAAAAAGGTTTTAAAGTTCTTTTTTTTTTGGTGGGAGGGGGTTAGTGACCACTGGGAGAGTCAGGGGAGGTGATCCCCGATTCCCTCTGGTGGTCATCTGGGCAGTTGGGGCACTTTTTGGGGACTTGTTCATGAAAAAAAGGGTCCAAAAAAAGCGGCCCAAATTCTTGCTACTGCCGCCCTTCTTTTTTCCATTATCGGCAGAGCGCGCCCATCTCTCCTAGGCCGATAAACACACCCCAGTCCCGACTTCGCCACGCCTCCAACACACCCCCGTCAACTTTGTTCGTTCCTGCGACAGACTGCAGTTGGAGGCGCCCAAAATCGGCTTTCGATTATACTGATTTGGGCGCCCATGAGAGAAAGACGCCCATCTCCCGATTTGGGTCGAAATATGGGCATCTTTCTCTTTTGAAAATAAGCTGGATGGTATCCTTGTTTCATATTAGGGAAGGGCAACTATCTGGCTCCATGTCTAATGGAACAAACTGAACCAGTGTTTATTCCCGTACTTGAATTCAATAAGGAAAACAAACTATATCATTTTTCACTCAATGGGGCAATACTGGCACTGGTTTAACAAGTCCCCCGATTTTCACAATAATACTTTACAATCTACATTTGTACACATTTGATCTAATCACTAGTTAATGGTTCACAGATTTGATAAACTGAAAACCAAACCTGTTTGCTTCACTCAGTAAGAGGTTCACCTTCACAAATCTATAAGATCTAAATATAACTTCTTTCCATCCTGATGTCCTTATTGAAAGTTAACTCTTTCCATTTCTGTACTAATGGGAAACAATTTTAATTGAATAAGCATAGCACATTAATAAGCAACATGTTTGAAAGATAGTATAAAAGAAACTTAAGGCCAACCTCTGATTAAACATGTTTTCTTAGAGTCCTTTTACATGGCAATCCGGAACTACTGCCGGCCCAATGCAGGTACTGGTGGTACTTCCATCCCAGCATGCGGCATTTCTGGCACTAGTGGAAATATTGGGAAAACTATTTCCGCAGGGGGTTATCCAGTGGTAATTGTGCAGTGCCACATTCACTGGTTAATGCCAGGTTAGCATGGGAGCCCTTATTGCCACCTCAGTGGGCTCCCTACAAAATGGCTATGCAACAAGTGCGAACTTACCACACAGCCATTTCTTTTTTGGGGGCATTTTAACCACTGCAGTAAAAGGGGCACTGGCATGTGACAAAAATGGACACTGCCGCTAGCACAGGCCCCTTTTACCGCAGCATGGTAAAAGGGCCACTTAGGGAATCTTGAATAAAGAAGCGTGGTTGTCATGTGGTTAATAAATAGAAATAAAATATATACAAAATAATATGATACCTTTTTTTATTGGACTAACAATACATTTTTTGACTAGCTTTCAAAAGCTGAAACCTTTTTCCTCAGGTCAGAATAGAATATAACTGAGATACCTGAGAGCACACTATTAATGCAATCAGCTCCAGATCATTTGAAAAATGGTATAAAAGCATGTGAATGATGGTTGCTGGATCATATAATATATAATAAGGGATAAGGGCAGAGGTGGGTCAGGAGGAAAATGGTAAATCTGAGAGAATCACACAGTGTGACAGAACTGGGAAATGCTCTTTTTATAGAAGATAACATACTGTGCATGTCAGGAGTTTTTAATATTGCTCCTAATTGTAAGGAGACACTAATATTTTGCTAGATTGATTAGACTTCCATTCTAGGACAAATCATGTTTTTATGTGCACAACTGAGAAACTACCTTTTATTGGAAATACTGAAATGTATATATTTAAATGGGATCCCTTTTTTTTAAGGATTCTACTATTCAGGTCCTGAACAGATGCCTCTGTGAATTCAAAAAGTCACCTATTTTAAGCCTATGTACCATATGAGGAAAAGCTAGTGAGGTTAGGGTTCTTCAGCTTGGAAAAGAGATGGCTGAGGGGAGATATGATTAATGTCTACAAAATCCCAAGTGGTGTAGAATGAGTAGAAGTGAATCAATTGTTTACTCGTTCCAAAAGTACAAAGACTAGGGGACACTCAAGGAAGTTACATGGAAATACTTTTAACACAAATAGGAAGAAATATTTTTTTCACTCAATGAGTAGTTTTTTTTTTTTTGTTATGTTTGTACCCTGTGCTTTCCCACTCAAGGCAGGCTCAATGTATTCTTACATGGGGCAATGGAGGGTTGAGTGACTTGCCCAGAGTCACAAGGAGCTGCCTGTGCCAGAAGTGGGAACTGAACTCAGTTCCTCAGAACCAAAGTCCACCACCCTAACCACTAGGCCACTCCTCCCTCTTAAGATCTGTAACTCTTTGCCAGAGGATGTAATAATGGCGGTTAGCATATCTGGGTTTAAAAAGGGTTTGGTTAAGTTCCTGGAGGAAAGTCTGTAGTCTGCTATTGAGATAGACATGGGGAAGCCACTGCTTACCCTGGATTTGGTAGCATGGAATGTTGCCACTATTTGGGTTTCTGCCAGGTACTTGTGACCTGGCTTGGCCACTGTTAGAATCAGGATACTGGGCTAGATGGATTATTGGTCTGACCCCAGTAGGGCTAATCTTATGTTCTTTATAAACTCCCAGAACTAGTTGCAATAGTATGCAAATACTGATACATACATCCACAACTGTGCAATCTAAAGGTAGCACTAAAGCATTAAAACGTTCTAAAAATCTATATATAAAGCTGGCTTTACCTGTGGAATAATCTTTATAGAATTATCCTCCATATATCTACAGCAAAAGTAGGGAAAATATAACCAATTCAGGCAGTATTAAAGCTTCTTTCTGCATCACATTGCTATCCTTCGTACACAATACAATCTTGGAGCCCTTTTACTAAGCTTCACTAAGAAGCAACCTGCGCCATGACTAGCACGTTGGTTTGCTCAGGTCACTTTTAGCGTGGCTGTAAACTGGCCACATTTCCTATTTCCTCCATTAATGGCTACTAGCTAATTTCCTAGTTAGCGTGTGGCCATTAGCGTGGGAGCCCTTAGCAACACCAATTTCGTAGACAGTAAGGGCTCCTGCACCAGCCAGGAGCTAATTGGTTAGTGTGCAGTGATGTAGCTGCGCATGCCTACTCCACCCACAAAACATGCCCCAGCATTAAAAAATAGAAAGTTTTCAGACTGACATGCATTTACCTGTGGAAAATGCATGTCAATCAGAAAAATACCGCAAGATACCTAAGCACAACCCGTGGTAGTGGATTTCCACAGCTTAGTAAAAAGGCTCCTTGGTGACCCTAAACTGAAAAAGGAAATCACTTTTTTTTGGTTCTTCTGAACCTTTAAAATAGATTTAGAATTCAGTGGTTTGCTTAAAACCATACTAATATAGAAATACAGTGGGGGAAATAAGTATTTGATCCCTTGCTGATTTTGTAAGTTTGCCCACTGACAAAGACATGAGCAGCCCATAATTGAAGGGTAGGTTATTGGTAACAGTGAGAGATAGCACATCACAAATTAAATCCGGAAAATCACATTGTGGAAAGTATATGAATTTATTTGCATTCTGCAGAGGGAAATAAGTATTTAATCCCTCTGGCAAACAAGACCTAATACTTGGTGGCAAAACCCTTGTTGGCAAGCACAGCGGTCAGACGTCTTCTGTAGTTGATGATGAGGTTTGCACACATGTCAGGAGGAATTTTGGTCCACTCCTCTTTGCAGATCATCTCTAAATCATTAAGAGTTCTGGGCTGTCGCTTGGCAACTCGCAGCTTCAGCTCCCTCCATAAGTTTTCAATGGGATTAAGGTCTGGTGACTGGCTAGGCCACTCCATTACCCTAATGTGCTTCTTCCTGAGCCACTCCTTTGTTGCCTTGGCTGTATGTTTTGGGTCATTGTCGTGCTGGAAGACCCAGCCACGACCCATTTTTAAGGCCCTGGCGGAGGGAAGGAGGTTGTCACTCAGAATTGTACGGTACATGGCCCCATCCATTCTCCCATTGATGCGGTGAAGTAGTCCTGTGCCCTTAGCAGAGAAACACCCCCAAAACATAACATTTCCACCTCCATGCTTGACAGTGGGGACGGTGTTCTTTGGGTCATAGGCAGCATTTCTCTTCCTCCAAACACGGCGAGTTGAGTTCATGCCAAAGAGCTCAATTTTTGTCTCATCTGACCACAGCACCTTCTCCCAATCACTCTCGGCATCATCCAGGTGTTCACTGGCAAACTTCAGACGGGCCGTCACATGTGCCTTCCGGAGCAGGGTGACCTTGCGGGCACTGCAGGATTGCAATCCGTTATGTCGTAATGTGTTACCAATGGTTTTCGTGGTGACAGTGGTCCCAGCTGCCTTGAGATCATTGACAAGTTCCCCCCATGTAGTTGTAGGCTGATTTCTAACCTTCCTCATGATCAAGGATACCCCACGAGGTGAGATTTTGCGTGGAGCCCCAGATCTTTGTCGATTGACAGTCATTTTGTACTTCTTCCATTTTCTTACTATGGCACCAACAGTTGTCTCCTTCTCGCCCAGCATCTTACTGATGGTTTTGTAGCCCATTCCAGCCTTGTGCAGGTGTATGATCTTGTCCCTGACATCCTTAGACAGCTCCTTGCTCTTGGCCATTTTGTAGAGGTTAGAGTCTGACTGATTCACTGAGTCTGTGGACAGGTGTCTTTCATACAGGTGACCATTGCCGACAGCTGTCTGTCATGCAGGTAACGAGTTGATTTGGAGCATCTACCTGGTCTGTAGGGGCCAGATCTCTTACTGGTTGGTGGGGGATCAAATACTTATTTCCCTCTGCAGAATGCAAATAAATTCATATACTTTCCACAATGTGATTTTCCGGATTTAATTTGTGATGTGCTATCTCTCACTGTTACCAATAACCTACCCTTCAATTATGGGCTGCTCATGTCTTTGTCAGTGGGCAAACTTACAAAATCAGCAAGGGATCAAATACTTATTTCCCCCACTGTATATCATAGTGGAAATGATTGCAAATATGAAAATCCTAGTATATTTTTGAATATTGGAAAGTATGGAGTGGCATTTGGAAAGGATATCCAACTCAGAATATGGACATCCAAGTCAGAATGTAACAAATGGACGTCCAACTCACATGTATTTTAGAACAAGATACAGCCTGTTCTAAAATACATATAAGATGAGCATCCATGTGCTGGAAACGTCCAGCATGAACATTCATTTTACAAATGGAAACATCCAAATTATGAATCGGGGGTGGGGACAAGGGATATGGATGTCTGTAAGGCAGCATAGGAACATCCATCTTATAAAATGGCCACACACAGATTCATACAGAGCAGAGGGGGTAGCCTAATGGTTAAAGCAGGGGCGTATCTGCGTGGGGCCTCAGGGGCCTGGGCCCCGGCAGATTTCGCCCTGGACCCCCCTACCGCTGCCAACCCTCCCCCTCCGTTGCTCGCCTACCTTCGCTGGCGGGGGACCCCAACCCCCGCCAGCCGAGGTCCGCGTCCTCCTGCCGCTGCCGGCTGCCTTTAAAGAATTCCGTCAGCTGGCGGGGGACCCCCAACCCCCGCCAGCCAAGCCGAGGTCCTTTCATTTTTCCACTGAAGCTGGCGCCGACGAAAGTATCTTTTGAGTCTGACGTCGCTGCACGTTGTACGTGCAGGACGTCAGACTCAGAAACAGCTTCATTCTGTTTCTGAGTCTGACGTCCTGCACGTACAACGTGCAGCGACGTCAGACTCAAAAGAAACTTTCATCGGCGCCAGCTTCAGTGGAAAAATGAAAGGACCTCGGCTTGGCTGGCGGGGGTTGGGGGTCCCCCGCCAGCTGACGGAATTCTTTAAAGGCAGCCGGCAGCGGCAGGAGGACGCGGACCTCGGCTGGCGGGGGTTGGGGTCCCCCGCCAGCGAAGGTAGGCGAGCAACGGAGGGGGAGGGTTGGCAATGGCAGCGGCTGGGAGGAGGGGGATCGGCAATGGCGGCGGTGGGGGGGGGCTATAATGTGCCCCCTCACTCTGGCCCTGGCCCCCCCTACCGCCGCAGTTCAGATACGCCCCTGGGTTAAAGCAGTGGATTTAGAATCAGGGGATCGAGCGTCAAAGGGCAACTCATTTGTTTGTGCTTTTTTGTTATTGTTGTTTCATTGTGAACCTTCTAGGAACAGAAAAATGTTTACTGTATCTGAAAATACATTACTTCAATAGCATTCAGGCTTGCAGGTGTCTTATATATTCAGGTACAATAGGTAGTTTTCTGTCCCTGGAGGACTCACAATTTAAAGAAAGAAAAAAAACCCCCCCAGCTGTAGTGAAATTTGAACCTGGGTCTCTTGGGTCCTTGGCCACTGCTCTAAATATTAGGCTACTCCTCAGACTTGCATACTTTGCTCTTAAGAATGTCTATAATTTCTGATATCTCCTGGCCTGGTATCTCTTGCCAGTTTCACATTCAGGGGAAAAGGAGGGGGATAGCAACTATTGGGGGATTATGGAGTTGTCATGCCTTAATCCTTCCAGTGGACACCTGTTCAATCACAGAACACCTTTCTTCAACCTGGATATGACAAAAAACAGGTCCAAATAACAAGGTCCTTTTAAAACATGGATGTCCCTTCCCCTTCTATGAAAAGAGTTGGGTGTCCATATTTTGCACCTCCTTAGTCCTGCCCAAACCACGTCCAGACCATGTCTCCTTGTCATATGGACATACTGCAGCGTTACATATCCATATCCTGCCTTTTTAAAATAGGGATTTGGTTGCCCTGCCAGTTTTTAATGTCCAAAACAAGAATAGAGCTTCTAAAATTTCTTATACTTGGCAAAAGAAGGAACAATAGACAGAATTCACAAGTTACCCTTTGCAGAAGAGTTTTCCTCTGAATATATTTAATGAAAACCTTCTTCGTAACAACATAGATATATATGTATTTGTAATAATATACTTAAATAATATTAAAGAATCTTCTTTAGGGACTCTATTTTCATAAAAACACTGTTATATATATATATATATATATATATATATATATATATATATATATATATAACAGTGTTTTTATGAAAATAGATATATGTGTGTGTGTGTGTGTGTGTGTGTGTGTGTGTGTGTGTGTGTGTGTGTGTGTGTTTTAATCTAGAAGATGACCTTATGCGATCAATTCTTTACTCCTACATTTAATCTGGGCAAAATATGCCATGTGAAAACTCCAGTATCTAAAATATAACCAATATACAGTAACTGAACATATCTAAATGAAACCAAATTAGTATTAATTTAATAGACTCATTGAATGTAATCTTTGTGTATGACTATGCTTGTTTGCTTTAGGGATGACTTTGGTTTGACCTTGAGAGCTTTTTATTATGATCATTTAGTCCTAGGAAAAGCAATCTTATGAATTCTGTCTCCTATGGTTGCTATTCCTACTATACAGCCTAGAGATTAGTTCCCTGGCTGCAGACAAGATTAAAAAAATGCTAACCAGTTACCTGCTGTGAAAGAACAACCCTGAAGCAGGTGGGGAGCTGGATATCATCATTTAGCCCTTGAGGCCACACTTCACCATGGCTGAGAGCACAGCCTGGTTTCTGGCCACCTGGAATCCCTGAACAAGCTGGCAGAAGGGAAAGGGAAGGGAGAAGTTGGTGGGCACAGCTCAGGATACCTGGTTGTGGGGAGCCAATGGAAATAGGGGGGTAGAGTTGGGAAGCAGCAGGCAGCCATATGGCTCTAAGCCAATCTCTTGGTTTGTTTGCCACTGGTTCTATAAATAGAGCAGTTCTAGTATGGCCACAGGAGCTAAATATTGAACATTTGTAGGTGATAGTATCAATCCTTATGATATCCTGTAGGTCAATGCCCATGGTGGTGATGCGGTACTTATAAACAGTATAGACTATTGCCTATCTGCTAGATAGGATCTAAACCAAGCAAATACTGTGCCAGTGTTACCTATTTCTGCCAGTCATGCTAGCATGATATTGTGGTCCACAGTGTCAAAAGATATTGAGAAATCCAGCATAATTAACACCAAGGCAAACCCTTGTATTGGTTTCTGTGAAGATCTTTTAGTAGGGATATGAGGACGGTTTCCATTCCATCACTAGGTTTGAATCCAGATTAACATGGAGTTGAACACAGACTGTTGTTTTCCTAGAAATGGGATGTTAGATAATGGCTGGTAACTTTCAAGCTTGACCTGATCAAGACTGTTCTTTCTAGTTTCCATCCTTCATGTTTAAGATTTTGAAGTTCTGGAGAGAACCAAGATGAGCATTTGTGAGTGGAGCAAAAGACAATTTTTAAGTTGTGCAGGTTTCTCTAGGGTCTTAGCTAAATCTGTATTCTAAATATTAACCTGCTCTGACACTGTAGTTGTCTTTTCAATCACATGCGTATAGTCTAAGGTCTTTAGGAAATCCTCAGCATTCAGTTTTTGCTTGTTTCTGATCTCCTTCCAAACTCTGGGAGGTGCCATTTGTTTTAATTAGTACTTAGAGAAATTTTGATTAGAAAGTACCCGTGATAGAGGTGTTATTTCAATATCACTATCCCTGTATTTTGGGATGTCAACCCCCTTGTAGAACATCAAGTCTAATATGTGACCCTTTTCATGGGCTGCAGAATTGATCATTTATGTGAATCCTAGTGCTGTTATCATGCCCAAGAACACAGGTGTGGCGGTATCTGGGGTTTCAATATGTAGATTAAAGTCTCCCATAATCACCAGCCTAGGGAAACTCAAGGTCACCTCTGTAATCAGGTGCTCAGTAGGGATTGTGATTTATTTAGCTGGAGGATGGCAATTCTGCAGTTTGATAGTGTCCCATTAGGAGTGCTACCCCTCCACCCCATCTCCCTAGTCTTGGTTGATGTTGCAACCAGTTGGGCATAGTTCAGACAGTGCTAAACCCCAGTTTCATCTAACCAGGTTTCAGTTATTCCTAAGAAGTCTAGATGTTGTTCACTGATGACATTATGGATCAATGAGGATTTCTTAGCAGCTGATCTGACATTCACTAGGTCTATGGTTTCAAAGGGTGGTCTGAGAGTAGCTTGGGTATGGTAGTGAGATGATTGTTTAAGTAGTGTTAGGTAGACCTAAAAGACTCTGTGGATCAGCAACATTTGATCAATAATGCAAGGTTTACCAGTTAGCACTGGAGGACTTAAGACTGTAAATCAAAAGGTCTGAGAGAATAAGGACCTTTTAAAGTTGTAAATTCTCCAGGCCTGGGAAATTAAAGGCTTCCAGTAATAGAGAGACAAATGGCTGTACTCTGTACTTCTTTGTGAATTTCTTTTGGAAGTTTAATGCTTTGGGGGTTGAGGAACTTTAGTTTCAACAGAATCAGAATCTAAAAAAGATAGTATTTAATTTAATATTTACATAGAAATCTATGGTTCTAGTTTATCCTTAAAATGTCAGTTAGGGTTTTTTCTGTTCAGCTGAGACAGGCTGAGTGTAAACTGTTGAGGAGACAATGACCTTGTCTGTTTTGTTTCTTTTACAAAAGTGATATTCTTAAATGTGTTGAGTGGTGGAAAATGTACAAAATCATTTAAATTTACCCACAGCATAACAACATTGTTGACTGCTCAGCTAAAAAAAAACCATAATATTGATTTGTCTAAAAAATGATTGTAATCACTCATCATCCACAAGCTTGTAGAATTAGGTTCTACAACCCACAAACCAAATGGAAAGTTGTAGGATTCAATTATGTCAAATTTAGGAAATGCATAAATAGATGAATAATGTGAGATTCTTGTTGTCATCCAAAAGATGGTCTTATTTGATTAGGGCATTTCACCACATGTGCCTTGCAGTAAAAAGGCAATTCTATAAATAAGCAGCCATGCATAAATGCAGAAGAACTAACATGTAAGCATGTAAATGCCTGAAGCACTATTCTATTGGGGGGGAGGGGTGCCCACAGTTATGCCAGGTCTATGGCTGGTGTAAATATAGGTGCTTAAATGTTAGGCATGCCAGTACTATGATAATGACACTTGTGTACTCAGGTGTAATTATATAATACATAACTATAATGCATTATCAAAGTCCCTAAAAGGATTTCCCTCTAAGAGTGGTCCACTACTACGCTTCATCGATTTCACTCCCTAGCTTGGAAATTAGAAAAGACAACTGTATAAGACAAATTTGCAAATCCCCTTATAACTATTTAAAGTCAATGGTACTATATAAATGTGCTTTTTATAAAAATATTGGGGGCCTTTTACTAAATCACAGTAGCGTTTTTAGCTCACGGTAGAAATCAGCTGGTGGTAAATGCCCATAGGAATATAACAGGTATCTTGGTGTTTAACTCCAGCTGATTCCTAACATGAGCTAAAAACATTACCATAGCTTAGCAAAAGATCCCCTCATTATTAGGTGCAAAAACCCTGTCAGTTCAAAAAAATCCTGTCATGTACAAACCTGTTTTTCCCACTGGGCAAAGAAAGCAACTGCTTAGAGTTGCTGTCAAAAGAGACATCTCCCTAATCTATTCAAGTGGTATATTTTCACAAAACATCTGACAGGCAGCATCCTTTCTGATCCATTCCCTTAAAGAACCAAGAGCAAGGCCACAGCATATGAAGCACTACTTTTAAAAGATCTTTGCAAAAATAACATTTTAAGGGGTCAATATTTGGCTGGCGGTGGTGAGCGTTTTGCTCACCACCGATGGAGTTATTCCCTTATAGTCAAAGCTGGGCCCTGTCCAGGCTTCGGCTTTGAGTATCTGGTTATTTTTGAGCCAGCTAACACATAGCCGCTTAAGTCAATATTCAGCTCTTAAGTGTCCATGGGTTAGCGCATAAAGATAGGATAGAGTTTTGTGCACTAAACCTGACTGCTAAAGAACTCAACATCAACACTTGTTGTTATTGCTGTTTATTGAATCTGAGAATCATTGTGGCTACTTGCAGTTAATCCCGGACGCAGGTCCCTGTTTGACCGAAACACAAACATTTTAAGAGGACGTCTGAATTTGTTTGCTAGCATGAAGTGCTTTGGGCTATTTTTATTATAGTTTTGATACATATCAAACAATTTTGAGATTAATCTTGAATAAGAAAACAATAGGGGGCCCTTTTGCTAAGACATGCTGAAAAATGGTCTGCTCTGGTATAGGCACGTGCTTTGTAAGTGCACAGGTCTATTTTTTAGCGTGCCTGGAAAAAAGGCCTTTTTGTGGCTAAAAATAGACGTGCGGCAAAATTAAAACCAGCGCGCATCCATTTTCGGCCTGAGACCTTGCTGCCACACAGTGAGTTAGCGGTAAGGTCTCATGCACTACCGGGCGGTAATGGTCACTGTGCGTAAACTGCCAATTACCGCAGGGTAAGCACCATGTGGTAAATATTTTCTGCTGCGTGTTTTGGACACATGTCAAAAATGGAATTAATGCCTGGAGCATGTGGTAGCCAGGCGATAGTTCCAATTTGACGTACTTTGGTTGCACGTAGGCACCTAAATAAATGGGAGAGGCATGTTGGCAAATGATTGACTTTGATATAGGTTGTGCCCTGAAATAGTGAGTGCTATAAGAGGGCTTATAGCCTACTTTTACATCTATCTGAAGCCATTTTGCACACTCTTTAAATATTTAGTTTCAAATGAGTTGTAATATAATTGGGAGATTGCTACACTTTTTACACATTTCTCCTTTTTTTGTGCTGATTTCTAGATAAGGGAGGGTGTATACGTATGTTTTTCCTGTTTACCTTAGTACTGTAATCTGCCTAGATTTTCTCAGTTAAGAGCAGAATATAAATATGAAAATTAAGACTAAGAGGGTCTTTCACTAAGCGGCAGTAAGCCCAACGGGAGCTTACCGGTAGCTTAAATGGAAGTACTGCCGGGCTACTGCAGCAGTCCGGAATAGTTCCCGCCCCCAGCACATATCATTTCCGGCACTACTAAAATATTTTTATTTTTTAGCGCCAGTGTTTACCCAGCAGTAATCAGACAGTGCCGTGCGCTGCCTGATTACCGCCGGGTTAGTGCGGGAGCCCTTACCACCACTCAATGGGTGGTAAGTGCTCTCCACCCAAAAAAAAAATGGCCACATGGCAAGTGCTTCACTTGCCACATGTCCATTTCTTTAACAAAATCCAGCCTTTTACCTGCTGTGGTAAAAGGGGGCCTTAGTACGCATCAAAAACACATGCTGATGCCAGTGTAGGCCCCATTTTGCCACAGTTTAGTAAAAGGACCTCTAAATTTAATAGAGGGCTCCTTTTACAAAGCCACGGTAGTGATTCGTGCCTGGCAAATGCAACAAAGCCCATAGGAATCACTACTGCAGCTTTGTAAAAGGAGCCCAGTGTGTACTATTGTGCGGTTATGCATACTATTGATGACACAAGAAAACAAAATAAAATTTCAGGTTTTTCCTTTTGGTTTCAAGATAAGAATTGACATGAAGGTTTCTCATGTCATTTCAAATGAATGAATGAACTTTTCTTACTGCTTATTCCTGGGGGAAGCAACCAGAACCAGGAATCCTGCTACTTTTGTGGTTCTGTCTGGTACCTGTGACTTGGATAGGCCACTGTATGAAAAAGGATATTGGGTTTGATGGACCTTTTTTCTGATCCAGTATGGCAATATTCTGTGGGGATCTTTTTTAACCTCCCTTGTGTGGTTTTACCCTCTTCAAACAATTGTAATTTTCATCTCTTTTTCTAGTTCTTTACTGTCTGTCCACATTTTCTCTATCAAATGTATTGTAAGTCTCATTGATGTCTTGCAAATGTATAAAATAAAATGCAAAAAAATAGCATTGTTTTCATGTCTAAATTTTTATTGTTTACATGTTTGAACTTTACAGCACATCATAGCTTCATAAGAAACAGCTGAAGCATAATAAGTATTACCACTCTTCAAAGACAAATCAGATACCATAAGTGCCATTTCCTCCACCATTAACAACTTAAACAATAACAATATATTTATGTTTATTAAATGTCTTGATATACTGCCTTTCCAAAAGAAAAACAAAGCAGATCACAATTCTCAAATCAACACAAAATACAGAAAAGAACTACAATATTGATAGGACATTAAAGATAAAAAGAACACAGGACTCAAAGGTAAAGGTAAAGAAAGTAGAGTCTCAGATGGGTGTTGCTCAACATTTTGGGGCTTCCAATGTTAAGGATAGCCTGCACCTGCATAAGCAAATTGAGGGATCCTTTTACAAAAACCCACTGAAAAATGGCTTGCAGTAGTGTAGGCGTGGGTTTTGGGCACATGCCATTCCATTTTTCAGCGCACCTATAAAAAAAGCCTTTTTAAATTTTTTGCCGAAAATGGATGTGCGGCAAAATCAAAATTGCTCCATGTCCATTTTGACTCTCAGACCTTACTGCCAGCTGTAGACCTAGCGGCAAAGAATTTGTGCGGTAATGACCTATGCACATCAGATGCCACTTGGCATACGTCCGCTACGCGCGCCAGAACAAAAAAAAACATTCTTCAGATGCACGTAGCAGACAAGCCAAAAATGACATTACCGCAAGAGCCACCTGGTAGTCGGACGATAAGTCCATTTTGGCACACGCTGGGCAGTTGTAGACGCTTATGCGCTTAGTAAAAGGGGTCCTTAGGGTGGTAATTATATTTAAGAATGCCTTAGGATAAAATTCAGGAAGAATGATGTCATTCAGAATTTTTCTTTATCATTTGTATTTTTCTCTTTTTTCCTAATTTACTCTGTTGACATCAGTGCTGTTTTCCCGTCTGTGATTTGGGTTTTATATATTTCTGAGTGTTTTTGCTTGAACTTAAATTGAAATTTCAATTAAAAAAAAATATATACACAAGTGGTATTGCTGCTAGGTCTTCTCAAACGATACCATAGAAATCAACAGATTCACCAATCAGCCAAAAACCAAGGAAACCAGATTAGGCTTGACTGAAAAATATCTCTATCAAGTGTATGTATTGTTTCTCCTGTGCGAATTAAGTTGTGGGGCTGGAATGCTGTGCTTTAGACTCAAATGCATTAAATAAAATAACACTTCTTTGATAATAGTGTTCCCTCCCTGATATTTTAATTTTCCAGTATAACAAGTCCTAAATAGTGTTCTTGGCTGTCATCTCTTGAACATTTTTATGCTTGGTAAACAATTAGGAACTAGAAGTATTCATCTCATTACACAAACTAAAGGGACACTTAAGTAATATGACATTAATAGCTATTTGTTGACAGAAAATGCATCTCTTCTCTTTGGAAACTAACATGTTACAGCACAATTTATTCTTTCTGGGCCAAAAATCTTTGCTCCTTCTTGCTTAATGCATCTTGCATAGTCTTTTTTTCTATTTTTTTTTCTGTAGCCCATCTATAGGACTAATCAGCACTGTCACCTTTTACTGACCCAGTGTAGGAAAGGTGAAACTGGAACAAATGAAGTTCCCTCACAAGCTGCTTCATGACAATCATTCCTCCAAAGCCAGCAAGCAAGAGAATGTCCTAAATGGCAGAATGACTGTATGTCACTCAAGAGAATGACCCCATCCCAGCATGACAGGAATCTTTGCTGTCACTGCGCTAAGCAAGGAGTTTGGCATGCTTAAATCGCTCTTCTGTTAAGATATACAACCTGCAAGACATTTTTTAAAACAGACTAAATATGTCTCTATTTTTTCTAGTAGTACCTTTCTTAAAAGGAAATAAAAGTACAGCACATCTCTCTTCAACAAAATAAAATTGTTTTCTTAAATATATAACATACTACTTAAAGGGTAAATTAACGTGCACACCAGGATTAATGTTTTCAAACAATATTTAAAAAAATGGGGGTTTAAGGAAATACTATACCTCTGCAGAAGTTTAATTCTACATAATAATAATAATAATAAATTGGTCTTATATCCCACTAATGCATCACAGATCAAAGCAGGTTACACAATCAAAGAGACCAGAACAATCTTCTGGGAACAGAAGAAAGATAAATGTTTGTCACATTCAAATAATTTGATGTAAAATAAATTTCTGGAACAACCATGTTTTAATCCTTTTCCTAAAAATAGAATATGATTGGGAAGCATAAAAAATATCAGCAAAATCTTTCCAATGTCTGGCTGCCTGAAAGGCTAAAGACAAAAAACCCCATTTACTTCAATTAATATTACTTCAAATAACCATACTCATCTTATAGATTGTGTCTGGCTCAGGGGTAGGAGAGTCCAACACGCATGTTTCGCCCTCCCTCGGGCTGTCTCAAGGACATTCCCCTAATTAGAAAAATACAGATTTTACTTTTTGTCCATATTTAGGGAACTGTCTGGGTATGCCCCTAGTAGGACCCCCCAAGCATATTCTGTAATGCACTGCACCTATATTTTAATGTGCACAGGCAAAAAGGGGCATGGTTATGGGAGGGGAAATGGGCGTTTCATGGGTGTTCCAAAATTTACATGTGTTATAGAATATGGCCCTTTGCACCTAAATCTACATGACAGGATTTATGCCACATTTTTGTTGGTCTAAATGGATGCTTATAGTTTTAAGCACTAGGATATTGACTAAGTGTATTCTATATACTGTGCCTAAATCTAGGGGCCGCTTATAGAATACGCTTAGGCGGAAATGTTTTCCATATAGACTTTTTAAGCACCATATATAGAATCTGGTGCTATGCTCCTAAATCAGCTTCTTTGAAAATTTACTAGAGCTTGAGTGTCTGAATTTATGGTTAATATTGCACTAATCTCCTAGATTTAGGAGCTTAAAAAAGTGAGTGGTAGCATGGGTGGATTTATTGCAGGGACAAAATGAAACTTAGCACTGATGATTTTCAGCAATAGTCACCTAAATTAGGCTCATAATTCTAGGCAAATCAATGGCAGTCCTAAATTTACTACCATTACTTTTAAGCTCCTAAATTTAGGTGAATTTTCAGCAGCGACATTGTGCAGCCAGCACTGGACTGGGCATCACTTCTGCTTGAAGACCCCCTGGACCGCCAGTGTTCAAAAGATAGCTCTTTGAGGGGGCTACCTTACAAATGAGGGTGGGGGAGGGGGAGTGGTGGGGTTTAGACTTTGTGAGTGCGTGGAACATGAGCTGGGAGAGAGGGCTTGAGCCAGGAGTTGGCCATATGCTGGGGAGAGGGACCCTGCTTAGCTGGCCTGGGAGAATTGGACCGCACAGCACCTTTGCTGCCCAATGCTCCTGGGCCACTGGAATAACACTGCAGCGAGGTGGCTCACAAGCAGTAGTATTCCTTTAAAATAGGATTCAGGAACCTGCAGGACTGAGATACTGCAGGTTGCTGAATCCCACAGGAAATCAAGGTGCGGTAAAAGGTGATTTTTTATTGGACCTTGATAACCTCCCCCCACTTAATTTAGGTACATGACATTTTTGTGTATTAGTCTCCTTTTTAAAAAAGTAGATTAAGATATGTATAATAAGTACTCTATTTGTTGACAGGTGAAATGACTATTTTTTCCTGAGGTTTTAAAATCCTAGCTCAAGAAATAGGTTTAATTTTGAGAACAGAGGCAATTCTATTGGCTCAAAATGATAGACAGGCATGACAATGACATCCAATAAATACATGGATACTATAGCTGTAAAACCTATTTTTCATCCTTTCCTTTTTTTCCCCTGTTTATCTTATGATAGCAACAAGACACTCAGACACATCCGCTGTGTATGGATTATTGCTCCTCTCTGACAGCTGAAGGAACTACAGTAGGTTGTCACTTTATCTGAGATTTGCAATAATCCCCTATAAAAACCATAGGCGTAGTTTGACTGTTTCATTTGGGGGGGCAAAGGAAGGGGCGGGGCATATTAGCATATTCATTTGCATATATGTATATGCAAATTATGCTAATATGGAGGAAGGAAGGGAGCAAGAGCTGGCTTTTTTGGGAATAACCAGTGTTTGTTTGTCGATGGACAGCCACTGAATCGGAGAGGCAGCGGATTTGGCGACAGGCAGTGGTGTGCTGGTAAATGTTTAACAACAGGCTCTCCCCCCGGTCCCCCTCTGCGCCCCCCCCCCAAATTGCAGAGCTGGCTATAGCCGGGGAGAGAGCCTGGGGGGGGGGGGGGTATAAATAAGTAAATATAAACTTTTAATGTTGAGCACCTGATTCTCAAAGTGAACATATTCCAAACACTAAAATGAAAATAAAATGATTTTTTTCTACCTTTGTTGTCTGGTGACTGTTTTTCTGATCATGCTGGTCCAGTATCTGATTCTGCTGCTATCTGTCCTCTTAACTCCGTTTCCAGGGTTTCCTTTCCATTTATTTCTTTCCTCCTTTCTTCTTCATTTCTGGTCCTCAGCTTCTGCCTATTTTCTTCATCCATGTGCAGTTTTTCTCCTCTCTTCCTTTTCCCTCATCTCATCTCCTTCCTAACTCTTTCCTTGCCTCCATCCATGTCCAGCATTTCTTTTCTCTCCTTTGCCCTCCATCCACCCATGTCCAGCGACCCTTCTCTCCCTTTGCCCTGCAAGCACCCATACCCAGCGACCCTCCTTTCCCCTGCCCCCATGCCCAGTGGCCCTCCTTTCCCCTGCCCTCCATCCACCCAGTCCAGCAGTGACCCTCCTCTCCCCTGCCCCCATGCCCAGTGGCCCTCCTTTCCCCTGCCCTCCATCCACCCAGTCCAGCAGTGACCCTCCTCTCCCCTGCCCCCATGCCCAGTGGCCCTCCTTTCCCCTGCCCTCCATCCACCCAGTCCAGCAGTGACCCTCCTCTCCCATGTCCCCATGCCCAGTGGCCCTCCTTTCCCCTGCCCTCCATCCACCCAGTCCAGCAGTGACCCTCCTCTCCCCTGCCCCCATGCCCAGTGGCCCTCCTTTCCCCTGCCCTCCATCCACCCAGTCCAGCAGTGACCTTCCTCTCCCCTGTCCCCATGCCCATTGGCCCTCCTTTCCCCTGCCCTCCATCCACCCAGTCCAGCAGTGACCCTCCTCTCCCCTGCCCCCATGCCCAGTGGCCCTCCTTTCCCCTGCCCTCCATCCACCCAGTCCAGCAGTGACCCTCCTCTCCCATGTCCCCATGCCCAGTGGCCCTCCTTTCCCCTGCCCTCCATCCACCCAGTCCAGCAGTGACCCTCCTCTCCCCTGCCCCCATGCCCAGTGGCCCTCCTTTCCCCTGCCCTCCATCCACCCAGTCCAGCAGTGACCTTCCTCTCCCCTGTCCCCATGCCCATTGGCCCTCCTTTCCCCTGCCCTCCATCCCAGTCCAGCAGTGACCTTCCTCTCCCCTGTCCCCATGCCCAGTGGCCCTCCTTTCCCCTGCCCTCCATCCACCCAGTCCAGCAGTGACCTTCCTCTCCCCTGTCCCCATGCCCATTGGCCCTCCTTTCCCCTGCCCTCCATCCACCCAGTCCAGCAGTGACCTTCCTCTCCCCTGTCCCCATGCCCAGTGGCCCTCCATCCACCCAGTCCAACAGTGACCTTCCTCTCCCCTGTCCCCATGCCCAGTGGCCCTCCATCCACCCAGTCCAACAGTGACCCTCCTCTCCCCTGTCCCCATGCCCAGTGGCCCTCCTTTCCCCTGCCCTCCATCCACCCAGTCCAGCAGTGACCCTCCTCGCCCCTGTCCCCATGCCCAGTGGCCCTCCTTTCCCCTGCCCTCCATCCACCCAGTCCAGCAGTGACCCTCCTCTCCCCTGCCCTCCCTTCATTCCGCCCTCTCCCCGTTCCTTCTCCTCCCCCCCCCCTCCCCGCAGCGAGCCAGTTCTCCTCCCTCCCTCCGGATCCGTCCCTCACCAACTTGATCTTCGAATTCTTCGCCTGCCCGCTAGCGCTGACTCTCCCCTGCCGGTTCACGATTCAAAATGGCCGCCGAGACTTCAGCAGAAGTCTCGCGAGGCCGCCTCTGAATGTCACGGTGGCCATTTTTAAAGTGCGAACCAGCAGGGGAGAGAGCGCTAGCGCCTAGCGGGCAGACAAAGGATTCGAAGATCAGGTCGGTGAGGGACGGATACGGAGGGAGGGAGGAGAGCCGGCTCACTGGGGGGGAGGAGAAGGAACGGGGAGAGGGCGGGGCGAAGGGAGAGCTGCCTGTTGCCGGCCCTGCGTTTGGGGGGGCATTGCCCCCCCTCGCCCCCCCCCAGTCTACGCCTATGATAAAAACAGAGCTTGTTGTATATTATTTCTTGACTGAAATAAGATAGAGTTAATAAGAGATCTATTCTGAAAACAAATAACCTTAAATGAATGTCCCACGGTGTGAGTTTTAGACAAGTACCCCTCACTTAGAACAACTTTTATGAAGCTATGCTTGCCGATTAGTGGCACGTTGAATGCAAAGAAGCCCACGGGAATAGAATGGGCTTCTTCGCATTCAGTGAACCACTAATCAGTAGTGCAGCTTTGTTAACTATAGCTTGAAGGTGGAAATTGTCCCCAGTGCAATAATTTCTGTTGACTAAATATTCTCCCTATAGGTATCTCCAAAAGTTACAGATGGAGCTGCACAGGGGTGAACTGACAGTGATCAGGGCACCTGGGCAGTAAAGGTCATTGAGGCGCCCTTGGCCACTGCTCGCTGCCCCACTGCTGCACCGCCACCCCTTCATGCACCACCACAGTTGCTGCCACCTTCCCCGGTCCTACCTTGAAAGGCCCTGGTAGTATAGTGGCTTTTTCAGGGCCAGGAAACAACCCTACTCTTTCCTGTCCGCTATTGCTACTATGCCTGGCGGCAGTGCCGCCATGTTTTCAAAATGGTTGCCAAGATTTACCACGGTAGTCTCATGAGTCTCGGCAGTCTCAACACCATTTTTAAAGCACAATGATGCCACCAGGGAGAGTAGCAGCAGCGGGTAGGAAAGACTGGGATTCTTTCCTGTCCCCGCAGAGGCCAGTAGATCACTACAGCCCTTCAAGGCAGGTCCGGGGAGGGTTGTAATGTATGGTGGCGTGTGCAACTGGGCATAGCCTCATGGCCTCCTAGAGCCTCTGGGCCCTCCAAATGGTCAGTCCGCCCCTGGAGCTGCGGCGCTGATGTTCCACCTATTCTGAACAATGGTTACCTGCACTGGCCTTATGAAATGCAAACATTTTAAAATAAAAAGCAGCCATTTTTATATGCTATTCTTCATGACTCAAGTCTTTGTTCTCTTAGTAGACATGAAAGCCAATTGATAAGAACTTCCATATGCTTCTGGAGGAAAGTGAGGGCATCTCATGAAGTCAAATGAAGCATTCTATCCAGGGGTGTGCTGGTAAATTTTTAACAACAGGTTCTTTCTCCGGACTTAGCCAGCTCTGCAGTTGGAAGGGCCAGGGGTGGCTGGGGGGGGGGAGGGGGGAGCAACACTTGCCTCTCTCTCCTCCCTCCCTTCGTGCGGGCATGCTAGGCATATCTTTACTGGCAGCCAATAAATGGACTGCCACCACTCCCAACGTCTTGCTCTGAGCAGCATGCTGAAACTTCTCACACATGCTGGAGAAGTCACAGCCTGCTGCTCAGAGCTGGAAACAAGGAGCGGGGAGCAGCAGCAGTCTATTTACTTGGCTGGCAGGGCTCATCATCCCTACCAGCAAAGTAAAAGAGAATTCAGCAGGGGGCCCAAGCCCACATTTTGGAAGCCAGTTGTTAAAGTAGCCATGGAGGGCCCTACTTTAACAACCGGCTCCCAAAATTCTTAAAAACTTAACAACCGGCTCTTGCGAGCCTGTGAGAGCCTGCTCCAGCACACCACTGATTCTATCTAAGAGGCCCCTTTACTAAGCTTAAAATGGAGTATCACAGGACACACTCAGGTGTCCTGTGGCAACTCCGAAATGTGCTCACACTAATTGCACTTTCCTTAACTGAGAGGAATGGAACAACCGGCGGTCAGCCGCTGATGGCCAGCGTTTTGTCCCCTGAGCAGCAAGTGTGGGACCGCTGTGCGTTGAACTGCCCACAGATGAAAGGGTTGGCGAGTCCTTTGATTAGCGCCGGCGAAGGAGCGTCGACGCTCTTGGACCTGGAAAAACAACTCCATCGCTCCCGAATTATTCAACCACCATGTCCAAAGAAGTGGAGGAGTGAGTTAGAGGCATATGCTGAAACGGAGGACGTTTACAGCAGAACCTGAATTGGCGGAACCACTCCTAAACACCTCAAGAGAAATCACCTTGGAGTTTTTGGCTTCCATGGAGGTTACATTGAATGCCATCTGGAAGGCGCTTCGGGACCTGACGGCGGTGGTAAATAACTTTGTTTCGGATATAATCTTATTGGAGAGTTACATGGACAATTTGACTGAACCCTTTGAGAGGGAAAAATTGATATAATAAATGAAGTTCTACACAAGCTAGAAGTGGTTATGATCCTGAAAATGATAATGGACCAGAAACTTTGAATGATAAGCTGGATGTTATTGTGGATGATTAATGTCGAGATTATTGTTTTTTCCCAGAGTTCAAGGTATGACTCCTAAAGTTTTCCTCAGAAATATTTCCTTAATTATTACTTTGAAAGGAGTGAAGCCTGTGAAAACTGGGATTGCTTTAATCAGTGGGATTTGAATTAGAGACTTAAGTATATGTATTGTTAAATAATTTCTGGTTTTTATAAGAGAGAGAATGTAATCAGATGTATTATTTCTAACTAAAATCTGGACAATAAGTATGTTCTCAATGAAATGAATTGACTATACACCGTATTTGGTCTTGAAGAAGCCAACCAGATGATCAATGTGGAATAATGAATTAGATGAGTAATATCTGGGGATAATCAGGTTAATACCATGTTTTCTTTTTTTCTGTTTACTGTTTAATTGATCTCCTTGTCTTATCTCACTCTCCCTATTTTTCTTCACTTTGTGGTCTAAGAAAGAGAAAGATTGTATATAATCCATATATCTAGTTGGGATTGTTTTCTTCTTATCTTGTATTAATGTGCAGCCATCTCTGTATTACTGTTTGCAAGTGACCCTTGTAAAATGAAAAATTATAAATAAATGATTTAAAATAAACCTAACGGTGCAGAGTTGAGGTGAAAAATCCATTGTTGTTCCCTTTGTAGCAGAATCCATCTTCTATCCCTGCCTCTAGAAAGTGGTGCAACTTGTTGTAATACAAGGCAACATAATGTTTCAAAGGCATGCTTCGCAGCCACCCAATGAACTGCCAGTGGGGACGTCATCTTCTGAGTAGTGATCGCGCTCTTATGTTTCACCAAACAAATACTTAATTGTCGAGACGTCTGTTCCATGCATATCTTTTTATGGGGCAAATAATGCAGTTTACAATATACTCAGACTGGCAGATGGTGTTGATAAACAAGGAATACTCTTTATTAGTCTGTGGCTCTATGAAAACATTGGTCTCAATCATGACATTGCACATTTTACACATACCACATTTCTTATGTGCATCAAAAACCATAGGCTGTTCACCAATGATTTTCTTTTGTTTTGCTGAAGCTAAAAATGTTACAGAACACGTTAGTTTATTATTATCATTATCATGCCCAAATGGTTCCATGTGCAGTCAGCCATTAGTGAATGGCACTGTTCCCTCTAAGCGATGAAGGAATCCTCCAACTGCACTGCTGAAAATGAGAGGTGGTGCTTCAAAACTTCCCAAAACTTAGGTTGATCCACTCCTGCCTTTGGGAGCGGACTTACACCTGTTTCTACCAGGTGTAAGTCTGGTGCCCAAAATTAGGCACTCTTATAGAATAAAGGGCACAGTGTAGATCTTTTCAGAACCCAACTTTCGGCACTCTATATAGAATTTACACCTAAAGAACTTAGAAGTTACGTTATAGAATAGTGGCTAGGTGCAGTTATGCATCTAACCGCCATTTACTGTCTTTTTGGCTTTTAGCTTCTGCTTTAGCATCAAAAGTTAGGTACTGAATTGGGACTTAACTTGTGGCACACTGTATAGAATTAGGGAGTATGTGCAAAGAATGCACACTCTTGATAAGGAGTGTGCAATGTTTCTTGATAGTGCGTGCATGCTCTCTTTCACATATCACCTAATGGTGGTCTCTCTCAGAAAAAAACACATTCAGTTTTACTGTACTTTCTTGCCTTAGAGGTAAAACAGCAAGCTGCTGCAGTACATGAACAGCAGGAAAAAATAACTTTCTCCTGGTGAAAGATCTGATCAGCATGAGCTCAAGGTGTCTAGACACTAAAAAGAAAGAAAAAAGATCAAGTCTGCTCAGAGATAAAGAATCCCAGTGAGAATTCAACTGTCACTGTCTCTTCTGGATTCTCTGTAAGTAACACCTATCCTGTTCTACAACAAGCTTTTGTGTTGGTCAAGCATATCTCAGAACAATCATTGGTATTGCAGAGTTGACACTTTCCAACTGCTTTCCCCCAGAGATTGTGTTGTATATATTAAGCAAAGAAGTAAGAAAAATCTTTGCAAGTTACAGCACTCAAATTATTTTGTCATATACAACTCTGAATTGGATAATGAAAGTGTCAGAGAAGTTTGTCTTGCATATAGTGTTAAAACACTTTCGATAACAATAATTAGCTGCTCTTAGTTTTATTCTTGCCTTGCCATTATTAACTTGAAACATGAAGAGAATGTGGATAAATGTTCTGGGTAAAAGTGTATTTTAATGCATACGGAGTATGATAAGAATACAGTTCAATGAAAGGAAGACACTGGTGTCTATTTATCAACCTGCAGTGCATGTTAATATGCATTTTTCCCAAGTTCTGGTTGTTTGTGATGGGCCTATTTACTAATAACCAGGCCTATTCACAAAAGGGCATTAACCATAATGTGGTTGTGTTAGACTTACTTCAGTCACAATGGCCGGTTGTTGCACTAGAACTCCCCAGTCCTAACATTATGGTGATAGATGAGTGCAGAGAATTATCTAAAGAGTCAAATAACATCAAGGACACAATCCTCACGACATACAGCCAGCAATGCTCAGTGCATTTCTAAACGCTAACCATTGCTAGTTAAATTAGTCTCCAATATTCAGTCCTGGACCATGTCCAGGCACCAGCACTGAATATTGGGGGCTAAATGTGAGCGTTCTGGGTGCCGGAACTTATGTGGGCCTGACCGATATTTAGCCAGACCTGCTTAAGAGTTATGCGGCCTTGCTGAATATCGGGCCTGAACCCACATAATTAAAAAAATATTTTTAAGGTTCCCCTGAGCCCCTTCCTTCCCTCCCCCTTCCACAAGCCTACAGACATAAGGCCCCCATGTAACCCCCCAACCATCCAGGTAGGTAAGTAGGTCTCCTCTGGACCTACCTGTATCCCTGGTAGTCCAGGGGTCATCATTGGGGGCAGGAACATAGCCACCTCGCTCCTGTCCCTTGCAGTGCTGATCCAAAATGGCTGCCATGACCTCTTGTGGCAATACTACTTCGAGATGCTGTGAGAGGTCATGACAGCCATATTGTAATGGTGCTGCAAGGGGCAAGAGCAACTAATCTCCATAGTCTTTTCCACTTAGTTTTAAAAACTTTGTACCACAGCATTAACAGATGGAATCTAGCAGGCACTGCAGGATCTAGTTTACTCGGAGAAACTTAATGAATTCTCTGTAAACCTGGAGGATGTAATGGGGCAGTTCTACAAACTGAAGAGTAGCAAATCTCCTGGACTGGATGGTATTCATCTCAGAGTACTGATAGAACTGAAAAATGAACTTGGGAGGCCCATCATCCACTACTTATATAGAAGGACTGCAGACAGCAGTTTTTTCACGTTTACCACCGACCATATTTCTGAGCCTGATAAAGAAGGAGATGATAAAGCAGTATAATTTTGAGCTCAAAGGTCATTGTATGAGGATCTTAAGTATGATTTGTATCCTTTAACAGGCTGGTCCAAACTAATACTTGACCATGTCAAATTATTTAACTCGTTGCATTTCTCAACCTCTGGGTCTTTCCAGATTACTGTATCTATAGCTAATGGAGTGCCACCATCTACATTTAGGAAATATGTATTCTAGATATTATGTCATGCAACTATAGCTTGATAATTATGTAAAATGTCAAATAAGAGCACATAATAGCAGGACATTAGCTGTATTGTATTCGACATGACTGGGATTCTTAACATCATTAATATAATTGATTTTACACATGTTGTACTAACATCATTTAGTTAGAGCAAAGAAGCAAATAGAAATTCTTTCAATGTGCAAGTGATATGCAATGTGAACATAAGTATGACTAATGAATGCAGTGGCCATACTTTTGGAGTCCTGCCACAACTCCTATATTCTACATCAGAGTGCCCTGTTCCATCAGTTTATAAGGGAAAGGTATGGTGACTGATGTCTGCAGGCATCTGTATTACAGTTCTGCGGATGGCAGAGGGGGACTAATCAGCACATCATGTTAGAACAGGGGTGGTACTTGAGGGTCGCAACTCAAACGGGTTTTCGGGATTTTTCTGATGAATATGCCTGAGATCTATTTATATATAGTGGAGGCAGTGCATGCAAATAGATCTCAGGCATATTCATTGGAGAGCTCTTGAAAACCTGACTAAGTTTCAGCCCTTGAGGACCAAGGTTGCCCACCCTGTGTTAGGATATGCCCATGCATGAAAAATTCCAGTTTTCTAGCCTATTCTTAGGCTGGGCTTGTTCAAGCCTCTGGAAGGATTGTGCAGTACAATCACAGAAATCTTTTTCACTCTAATGATTATTATGGTGAGTGCCTCAAGAACTATGAGTAATACCTTATTGATGTGACCTGGGTGTTCTCCAGCTTATCTAGTTTTTCAAGGGATAGGCCAGAGGTCTGTGACTGGCAGGACAGAAAACCAGCAAGTGCAGGTTGTTTGCCAACTTCTGATCATTCCCTAGTTCCACCTCTATTCTGCACCTCTGTTTTCCAGCTCCTCCAGCCACTGCTGTTGCATCACACTTCCATGGAACATATCACCTATAGTAACAGCACTGGTGCATGAAATAGAAAGGAAATGTGGTGTTGGTTTTGAGACCATGTTCACACTGAGTTGGCTTTGCCATATTTTCCTCCTCTGATGCTGATGTCAGGGGGACTTTGACTTGACAGAGTCATCTCAGTGCATACATGGGCTCAAGGCAGGTCCATGCTTCCTTTCTGTTATGTGTTGGCATTGCTGCCACAGTTTTTAGACCCAGGGAGTTGTGTGTGCTGTGGTGGCCACAGGCTGGGAAACGAGATGCTGCCTGCACATAGTGGGGCTGTGTCAGGGGGAAGAGAAGGGATATTACTCCCCTGTTTACTAGGCCATGCTAGCAGCTGCTGCATGGCAATGCCGACACAGCCCATTAAAAGTGAATGGGCTGTGTCAGCATTAGCGCATGGCTTAGTAAACAGTGGGGGTTAGTGATAGGAGATGGATCATCAGGAAAGAGTGAATTGAGAGACAGGGATAGAGCTAAAGAGAGGAAATTATGAACTATAAAGAGATTCTGGAAACAAAGGGGGTTTGGGACACAGAGCAGAGATGTGGACAAGGGGGGATACGGACACAAAGGAGAGATTCTGGACATGGGGGAGGATAGGAATAGGGACACAGAGGGGAAATGCTGGACATGGTGAAGGATAGGGACAATGATAAAGAGGGAAGGAACTGGGCATGGGGAATAGGCCATAGAGGAAAGATGGTGGACATGGAGGAGAAAGAGAGAGAAGGGGGAGAAAGGGGGAGAAAGGGGGCAATTAGTGAAATACTGGGTAATAAGATGTTGGGCAAGGAGGGTTGGGGTTGAGAAAAGAGATGGAAAGTTGTAGATAGAATGAGGAAAAAGTGGAAAACTGGTTAGTAAGAAGGAGTAAAATCTGGATAAAGCAGAGTAATCAATGGAAGGAAACTAAAAGGAAGAGATCAATATTAGAGATTGAGATAGGGAAGGAAAGAGCAGAAATGACAAAGCAGCCGGATAGAAAACCTGAAAAGAGAGTTAAGAAATGACACAGTGGTAAGCAGAAATAGACTGAGACTTTCTAATTAAAAAACTAAAATGGCCAGACAACAAAGGTAGAATTAAGAATTTTGTTTTCTATTTCATGTTTAGAATATGCAAGTTTTTTGAATGCATATCTGGCAGAGCTCCTCCTTAATGTTAGCCCTGACATGTATTTTACACAGTATAGGGGGAAATGCATCCGTTTCTATTTCCCTGATGTTGTACTACATGCTGAGACTGGCTTCTTGGTATTTCTGTTTAATTTTTGCCTACACATGGATCCTCAGAAGCTTAGCAGAGATTGGGTGGCAGAGCCGGTGGGGGGGGGGGGGGGGCGGGGGCAGGGCTAGTGCTGGGCAGACTTCTACGGTCTGTGCCCTGAAAATGGCAGATACAAATCAAGGCAAGGTATACACAAAAAGTAGCACATATGAGTTTACCTTGTTGGGCAGACTGGATGGACTGTGCAGGTCTTTCTCTGCCATCATCTACTATGTTACTAAGGGAAGGACGCCCATCTTCCGACACAAATCGGGAGATGGGCGTCCTTCTCTCAGGGTCACCCAAATCGGCATAATCGAAAGCCAATTTTGGGCGTCCCCAACTGCTTCCCGTCGCGGGCATGACCAAAGTTCCCGGGGGTGTGTCGGAGGCGTAGTGAAGGTGGGACTGGGGCGTACCTAACAGAGGGGCATCCTCAAGTGATAATGGAAAAAAGAAGGGTATCCCTGATGAACACTTGGGGGCTCATTTTCAAAGCACTTAGCCTTCCAAAGTTCCATAGAAACCTATGGAACTTTGGGAGGCTAAGTGCTTTGAAAATATGCCTCTTGGCCAACTTTATTTGGTCCTTTTTTTTTACGACCAAGCCACATAAATGTACCCTAAATGACTAGATGACCACTGGAGGGAATCGGGGATGACCTCCCCTGACTCCCCCAGTGGTCACTAACCACCTCCCACCCTGAAAAAAACAACTTTAAAAACTTTTGTCTTTTTGTTTTAGAGTATGGGTGAAGGACCTCCTTCACTATGCCTCCGTTGAGGACGTCCTTTGCTATTTATTTATTTAGATTTTGCTCACACCTTTTTTTCAGTAGTAGCTCAAGGTGAGTTACATTCAGGTACACTGGATATTTCTATGCCTCCATCCCTGCAATGGCAGCTGAAGACGTTGAAAATGTGGATGTTTGTGAGAAGGATGTCCATGTACAGATGTTTCTGTGAGAAGGATGTCCATGCCTGCTATGCCTCTGCCACCCCCTTTATTTACTTGGATTTTGGATCACAAGTAGCAGCAGTGGGATTTGAACTGGCCACCTCTGGGTTGGAAGACCAGTGCTTTGGCCACTCCTCTCCCTTGAAATTTGGCTATTCCCTGTGTGTGTGTGGGTAGTATGCAGGTCCCTGGGGGGGGGGGGGGGAGGTATGTGTGTGTCAGCGGAGGCATAATGAAGGCATGGATGTCCTTCTTTCAAACATTTTGGACGTCCTCAACTGCCCCCCCCCCCCACAGGGATGGCAAAATTTCAAGGGAGTGGAGTGGAGGAGTGGCCTAGTGGTTAGAGCACTGGTTTTGCAATCCAGAGGTGGCTGGTTCAAATCCCACTGTTGCTACTTGTGATTCAAAATCCAAATAAATAAAGGGGGTGTCAGAGGCATAGCAGGCATGGACATCCTTCTCACAAAAACATCCAGGTGTGGACGTCCTTCTCACAAACATCCACATTTTCAACGTCTTCAGCTGCCATTGCAGGGACGGAGGCATAGAAATATCCAGTGTACCTGAATGTAACTCACCTTGACCTACTACTGAAAAAAAGGTGTGAGCAAAATCTAAATAAATAAATAGCAAAGGACATCCTCAACTGCAGACACGGAGGCATAGCGAAGGACATCCTTCACCCATACTCTAAAAAAAAGACAAAAGTTTTTAAAGTTGCTTTTTTTGGGGTGGGAGGCAGTTAGTGACTACTGCATGCCTTTTTCCATTCAGTTAGTGCATCAGTTAGTCCACTGCAGTGCCCCCTAGGGTGCCCGGTTGGTGTCCTGGCATGTCAGGGGGACCAGTGCACTACGAATGCTGGCTCCTCCCATGACCAAATGAGTTGGATTTGGTCGTTTTTGAGATGGGCATCCTCGGTTTCCATTATTGCCGAAAACCGGGCATGGCCATCTCAAAAGTCTACCTAAATGTTAAGATTTGGGCATCCCTGACTGTATTATCAAAACGAAAGATGGAAAGATGGACGCCCATCTTGTTTCGATAATCCGGGTTTCCCTGCCCCTTCACCAGGACGTCCTTAGAGATGGGCGCCCTTAGAGATGGTCATCCCCGTTCGATTATGCCCCTCCATGTTACTATGTTACATTTCTATTTTTAGTTTGTGGTTACTTATTCTGTATATGGTCAGGGCCTATCTGTGTTCTGTGTGTGTGACTGAGGCCAGGCATTCTGTTAGCATAGTTTTTCTAGGTATGCAATCTGTAGTAATTTGGCTTGTTCAGTTTTTGTAATAGATATTTATTTATAGTGTTGCTTTTTCCTAATTTGGTCCCTTGTTGTGTGAGTTTTGAGAAGTTAGTGCTGACATGGTAGATTTGTTGGTAGATTTGTTATAGGCTTTGAATGATTTTTGTAGGGTTTTATATTACTTCACAATATTCCTGGTACTGATAAGGTTTATATTACTGTTACTGAGATGATATTAGTGGACAGTTCTGTGAGTGTGGGACACAATTTACCCACCACATTGGTGTGGGCAATGAGCATATTTTATAAGAACAGATATGCACATAAATATTTTTATAGAATACTTGCATAAATCAACATCGGTGTGCCTAAATGTAGGCATAAATATTTAAAGTACAAAAACTATCATACCTCTTGATAAATCATCAAACCACCCTATCTCAGATCACACAAACAGGTTATAAATGATAATATCTTTGTTCACTCAAAATAATACATGTCAGCAATGCATGGTCAGAGTATTCACATTCAAAGAGAGGAAGTAAAAAGCCTCAGTACCTCACCTCTGCTGTATTTTAACCAGCGGCAATGATATAAAGGTAGAAACCTCACAGGCATTTAAAAAACCTTCACTCTCTTCATATAAAAAGTGCTTTCTGCAATTCAGAAACCAACTGATAGCTAATAGATTTTGCTTTTAAAAAAAACCTTATCTGTACAAGTAATGAAATAATCCCACCCATGATGGCCAGCATTTCACATAATTGCTGCTTCAGGGTGTAGACGGACCAAATAAGATGTGCATGCTGTCTTCACTCAGCACTAAAGTGCTTTGGTGCTGAGTGAACACAGTATGCACATCTTACTTGGTCCATCTACATCCTGGCCAGATATATTCCACATATTAAAAAAGGAGGAAGAAAGCCAAACAACAGACGGCATGGTAAAGGAAGGTAAAGGAAGCTATTAGAATTAAAAGAAAATCCTTCAGAAAGTGGAAAAAGGATCCAAATGAAAATAACTGGAAATCAGTTTAAGGAATGGGAAGTCAAATGCAAAGCCCTGACAAGGAAGGCAAAGAGAAACTTTGAAAAGAAGATTGCATTGGAGGCAAAAGCATATAGTAGAAACTTTGTTTAGTTATATTAGAAGCAAGAAGTTGGCAAAGGAATCAGTTGGACTGCTAGATAACTGAGGGATGAAAGGGGCACTCAGGGAAGACAAGGCCATAGCGGAGAGATTAAATAAATTATTTGCTTCGGTCTTCACCAAGGAAGATGTGGGAGAGATACCGGTGCCAGAAATGGTATTCAATGCTGACGAGTCAGAGAAACTGAATCAAATCTCTGTAAACCTGGAAGATATAATGGGGCAATTTGAAAAATTGAAGAAGAGCAAATCACCTGGACTGGATGGTATTCATCCCAGAGTACTGACAGAATTGGAAAATGAACTTGTGAAACTATTGTTAGTAATATGTAATTTATCTTTAAAATCAAACATGGTACCAGAAGATTTGGGGGGGGGGGGGCAATGTAACACCAATTTTTTAAAAGGGTTCTAGAGGTGATCCCAGAAATTACAGACCAGTGGTACCTGGATTTTCAAAAGGCATTTGACAAAGTACCAAGACTCCAGAGGAAATTGGAAAGTCATGGGATAGGAGGTAATGTTCTTTCATGGATTAAAAACTGGTTAAAAGATAGAAAACAGAGAATAATTGGTCAGTATTCTCAATGGAGAAGGGTAGATAGTGGGGTCCCGCAGGGGTCTGTACTAGGACCTCTGCTTTCTAACATATTCATAAATGATCTCGTGAGGTAATTAAAATTTGCTCAAGACATAGTTATTCAAAGTTGTTTAATTGCAAGAGGATTGTGAAAAATTACAAGAGGACATTACAAGACTGGGAGACTGGGCATCAAATGGCAGATGATGTTTAATGTGAGCAAGTGCAAAGTGATGCATGTGGGAAAGAGGAACCCGAACTATAGCTACATGATGCAAGGTTCCCCATTAGGAGTCACCGATTAGGAAAAGTATCTAGGTGTCATCGTTGATGATACATTGAAACCTTCTCCTCAGTGTTTAGCGGTGGATAAGAAAGCAAATAGAATGTTAGGTATTACTAGGAAAGGAATGGAAAACAAAAATGAGAATGTTATAATGCCTTTATATCACTCCATGGTGCGACTGCACCTCAAATACTGTGTGCATTTCTGGTCACTGCATCTTAAAAAAGATACAGTAGAATTAGAAACGGTACAAAGAAGGGTGACAAAAATGATAAAGGGGCTGGGGCGACTTCCCTATGATTAAAGGCTAAAGCAGATAAGGCTGTTCAGCATGGAGAAAAGACGGATAAGGGGAGATATGATAGAGATCTATAAAATAATGAGTAGAATGGAATGGGTAGATGTGAAGCGCTTGTTTACTCTTTCCAAAAATACTAGGACTAGGGGGCACACAATGAAGCTTCAAAGTAGTAATTTTAAAACAAATCAGAGAAAAAATTTCTTTACTCAACATGTAATTAAACTCTGGAATTCGTTGCCAGAGAATATTGTTACTTAGTGGGGTTTAAAAAGGATAAGCACCATAAAATGTATTTTACTGTTTTGGGATCTTGCTAGGTACTTGTGACCTGGGTTGGCCACTGTTGGAAACAGGATACTGGGCTTGATGGACCTTCGGTCTGTCCCAGTAGGGCAAACACTTATGTTCTTATATAAATACTTTAGCTCTAGGTCTGTGGCTCTTGGGTTCTTTGGTGTTTAACACGTTGAAGACACATAGGCCAAGTCAAGAGAAGAAAAACATTTTAACTTTGAAGTCAGATGTAAAATCTCAGCTCTGCTCACTGTATTTGAGACAGCTGCAAACTGGTGAGCCAAATGAGAGCCACTATTCAACATAGTAAGAATAAGGATACAGCTAAATCATATTCAAAAAATGCATTCCAAACTCTATTTAGAAACACGTCACTATATGCATTTTCCATTGCTGCCTTATGTTTTTTTTCCCTGAAATATAATGAACCTATTAGCATTAAAAAAAACTCAGCTGAAAACAGAAATACTAGTCTATCAGGTAGTTCTGAGGCTATTTTTGTCTTTCTTTACCGTTCAGCAGCTGATAGAAAAGGAATATTATCTGCTGCTTATTTTTCCTTCTTCTACTGAAGTTAAATCTTCCCTTGCTCAGTTGTGATTTATTCATATTTCAGAGAAGCTTCCCATCTCTTGGGAAATTGTGGAAGCCTCATCTTGCTCCCTCTCTTCATTTCTTTTAATGTCAAGAATATTTTAGCTGTTGGAGATGGCTTACAACACACATTAATAGCTATAATAGATTAACAATTTAAATGGGTTTACCTTACTTCTCCAAGTTAACCATTAATGTGCTTCAGATCCAGTACCCTGAGAAAAGGGTGGCACTTTTCTATAATCCCTTACATTTGTTCCTGGAAGAATCCACCTGAATGAAGTATTGTAAATAAATTGCAATGACTTAGTAACATTTAAAAAAAAAATGCAGGGTTGACTATGAATATTGGTGATCAGATTGAAGTCATGCAAAAGTACAGTATTAAATTGATGAAAGGGATAGTGTTAAGATAGAATATGGTTTCTAGGAAATAGAAAGTCCCTAGAAGACTGCTAAATTAGACATGATGAATAATTCAGGGCCCACACACTGACTTATTCTTAGCATATTTTTTAAACAATAATTCTGGCTACTATAGACTAGGATGGAAGTTATCAACATGGGCTACTGTTATTTTACCACAACTTGTACTATTTTAGCACAGGTCCCGTTTTATGCAATGAGACCTAGTTACTGGAGTTAACGTAAAATAACACAACTTAACGGTAGCTCACATTGATGTCTTTAGAAATCAAAATCATTCTTATATGTAATAAAAATGAGCCTAGTTAGGGCAATCAAGCCATTGTGACATCACTGATGAGGTTGGCTCTTAGGCATTGGTGGAATGAGGCATTATGACATCACAATATCAGCTCTGGTTACCAGAGACTGAAACTCTTCATATTAAGGGGGAAAGTTATCAACATGGGCCACCGTTAAGGTATGTTAATTAACCTCTAACTCGTGCTATTTTAGAATAGTTCTGATTTTATGCAATAAGACCTAGTTACTAATAACTGGGGTTAACAGTAAAATAGCACATCTAATGGTAGCCCACATTCATAACTACCCCTTAGATATTTTATAAATATACCTGGTTAAGTGGTCTGTGAATATTTTACAGTCTTCCACTTCCATATTCCTGCTAGCCTGGTGCTGCCATGCATTTATTGGAAATCATCATACAGAGGCTGCTATTGGATTGGTCTAGTTAGGATATTGTTATAGAAGATCTCTAAGGAAGTGAAAGGGAGAGTAGATGCCATGGTTGGGCAGAGTGGATAAGCCACATGGTCGTTATCTAACTATATTTCTCTTTTTCTATGTAAGATGTGTTTAGACAGCAGGCTGTTTGCTGTAGTGGAAGAGTGCTAGGAATGACATCCTGTCTGATGCTGCAACAGAATTTCAAGGGAAACAACTTAAAAGTATTTAGGCAGAATATAAAAAAAAATAAAAGATTAAAATTAGCAAATTATCAGCTGCAATTTTAATTGATTCATGAACATTACTATGCTTCAGGTGCCTTATAAAAATTATTGCTCTAAACATAGCTTAAAAGGTTCTTTAATTGGTATTTGTATTCTGGTATTTGTATTCTGGTATTGGTATTTGTATTCTGCTTAATGAGAAATATTGCTTTAAAGCAGCTTGCATTGGAAAAAAACCCAATGAAAATGTGTTACAGCTTACATAAAAGCAAATATCTCAATTATTTACAACAAGTCTCCCATTAACAAATGAAAAAACAACAACACATAAATCATAAACAGAGCCCCCCCCCCCCCCCCCGTATCATCATCATCCACTTACTGGCATGTGTAGCCTCATTTCCAGTTAACCACTCAGTCTATCTTACCATATCTAAAGTCAGTTTATGTGACAGGCACCAGACTGAAGATCCAAAACAAGTAATTTGGTTCAAATTTCAACTCTATAGGTAAGGAGTAAAAATCCTTACTACCTGTACTATCCACTCTAAGATATGGTTGAGATTGCAGAGGCTGAAACAGGCACATATTGCCAAACAAAGTGACTCAGATTAAGAAGACTCCTGTCCTCCCAGTTCCTTACAAATAATAAAATCTGTTCTTTTAATGGCAGCCAATACAAAGCCACAAGCAAAGGTGTAGCCCTGTACCATCTTTAGTTGTCTGTAGTGATTTTGGCAGCTATATTTTGAGTTGGAGATGTAACAAACATATTATGATAATCCAGTTGGAACAGGACCACTGCTGGCATCACATGCCTTCCAGGTCATGAAAGGAACGAATCTATCTCAAAATCAAAAGCTGAAGATTAAAAAAAGCTTTTTCAATCATCAACCTCATCTAATCTAATCTCCCATAGTAACCCCAGAATCAATCAGGTTGTAAATAGAAGTACAACTCCTCCAGCTTCCCAGTTCCAGATCCAGATATGCCCTCGTCTGTTTTGATTCCTAGTGACCACACAGTGAGGGACATCCCCTGTCATAGCAGCCAGCATATTTTTTCGGTGGACAAAAGTTTCTGGATATTCAGCACCATTATCCCAATAGTAACTCAGGCTGAAGATAAAGATAAGATGGTTAGTGCCAGAATTTGAGTGGTTAATAGCAATATTCAATCTACTATCTGGATAACGTAGGGCAGCTTTCCATCCAGATAGTAGACTAAATATTGCCACCATTCAGATAATTTCTGGGACTCTCCTGGCTCTGAACTGGCACCGGCCGCATAGCAGGTGATTCTATAAAGTGGGTGTTATCGTTGACATGCTGATATCATGCACAAACATTTACAATTCTAGCATATATATATGCATGTATGTGTGCACATATGTGTATAAATGCTGAAAATCCACCTAAGCTCTATTCTATAAATACAATCTTACTTAGCACATATCTTAGAGGTAGATATACACATAGGCGAAACATGGGCAGGACTCACATTTATAACTTGAATACTTTCAGGCTTATTTTCGAAAGAGAAGGATGCCCATCTTTCGACACAAATCGCAAGATGGGCGTCCTTCTCACAGGGTCGCCCAAATCGGTATAATGGAAAGCTGATTTTGGGTGTCCCCAACTGCTTTCCGTCGCGGGAACGACCAAAGTTCCCAGGGGCGTGTCGGAGGCGTAGTGAAGGCGGGACTTGGGTGTGCCTAACACATGGGCGTCCTCGACCTATAATGGAAAAAAAGGGCGTCCCTGACAAGCACTTGGACAACTTTACTTGGTCCTTTTTTCTTATGACCAAGCCACAAAAAGGTTCCGGAACTGACCAGATGACTACCGGAGGGATGACCTCCCCTTACTCCTCCAGTGGTCACTAACCCCTTCCCATCCTCCCACCCAGCGGTAGTTTCAGGTTGGTGCGCAGCAAGCGTTTAGTAGAAGGGACCCTAAATTAGGCACATATCCCCCTTTATTCCTATAACAAGGTGTATAAATGCTAGGAATGCCCCTGTTCCACCCAAGACCCTCCCGTTTCTTTGCCCACTTTTTTTACTCGCACGTAAAATTTAGAAGCAGATCTTGCACCTAAATTTATGCACATAAATTCCAATTAAATCTAATCAATGTCAACAAATTGTTTGTTACAAAGCCAATTATTGGTGCTAATTAGCTTAATTAAATTGTGCAGACAAATTGGGCATGTGCCCAAATTTCTATGTGCAGTGTTTGTCAACTTTTATACAATTAGGGGTAAATGATATACAAAAGTGCTAGTTACAAATAAGCCTTTTGATTTTTTTGTTGTGGCTGCTTGCATGGCTGTACTTGTGTCTGTACTTCAACAGTGTTAATGATTTATCATTTATCATGCACACATCAGCTTCCCATACCTTTTCCAAGCTGGCTGCATCATCCTAAATGAGGTTTATAATTTGGGGCATTGTTGGAAGAGCAGTCGATTCCTGAACTCCTAAATTGCTTTATGGAGAGTACAGGATCCTGTAGCTGTATGTGCCAGTAAAAGAAGTACATCAATGAAATAATCATGATAATGCTACTACATCTGTTTTTTAGACCGCCACTAAACTGAAATGATACACCATGGAGTAAGTCAACCAGAGCCGCTTCTGTGAGTTATTGTTTAAATTTCATCAGTCAGACTCTGGACTTGCAATTAGGAAATATGGCAGGAAATAATTGTCTGTATTAATGTCTGTTTTTTTTTAAATGGGAGAACACTGTTATATGTGATGCCTCCATAATTATATACCAGTATAACTCAAGTATGCAATGACATTTCTCCATGGAAAGCATTTAACAACTTAGGAAATTGCTTTATTCTTCTGTTTCCTGACTTGAGACTTATCGTAGTCAAGTTCATTTTATTATTCAATCTGTCAAAACTCTAACCCTACCCTTCTCATAGTCTTAAAGCTGACAATGTATACCTTATACTAAAATACATGCCAATTGACTCAATGTTATTTGTGCTTTACAGCTGTGGATTGTTTTTCATTGTTCTCAGGAACAAAAAGATCCCATTATGGAGATAACATCAATGTGTGATTAGCAAAGCTAAATAGCACCATCTGATTAAAAATGGGAAAGGTTTACAGAATTAATAATTGAATACACAAGGAATCAAGACAATGATATTTAACATTTTTATTGAGTTCTAAAACTCCAAAGTTGAAGTAATCACAGCAAGTTGTCTAGGGACAATGTAAAGTACTAGTTAGACTTCAATATCAGAAAAATATGGGAGTCACTAGTATCCATTACAAGCCATATGAGAAGTAATTCTCATATTGCCCACATTGGGTCAAACCATTCATCTGGTATTTGCCTGTGGGTTCTGCCTGAATGAGCTTTACAGAGTCAAATTGGTAAAATGGAACCTCAAGTCTCAACTACTACTAACTAACATTTCTAAAGCGCTACTAGGGTTACGCAGCGCTGTACAATTTAAACATAGAAGGACAGTCCCTGTTCAGAGAGCTTACAACTCTGCAGGTTGTCTCCTCTACTGCTATTAAAGATTCTCATATGATTCATTTAAAACTTGAAATGTTAGTGAACACTAGCAGTTCTAGGAAATTGCATTTCCTAAACTTTCCTTATACTCATTTGTTATCTGCAGAGAGTTTTAGAAAATATTTTAAGGAGGTTCTTCTCCTGACAACAGCAGATTCTATGTCTATTTCAAATTGTTATTATGTTCCTACTAGATTTTTTAGTGGTGACTCTGATTTACAGGCTGCTGAAGCTTCAGCTCAGCCAAGCATAGATCTAACTGGTTTTCTTGAAGACTCTATGGATAATGTTTCAACCAGGGGCGTAGCTACGGGTGGGCCTGGATGGGCCCAGGCCCACCCAATCTGAGCTCAGGCCCGCCCAATTTATCCTGATACAGCGCAGGTTAACAGTGGGAGTACACAGCCTTTCTGCTGTGGCTCTCGCTCATCCACATGCAGCCTGCACTGCAGTCAGAAGCGCCTTGTCTTGCCTGAATCCCCCCCTCCCCATGCACAGAAAGGCGCCACTGTGGCGCACAGGAAAGTCTTCCAGCTTCTGCCAGAGGCGCAGTATCACTGCTATCGCGGCCGTGGTGGACAGGGCCGGTCTTAGGCCCCGCGTGGCGTGCCTCAACACTGCCCGCTCCGCAGCACCGGCACTCAGTCATAGGCACCGGCGGCGCTCTCAGCGCTCAGGACGGTTTTTACAGCAGCGCATCGCCTCTTCTTCTCTGGGCTTCAGTTAGCAAAACATTTCAAAGGACGCGCGGATTTGTACACGGCTGCTTCCTCTCCCTCCCTGTCCCCCCTCCAAAGCCGCCGAACATGTCGAACCTCAGCAAAACACGGGCAGCAGCCAGCAGGAGGGACATCGAGATGCACATACGGACCTTTTCTGTAAGTAGTGACTGGAGTGGTAGGGGTGGGCAGAATGGGTGATGGACTTATTGATGTAAGGCCTCGCCAGATTGTGCTGCTCTTGATGGGGTGAGGGAGTCAGGCATTTCCACTTGGATCTCCAGGCCCGGTTACTGTTTTATTTGGTGCTAGGTGTGGGTACTAAATTCAGATGTTCTCCACGTGTTCTTTTAAACAAAAAAACTGGTTTGTGCAAAGCTTAAAATTATGCCATGCCTGGATATACCTGTAGATCACGTCAGCAAAACCGTATGTATTCAGGGACTATGATGCTATCAAACAAAACGTACATGGAAGGAAAGACATTTCTTCAAAATAGAAAATTAAAGGATTTTCTATTTGTCCCTAGACTTCAGAAGTTGAATTCCTTGATGATGGGAGTAACTATGCTGTTCCTTTTCTATATGAAATTCATAACTGAGTTCTCTGAAATAGAGTAGGATTGAATATATGTGTGTATATTGACTTATAAGTGCATTCACTCTGCAGCTCCTCAGTACCTCTCATCTCTCCCTACACTCCTCCCCGGGAACTCCGTTCACTGGGTTAATCTCTCTTATCTGCACCCTTTTCCTCCACCAATAACTCCAGACGCCGTTCCTTTTATCTTGCTGCACCATATGCCTGGAATAGACTTCCTGAGCCAGTATGTCAAGCTCCATCTCTGGCCGTCTTTAAATCTAAGCTAAAAGCCCACCTTTTTGATGCTGCTTTTAACTCCTAACCCTTACTCACTTGTTCAGAATCTTTATTTTATCATCCTCACTTTAATATTCCCTTATCTCTTGTTTGTCTGTCCTAATTAGATTGTAAGCTCTGTCGAGCAAGGACTGTCTCTTCATGTTTAAGTGTACAGCGCTGTGTACGTCTAGTAGCATTATAGAAATAAGTAGTAGTAGTAATTCAATCATCAAGTGCATTCAAAGGCATTATCCCAAGAAACACTATTCATACCTGTATACATAGTGCCCACCCATATTAGCTCTGGGCCCACCCAAAATGTCAGGTCTGGCTACGCCACTGGTTTCAACTAGAACCACCCTTTTAGTGGCTGTCTCTACAGATAAAGATACAAGTTTGGTTTTTAAATCTTATTTCAAAAAGAAAGATATTATTTTTTTGTGAGGCTAAAATGCAGTTATTTTCTGATGTTTCCCTTGTGACACAGGCTTGTAGGAAGGCTTTCCTCCTTTTGAAATCTACTACTACTACTACTACTACTACTACTATTTAACATTTCTAGAGCGCTACCAGGGTTACGCAGCACTGTACAAAAAACAAAGAAGGACAGTCCCTGCTCAAAGGAGCTTACAATCTAAAGGACAAGAAGGACAAAAGGACAAGGAGTGCAGACAATCAAAAATTGGAACAGTCTAGATTTCTTGGGTAGAGGTACAATGGTTAGGTGCCAAAGGCGACATTGAAGAGGTGGTCTTTGAGTAGGGATTTGAAGATGGATAGGGAGGGGGCTTGGCGTATGGGCTCGGGGAGTTTATTCCAGGCATAGGGTGAGGCGAGGCAGAAAAGACGGCGCCTGGAGTTGGCGGTGGTGGAGAAGGGTACTGAGAAGAGGGATTTGTCTTGTGATCGGAGGTTACGGGTAGGGGCGTGAGGGGAGATGAGGGTAGAGAGGTAGTGAGGGGCTGCAGATTGAGTGCATTTGTAGGTTAGTAGGAGGAGCTTGAATTGTATGCAGTACCTGATCGGAAGCCAGTGAAGTGACTTGAGGAGAGGGGTGATATGAGCATATCGGTTTTGGTGGAAGATAAGGCGCGCAGCTGAGTTCTGAATGGATTGAAGGGGGGATAGATGGTTAAGTGGGAGGCCAGTGAGGAGTAGGTTGCAGTAGTCAAGGTGAGAGGTAATGAGAGCGTGGATGAGAGTTCAGGTGGTGTGCTCAGAGAGGAAAGGGCGAATTTTGCTGATATTGTAGAGAAAGAAGGCACAGGTCTTGGCTGTCTGCTGGATATGGGCAGAGAAGGAGAGGGAGGAGTCAAAGATGACTCCAAGGTTGCGGGCAGATGAGACGGGGAGGATGAGGGTGCCATCGACTGAGATAGAGAGAGGAGGGAGAGGAGAAGAGGGTTTGGGTGGAAAGACAATGAGCTCAGTCTTGGCCATGTTCATTTTCAGGTGGCGGTTGGACATCCAGGCAACGATGTCGGATAAGCAGGCCTATACTTTGGCCTGAGTTTCCGCAGTGATGTTTGGTGTGGAGAGATAGAGCTGGGTGTCATCAGCATAAAGATGATATTGGAAACCATGAGATGAGATCAGCGAGCCCAGGGAGGAGGTGTAGATTGAGAAGAGAAGGGGTCCAAGGACAGATCCCTGAGGAACCCCAACAGACAGCGGGATGGGGGTGGAGGAAAATCCATGAGAGTGTACTCTGAAGGTACAGTGGGAGAGATAAGAGGAGAACCAGGAGAGGACAGAGCCCTGGAACCCAAATGAGGATAGTGTATCAAGAACTAGATTATGATTAACAGTATCAGAAGCGGCGGATAGGTCAAGGAGGATGAGGATGGAGTAGTGACCTTTGGATTTGGCAAGGAACAGGTCATTACAGACTTTAGTGAGTGCCGTTTCTGTTGAGTGTAGAGGGCGAAAACCGGATTGAAGCGGATCCCGGCAATAAGCACTATTCTATAAATGGCACCCCAAGTTTAAGCGCTGTTTATAGAATAGTGCTTAGCACTCATTTTTTTTGGTGCCCAAATTTTGGTGCCATTTATGGAATTGAGTACCTCTCCCTTTTTGTTCCTTCCTCCTTCTCCCCCAGGTCCAGCAGCACTTCTCCCTGTCCATCCCTTCCACCCCTCTCCCTGAGTCAAACAGTACTTCTCCCTGTCCATCCTTTCCACCTTCCCCTCCTCCCTGAGTCCAGTGGCACCTCTTCCTGCCCATTTCTTCTTAACCCTCTGGATCAAGCAGCACATCTCAATTCCCCCCATCCCCCCAAGATCCAGTGCCTTTCTCTCCTCTTCATCCTCCCAATCCCCTACTATCCATTCTCCTATCATACTTCGATCACTGCCAGTAGCAACACCACAGCGATCAAAACAGACTGCTTTTGGGCTTCAAGACCTTCCCTGAGATGTGCCCCGCCTACATGGAAACAGGAAGTGGCATCAGTAGAGGTGGGACTCATCAAACGGAAGGTCTTGAAACAGTCTGCTTTGATCACTGCAGTGTTGCTACCAGCAGCGATCGAAGTATGTTAGGAGAACAAATCACTGGGGGTGGGGGGGGGGGGAATGAAGGGAGAGGGAGAAATGCCTGCATCTGGAGCAGCCTTGACACCAGCAGCCCAGGGAAGTGGCTGGAGTAATATGGTGAGGGAAGGGGTTCCATTGGTGTAACTTGAAGAAATTGGGATTGGTCTTCAGGCTGGGGAGGCTTAGCTTCCTCAAGCCTTTTATGCGGGGCACCTATGCCCTGGAGCTATGGGAGCTTCATGAGTCACTGGCCCACCAGAGATTAGATGACCTTCTGTGGAGGTCTGACACTGAGACCAGCAGTCACTATGCAAAACCTCCAGTCCCATCTTTATAAAAAAATACACCACCTGAACTGCAGTTTGTGTATTTTTGTAAAAACACAAGGGGAAGCCTTATGTTTTACAAAATTATACTCTGATAAGTTGCTTAGCTTGTAGGCTTGCCTATGCAGATATTTTGGAAATTGTAGATGATCCAGCATCTTTCACTGTATTTGTCTTATTTCAATTTGGTGATTTTAAAGCACAGGTTCTTGTATTAATGAATAAGACTACTACAATAGCATCTACATGTGCTTGCCCCAGAAATTCAGGAAATGTTTGCAGTTCAACTAGAACACATTATGTTAGGTCAATCCTTTGCTGCATAACTTGGCATTTAACATCTTGAATTGCCAGATGTCACAGTATTTACATGTATGCCTTGAGTTATATGAACTTACAAATAGCTTGTGCTTTGAAATAATGGGCTTCTGGTGGAGAAGACCACAAGGAGAACTTTTACAGTAATTACCAAAGAAAATAGAGTTTTCTCTGTTATTTTTCCCAATGAAGTATAGGCTTATACCAAATACGTTTGGTTTTAGAAATTGGTCAAAGCCTTGCTATTTGAACACATGTACTGAGGGAATAGAGGAGGGTAAGGTAAAGAAGGGAAGCTTAGGAAGGGAAAGACATAAATAAATTTGAGGCTTTTGTACTGAGCTCTGTTAAGTATCTAGCGCTTGTTTTTCTATGTGGTAAATATTAGTGTGTACCTATGCTAAAGGTTATTAAAAAATCAGCCAGTGCAGTAAAAAAACCCCATGCTACCTATTTAATGTAGATAGTGGTGGATAAATGGCATGAGAGGGGTGGAGAGGAGGAGTGGTTGGCTGTGACAGCTAGCACACGGGTTAGTGCCATACATTAGCTTTCACAACTGCCAATAATATGGCTAATACTAGTTGTAATTCTAGTAATGTGATATATATCATTAAATCCCCGTGTCAAAAGCTACATATAGGGAGTACTAGTAGAAAGATGAAGATTCATTTGAATGAGCACAAATCGAGAATTAACACACAGCAAACATCTGCCCCTATAGTAGGGCATTGGACTCAGATGAAACATATAGTTCAAGATCTCAAATAGTGTATCATAGATTCAATGATTGAAGAAGGGAGGGTGGGAAGCAATCTGGAGAGACTCTTAAATAAGAAAGAATAACTATGGTTTATGAATTAAAATCAGTAAGCCCTATAGGTTTGAATGAAGAATTAGATTGGTTCTCGCTGGTGTAGTAATTCTATTGGTCAGTTCAGAAGGGGAGGGATGTTTAAATCTCCTCTGTGAACGCCGCCACCATATTGTGAATGGTGACGTACAAGGAAGAGAAGTGCTGGTAAGCAATAAAAAAACAGATACAGAACCAGTGTTTGATTGTATACATTATAATAGGCTGCTTTGTTTGGTAGATCATATTTTATATGTTCTAATCCCTGAAGCAGCCAGGATGGCGAAATGTGGCACTATGTTGGAGTTATGAGATATCTTTTATGGGATAAAACAGCTACTATGTATTGCAGAAGAACAAAGCCGACATAGAAGTCTATACTAAGTTAACTAGCTTATTGAAGTGCGAAATCGCTGAAGGAATATTTGCTAAATTGCTGAAGGAAGTATATTTAAGATTGAAAAAAGGACATTGAAATGAATAGTGACATGGAAATGAATATGGGTAAACTATAAACTAAGATAAAAAGAAAAAATGTAAAAAACCTTGTGAAACAGCCTAAGGATGTCCGGTACACATACAGATGGAACACTAAAGATAAAGCCCACCTTCAGATGGTCTATAAAAAACTATTGAAGGGTACTCTTTTTTAGTAAGGGAGATATATTATTGTTGAGACCTTAGAAGATATAATAGACCTCACTTAGCTGGCACATAGACATGTACTCCTGCATGATTTTCTATCTGCAGATCCTTTACTAAAATGATAACAGAATTTGAGATGTCTTGACATGAATGTCTCAATTTTGATATCTACGTTCTATCTAAAATCCACTTTTATCAATAAATTATAGCTCAAATCATTTTTTAGACACATCTCTGGTTTTGCTTTTGTGTTTTTATTTTTCCAAGGAGCTCTTGCTAAGTTATTAAAAGGTTGCGGTTCACCACAGTTGGGTGAGTTGCTCAGTTTCTTTTCACTGAAATGAGATTAAAACTTTTTATTTATTAAACACACCCTTCAGATATAAATTTTAATCTTCTACTAATTTGATTATTTCAGATAGTACATCTAAATGTAAAATCCAGGAGATACTCAGGAGGTTTTATAACATAGTTTCAAGCCAACCATTAATGTCAGGGCTGCTAGTTTTTCCATTTTAATACCATTGTGGATTGACAACAAATCTTATGTCCTCAACTAGTGAGTGCTGAGAGCAGATATAACCTTTTGTAAGATGGAATCAAGAATCACTTTCTTGGGAGAAAAAAGTATTGGGATTTGAACTAATTATGTTTGAAAGAGTTACTCAAAATAAGATTGTGCAGATGTAGGCAATGTATATAGGAAAATTATCATGGCTTACAAAGATAGTTTTAAACATTATGGAGCAATTTAAGCTAACATATTTTGCAGTAGGTAGGCCTCAGAGTTGCATTTACACAGTAAAAAAAATTCAGAATTGTTCAATGTTAGAAAATGTATTTTAGTTGCAAACTTTAGTAAAAAAGAAAGAAAGAGTTTTAAGGTTAAGATTTTTCTATCCAGCAATTAAACTATCATATTCCATGGGATGGCCTTCTTTATCAGTTCTTCCACTTGGCTGCTTCAGAGACATACAATTATTGAGCCAGTAGCTATTTGTTAAATTCTTTAATTGGAAACAACCTTATTTAAAATGGAATTATTAGGTCCAAAACATATTACATGATAGTCCATCTGCCCAACATGTTTCAGCAACTAATGCCTGCTTCAGGGGCAAATTTGAAAGTGTAATTTGATAGACAATCCACATAAAAATCAGATGACTGAAATAGGGATATGAGGGTCTTCTTGTCAACACCATATATATAGTGGAACCCTGATATAATGTGCACAATAATATGAATCCTCTTATAACGTGATCATGTCTTGGCTCTTTTTCTTTTGTACAACTCCTCTGCAATGTCTAGCTACACCAAAAACCTACTATACCCACTTATAGGTGACAACTGCAGCTATAAAGATTATTGTAGTGATGTTCAGTTGGGTACAGTAGGTTTTTGGTGGGTTTTGGAGGGCTCACTATACAATATAAGGGAGCACTTGTGAGGTGTGTATCTGGAAACTATTAGGTGAAGTCCACTGGAGTGCCCCTTAGGGTGTCCAACTGCTCTTCTGGGATGTCTGTGTGGCCAGTCTACTAAGAATGCTGGCTCCTCCTACATCACAATGGCTTGATTTTGTGTGTTTTTCACTTGTCCATTTTTTTTTCAAAAATGGACCAAAAAGATAAACGCATAGAGCACAAATACATCTAGCAAGTGGCTTTTTTTTTTTTTTTAAAGAGAGACGTTTTGCTGTTTCAAAAATTGCTATATTAGCTATTTGGATTCTGGACTTTTTGAGCAAAATGTCCAAAGTCGGACTTAGAAATCATCGAAAATGCCTCTCTATATTTTCAGAGTTGAATGGGAACGCCATGATTTCCAGATAGTTGTATGTAGCCATCCTATAAGAAGACATGTTAGAGAGAACTGTGTCACATTTAATCCAATTTTAATCTGGATTTCAGACTGTACCCAAGATAAACTGAAAATATAGTGAAGCCAGCTGGCTCAGATAGCTCCAGGGAGTGGACGAAGGCTGGGTGTACTCTGAGGCTTGCCTGAAGTATATGTGGCAAAGTGTAAAGAGGGTGCTGGTTGTTCTCTTTTGAATAAATTTAAAGACTGTTGTAGAAATCTTTCCTGAGACACCGTCTGCAGTAGCAACAAACTAGACCTGCTCCAGGAAGGGACTCCACCCATTCACCATCCACCAGGCCAAGCAAAGAAAGACCACACATGCAACCTGATCAGCAGGGGGCAACAATATTTATATTTCTTCAGATGGGTGTTTTCAGTCCTGGCTACTCTACTAGTTCTCTTTGGTGTCCTTTTACTAAGATGCGTTGAAAAATAGGCTGCAGTAGTGTAGGCGCGTGTTGTGGACGCGCACAGATCCATTTTTCAGTGCGCCTGTAAAAATGCCTTTTTAAAATTTTGACCAAAAATGAACATGCTGCAAAATGAAAATGGATATGCATCCATTTTGGGTCTCAGACCTTACTGCCAGTCATTGACTTAGCAGTATGGTCTCACGTGTTAACCAGGCGGTAAGTGTTTACATGCATCAAATGCCTTTTACCGTCTGGTAGCGCTGGGCACCAGAAAATTTCTGGCAAGCGCAGTGGACGTGCGCCAAAAATGAAATTACCGCCCGGCACACACGGTAGCCAGGTGGTAACTCAGAATTGGCACACATAGGCCCTAACACAGCTTAGTAAAAGGACCCCAATTCTGAGTTACCGCCCGGCTACCACATGTGTTGGGCGGTAATTTCATTTTTGGCATGCATCCACTACGTGCGCCAGAAAATAATTTTTATTTTCTGATGCACGGCGCTACCAGGCAGAAAAAGGCATTTGATGCATGTAGAATCTTACCACCCGGTTAATGCGTGAGACCTCACCACTAAGTCAATGGCTGAGGGGTAAGGTCTCCGATGCAAAATGGACGTGCATCAATTTTCATTTTGCTGCATGTCCATTTTCGGTCAAAAGTTTAAAAAGGCATTTTTATAGGTTGTATTTTTGGGTGTATTTATCCCTCCCAATATGGTGGTCCACCCACCAATACCTAGGAAGAAATAAGTCACCCAAGGCTGCATCAGTTAGAAAAGCAATTTTATTTTCTTCACTCACCAAGTATAAACACAATTGTCAATTGCTTTTGGGAGACTAGCTGCCCATACAAAAGTACTAGCTGTCTAAATTTTCCATTGAAGTAGGAAGCATACTCATTTTTATGTGTCAATTCAGGATACAGGCAATATGACAGTAATTACACCTTATTGGATATATGGTAATATAATGGTTAATATTTCTTAGAATTCTACTGTACATGCTTGGCTGTTTTTATCATTACTTAGAAAGCTTGGTTATCTCCCTGTGAGACCACTCAGTTCTGCATTCTGACCATATCTCCTTGGGTGTATCTGACCTTGCCCTGTTGGTAGGCCGTACCATCCTGCTATTGAGGTTTTTGCACCCTAGCCCCTTCCTCAGTTTGCTGCATGAGGGTGTTACAACAGCTCATGAGTTCTACTGTATCTCTAGAGTTCAGATTAGAGTTACAGGTTTATAAGCTTCTCTGTCACTTTTAGATCCTGAACCAAAGTCAGGCCTTGAACAAAAACTCTTAGGTATGATGATAATATATAAGGTGCACTGAAAAATGGATACGTGAGTGTCCACAACATGCGCCTACACTACCGCAGCCCATTTTTCAGAACACCTTAGTAAAAGGACCCCTTTGTTTGTTGAATAATAAATAGGCCATTAGATAAAAGGAGGTCTAATACGCTTGCATTAGAGAAAGTGCATTTGTACTAAAACTAGTCATGTCAGGATTATGAATGTATGAGCCATAAGACTTCTGTTCTTTAAGGAACAACTAGGAGCTGTCCACTAGGACAGACCAAAGGTCCATCAAGCCCAGCATCCTGTTTCCAACAGTGGCCAATCCAGGTCACAAATACCTGACAAGATAAAAAAAAAGTACAGACCATTTTATACTGCTTATTCCAGAAATAGTGGATTTTTCCCCAAGTCCATTTAATAATGGTCAATGGACTTTTCCTTTAGGAAGCCGTCCAAACCTTTTCTAAACTCTGATAAGCTAATCGCCCTTACCACATTCTCTGGCAATGAATTCCAGAGTTTAATTACACATTGAGTGAAGAAAAATTTTCTCAGATTCATTTTAAATTTACTACGTTGTAGCTTCATCGCATGCCCCCTAGTCCTAATATTTATCGAAAGCTTAAACAGACGCTTCACGTCTACCCGTTCAACTCCACTCATTATTTTATAGACCTCTATCATATCTCCCACCTTTTCTCCAAGCTGAAGAGCTTTAGCCGTTTTCGCCTTTCCTCATAGGGAAGTCGTCCCATCCCCTTTATCATTTTCGTCGCTCTTCTCTGTAGCAAACTGCACAGTTCTAACACAATTTGAACCTCTCTGGTCTTCATATATACATGTTAGTTTGGGTACCAAGATTAAGGGGGAAGTTAAAATATGGGCTACTGTCGAGATGGTGTTAGTTTATTGTTAATCCCAGTTATTAGTAACTAGGTCTCATTGCATAAAATGAGGCCTGTGCTAAAATAACATGAGTTAGAGGGCAAGTAATCAAGGTGCAGTAAAAGGCAATAATTTACCAAACTTGGGCTCAACTTTTAAGAAAAAAAATAGCACAAAAACATTTACTGCAAAAACATTTTCCTCCACATCTACCTCTTATCATTAATGTATTCCAATACAGTAGCTCATCGATTTTAACACATGTAGAGGGGCATAATCGAATGGGGCGCCCAAGTTCTCCTGAGGACGTCCTCGCAGGACGTCCCAGCGAAGGGGCGGGGAAACCCATATTATCGAAACAAGATGGGCGGCCATCTTTTGTTTCAATAATACGGTCGGGGACGCCCAAATCTCAACATCTAAGATGGTCGTTCTTAGAGATGGTCGTACCTGGTTTTCGGCGATAATGGAAACCGAGGACGCCCATCTCAGAAATAACCAAATCCAAGCCATTTGGTCATGGGAGGAGCCAGCATTTGTAGTGCACTTGTCCCCCTCACATGCCAGGACTAGGATGCACTGCAGCGGACTTCAGAGATTGCTCCCAGGTGCATAGTTCCCTTACCTTATGTGCTGAGCCCCCCAAGCCCCCCCAAAACCCACTCCTCACAACTGTATAACACTACCATAGCCCTAAGGGGTAAAGGGGGGCACCTAGATGTGGGTACAGTGGGTTTCCGGTGGGTTTTGAAGGGCTCACATTTACCACCACAAGTGTAACAGGTAGGGGGGGATGGGCCGGGGTCCACCTGCCTGAAGTGCACTGCACCCACTAAAACTGCTCCAGGGACCTGCATACTGCTGTCAGGGAGCCAGGACTGACATTTGAGGCTGGCAAAAATATATATTATTTATTTATTTATTTATAATTTTTCAAAAAACAATACATTCATAATAATTAAATGCAGGATTTGGAAATGATATTCAACAGAGATACATCTCTCTTCATTAAATTAAATAAACAAGAAATATATCTTATACATATTGATCACGATAATTTGGGAACAAGATATAGGAAAAATAAAACAAGAAGGAAAAAAACAAAGGAGGTATAATCCTCTTTTTAAAAGCAATCACTCAGAGGGGTGAGCGTTAGACACCCACTAGAAGGTTCAACCAGCATCCTATGGGGTCATTCAGGGCTGAACATTTCCCTTTTCCTTAGAAATAATAAATTCAACCAGCTTTTTGGGGTCAAGAAAAACATAACTAGCATTATTAATTGTTACCAGGCATCTGCATGGATACTTCAAAGTATATGACCCTCCTAAGGCGAGAGTCCTCGGCTTTACAACCAAAAACTCTCGCCTTCTCTTTTGCGTATCTCTATTAAGATCCGGGTAAATCTGAATTTTTTCCCCCAAAAAACTGACTTGCATATGTTTAAAGTATAAACGAAATACATTATTCCTATCAACCTCGAAAGCAAAGGATACTAACAAAGTCAATCTTTGTGTAACAATCTCTAGAGAGTTTTCTAAAAAAGCTGTTACATTCAGATCAGGTAACGGTTCTGGTCTAACAGATTTTCCAAATATATATTGAGTCTTGACTACCGGAGGGAAACTCTCTTTAGGAATTTTCAAAATTTCTTCAAAATATTTCTTAAGCATATCTGTTGGTGGTATTAAAGGTGCTTTGGGAAAGTTAAGAAGTCTCAGATTATTCTTCCTAGTCTGGTTATCAAGATACTCGACTTTTTTACCCAGAATCTCTTTATCCTTGATTATTAGGCTTGTAAGATTTTGTAAAGATTTTAATTCTCCATCTAAAGTCTCAATCCTCTCTTCGGTTTTTTGAGCTTGGGAGGCTGTAAGAGCTTGTGAAGCTTTAACAGAAGATAAATCTTCTTTTAAGATATCAGTTACCTGAATCAGGTTCTTGTTCATGCTCTGTATGGCGTCCCATAGGTTCTCCAGGGTTATCACTGCTGGTTTAACAACTCCACGAGACTCCCCGGATACTTCCCTCAGAACCCTGGTAGAGACGGGGTTTCCCACGTCGTCTTTCCGGGTAGAAATCACCTCTGGGGTCGGCATTGGAGTAGGTCCTCCTCTTGCAGCTTGAGAGCTGGGCACTTCGGTCCGCCCTTCGGGCTGTACTCCTACTGCAAGCATAGTTCCGGGTCGTGGAGGGGCAGTGAATGAAGGCGGGCTCAACGAGACGCCTTCTATGCTGTAGTCCGACAAAACAACGTCAGGACTGACCGTCGTGGGCGTCTGCGGGTCCAATCTCTGAATTCCCCAATTCTCAAGCATCTGTTGACGGGGAGTGGAGTTAACGGGACCAGAGGAGGTAGGTTTCACCGCTTTCCCCTTCCTTTTTCCCATGATGTTACCGGGTAAGGTTCAATCCACCGCAAACCTAGGCTGAGATCGGGAGCTCAGAGATCAACTTCCTCTCTGAACGCCATCTTGTTCGGCAAAAATATTTTTAAAGTTTGTTTTAGGGTGGGAGGGGGTTAGTGACCACTGGGGGAGTAAGGGGAGGTCATCCCTGATTTCCTCCGGTGGTCATCTGGTACACGCCTCTGGGAACTTTGGTCATCCCCGCGATGGAAAGCAGTTGAGGGTGCCCAAAATCGGCTTTCGATTATGCTGATTTGGGCGGCCCTGGGAGAAGGACACCCATCTCCCGATTTGTGTCACAAGATGGGCGCCCTTCTCTTTTGAAAATGAGCCCAACAGTCTAATCACACACTTTGCATGTTAACTCGATAATGCATCTCTCTTATGTTTTTATATCATTCATATGAAATGTACAGTAACTTGATATATGCATACTCTTAAAACCCATTAGAGAGGCATAAAAGCTAAAAAAAATAAAAGTAAAAAAAGTGGTTGTCTATGCTATAAAATTTTAATTAGCCTATTGGCAGTAAGAACATCTTCTATGGACTAGATTGCTATATTCAAAATACTGGCTTCTGGTGGAAATTGATATAACATTTGAAGATGATAAAAACACATTAAACAGAAGCAGCATTTCAGCTTAATGATATTACTGAATTTGCATCCTGTTATTGGTATCCTCATGTAGTGTATTGATCTACATATATATCCTGTTATGTTTCATACTTAAAGGTAATAGCTTTTAGACGTAAATTTGTTAAGCCTTTACCATTAAAGTGGCAGTATTGAGATGCCAAGTTTTCATCTAACTAATGAAATAGCCTAGTAACGTTTCATCCTGAGAAAATACACTGAAAATCCTTTTGCTTTCAATGGTACAAAATCTGTACTAAACAGCTCATTTTCAAAATTTCTTTCTGTAGGCTTTAATAACCTGGATTGGCCACTGTTGAAAACAGGATACTGGGCTAGATGGACCATTGCCCTGACCTAGTGTAGCTATTCTTATGTTTTTAGGAATTTTTACAATGAATTTGTATTGTTGTCCAGTGTGAGATAGAGAAGCTGTACATAACATGCAAATGCCAGTTCCCTTCCTGCCTCATGTAAAACTCTCATCGTCATCTTCCTGGGTTTTCTTGGTCAGGCCTGCTTGGGAAACAAACTGTGGTAAAAAGTGGCCTTAGCGCACCTTTATGCAGGTCTTTCCCAAACGCTAAAGCCATTTTTATTACTGCTGGAAAATGGCTACATTTACATTTTTTTAAATTAATTGCCATGTGTTAATGTTACCATTAGCATGCAGCCATTAACAAAAATTAGTTTGTGAGCTCTTACTGCCACCCATTTTGTAGGCAGTAAGAGCTCATGCACTAATCTTGTGTTAAAAGTTAGCATATGGCAATGTAGCTGTACTGATTCACATTGTCATGCCCACATTCTGCTCTCAGTGATGTAGCCTTTGAAAAAATTCTGAAAAATTATTGAGCAGTTGGTTTACATGCACACATTTGAAGCTTACATCAGTTTCATAAAAGAAGCCTTCTCGCTAAGACAGGGCTAGATCTTTTCAGTTGAGACTGTTGATGATAAGAGCATTGTCAAATCCATCCAAAAACACCAAATTGGAAGTGAACTCAGAACCTTCCAACCCTGATGAAGTGGGGGAAAACTATCAATAAATACAAGACTTTTGGAGCTGACAGAATTTCCCCTAACATTTTCAAGGAGGGCTGGTCGTGCAAGAGCTCAAATATCTGTTTAAGATAATGAATGAGAACTTCAAAGATGCAGTGGCGTACCTAGGGTAGTTGACACCCGGGGCCGGTCATTTTTTAACCCCCCCCCCCCCCCCCCCCAAATCCAGTACTAGGCATGCCGAGAATACAAAACACTCAGGACCTATAGAGCAATTCTACCATACCATAAGCAGTCATTTCTACGAGTCACACAAGGAAAAGGAAAGCATTTTAAACACTACAGTGAGCACTAGAACATCAATTCACCTATTGTAAAACGAAACCAGACAGAATAGTACAGATCGTAGATCCTGCACAGTCAATGCCAACTGAAAGCCATGTCTTTTTCACAAACACAGATACACCTTAATCCACTATAGAATAAGTAATCATAAACTTTCTATTTAGACAAAAATTAAACTGAACCCCCAAGATGCCAGACTCTGCAAACAATGCAACACCACAGAAACAGAAAATGTCCCCTAGTACTGTGCAAAATATAAAGACAGCAGATGTAAATTTGAAAAAAAAACCTAACAAGTACCAATCACCACTTTACAAATTAACAAATAGAAATAAAACAAATATAGAAAGTAAAATAATACCATTTTATTGGACTAATACATTTAGCTTTCAGAGGCCAAAACCTCCGTCCTCGGGTCAGTACAGTATAGTGCTGTTACAGTATCCTATCCTGACCTGAGGAAGGGGGTTTTGTTCTCCGAAAGTTAGTCAAAATGTATTAAAATTAGTCCAATAAAAAGATTACCTTATTTACATGTTCTATTATAAACAATACTTTATCCTAAAGCAAAAAAAAAATAATAAATAAATATATTTTATTTACAGTTTGTTGTCTCTGGTTTCTGCTTTCCTCATCTTCTTTCCATCCAGCATCAGTCTTCACTCTCTCTCTCTCTCTCTGCCATTCAGTGTCTGCCCTCTCTGCCGTCCCTTCCACCCACTGCCTGCCCTTTCTCTTTGCCCCTTCAATCCATCATTTGCCCTCCCTCTCCCATCCATCCAGGGTCTGCCCTTCCTCTCGCTCCCCCTTCCATCTAGGATCTGTCCCCTCTCTCTCTCTGCCCCTTTTTTCAGCCCCCAGTTCCAGCCCCCTTCTCCCCTCTGAACACCCCCACCCCAGTCCCCTTCTCCCCTCCCCTTCTCCTGTCTGAGACCCCCACCACAGTCCCCTTCTCCCCTCCCCTGTCTGAGACCCCCACCCCAGTCCCCTTCTCTCCTCTGAACACCCCCATCCCAGTCCCCTTCTCCCCTCCCCTCCCCTGTCTGAGATCCCCACCCCAGTCCCCTTCTCCCCTCCCCTTTTCCCCTCTGAGACCCCCACCCCAGTCCCCTTCTCCTCTCTGAACACCCCCACCCAGTCCCCTTCTCCCCTCCCCTTCCCTTCCCTTCTCCCCTCTGAGATTCCCACCCAGTCCCCTTCTCCCCTCTGAGATCCCCACCCCAGTTCCCCTTCTCCCCTCCCCCTCCCCTGTCTGAGATCCCCACCCCAGTTCCCTTCTCCCCTCCCCTTTTCCCCTCTGAGACCCCCACCCCAGTCCCCTTCTCCCCTCTGAACACCCCCACCCCAGTCCCCTTCTCCCCTCCCCTTCCCTTCTCCCCTCTGAGATCCCCACCCCAGTCCCCTTCTCCCCTCCCCTGTCTGAGACCCCCACCCCAGTCCCCTTCTCCCCTCTGAACACCCCCACCCGAGTCCCTTTCGCCCCTCTCCTTCCCCACCTCAGTCCCGTTAAAACCGGTGAAGCAGCGTCGCAGGCAGCGCCTCGTGCCCTGCTTGTAAAAAAAAAATCAAATCTCCTTCCTTCTCCTCGTCTTGACGTCGACTCGGGCCTTCCAATCAAATTGATTGGAAGGCCCGAGTCGACGTCAAGACGAGGAGGAGAAGGAGGAAGGAGATTTGATTTTTTTTTTTTTACAAGCAGGGCACGAGGCGCTGCCTGCGACGCTGCTTCGCCGGTTTTTTAAATGTGCGGCGCCGCGGGAACGGCCACGGGAGGCGGCGGGAGCGGAGCACCCCCCACCCACTGGCACCCGGGGCGGAGTGCCCCCCCCCCCCCCCCCCCCCTTGGTACGCCACTGCAAAGATGTTCCCAACAGTAACATGAAGACATGCAATGCTGACATCAACTTCTGGGCAAGTATTGCCTACAAACAAGGATATCAATATTTCAAAACCTTACATAGCAACAAACAGTGATGCTTTAATCAACTATGGGGCCCTGTGGCTGCTCCTTCCCCCCCTTGGTCCAGCAGCAGAGCTTCCTTTATCCCCTGCTAGCCAAGCTGCTTCCTTCCAAAAATGTGGCATAAAGATACAGATGCCCTGCCTAGACACACCTCTGATGATTCTGCCTTTCAGAAACAAGAATTCCAAATTAGAAGGGGTGTGGCCTACACAACAGCTCCACATCTTTATACTGCTATTTTTGTTTGTTTTTGCTGGAAGCAGTGGGGTGAAATAGAGCAGAGCAGGGTGGGATTGGGAAGGAAGCTGCTGGATCTGGGAAGAGATGGGGAAGTAAGGAAGATGTTGCTCCAGAGTATGAAGATGCCAAGGCTGGCCTATACCAAAGAATGACATTGAAACCAGTAACTGAGGGTATAAGTTTGAAATGGTGGTGAAGGGACTGTGGTCTGAGGAAGGGCTGGTGGCTTCTTTTATTGACAAGTAATGCCTTCATGTCTACCTAAAAATGGAGTTCTGTATGATGTGCATGTTATATATTTTAATCTCAATTATTTCAAGCACTTACCAATACTAAACCACATACACATCTATGGATATCTATTTATTTCCATGATATCTAGATCTCTTTGTATTCAGTGTTAGATGGTTTACAATCTAACATTCAAAATAGTAAAATAAAAGACAAATAAAATTAACAATGAAACCATAATCAAGACATAATCCTACTCAATATCATCTTAAATGAATCGAATCTGCCACAGACTATTTAAACTTCACATTGTTTATATATCAAAGCACATTTTTATGAGTGCTGGATCTTCAGATCTTACAACACAAGTGCTGCAGAATTATTTTTCTTAAGCAACACTGTATAAATCATCATTGATCCAGATATTTTTAATTTTTTCAAACTATTTCTTATAAACTGTGTTGCAATAAAAATAAAACTACTTAGCTTCCAACAGCAATCAGAACCTCTGGTGACATGGCCAGGTTTCGTTTTCTTCTTCAATATCCAAATTGTAGCCTAAACAGGCCTCCAACATGCTTCCTTGAGATTTAGATGAACTGCATAGAAAAAGTCTTTTAAATGAGTTTTGAAAATAACAATTTGAATGTTTTTACAAAACAAGTCCATCTGCCGCTTTGTGCCAATTTTGGACGTTTTCCTGTTTTGAAAATGAGCCCCTTAGTGAATCATATATGCAACTTTAATATATAAATGAGTGAGTATTAACAGACTAAAAATGACACATACTTACAGACAGATCCGAACACTATTTCCCCCAAGTAGTATTGCAATATTGCAATGATATCAAAAGCTGAAAGTCTTTGAGCTAATTTTGAACTCTGCAATGGAGACTGAGACCAATTTTCTGAATGTCGAGCAAGTACACAGATGATGATAGGCAGCAATATTGTGCTTCTTCATTGCAGTCTGAGCCCCTTTTACCAAGCTGCGGTAAAAGAGGGCCTGTGCTTGTGTGTGCTTTTGATGCTCAAAGATGTCCCCTTTTACTATAGCAGGTAAGAGGTAGGTCTTTATTTTTGTGAGGAAATGGCTGTATTGCAAGTGAAGCCCTTGCCGCATGGCCTTTTCGATTGGGGAGCCCTTACTGCCACCCATTGAGATGATGATAAGGACACCCGCACTAACCTGGCGGTAACTAGGGCAGCACGCGGCACTGCCCAATTCCTGCCGGGTATTTTATTTTTTTTGTTACATTTGTACCCCGTGCTTTCCCACTCATAGCAGGCTCAATGCGGCTTACATGGGTACACACCAGCGCTATAAAAATGTAAATATTTTTGTATTGCCAGATATGATGGCACGCTGGGGGTGGGAACTACCACCAGGCTGCTGCAGTAGCCTGGTGGTACATTCTTTTTAGCAAGTGGTAAGCCTGCATTGGGCTTATGGCTGCTTTTCTCTATGTGTCCTGTCTGTCCTACCCTTATCCCTTATTTGTCCTGTCTGTCTGTCCTGATTTAGGTTGTAAACTCTTTTGAGCCGGGACTGTCTTTTCTTCATGTTCAATTGTGAAGCGCTGCGTATGTCTGGTAGCGCTATAGAAATGAGTAGTAGTAGTAGTAAATAGTTGTGTGGTAAATTTTCAAGGGCTTCTGTTCCTAAAACAAGGATTAACACATCTAAATTGGCCCTATCTGGTTAAGTGGATTTTTCCTAGGCTGAAAGAGCACATATGCTATCACATTCCCCCACATTCTATATATCATGTCTTAATTTCTGTGTGGAAATCGAAGCATATTCTATAACAATGTGTGTAACTTAATTGGTAAACAAGCTAATCAGTGCTGTCAATTGGATGTTAGCAAGCAATTATCAGCCCTAATTAACATTAATTACAGCTTGCTAAACATATTCTGTAATGTGGTACACATAAATTCCAAGCCACACAGTTGAAAAGGGGGCGTGGTTATGGGCGAGGAATGGACATTTCTGAAACCTATGTGCATTATTATATTGGCATTTTTGAATGAGTGGAGTAGGGAAAATTTATCCTATGAAAGAAACTTGATCACGGGCACAAAGTCTTTTATAGATAACAGTGTCTTGTTGATTAGACCTTGGCAGAAGCCTTGGTTTCTGAGGGTATTTCCCACTTTCCTCATTTCTTTACATTCATTCCACACAACCCTTTGGATTGTGTTTGGCTGTTTTTCAGTTCTCTGGAGTATTAGATTACCTGTTTAGGATTAACAGCCCATACTGTTTTTTTTTTAATCATAAGATAGTGTCCGGATTTACACCAAGTAAAACATAACCTAAGTGGATGTGACTAAATTTGGTCATGTGGAGAGGCACTCAATGTTATTCTGTATACTCACGAAAATGTAAGCATATTCTATAAAATTTAGGCGCACTTTAGAGAACATGCCTAGTCGTATATTTTTACCACCCAGATTTTTCAGGCACCATATATAAAATCTACCCCATCGTGCATACTTTGCATTAAAAAAAACCTGTGTAAGGATGTGCTAAGGCCAATTTTTATCTCAGCTTTGTAAAAGGACCCAATTCCAAGAAAACAAGAGTGTCACAGCATAGCATGTAGGAACATGAAACATAAAGCCATAAATTATAGAAGAAGTGTGTATAAAGTCATATTAAACTTTCTGAACCAATAGTGTAAAAACCCTTTATAGAATTCTTAGTATCTGGTATTGGCTGTGCGACGTGAACATGAGCCCTTTAAATTGGCCTGTGTATCCTGGTAGTGGGGACAAAGGCAAAAGAAAATTATCATCATTGTTAACTCTACTTTTTTGTCAGATTTAAGGGTTCATTTGATAAAGTGCATTAAATGCAGGAATTCATTCATAATTCATGTTAAAATGCACTAACTTCACTAAAGAGCACTTATGTGTTACTGACATCAGGTAAAATGTATAGGCAATGCATAAAAAAGTTAATGTGAGTGTATTTCTTCATAAAGGCAGTTAATAAATCCCAATACATAAAAATATACATGAGGTGCAAATGAACCGTGGGTCAGCTAACATCTTTTTAAATTTTAGCATTAGTGACTGGAGACTCTGAGCTCCGTAGACTCTGAGGTCGCGTCATTCAGCAAGGAATTCAAGTGGGAGAGGAAACTGGGAGGGGGGAAGGGATAGGATCTACCCGAGGATGAGATGGAACTTAATAGTAAAGGCTATTGTCCCATTAAAAATGGAGGGCTAGTAGGGGCAGGCCAAGAGCATAGGTTACTGATGCTGTTTGGATTGTTAGCAACATTGCAAGTGATATAATTAACATTCAAGGCATAGCACAGATTATGAAGTTTATCATAGTATGTCAATCATTTTTGGTAACTCAAGGTGAGTCACATTGAGATTAAATCGCTTGTGCTGGGCTATCCTCATATCCAGGGGCACTCTACTGATTAGTGCCACTGAATATCAGCACTAACCACTAAACTCAAAAGTGGCTCTTTCCTCACCATTCTTGAGGCGGAGTTGGCATTTGGATGGTCAAGTGTCGATATTCAGCATTTAACCACCTAAAACCAGACAAATCGGACCCCACAGAACACAAACTTAACTTTATCCAGTTTCACTTAGGAGTTAAGTGCTGAACATTGCACTTAATGGGATAAGAGAGATCATAAGTACATAAGTACATAAGTAATGCCATACTGGGAAAAGACCAAGGGTCCATCGAGCCCAGCATCTTGTCCACGACAGCGGCCAATCCAGGCCAAGGGCACCTGGCAAGCTTCCCAAACATACAAACATTCTATACATGTTATTCCTGGGATTTTGGATTTTTCCAAGTCCGTTTAGTAGCGGTTTATGGACTTGTCCTTTAGGAAACCGTCCAACCCCTTTTTAAACTCTGCTAAGCTACTTAAACCCGGAAATTCAATATCGAGGCCCAGACATGGCCTAGCATTGAATATTTGGGCATAATGCTGACTGCCACCAGCTAAATATTAATCTCTAAATTTGTACTTGAGGCATAAGTGACTTGACCGAGATAAGTAACACAGTTAAGACCTGAAATGCCTAGTGCACCCCCAAGTTAATCTTGCTCTCTTCCTCCCCTCTCCCATTAAAAAAAGTCAGTTCTGTCTATGCCACTGTCTCTAACCAAGCGTAGTTTCCAGTGCAAGCAAAATATGTAATTATCCTGATTCTTAGACTAACATACGCATGCATATGCTACACATATTTACTAGGAATATCCTAAAACTACACTGTTTTGAGGACTGTAAGATAATGGATTTAGATGGTCACTGCTGTAAAAGAGAGGCCTGATCTGGATTTTAACCCGTCAAGTCCGCAAAGTATGGTGGACTACCAGATTTGCTTTTTGCCTTTCCTATTTCCATGTTAATTCATTCTCAGTCAAAATAAAATTCTGGAGAGAGTTGAAATGATACTGATAGATCTCTAATTGTGACTGCATACTGTTCAAGGGCATAGCAATAACAATATTAATAATAATATTGATTTCACAGTAACCTTAGTAAAACAAACAACCTATTGATTTTGGATGTTGATATTCTGTTAGTGGAAGGAATTTGTGAAGTAATCTAAATTTGATTGACAGATATACCATGATTGTGATGAGAGATTGCGTATTCTTTCATCTTATTTCCTGTAATATATGTTTATACAGTATAAAGTAATCCCTGGTGGCTGCCGAAAAGATGCAGGACAAACAAGGATTTGTTGCCTCCAGATCCATTAGGATATTACAGCAGTGTTTGACACTGTCCACCATGGCTTGTTGCCCCATTTGCAATCAATAAGCCTGTACAACACAACGATGAACTGATTTACTACGTATATCAGTGATAGAATTCAGTAGGGTTAATTTTCAGGCACAATGGTCACAAGAGAAATTTAAACACCAGACATAGCAATCAAATTAATATGTATATTTGGTGCCATTTTCATGTGAAATCCATTTTTGTTAGAACTTAGGAATTGAGATGGCCAGGTTTAGATGTGTAAATGTGCACTAGTATTTTAGAAAAGGATCTGCTGACATAGAGCCTTTTCAAAACTACATGCCAGAATGAATGTGTACAGTCCCCCTCATTCTATAAAAGTCACAAAAAATTCACACAAATTTAGGTGCCGTCTCGATTTGCTCACACAATTTAATAGAATAACGAGCCAATTACTGGCAATAATTGGCTTTTTCAACAAGCAATTCTTGACACTTAATCCCTGTGTTTACAAAGCCGCATAGCAATTCTCACACAGCCCATTCAAAATGAATGGGCTGTGTTGGCATTAGCACACTGGTAGCTAGTGCGGCTTTGTAAACAGGGGTGATTAAATTTAATTGGGACTTAGCCACATAAAGAGGTTCTTTTACTAAGGTGCTCTGAAAAATGGCCTGCAGTGGTATAGGCATGAATTTGGGGAGCGCAGAATCATTTTTTAGTGCACCTGCAAAAAAGGCCTTTTTAAAATTCTTGTAGAAAATGGACATGCGGCAAAATGAAAATTGCCACACTTCCATTTTGGGTCTGAGACCTTTCTGCCAGTCATTGACCTAGTGGTAAAGTCTCACGCGGTAACCGAGCGGTAATGACCTACACGCACCAAGTGCAACTTGGCGCATGTCCAATACATGTGGCAGAAAATAAAATTATTTTTCGGCCGCGCATATTGGACGTATGCCAAAAATGAAATTACCGCAAGAGCCATGTAGTAGCCATGCAGTAACTCCATTTTGGCGTGCGTTGGACATGAGTAGACACGCAGCTTAGTAAAAGGTCCCCAAACTTAGGCATGGGATCTGCACATAAAATTTATACATGGTCTGAAAAAGGGGCACGGAAAATGGGAGGGTAATGGGTGTTTTGGGGCAGACTGGGGACATGGCTTTGAGTTACGTGTGTAATTGTAGATTAACAGTTCTCCATGTATAAATTTAGGCAAGGGTATTTGCACCATGTTTTCATTGGTGCTAATAATGGCACCTAAATTTCACATGACCTCTTCACTTAAGCATTAATTCTATAAACCATGCTGAATTTTAGGCATGGCTTATAGGATACAACTTACGTGGGTTTTCTTCAGCGTCAATTTTTAGGTTCCATATAGAATCAAGCCCAGTATGTGTTGGCTATATGCAATGGGAGCATCCATTTTACAATTGTCAAGTCTAAAATATCAATGGAGGCAACAAGACAACATACTTATCTATGTGTTGGCACTTGCATGTACATATCGGTATTTCAGAATAATGTCGACACATAGATCTGTATGTGGGCCATTTTAAAAACCTACATATCTATATGCATTCAGTTAAGGACAGAGTCCACAATCATTCAGCAGAATCAATTTTTTTGGGAGGGTGGGAAACAGGGAATTAAGGGGGCAACCTTGCCTATTCTCTCCTGTTGAGTGCTGCTGGGTGCAGTTGTAAATCCTAATATTCTGAACAGTTAGTATAGACATGTATTTTCATTCTAAAATTGGAAATGTAGGTGTATTTATTTATGTATCAAATTTATCCAAAACATCTAGGTGGGTTACAACTTATGCTCATAAAAAATAAAAACACAACTCAAAAATAGTAGACATACAACAAAACATATACACAACATACAACAGTTCCTCATTTGTTCGGGAAGGCATTTCACTGAATGACTGCAGTTAGCTTATTAGAGGACTCTGTTTCTTTTTTTTTCCAATTAAGTCAACTGTTTTTTAAACATTAATAAATGAAATGTGGTGCATTTCTAGAGGAAGAGTGATCCAAATACTTGGTCCAACTACAAAAATATACGGAACCAAACTTCCTTCCAGATGGACCTGCCAAAAGGACGGGACATGCAAAAGGCACTGGCCTTGTGATCTCAAATCTTTTAGAGGACGATAAGCTTTCAAGCTGTGTACAATGGCCAATGCAGCATCATTATATAAAGCCTTAAAAACTAATATCAAAATTTTACATTTGATACGCCAGACAATAGGAAGCCAATGGAGCTTAATAAGCTGTGGGGTTACATGATCAACCCTACTCATACCGGCAGTCTCTCGAGGCGCAGAATTCTGGGCATCCTATAAAGCTCTCAATTATGTTTGTGGAGAACAATAAAAGAGGGCATTACAGTAGCCCAAATGGGGCAAAAATATAACTGTGGGGAGGGGTGGGGTGCTGCTGAGCTTAGACGCTGAGCTTCCACTGACATCATTACAAATTAAAGCATCCAGCTACATCCATCTTTTTAAAACCACTGGATTAATCCCCTCACAATAGCAGATCATACACTGCGACATCTAAATCAGGTAAAAGGCACATAATTGAGCCTACCTCACCAAAAAAGACTTGACTCCTAGGCCTGATGATCCAACATCGTCAACCATCTTGGAGGAGCTGTGCTCCTTAAAGGACATGCTATCAGACACCAAAGAAGATATTGGCAAAATAAAAGATGACATTTCAGAGATGGCACAATTCAACACGTGCATTGAAATGCAAGAATGTAAGCAGTCGGTAGCAGAAGAAAACATAAAATTACTACAAAAACACTGTAAACAAATCTCGCTTTTGGAGAAAAAAATAAAAGACAGCAATAATAGGGCAAGAAGGAATAATATCAGGATCCTAGATATCCCTGAAAGTCCTGAAGGCACCAATATGGTTAAATACCTGGAAGACCTCATTCCTTCTTTACTGGTTCTCTGCTTCGGCCGCACATTTGAAACAGATCGTACACACCGTGTTCCTTCTCATTGAGGCCCATAGAATGCATATCCTCATCCTATAGTCCTCTGTGTGATCCGATATAACCATGTGGTGGACATCATGCAGCATGCTCGGCTCAGAGCCCCAGTTAAGATCAAGAGTAATACTATATAATTTTTGCCTGATCTACACAAATCACTGCATAAGTGCATAAGTATTTCCATTCTGGGCCAGACCAAAGGTCCATCAAGCCCAGCATCCTGATTCCAACAGTGGCCAATCCAGGTTACGGTTTATGGACTTTTCTTTTAGGAAGATAAACAAACATTTTAAAACCTCACTAAGCTAACTGCGTTTACAACATTCTCTGGCAACGAATTCCAGAGTTTGATTATACATTAAGTGAAGAAATATTTTCTCTGATTCTTTTTAAATTTAACGCTTTGTGGCTTCATTGCATGCCCCTTAGTCCTAGTATTTTTGGAAAGAGTAAACAAATGATTCCCGTCTACCCATTCCACTCCACTCAGTATTTTATAGACCTCTATCATATCTCCCTTCAGCCATATTTTCTCCAAGCTGAAAAGTGCCTTAGTCTAGGGAAATCATCCCATTCCCTTTATCATTTTTGTCGCCCTTCTCTTTACCTTTTCTAATTCCACTATATCTTTTTTGAAATGCAGTGACCAGAATTGCACACAATATTTGAGATGTGGTCGCACCATGGTCCAATACAAAGGCATTATAACATCCTAATTTTTGTTTTCCATTCCTAGCCGCCATTGCACACTGAGCAGAGGGTTTCAATGTACCATCAACGATGATGCCTAGATCCCTTTCCTGGTCGGTGACTTCTAATGTGGAACCTTGCATTACATAGCTATATTTCAGGTTCCCCCTTCCCACATGCTTCACTTTGCACTTGCTCACATTAAACGTCATCTGCCATTTGGATGCCCAGACTCCCAGTCTCGTAAGGTCCTCTTGTAATTTTTCACAATACTCTTTTTTTTTTTTAATTTTATTTTTATTGAATTTTATAATACATTTAGTCATACAACATAAATGTCGGAAAAAGGGAAATAAAAATTATCAAATGTTGCAAATCATGAAATAATCCAGAGTACATTTAGACCACAATTTATCGGGCAAGAAACAAGGAAAAGAAAAAGAAAGAAAATATACAACATAATCTAAAGAGCGGTGTCATGCAATTACTCACAGCCGAATATCAGCGTGTCAAACCTATTGAACATTCAAGGTTGAGGTTCTCTACTTTCTCTAGAACTAATAAAGACCTTCATTTTTTGGGGTTCAAGAAACATATATGTGACTGAATCAATAGATATAATACAACGACATGGAAATTTTAAAACAAATAAAGCACCTAGGGCAATTGCTCTAGGTCTCAATCTCATAAATTCTCGTCTCCGCAATTGAGTATCTTTATTTAAATCTGGATATATGCGAACTTGTTCTCCAAGAAATTTCTCATTTAAGTGTTTAAAATATACTTTGAAAATATTATTTCTATCAAGTTCTATCGCAAATGATACCAAAAGGGTTGTCCTCTCCGTCACAGTGTCCAGTGAGTTCTCCAAAAAAGCTGTTAAATTTTCAAGCTGATTTTGGGCAGCCAAGGGGTCTAGTTTCTTAATCCCAGTTAAATATTGGACCTTATTAATAGGTGGAAAAGCCTCTGAAGGGATTTTAAGTATTTCCTGGAAGTATTTACGAAGCATGTCTATAGGTGAGGTCAAAGGAGCTTTAGGAAAATTTATAAAGCGTAAATTATTCTTCCTCCCCTGGTTGTCCAAGTATTCTATTTTCCTCTTCAATATATCCCTTTCTTTAGAGACCTCTCCTGAAAACAACTGCAAAGTAGAGAGTTCAGCCTTTAAATTGCTAACTTGATTGTCTTGAGCTTGAAATTTCTCCAGTAAATTCTGCTGGGATTGTTTTAAATCCGAAATTTCTTTAGTAAAAGAGTTAGTTACCTTTGTTAGTAGAGAATTCATTCCCTGAAGCACGTCCCATAGGGAATCCAAAGTTACAACAGCAGGTTTTATCATCTCCGAACCACTAGTAGTAGCTGTTCCCGAAAGCGTGGGGGTCGAGGTGGCATTAACCCTCCAACTTTCCGTTGTTCCCGCTATCGGGGCAAATATCGCCGAGGTACCTCCTAGTAGCGCTTGGTTACTCTCCTCTCCGGGAGTCGAACGAGGCGTTCCTGCCTCGGAGAAAAAGCTACTTCCGGGTCGCGGAGGTGCTGTGTTTTCGAGCGGGCTCAACGAGACCGCTCCTTCGCTGTGACCCAGGGAAACATCCGCGGGTCGATCCGAAGTGGGTATTTGCATAACTTGTGGGAGAATGCCAACTTGCTCCAGGGTCAGCTGCCGGGGAGCGGGGGTAATTCCAGGTACCGAGGAGGACGGTGCTCTGGGTTTCCCCTTCCTTTTCCCCATATCCTGGGGTAGGAGTTACTCGCCCAAAGATTTCCCTGTGCAGTCAAGAGCTCTCTCTCACACTTCCGCTCTAATCCGCCATCTTGCCCAGAAATGTCACTCTACAATACTCTTGCGATTTAACAACTTTGAATAACTTTGTGTCATCAGCAAATTTAATTACCTCACCAGTTACTCCAATCTGTAGGTCATTTATAAATATGTTAAAAAGTAGCAGTCCCAGAACAGACCCCTGGGGAACCCCACTATCTACCCTTCTCCATTGAGAATACTGACCATTTAACCCTACTCTCTGTTTTCTATCTTTTAACCAGTTTTTAATCCGCAATAGAACACTACCTCCTATCTCATGACACTCCAATTTCCTCTGGAATCTTTCATGAGGTACTTTGTCAAATGCCTTTTGAAAATCCAGTTACACAATATTGACCAGCAAACCTTTATCCACATGTTTGTTCGCCCTTCAAAGAAATGTAGTAGACTGGTGAGGCAAGATTTTCCTACACAAAATCCATGTTGGCTTTGTCTTATTAATCCATGCTTGTGTATATGCTCTGTAATTTTGTTCTTTATAAAAGTCTCTACCATTTTGCCTAGCACCAACATCATGCTCACTGGTCTATAATTTCCCAGATCACCTCTGGAACCTTTTTAAAATTTGGCAATACATTGGCCACCCTCCAATCTTCCAGTACCATCCTTAATTTTAAAGATTAATGACATATTATTAACAATAGTTCTGCACGTTCATTTTTCAGTTCTATTAGTACACTGGGATGTATATCATCCAGTCCAGTCGATTTACTACTCGATCTTTTCAAATGTCCCCATTACATCTTCCAGACTTACAGAGATTTGATTCAATTTCTCTGATTTGTCAGCTTAAAACACCATTTTTGTAATTGGTATCTCTCTCACATCTTCCTTGGTGAAGACCAAACCAAAAAATTAATTTAATCTCTCCACTATGGCCTTGTTTTCCCTGAGTCCCCCTTGTACCCCTCTGTCATCTAGTGGTCCAACTGATTCTTATGCTGGCATCTTGCTTCTAATATACCTGAAAACACTTTTACTACCTGTTTTCTCCTCCAACGCAATCTTCTTTTCAGAATTCCTGTTTGCCTTCCTAGTCAAACGAAGCAAACACCCACAGAAGGTGAGCTCTCCACAGGAAAACCAACGAAAGGCAAAACACACAGTGGATCCAAAAAAAGGTCCTCTCACAATGAGTGTCTTCCTGAACAAGGTCTTTATTAACAGTAGCAGAATTGACCCAACACGTGACGTGTTTCGGCCGTGAGGCCTGCGTCAGGGGTCTATAAAATAATATACATAGACATGCATAAAAATACAAATATAATTAAAAACATAAATAAAAATAAAAACATGAACATACATCTAAACCTTCCTAGTCAGTCATCTGCCATTTGGATGCCCTGTACAGGTGATTTGCTACTCTTCAATTTGTCAAATTGCGCCTCCAGGTTTATAAAGATTTTGTTCTGTTTCTCTGACTCGTCAGCTTTAAATACCATTTCTGGCACTGGTATCTCTCCAAAATATTCCTCGATAAAGACTGACGCAAATAATTCATTTAATCTCTCCACTATGGCTTTGTCTTCCCTGACTGCCTCTTTTACCCCTCGGTCTAGTGGTCCAACTGATTCTTTTGCCGGTTTCTTACTTTTAATATACCTAAAAAACGTTTACTATTTGTTTTTGCTTCCAACCCAATCCTCTTTTGAAAGTCCCTCTTTGCCTTTTTAATGAGCACTTTGCATTGGACTTGCCATTCCTTATGCTGTTTCTTATTATTTTCAGTTGGATTCTTCTTCCATTTTCTGAGGATTTTCTTTTAGCTCTAATAGCTTCCTTCACCTCACTTTTTAACCATGCTGGCTGTTGTTTGGTCTTCCTTCCTCCTTTTTTAATACACAGAATATATTTGGTCTGGGCTTCCAAGATGGCATTTTTGAACAGCATCCACACCTGATGTAAATTTTTGACCTTCGTAGCTGCTCCTCTAAGGTTTTTTTTTCCACTGTTCTTCTCATTTTATCATAGTCTCCTTTTTGAAAGTTAAATGCTGACGTTTGTGCGTATTTACTTCAAAGCCGATATAAAATCTGATCATATTATGATCATTGTTATCAAGTGGCCCCAGCACCATTTCCTCCTGCACCAAATCATGCGCTTCAGTAAGGACTAGGTCTAGAATTTTTCCTCCTCTTGTTGACTCCTGTACTAGCTGCTCCATAAGCATTGCACAACACCATTGTAACTCCACCAAAATGTAAATTGTAAACCACTTTGAACCAAAAATTGTTTTTGGATAATAGTGGGATACAACAATACATAAATAAATAAATAAAACAAGGAATTTTACCTCCCTAGCATGCCCTGATGTTACACTCACCCAGTCAATATCGGGGTAATTTAAATCACCCATTATTATTGTGTTACCTAGTTTGTTAGCCTCCCTAATTTCTGTTAACATTTATACATCTGTCTGTTCATCCTAGCCATGTGGATGGTAGTACACTCTTATCACCATTGTTTTCTCCTTTACACATGGAATTTCAATCCATAGGGATTCCAAGATGTGTTTTGTTTCCTGCAGAATTTTCAATCTATTTGATTCAAGACCCTCCATAGCATACAATGCTACTCCTTCACCAATTTGATCCACCCTATCACTACAATATAATTTGTACCCTGGAATGACAATGTCCCACTGGTTATTCTCCTTCTACCTCTTTCCAACATGCATCACTTTGCACTTGTTCACATTAAATGCCATCTGCCATTTGGATGTTCAGTCTCTCAGTCTTGTAAGGTCCTCTTGCAATTTTTCACAATCCTCTTGCACTTTAATAACTTTGTGTCTTCGGCAAATTTAATTACCTCACTAGTTATTCCCATTTCTAGATCATTTATAAAAGCAACGGTCCCAGTACAGAACCCTGGGGAATCCAACTATCTACCCTTCTCCACTGAGAATACTGACCATGTAACCCTACTCTCTGTTTTCTATCTTTTAACCAGTTTTTAATCCACAATAGGACATTACCTCCTATCCCATGACTTTAATTTCCTCAGGAGTCTTTCATGAGGTACTTTGTCAAATGCTTTTTGAAAATCCAGATACACAATATCAACTGGCTCACCATTATCCACATGTTTGTTCACCCCTTCAAAGAAATGTAGTAGATTGATGAGGCAAGACTTCCCTTCACTATATCCATGTTGGCTTTGTCTCATTAATCCATGCATGTGTATATACTCTGTAATTTTGTTCTTTATAAAAATCTTTACCATTTTGCCCAACACTGACATCATGCTCACTGGTCTATAATTTCCAGGATCACCTCTGGAACCCTTTTTAAAAATTGGCGATACATTGGCCACCCTCCAATTTTCCAATACCATCCTTGATTTTAAAGATACATTACATATTACTAATAATAATTCTGCAAGTTCATTTTTCAGTTCTATCAGTACTCTGGGATGTATACCACCCAGTCCAAGCTTACAGAGATTTGACTCAGTTTCTCTGACTTGTCAGCACTGAATACCATTTCTGGCATTTGTATTCCTCTCATACCTTCCTCATTGAAGACCGAAGCAAAGAATTCATTTAATCTCTCCGCTATGGCTTTGTTTTCCCTGAGTGCCCCTTTTACCCCTCTGTCATCTAGTGATCCAACTGATTCTTATGCCAGCTTCTTGCTTCTAATACACCTAAAAAATTTTTTACTATGTGCTTTTGGCCTCCAATGCAATCTTTTCAAAGTCCCTTTTGCCCTCCTTATCAGCACTTTGCATTTGACTTGCCATTCCTTATGCTGTTTGTTATTTTCAGTCAGATCCTTCTTCCATTTTCTGAAGGATTTTGTTTGAGATCTAATAGCTTCCTTCACCTCACTTTTTAATCATGCCAGTGGCCTTCCTTCTTCCTTTTTTAATACATGGAATATATCTGATCTGGGCTTCCAGGATGGTATTTTTGAACAGCGTCCACGCCTGTTGTAAATTTTTGACCTTTGCAGCTGCTTCTCTATTTTTTTTTTTACCATTCTTCTCATTTTATCATAGTCACCTTTTTAAAAGTTAAATGCTAACTTTTTGGATTTCCTGTATTTGTTTACTCCAGAGATTATATAAAATCTGATCATGTTATGATCATTGTTGTCAACTGGCCCCAGCACCATTACTTTTGCACCAGATCATGGTGCTCCACTAAGGCTAGGTCTAGAATTGTTCTCCTTCTTGTTGGTGCCTGAACCAGCTGCACCATAAAGCAGTTCTTGATTTCATCAAGGAATTTTACCTCCCTGGCATGCCCTGATGTTATATTTACCCAGTCAATATCAAGATAATTTAAATCATCCATTATTATTGTGTTGCCCAGTTTATTAGCCTCCCTAATTTCTGATAACATTTCTACTCTGACTGTTCACCCTGGCTAGGTGGAAGGCAGTACACTCCTAACACTATCCTTTTCCCCTTTACACATGGAATCTCTATCCATAGGGATTCCAAGATGTCCTGTAGAATTTTTAGTCTGTTTGATTGAAGACCCTCCTTAACATATAATGCTTCCCCTCCACCAATTCGATCCACCCTATCACTGCGATATAATTTGTACTCTGGTATGACAGTGTCCCACTGGTTATCCTCCTTCCACCAGGTCTCAGAGATGCCTACTATATATACCTTTTCATTTCATGCAATGTATTCTAACTGTCCCATCTTATTTCTTAGGCTTCTGATATTTGCATATAGACATTTCAAACTGTGTTTTTTGTTCCTATTTATACCTTGATCAGCATTTGACAGTGATTGTTACGAAATGCATAGCCACCCACCTGGGGATACTCTGTGGACACTTAGAGGGTCTATACTCAGTACAGCTCAAGTCCACCTGCATCTGCCACTCGTTCTCTACACTGGCACCCTCCTCCCACCAACTGGGTCACAACTACCACTGGGCGAGTCTCCTGCTCTTAAAGTATTCTCAGTAATTTCTAGGTTACTGAGGGCCACATTCCCAGAGGTCCCACAGTTCCCAGAAAGCACTCACAGCTCCAACACACAAACCACCAGGATTCTCTATCAGTCCAGACAGGCAGAACAAACAAATGTGTTTATTCTCAGAACTTGGAACAGTGGACAAAAAAATGTGCATTTAGCAAACAGTAACAAGTATTGAAAAATGGATCAATTAGAAAACTAACTAAACATTTGCTTCTTAGAAAGTACCTGGGGAGATCAGGAAGTATATAGCTGTTCACCAGTTATCATATATAGCTGCTGTTTTTTTTTTTACAGGGCTTCAGCAAAGTGCTCACTCTGTCTCTTCTTCTGAGCTGAAACTGAACTCAAAACCAGTAAAATCCAAATGAAATGAGCTCCTGGGCCAATCAGAGCCCAGTCAACAAGATTTCTAATATATACTGTTTCTTGCTTCCTGTTTGTGTTGAACTAAAGAAAAAACACTAAGTTCTCTGTAACAGCTTTACAGCAAAGAAACATCACCTGCTGGCCAAATAGGAGCAATACACTTCAGAACAAAATCAATACAGGATAATATCCAATACATTTTACAGCTTAAAACACACTGTTTCTTCACAGAGATAATTTGCAGACTTGAAAATCTATCTGCTTTTTATTTAAAGACACCTTGTCTAGCAACTGTTGGCCTTCTTCCAGTTTCTAATTTAAACGCTTTTCTTTCACCTTTTTAAATGCTGTTGCCAGTAGCCTAGTTCCATCCTAGTTAAGGTGGAGACCACCATTTTGGAATAGGCTTCCCCTTCTCCAGAATTTTGCCCAGTTCCTAACAAATCTAAAAGCCTCCTCCCTGCACAATCACCTCATCCACATATTGAGATTCCGGAGCTCTGCCTGTCTGTTGAGTCCTGTGCATGGAACAGGGAGTGCTTATGAAAATGGTATCCTACAGGTTCTGGATTTGAGCTTTCTACCTAAGAACCATTATGTTTCCAGAACCTCCCCCACATTTGCCTATGTAATTGGTAACCATGTGAACCAAGACAGCAAACTCCTCCCCTGCACCATCTAAAATCTGATCTATGTGCAGGCAGGCAAGTGACAAGCAATCCACACATCCACCAGCCACCCCGTTATTTACATTCCTAATGATTGAATGTCCAACTGCAACAACAGTCCTAACCCTTCCCTCCTGGGCAGAAGCCTCTGGAGACATATCCTCACTGTGAGAGGATGTTGCATCCCCTGGAGGGCAGGTCCTGGCTACAGGATCACTTTCTGACTCTCCACAGAGGTTGCCAGACTGGAGGTGGGACTTCTCTACTATGTTCCTGGTCTGTTATTCTAGCTTCCACAGATCAGACCCACTCCCTGAGTGCTAGGAATTCTTTGCACCAAGCACACGCATATGACTTCTCACAAACTGGGAGGTAATCAAACATTTATTTATTTATTTTTGTTACATTTGTACCCCGCGCTTTCCCACTCATGGCAGGCTCAATGCGGCTTATATGGGGCAATAGAGGGTTAAGTGACTTGCCCAGAGTCACAAGGAGCTGCCTGTGCCGGGAATCGAACTCACTTCCTCAGTTCCCCAGGACCAAAGTCCACCACCCTAACCACTAGGCCACTCCTCCACTCTGTGACACTCAGTGCAAAAGGATGGAGAGTCCCCATCTCACTGCTGGACTGATGCCTGCATCTAATTAGTCATGATTTCTTAATTAAGTTGCTAATGGAGTGGGAATATATATATATATATATATATATATATATATTAAAGTCTCCTAATATTTCTTGTTATATGCTATGCTAATATTTAGTTGTTCTTATTACTATTGTTTAAATGTTATTAGTAGATCCCCCTCTATGGGTCTAAGTAGACTGTATTTCTAAGAGCTAATTACTGGCTAATAGATATGCCCTAATTAAATTTATAGCCTCCTAATTGGTTCAAGGGCCAATAAATCAGAGGTCAGGCCAGAGGTGGGTGAAGGCTGGGTAGTTATAGCCTGCAGATTCCAAACTGGCAGCTTCAGGGTATGCAATATTGTTTGGTCGTGCTTTCTTTACCTCTCCTTTGTTTCCTCCTTTTTGCCTTTCTGGAGAGTGTCCAGTCACCACAAGCCTATGAGTGAGGCCTCGTCCTGTTTACCTGTCTATGTAGTTATTAGGATTCATTTACACCCCTCCCCCTTTTTGAAGAAATTCACCCAATGTGGTACACAGCAAGAATAACCAGGACATTGGCAAAAGGGGCACTTTTACTAAGCTGCAGTAAAAAGTAGCCTTAGTATGCTATTACACGGGTTATTTCCTCACGCTAAGACAATTTTTAACGCAGCTGTATGGGTTTTTCGTAGTAATGGCCATGTGCTAATGTTATTAGCGTAGCTCTTACTGCCAGCCATTTTTTTGGCGGTACGGCCTCATGCGCTGTGTGCTAATCAGTTAGCACCAGGGGCGTAGGTACGTGGGGCCACGGGGGCATGGGTCCCCACAGATTACACCCTGGTCCCCTCTACATTTGACCCCCTCCACCACCGCCCACCCCTCTGCCCCACCGCACCGCCCCATCACTCCGCCGTATCAGGTACCTTGTTTGCTGGCGGGGGTCCCCAATCCCCGCCAGCCAAAGAGTCTTTTTCAGTGCCGGTCGACTCCGACGCCTTCGTGGTGTGATCATCTGTTTCTGATGCCTTACGTCCTGCACCAGCCCCATGCAGGACGTAAGGCGTCAGAAACAGATGATCACACCACGAAGGCGACGGAGTCGACCGGCACTGAAGTAGACTCTTCGGCTGGTGGGGATTGAGGACCACCGCCAGCAAACAAGGTACCGGATGCGGCGGCGGGGCAGGCGGTGGTTGCAGTGGTGGCAGTGGTGGTGGCAGCGGCAGCAGCGGGGGGGGGGGGTGTCCAAAGTGGATGGGGGGAGACGGCGGGAGGAGGCGGCTAAACAGTGCCCCCACCTCGGGGTCTGGCCCCCCCTCCCGCCGAGGTCTGGCTACGCCCCTGGATAGCACAGTTACAATAATATGAGCTAACTGATTAGTGTAGGAATGTCCACTCTCTGCTCCCTGACATACCCTCTCAATTTTTTTTAAGCATGAGGTTAGCACGCACATATTTGGCAGTTACCACAGGATGCCTGAACATGTCTGGTGATGCAACATTTTATAAGCTGCATTAGGTGCACATTAGCACCTAAGGCAGCTCAGTAAAAGGGCACCTAAATGATTACAACAGTAAAATAATAAAAGAAGAAAACAATTTTCAAATGACAGCACATAGTATGCAATTCCCAATGTTAACACAGCACTCACCAAAACATCTTAGTCAGTATAGAAGGTAAATAGTGGGGGGAAACATAATTATTTATTGAGATTTATTAACTACCTTTATGAACAGATTCACCCAAGGCAATCTACATCAGGTACAGCTTGACAACAAACTTACAATTTTGTTAACAGCATAACAATTGTGAAATTATCAAACATAAGCATAAATTGATATCTAGTTGTGCTTTCTATCAGGGGCGTAGCTAGGTGGGGCCATGGGGGCATGGGCCCCTGCAGATTTAGCCCTGGCTCCCTGCTTTCACCCTCCCCTGCCGCCGCCATCAGGTACTTTTGCTGGCGGGGTTCCCCAACCCCCACCAGCCGAAGTCCTCTTCAGCACCGGTCCCTGGCGCATTGCTGATCTGGATTCTGTTTCTGTGAGTCCTAACGTCCTGCACATAGGAACGTGCAGGATGTCAGGACTCACAGAAACAGAATCCAGATCGGCGAACGCGCCAGACTTGGAGACCGGCGCTGAAGGGGACCGGTTGGCGAGGTTGGGGACCACCGCCAGTAATGGTACCTGGTGGTGGCGGGGGATGGTTGGTGGTGGCAGGGGAGGGTTGGCGGGAGGGGAGTTGAAAGGGAAGGGGAAGGGAGGTGGTGCTGGTGCCTGGGGGGGGGGGGGGGGGGTCAAAAGTGGCAAGGGGGTCGGCGGCACCAGGGGGTGTTAAAATGTGCCCCCTCACCTCGGGCTCTGGACCCTTCTCCTGCTGAAGTCTGGCTACGCCCCTGCTTTCTATAGAAACATTTTTATGCTGTTGTTTCTTCCAATACTACTATTTTGTTAATGTACATTTTATAAATAATTTTAGGGACCTTATACTAAAAAGTGTTAAGGCATTAACGTGTGGTTAGCATATACAAACAGGCTACCACAGAAATGTGTTAAAATATTTTCCAGTATTTTGCCTATTTGTGTGCACTAACCTGCATGTCACTGATTTTTGGGAGGGGTGGGTCATGGGCAGAGAGGGGGCATGAAAGTGTTAACCAGCTAGATGGTAAGTGCTCCCATGTTAGCTGTAAGCAGGTACCATGCACTAATGATAGTAGTGCGTGACCTGCAATAAAACATATTTTAAAAGCTTCCACAAAAATGCTGCGTTAAATCTGAGCTGAGCTGATGGTAAAATCCTGTGCTGCAATCCAGATTCTAGTGCATTTTATTAAGAGGACCCCTTTATTAGATATTCTATATACATACAGAAATAATAACATATAAATACAGTGCTTATTTTACAGATCATATAAGCAGCAACAACAGTCACTGAAAGTGTATATCTTGTTTTACAAAGTGATTTCAACACTCATTTCTTAAATATACATCTGCGGTGATTTTGCTTCACATTTGTGTGGTGTATTTCCTGAAAATAAATATTTTAGCAAGCAGAATATTTTCTCTAAAGAGTTAACTAACTCTCTATATTCCTAGGGCACAGTTGGCAAGTCCTCAATATGTGTCCCTGATTCTGACTTTATTGCTTATTTGTTTAGTCTGATGGGAATATAGCCTTATCTATTGTGTGAGGAGAAAGAAAAAGGATTTTGAGCTCCCATGGGTAGAAAGGAGTTTTCATTGGCATTTTGCTGAAATATTAAAGGTGAAGTAGATTTAGAGGGACATGCGGTAAAGGCTGTCACTGTGATCAGAGAAGCATTGAAGTGAGGAAAGGGACAGCTAAGTGTGTAGGTGGAAAGAAAGCACATTTGCGGAAACGTATGAGCAGCCAAAGATATGAATTGGTTGCAGATGGGAGCTGGCAAGGAAGAAAAGTGGAATAAAATTATATTGACATTGCTGTGATTCCTAAAGTCCAAGGCAAGACCATTACTATTGTTGTATAGCCAGCAGGGAGGTGCTGTCAAGGGGAGAAAGGAGAGTGTAGTTTTTATTTAGGTAACTGATATTGAATTTCCTTCTGCAGTCACTATATGGAAAAAGTATTTTTGCCATCATCATCATCATACTTTAATAGTCAATATATTTGTAATGTTAATAATACTGAAAATTATTTATTATTTTTGTAAACCCTTGTCTCAGGTAGTCCACTACACGTGACTCTTACCCCCCCAAAGACTCGCTGCATATTTGTTTTTCTTGGTCCTCTTTCATTCAGCATATGCCCACTCTCCTCCAAGGAGATGGTTCTTTCTAGTTCAGGTATTGAATCTATGTTTCATCACAAAATGGCACACTGATGAGTTGTACAAAACATGTACTGTTTTGAGGTAGACACCTGAGGGCTGTACAGCATTAAGGAGACCTATAACTAAAGCTTACCTTGCACTGACAGAATTAGTGCTTGCTGAATGATAGGAAGCTCATAGGTTTAAAATGAGCTTCGTATAATTTAGAGTGTGCTAATTCAGTTAGTGCATGCTAAGCTTTAGTAAAAGAGCCCTTAAAGAGGATGGAATTTCTGATTTGACTTCTTTTTTGGAAATTGCTCAGGACAATTTCACTGAACCCTCTACTTTACTGGTGTCTCTTACTTCAGAACTGCAGAAAGTATTGGTTTTGAAAACATATTTTATTATTTATTTATGGTACTTGTACCCTGTATTTTCCCAAAGAAGTTCAGTGTCAATGTGGCTTACATCAAACTTTAAAAAGAAAGATTATTTTGTGTGGGAAACTTCAAGTATTTCCTGATGTCACTAGGGCTACTCAGTTTAGGCATAGCACCTCCCTGCTGGCTATGCAACAACAACAGTAATGGTCTTGCCTTGGACTTCAGAGATCACAGGAATGTCAATATAATTTTATTCCACTTTTCTTCCTTGCCAGCTCCCATCTGCAACCAATTCATATCTTTGGCTGCTCATACGGGGATCGAGTCAGTCTGGATTTTTGGATTTTCCAGATTATCAAGCAGCCTTTCTGCACCACTCACCTAGGCCCCCAAGGCTCCCCTCCCCGTGGCTACACCCCCTTTTCTTCCCTCCCCTTCTCCACACGATCCGGCATCTTTCCCCCCACTCCCAGCCCTGCCCTCTTGCTCCCACTCTAACCTCAAGTCCTGAAGTCTTTGCAGTGCCAGCAGTCAGTGCCAGCCTTACTCACTGGCTGCCTCCGGCATGCACTAGGCCTTTCCCTTCTGATTCGTACCACCCCTTTTGATGCAACTTCCTGTCTTCAGAAGGATCAGAGGGGAAAGTCCTGGTGCATGCCAGAGACAACTGACACCATGAAGACTTCAGGGCTTGAGGTTAGAGAGGGAGCAAAAGGGCAGGGCTGGGAGTAGGGGTAAAGATGCCAGATTGTGCGGGGAAGGAGGTGGAGGTGTGGTCACCGAGGGGGCCTGGGAGAGTGAGTTAAGGATCATGCAGGGAAGTAGAGCACACAGGGCTGGGAGAGAAGCTAAATTATGTGGAGGGGAGGGAAGTGGGAGTCCAGATTCTTGGGCAGTTTTCTGGATTATTGGGTGGTTGACATGAAAACTATAAGGGTCTGAATTCTCAGGTGATCTGGATTTCTGGACTTCTACTGTATTTTTATTTTTTACTCACATTTTTTTCAGTAGTAGCTCAAGGTGAGCTACATTCAGGTACACTGGGTATTTCTCTGTCCCAGGAGGGCTCACAATCTAAGTTTGTACCTGAGGCAATGGAGGGTTAAGTGACTTGCCCATGATCACAAGGATCAGCAGTGGGATTTGAACCAGCCACCTCTGGATGTCAAGGCCAGTGCTCTAACTACTAGGCCACTCCTCAACTCCACTTTTAGTTTTGTCAGGAGACCTCAAGGTGTACACGTCCACTAAGTTACTACCCTCCCAATTGTCACTAAATGCCTGCTGTAAGAATGTATTCCCTGAGTTGTCAGGGCAACCAGCAGGCACATGCCTGCCTGCATCAACATTCATCCTCTGAAACCTGGAAACCTCACACCCCAGCAGCCACACACAACCTTCTTTTAAAATACATTATTTCCCTCCAATACCCCTCATACCTTGCCAGGAGTCTCCAGCGCTGACATCTTCTTTTCCCCTGCTTTTTCTTTGCTGCACTTGCTGGCTGCGAACCAGCACTCCCTTTGCTGCATAGCTCTGCCTCTCTCCAAGAGCTGGTGCTACGTGCACACTCATGCACACTCAGCTCGCACTTGCCCTGCACCCTTCCAGATCTCAGCTTATCCTCTAGCACCTCCACCATCTTCGGGTAGGCCTCCCTGACTCTCCAGCATTGCCATCCCGCAAATCAAGAACTTGAATGGGATGAAGCAGGCACCATTTCCAGTGAGCCGACACCATTCCCAGGTGCACATGTGCACATACACAAAGACATCAGCGCATACTCACCCGTGGACACTGTAGGCCTTATAGTAGCAACTTCCACAGCTGTGAAATTTTCCCCTGCACCTACCAGCACCTGCCAACCTGAAGTGCCTTCATCTGTAATATCGGGAGCACTTCCAGGAGTTGGCCATCAATCCTGATGGCCCAATCAGCAGCACTCTAGGCTCCAACACTTCAAGGAGCCAAGAAGCCTTCAGCAACATCAGGAGCCCCAGAGCAATGGGTGAGCCATTTTTTTTTTAAGAAAAAAAGACAATTTTTTAAAATATGCACTCCTTTACACATGCAAATCCATCTCATGAATATTCATTTGGATATCCAGAAAGTATGACTGGCTGGTGTTCCTCCAGGACAGGATTAGCAATGGCTGGGTCAGAGTGTCTGGAAACAAATCATAGGCAAACCCAAAAGGTCCACTTCTTATTAGAAAGTTAGTAAAGATCCTTCACATGCAGTTCTCTTATATATTGGGAGTAACACTACCTCAGTTTCTTAAAGACAACCTAGTACTTACTGCTACATTTTCAGCTTTGTCTATTTTGGACAATTCCTTTGTGAACAATATTCAATCAACAAATTGCCTTCCCCTATAGTGGAACTCCGCTTTTCAAATAAGTGCTCATCCTGTAGCATGGCAGCTCTGGAGAGATGGCATGTCATGGATGATCAACATCTTCTTTCATTCACTTAACTGAGAAAACATTTTCACATTCTACTCTCTCAATGCTTCAAATGGATGCAACTATGCTCCGAGATTAAGGCCAGTGCAATACAGCTGCAAGCTCTCTCTGCCAATTCAAATACCTTTGAATTTTGCTCCACTCGGGCTTCTCATCCACCAACTGCTTCTATAAGCAGATTCATCTTTTGGGATGCTGTAGAAGCATGTCCACTCAACACTCCATTTGGGAGCATGAATATCAAGTTACAATCTCATCTCAACATTGGGTCTGTACATAGGCTGCAGTTGTCCTTTGCACTTCATCCGCCTCTATCACCCAATCCTTCTATTTTGTACTTCACTGGGTGATATGGTCTCCTGTCCAGATTTCCAAATGAAGCTTCTTCCTTCGAATGTGTGCTAGTCATGCCAGAACCACATAATCACTCTGAATCTCCTGCCCTTATACACAGCAATTTTGGGTCTCGGTTTTCACAGAATCCAACAAATTTGGGGCATTTCGGTTTCCTTGTCCTATGCCACCATCTTTTTATGGTCTTCTGCTCTTCTCCAGTCTTTAGAGGAAGGCAAAAAAAAAAAAGCTTTACTGTATTATGGTTACTATTTCTATACAAGATGTATTCTGTAATTGGACGTCTTTGAGCAATCTGAATGTTCATATGTGGTAGGCCTCCTTGTCCTTAATATACAAATATAAGACAATCCTCACTGAGAAACATAGTACCCATCAGAGGTTTAAGAAAATATGATCCCTTCTAAGAGACTACATTCACATGTCCTCATCTCTGGTAACAAGCTTATGAGCTGTCTGCACTTTGTTGTTTCTCTTTTGTCTCTATTGTATAATTGTGATTTTGTTCATTTGTTACTGTTTCAAGGACCATCCTTCCCTGCATATTTTTCTCATAACTTGAAAGTGTTATTGCTTTTTACTTACCTTACTATTTGAGTTGCTACACATATTCTCGCCATCTGGCTGTATGTGACTTTGATGTCTCGTTTGCATATGCATTTCTGTATTGTTAATGTTCATATAAAATCAAAATCAAAAGTTTTGAACTGAAAAAAAAGAAAGTTAGTAAAGAATCATTGCCTTAACAGCACTATTTCTTTTTTGCCTTCTGACAGAGTACTGCAATAATGGTATGGCTCTTAGTAAGAGCCAGAGACTTTACCCTCTTCCCCTTTAACCACAATAGCAAACACCTGCACAAAGAATTTTTCTCCAGTTGAAGTCTTCCCTTAGTGTCTGTTATAACCATGTCTACACATTTCCAAAATCATCCACTTACCTTAATTCCACTCCATTTGTTTTTTTTTCTAAAAATGTCCAGGTTTGATTGCCCATCCATTGAGGGCTCTGTAGATTGGGGTTGTAACTCATAGTTCATGTGTTCTGTCTGGGTATCTACTGGTATTTTCCTCCCCAGGTTTAAGGCAATACTTTATACTATGCCAGAGGAAGTCTTCTTCCAGTTTTGATTTCTCAAGGGCCAATAAGGAACTTGATCTTGGGGGATGTCAGATGTGGGAGTGACCCTATCTCCATCCTGTCTCGTACAGACACAGCAGCTGGGTTAGGAGCTGCCTCTGTGTCAATTTAAGTTCTGCCTGTTTTACATGTTTTCTTTTCTTAAAGATTTTTTTTGGCACAGGGCTCTTTATATGTGTAACTCCAGGATCTGGCCCACACTAGCTCAGTTTCTCTGGGCCCAGACAACTTCTCCAGGTCTCACAATCCTTTGACCTGGGGCACATTGTCAAATATCAGTTCTCTTCAACTCCTTCCACTCAGCTCTACTTCTACGTGCACAGTTATTTCTTTTACCAGTGGAGCTTGAGAGTGGGTTAATGGTCTGGAATACAGATCCAGGGCTTTGGGAAGTTAAGTGGGGCTTCTCAGTGAGGTCTTATCAGTCCAGAGAGCAAGCATATTCAATCCAACTTCAAAGAACCACTCTGTACTCCAATGATTTGATTTTATATGCCAAACTCAACTTTACTGAACTTTCTGCAACCAGCAGGCAAATCATATTATATATAACTCCATCTGTACAGCAGAACTCCTCCTGTCCATTCAGGACTGTGTATTAGAATCTCAATCTTTTTTTTTTCTTGATCTTTTTTGCAACTTTCAGTATTTACACATTTACAATATCTGTCCTTTACCCATCCCAGAGGCTGTAAATAATCCAAGGCTGCTCCTGAATTTCCCTGACCACAATCCACTTCCCTCAGTCACAGACCCTTGTGGCTGTGCTTCGTCCAGCAATGAACTTCTTGAGCTGCACCCGGGCAGGACTGCCAAGAGACATAGCTGGGCCTGGGGCAGAACTGGACCACCACCACACGTGCCACCCCACACCTGGGCCATCACTGCGCCACTACTCCCCCACACTCGGGCCACCGCCCCACACCTTTCTGTCTGCTCCCTCGCTCTGTCTTCTCCTGCGCTGCCCCGTCCATGCCAGGAGTCAGGATCTGGATGATTACATTAATGCGATATCATCATCCGGGTCTTGGGTGGCACACAGGAAAGGACAGATGAGGAAGCAGGCAGGAAGAAGCCTGCCAGTGACATGGCCAGGCCCCCCCTTGGAGGCCGGGCTCTGGGAATTTTGCATCCCTGCCCCCTCTCTCGGTGGCCCTTCACCCTGGCCTTGAAAAGGCTTCCCCTGTCCTGGTTTCTGTTTCTGGGCTGGGTTCCTCTTTACCAACCCTAAGCTCTCACACCTTCACAGTTGCCACAGTTGGAGGCAACAACTACTCCTCAATTCATCCCAAGTTTATTGAGCCACTTAGGGATCCCCTTCTCCTACAAGAGTCCTGGTGGGGGTACAGGCAACCAAAGAACCTATCACGTCTCCCCCCAACTCTAACATTTATTACCTTTTACTCCTACTACTACTACTTGACATTTCTAAAGCGCTACTAGGGTTACGCAGCGCTGTACAATTTAACATAGAAGGGCAGTCCTTGCTCAAAGGAGCTTACAATCTAAAGGACAAATGTACAGTCAGTCAAATAGGGGCAGTCTAGATTTCCTGAAAGGTATACAGGTTAGGTGCCGAAAGCAACATTGAAGAGGTGGGCTTTGAGCAAGGATTTGAAGATGGGTAGGGAGGGGGCTTGGCGTAAAGGCTCAGGAAGTTTATTCCAAGCATAGGGTGAGGCGAGGCAGAATGAGCGGAGCCTGGAGTTGGCGGTGGTGGAGAAGGGTACTGAGAGGAGGGATTTGTCCTGTGAGCGGAGGTTACGGGCGGGAACGTAAGGGGAATTGAGGGTAGAGAGGTAATGAGGGGCTGCAGACTGAGTGCATTTGTAGGTAAGAAGGAGAAGCTTGAACTGTATGCGGTATCTGATTGGAAGCCAGTGAAGTGACCTGAGAAGAGGGGTGATATGAGTATATCGGTTCAGGCAGAATATAAGACGTGCAGCAGAGTTCTGAACAGATTGAAGGGGGGATAGATGGCTAAGTGGGAGGCCAGTAAGAAGTAGGTTGCAGTAGTCAAGGCGAGAGGTAATGAGAGCGTGGACGAGAGTACGGGTGGTGTACTCTGAGAGGAAAGGGCGAATTTTGCTGATGTTAAAGAGAAAGAAGCGACAGGTCTTGGCTATCTGCTGGATATGCGCAGAGAAGGAGAGGGAGGAGTCGAAGATGACTCCGAGGTTGCGGGCAGATGAAACGGGGAGGATGAGGGTGCCATCAACTGAGATAGAGAGTGGAGGAAGAGGAGAAGTGGGTTTTGGTGGAAAGACGATAAGCTCGGTCTTGGACATGTTCAGTTTCAGGTGGCGGTTGGACATCCATGCAGCAATGTCGGCTAAGCAGGCCGATACCTTGGCCTGGGTCTCCGCGGTAATGTCTGGTGTGGAGAGATATAGCTGGGTGTCATCAGCATAAAGATGATACTGGAAACCTCCCCCAGAGAACCGTTTCTTCATGCATCTTATCTCACAAGCCCACCCCTTTTGACAGGATCCTTACACAAATCAAATCCCCCACCTCCTGTCAGTTCCTCTGGAGAGTTCTACAATCATTTTAGTAATCCCCAATATAATAGGGGATGACTCACTGAGACTATTGCTAGGGGATCATGATAGCTAATTTGAGAACCAGAGCTGGACAGGTAGAATCAGAGGAGGGCCCACTCTGACTCAAGCCAACTGTGTTAGTAACACTTACTTCTGGGTAAGTCCTGAGGGTAATGGGGGAGGGCTAGAAGAGGGTTTCTATGAGCACATGTGGATGGGGCTTTGAGTCAGAGGAGGGAGCCTATAGACTTACTACTTGAGAGGGATGGGGAATAAGAAGGGGGTTTGGGAGACATTATTGGGAAGTTGATTGATGTAGCCAGAGGGTTTGGAGAATTAGATGTTGGAGGGATCAAATGGGAGGGTTGGAAGGGGGGGGGGGGGAATCAGATGAAGAAATGTATGGGGAAAGTGTCACTGCGGCAGATGTCTTCCACATTTTTTATTTCAGTAAAAGTCACACTACATTTACTGCACTACCAGGCTATATAACCAGGGGCATAGCCAGACAACAGATTTTGGGTGGGAGTAGGCTAGAAGTAGGTGGGCACCAAGTGTTGTTCCCCCCCCCCCCCCCCACCACCACACCACCACTAAAAATATATCTCAGCTGGCAGGAAAATGCTTCTTTTCACCTTGGCAGTTTGCAGCAGGCATGCGCTGAAACATAGGCGCCAACTCCGTAGGTGCTGTGGGTGCTCGAGCACCCCCAATATTTTGACCTGCCAGAAGTTCCCAGCCAGCCCGACCTGCCTGCCCTCTTCTCCCTCAACAGTCTCTTGCGGAAACAGGAAATGAGAGTGGGACCACAGCTGAGAGAGAAGGGAAGGCTGAAGCCCCGAGCCTGCTCACCTTTCACTGCTGCCGCTGGGACCCCAAGGTAAAATGAGTTTTAAATTCTGGGCGGCACGCAGGAAGGCAAGGGTGGAGGACTGTTGTGGGAGAAGAGGTCGGGCTGGGGTTGAGACTGGCACTCGGAGGAGAGGGAGGGGGGCCTGGAACTCGGAGGAGGGAGGGGGAGGGTGGGAGAGGAGGGTGAGCGGGGAATGCACCACCTGTAAAAAAATTTTTAGCACCCCCAATCATTTTGAAAAGTTGGCTCTTATGCGCTGAAAACTGAGTAGCATTTTCATTATCATCAGGGGGAAGTCTTCAGCTGGTGGAGCTTAGGATCCCACCAGCTACTGCTAAACATGTGCTACTGTTGGGTGGGCCTGAGCCCTAAATATGTGGGCCCCAGCCCACCCAGGGCCACCTGTGACTACACCACTGTATATAACACTGTGCCAATGTGACATGGCTCTGCCCTGTACAGTAAATGCAGGGCAGATGCTAGGCAGGTATCCTGCATTTACCACATAGGCTTTGCAGTTTGTGTTAATTTTTCCTATTAATGCACTTTAGTAAGAAGGCCACTTTAGTTAGGGATTAATATTTTTTTATTTCTGAAAAAAAAAGCATACTGTAATATAGGTGTCTGGATGAATTGAGGAATACTTAGCTAGAACAGCAAGGGGCTCATTTTCAAAGCACTTAGACTTACAAAGTTCCATAGGTTACTATCTAGCTTATTTTCAAAAGGGAAGGACGCCCATCTTCCGACACAAATCGGGAGATGGGCACCCTTCTCTCAGGGTTGCCCAAATCGGCATAATCGAAAGCCGATTTTGGGAGTCCCCAACTGCTTCCCGTTGCGGGGATGACCTAAGTTCCTGGGGATGTGTTGGAGGCAGAGCAAAGGCGGGACTGGGGCGTGCCTAACAGAGGGGCGTCCTCAAGCGATAATGGAAAAAAGAAGGGCGTCCATGATGAACACTTGGCTGACTTTACTTGGTCCTTTTTTTTTTACGACCAAGCCACAAAAAGGTGCCCTAATTGACCAGATGACCACCGGAGGGAATTGGAGATGACCTCCTTTGACTCTCCCAGTGGTCACCTCCCACCCTGAAAAAAAACAACTTTAAAAGCTTTTGTCTTTCTTTTTATAGCGTATGGGTGAAGGACCTCCTTCACTATGCCTCCACCCCTGCGACAGAGGCATATCAAAGGACATCCTCAACTGCCGTTGCAGGGACGGAGGCATAGAAATATCCAGTGTACCTGAATGTAACTCACCTTGAGCTACTACTGAAAAAGGTGTGAGCAAAATCTAAATAAATAGTGAAGGACGTCCTCAACTGCCATCGCGGAGGCATAGCGAAAGACATCCTTCACCCATACTCTAAAAAAAAAAAGAAAATATTTTAAAGTTTTTTTTTCGGGGTGGGAGGTGGTTAGTGACCACTGCATGTCTTTTTCCATTCAATTAGTGCATCAGTTAGTCCACTGCAGTGCCCCCTAGGGTGCCCGGTTGGTGTCCTGGCATGTCAGGGGGACCAGTGCACTATTAATGCTGGCTCCTCCCACGACCAAATGACTTGGATTTGGTCGTTTTTGAGATGGGCGTCGGTTTCCATTATGGCCGAAAATCGGGGATGACCATCTCTAAGGGGCGACCTAAATGTTGATATTTGGGCATCCCCGACCGTATTATCGAAACGAAAGATGGACGCCCATCTTGTTTCAATAATAAGGGTTTCCCCGCCCCTTCACCGGGATGTCCTTACAGATGGGCGCCCTTAGAGGTGGTCATCCCCGTTCGATTATGCCCCTCCATGGCACTTCGTAAGTCTAAGGGCATTTTCGATATGACATCCAAGTCGGACATTGGATGTTTTGTGCTAAACGTCCCAAATCTGAATAGAAACATGACCATTTTTGAAACTGCAAAACGTCTATCTTTTTTTTTTATACCATTTGTAACAAGTCTGTGTATTCATCTTTTCAGGCCATTAAAAAAATATATACAGAAACTATAGAAGGGGGTGTGACAAGATGGCGGTGTGATCCGGGTGGTGTGTGAGACGCTGATCTTTTGCTGTTTTTTTTTTTTTTTTGTTTATCTACCTTTGAAATATGACTCATATGAAGAGAAATGGGACTGTGAGGTTTGTTCCCCCGCCTACCTCAGCGTCGTCCCCAATCCAGCAAAGATTGGATCGTTTCCTCGCCAGAGCCTTTCCACGTGAGTCGAGGGAGGTGAGTTCTGCTGTGGAGGAAATCGGAGGAGCGAAACCTCTGCTGGGACATGAAACATCTCTTTCTCCCCCCTCTGCTTCCAACATTCCTCTGTGCCCGGCGTCGGCTGCTTTGCTGGGAGATAGCTTGCACGTTTTCAGAAGTGTGGCTTGCAGGGTCTCTGGTGAGGGTCTAGCGTCGCAGCGAAAGAGCACAGAGAATGAGACCCAGGGTATGACTGGAGTCTAGGATACATCTGCAGAGGTGAATCTTGGAAATATTTGGATGATGCTCAATAAGATGGACACAACTCTTCAGAAATCCTCAGGTGAGGTAACAACTTTGTATCTTAAGTTTGAAGATCTGGTTAAGACAGTTGAGTCAGTGAAAGAAGATCTCTGCACTCGGGTCAAGCAAATTCAAAATGAAGTGAAACAGCTTCAGGATTTCAAGTTTGCTATGGTTAAAGATAAACTGGCTCTCCATAAAAGGATAGAGCAGATAGAGAATTTTAATAGGCGTTTGAATCTTCGCCTTCTGAATTTTTCTAAAGTCCTTGGGACTCTGCCTATGGATTTATTTAGAAGATATTTGGTTGAAAACTTGAAAATACCACAGGATGTTATTCCACCTATCAATAACATTTTCTATCTGCCTAAGAGTTCAAGGAAGGAAGAAAGAAGGAGAAGGCGGAGGCGAATATATAAATATTGATGTGAACAATATATCTGCCATTTTGGAGCAATCGATAGAAAATGTTTCAGAGAGAGCCACGCTCCTAGTTTCTTTTGTGTTTAAACAAGATCTCAATGCCGTTTTAAGGCTTTACTTTAAACACCCAAATGTTTTCTTTGGAGGAGAAAAAATTTGGATTTATCTGGATGTTACTAAATTAACTCAAGAACGGAGAAAAATGTTTTTGGCTATGAAACAGGAAACATTGAAATTAGGGGGGACTTTTTTTCTTGCTTACCCATGTAAATGTTTGGTCCAATTTGGAGAGACAAAATATATTTTTTATTCCTCAGAGCAATTAAAAGCTTTTCTAGATTTAAAGAAGTTAAAATAATGTTGGAAATAGTAATATAGATTAGGTAATCACACGTAGCCTTTATGTCTATATTTTGTATTACTTAAGTACATAAGTACATAAGTAGTGCCATACTGGGAAAGACCAAAGGTCCATCTAGCCCAGCATCCTGTCACCGACAGTGGCCAATCCAGGTCAAGGGCACCTGGCACGCTCCCCAAACGTAAAAACATTCCAGACAAGTTATACCTAAAAATGAGGAATTTTTCCAGTCCATTTAATAGCGGTCTATGGACTTGTCCTTTAGGAATCTATCTAACCCCTTTTTAAACTCCGTCAAGCTAACCGCCCGTACCACGTTCTCCGGCAATGAATTCCAGAGTCTAATTACACGTTGGGTGAAGAAAAATTTTCTCCGATTCGTTTTAAATTTACCACACTGTAGCTTCAACTCATGCCCTCTAGTCCTAGTATTTTTGGATAGCGTGAACAGTCGCTTCACATCCACCCGATCCATTCCACTCATTATTTTATACACTTCTATCATATCTCCCCTCAGCCGTCTCTTCTCCAAGCTGAAAAGCCCTAGCCTTCTCAGCCTCTCTTCATAGGAAAGTCGTCCCATCCCCACTATCATTTTCGTCGCCCTTCGCTGTACCTTTTCCAATTCTACTATATCTTTTTTGAGATACGGAGACCAGTACTGAACACAATACTCCAGCTGCGGTCGCACCATGGAGCGATACAACGGCATTATAACATCCGCACACCTGTTATTTGCTGCATTTGTATCCCACATTTTCCCACCTCTTTGCAGGCTCAATGTGGCTTACATTATGCCGCAATGTTGATCACCATTAACGGAATCAGAAGAACAAAGTGTTATTACATTAAGGCAGGGCCGGTCTTAGCAAGTGCGGGGCCCTGTGCAGACCAATTTGGTGGGGCCCTATCATAGCCCCGCCCCCACCCCGCCCTAGCTCCACCCCAACATAGCTCCACCCCATTGAAAAGATTATTCCATTTTTAGAAAATTTTAAGTGTGACTGATGAAGTGACAGGGGAATCCCAAGTAAATTATTTATATTGGGTAACTAGGTTGTTTGTGATACACCTGATGTGTAACAGTCAATTTCTTTGCAACCTTCTATTTGCTCTCTAATGCTCTACCTCTACTAAGAAGTAATTTACAGTAACATATAAAAGCAAACTGTATGCCATCAAACAGAAGACTGTGAAGCATCAAAACACAGATAAAATTGCATATAACCCTCCAAGAAATGAAGCACTTGTAACATTAAGCTAAAAAACCATCATGCACAAGCTTTGATCTTCTGTAATGGATTCCTTACAACTGATTATATTAACCTGAAAATTAAAATGGCTTACTGGGAAAAGCACGGCAGCATAGTTCTGTTACAGAAAGGTTAATCGTTTGTTCTACCTGAGTGATGAAGTTGCCGTCACAAGCATAAATCATAAGTTTCTTTATTTTTTAAGTCGCACTCGCACTGGCACCAGGTGATGGCTCACCTCCGACCACGCTGCAGCTCCTTTTTTCCTTCCCACTCAATGACTCCCGCCCGCCCTTGCGGAAACATGAAATACCTCATCAGAAGGAGGCGGGACATTGAGCGGGAAGGCGGAAGGGAAAAGCTGGGGTGAGCTGTCGTGCCTGCAAATGTTTGTCGGGGCCGTGCAGTCACTGCAACAGTTGTTGTCCTGGGACTGGGAGGCAGGAGCTGATGGCGGGCTCAGTGGGGGGGGGGGGGGGGGGGGGCACCGGTGGCAGGAGCGGAGCAATCATGATGATGCGGTCCAGAGCGAGCGGGGCTCAGAGAGGCAGAGTTGAGGCACGCCGTGCGGGGCACCCTTAAGCGCGGGGCCCTCTGCGGCTGCCTTGGTCACCTCTGCCTAAGACCGGCCCTGCATTAAGGTATATAAGATATCAAAGAAAATTAGAAATAAAGAGATAATTAATACATGTCAGATATTTAGGATGATGATAAAGTATAGCATTAAATCATAACAGTAAAATTGGAGTAATCAAATTAGGTAGTTCAATGTTGATTGATTCTAATACAAATTTGATGGTATGTCTTTATGAAGGACTTCTTTTATATGTCTCAATGAATAAGTTGGTTTTCAGTGACTTCCGGAAGGCAGTCAGATCATATGTTGATTTTAAGGCAGTCGGTAATGCATTCCAACATTGCGTGCAGATGTAGGAGAAGCTGGATGCATATAATGATTTGTATTTTAGACCCTTACAGTTGAGGTAATGGAGGTTCAAGAAAGTGTGTGAGGAACTTTTTGTGTTTCTTGCTGCTAGGTCTATAAGGTCTGACATGTATATCGGGGCCTCTCCGTGGATGATTTTATGAGCCAGGGTGCAGATTTTGAATGTAATTCAGTCTGTTAATGGGAGCCAGTGTAGTTTTTCTCTAAGGGGTTTGGCACTTTCATATCTCACATTTCCGAATATGAGTCTGGCTGCAGTGTTTTGGGCAATCTGGAGTCTCTTTATGATTTGGGCTTTACATCCAGCATAGATGGAGTTACAATAATCCAAATGAGTCAATACAAGTGATTGCACCAAGTTACAGAATATCTCCCTTGGGAAGAAAGGCTTCACTCTTTTTAACTTCCACATTGCACAGAACATCTTCTTTGTAACATGGTTCTCTAAAGTAAGGTATCGGTCAATTGTGACTCTCCCAATAGTTTCAGGGTGTCCGCAACAGAAAGTCTTGGTCGGATAGTGACTTAGCCAATGGTAACATCATCAAGTTAAAGAGAATTGGTGAAAGCGGTGATCCTTGAGGCACTCCTCATTCAGGTCTCCATAGTGATGATATAATCGATTTTGATATTGCTTGGTAAATTCTTGCAGTTCTTGCAGTTAGGAAGCTAAGAAACCAATTTAAAACATTTTCTCCAATTCCTAAATATTCCAGAATGTTTAATAGAATGCCATGGCTAACCATATCAAACACGCTGGACATGTCAAATTGAATAATCTCCTATGATCTATCCACGCCCCTAATTAATGGTGGTCTAATAAAGTTGACTTTATATTTGATATAAGATGTTTCTTCTATTTGCTTTGGCTTCTACTGTGTTTCTGAATGACAAGTGTATGGCTTGTAAAAAGTTTTGTAAAATTATTATAAATGAAAAAAAAAAATAATAAAAAAAAAAAATATATATATATATAAGTGAAAAATAGAGAAAATCCAGTCATTGGGATGTAGTAGGGGTCAGCATTTTTAGCAGACTGGCTCCCAGACATCCCAGAAGAGCAATGGGGCTCCCTAGGGGGACACTGCTGTGGACTTCATATAAATGCTTCCAGGTACATATTGTTGGATTATTTGTAGTAAATAATTAGCAGATTTTAGTACACACAGCTTCAGCTTTAGAAATGTTAATTTCTTTCTTCATCTCTCTCTCATTCACCCCTGAATAATTCACTGCTGAGTCACTTTAAAGTTGAAGTAACAAAACATCTGTTTACTCACAGTTTGTAGTTAGATTATAATCAGACAGGCTTATATATACATATTACTATACATTTGTATTATCAGCTCCTTCCATGTGCTTAGATGGTAATGGATGCTCACACCACCATAGATCCTCTCAGGTTAGGAGAGATCATGAGCTCCATGTGCTCCATGTGCTGCATCTGCTGCATCTGCTGCATCTAAACCCCCACAGGAAGTTGCATAGCAGTGTGACCTCTCTAAGTAATTCACATCAGAGGTCACAGAGTAATCACAGAGAAATAATAGGTGACAGTCAATGCATGTAAAATACAATTACATTCCAACAAACCCCTTCTCATGCATAACTGTCATGCAATTATTTATTCATACAAAGTCCAAGCTTTATACGCAGATTCACAAAATGTTCTCTGGGTAACGGTTTGGTCATGATGTCAGCTGTCATCTCACTGGTGTGACAATAGTGTAGACTGATGACCCCTTCTTTCGCCAACTCTCGCACGTTGTGGTATTTCGTTGCGATGTGCTTGGTGCGTGACTGAACCTTGTCATTCTGTGACAGTCGGATGCAGCTCTGATTATCTTCCATTAACTGGATTGGTCTCTTTTCAGCTATTCCGAAATCCAGCAAAAGTTTTTCAATCCACATCAGTTCTCTGCACGCTTCCGATACGGCCACATATTCAGCTTCTGTAGAAGACAGACTCACAATACTTTGTTTATGACTGGCCCATGAAATGTGTACATTTCCATACATAAACACATATCCACTTGTGGATTTATAATCAGAATGATCCCCTGCCCAATCTGAATCACAGTAACATATTAGTTTTGGATTACTATTGGCTGAAATCTTTAATTTACAATCAATGGTACCCTTTAAATACCTTACCATCCTTTTAACTGCAGTCCAATCTGATTTGGTAGGTGAGCTGACCCTTCTGCTCAAAATTCCTACTGCATTTGCTATATCAGCCCTGTATGTGGTAGCTAGATATAAAAGCTTACCTATGGCTGATCTATATTGGATGTTATCTGGTAAAGGTTCTCTTACTGTTTCATCCTTCAGAAAATCAGTGATCATGGGAGTGCTTACAACTTGGGCATCTTGCATACCTAAACTTTCAATAAGCTCATTTATTTTCTGCTTCTGGCTTAGAAGATAAGAACCATCATTTTGTTTCTCAATTTCTATACCAAGATAGTATGACACATTACCAAGTTCTTTTATCTCAACATTCAGGTTTAAACACTTTACAATGTCCTTGTACTCTTGCTCACTTTTGCTTGCAATGAGCAGATCATCAACAAAAGCTAAAATGTATGCATATTGTCCATTTGTGCACCTAGTGTACAAACATTTATCTGCTTCACCTTGCTTAAATCCTAAATTTGTCAATATTTCATGCAATTTTTCATTCCAACATTTTGCACTTTGCTTTAATCCATAAAGACCTTTGTTTAATTTACACACTAGCTGTCTTTGTTTTGTATTTATGAAACCTGTTGGTTGTTCCATGTACAAGTCTTCAGTTATATCTCCGTGAAGAAACGCTGTTTTCACATCAATGTGGTTGACTTGCATGCCTTTTGAGACTGCAATGCTCAGAAGTGTTCTGATTGTCGTGTGTTTCACTACAGGTGCAAACACTTCATCAAAATCTTCTCCATATTTTTGAAGATATCCCTTTGCCACTAATCTGGCTTTATACCTTTCCACTTTTCCTTGTGCATTCCTTTTTAACTTGAATACCCATTTGCATCCTATAGCTTTCTTGCCAGGAGGTAATTTTGTAAGAATCCAAGTATTATTTTTATCCAATGCATCAATTTCTTCTTGTGCAGCTTTATGCCATTCAGCAGCTTCTTCTGCTGGCATTTTCTCAATCTCATCCCATGTTAAGGGCTCTTGAGCTTCTGCTGACTTTGTTAGGTAAGACAGTCTTGGGGGTGGAACACCTTTGTTTTCCCTGGATGAGCGTCTGACAACAGGTTGGTCTGACCTTTCCGCATCCTCTAAATCTGAGAGTTCTTCTCCAATTGATTCCCCTTCTCCAACTGTACTGTCTTCTTCAATGATCCTTTCTGTGTCTGTTTCCTCTGCCTGTTCCTCGTTAGATACAGGTGAGTTGCTTTCAGACATCTGCCTTGGTATGGCATTTATATACACTGGCATGTCTATTATGGTTCTAGTTTCATATTCTGGATGATAAGGCTCATCTGGGATAATCCAGCCTTTATCAACCCTTTTGTTTTCATCAAAATATGTAACATGTCTTATGCCAACAATGCCAGTTTTCAGATTCAAAATTCTATATCCTTTGTGTCCTGGAGTATAGCCAACTAAAATGCCCCTTTCTGTTGTGGAATCCAGCTTATGCCTTCTTTGCTTTGGTATATGAGCATATGCTGTACTTCCAAATGTTCTTATGTGTGACAGGTTTGGCTTCCTACCATGCCATGTCTCATGTGGTGTGCGCTCAGCGCCTTTAGTTGGCATTCTGTTTTGTAGGTACACTGCTGTGAGAATGGCTTCCCCCCATAGTCTTTTAGGGAGATTGCTATCTGACAGCATACATCTGGTCATTTCCACAAGTGACCTAAATTTTCTCTCTGCAACAGAATTTTGCTCTGGTGTATAAGCTACTGTTGTGATATGTTGAATGCCTTCTTGTTCTAGAAATGTGTGCATGCTTTGTGAAGTGAACTCACCACCATTGTCGGTCTGAAGAACCTTTGGTTTTCTTTCAAATTTATTGCTCACCATGGCTACGTATTTCTTCAGCATGTCTGTGACTTGACTTTTCTCTTTCAGCAAATAGGCCACACAATATCTAGAGAAATCATCCAAGAATATTAGCACAAATCTGTTATTTCCCAATGATGGGATATTAAACGGTCCACATAAGTCACTGTGTATTAAGTCCAGCACTTTATTACTCCTATTTCCTGTGTATGCAGGAAATGAGGGTCTCACACCTTTTGAGTAACACAGTCTATGCATTTCTCCATTTTACCAGCATCTGCACTTATCTGAATGCCGGTGGCCAGTTGCTTACTGTAAAGATCCTGGATCACCTTAGAATCACGATGTCCCAGGCGGCGGTGCCAGATTTCCAGACTACATTTACCATCATTCTTCCTTACTTGCGCCATATGTGAGGCTTCACCTGAAATGTTCAGCTTATAAACATCATTATGCATAAAAGCTTCAGCATACACTTCATCATTTTTAGAGATTGTGCACTTACTGTTTTCAAAATGAATCACAAATCCCTTCTTATCTAATGTAGATACACTAAGCATATTGCAAACTGCTTGGGGAATATACAAAACATCACTTACAGGAATTTCTTTAACTTCATTAGACACTTTGCATTTTAAGAATCCAATACCTTTTGCTTGGATCTTAGCAGTCCCTGCGTTTGCAGTTTTAAGAATACCTTCCTCTGGACACATTTCCTGAAAGAAATCCTTACAATTGGTTAAATGGCATGTGCTCCCTGAATCCAAAATCCAAGTACTTTCATTTGAATTATTATTTACCATAGTCAAAGATTTTTCTGTCATTAGAAAGCCCTTGTGTTTATCTTTGTCCTTCATACATTTCCTGGTTTGAAAATTCTTTAGTTCCATTGGCTTAGGTGAGCTAGAGGGAGTGTTTTGTGTTTCCTTACACCATTTAGATACATGTCCCTCCTTTCCACATGAGTAGCAAATCAGCTTGCCCTTGGGTGGAGTTTTCCCATAGCTCCGCCTTCCTCTGTTCTTTGCCAAGAAATTTGTTTCATTTCTCTCTGACTTGCTTTGAGAACACATCTCCTCAGAATCATTTATTATGCATTCCTGCCTTAGTTTTGATGTTGTCTGTTCAAAAGATTGCCCTTCAATGGCCTCATTTACAGACCTAAAAACATCAAACTTCTTTGATAGTGAGGTAAAAAGAAATGCTCTTTTCAATGCATCACACATGGGAATTCCAGAAAGTTCTAGCTTTTGAAATGAAGACATAAGATGCATAATGTGATCATTACATTTACTTTTATCCCTTAATTTGGTTTCATTCAACTCTGCCAGCCAAATTGGTTGCTGCTTTGCATATGTAGTTGCATACATAGTTCTCAGTTTATATAAAATGTCCTTTGGTGTATCTTTTCCCTCCACTAATATGGCTTGTTTCTCTGAGAGAGCTTCCAAAAGCATGCACTTCACATAATAGTTTGCATTGTCCCATTCAGCCATATTTTCAGCTGTTCTGTCTTGGTCTAAGCATATATTTAATCCTTTTGCTCGAAGGAGACATATGAATCTTAGTTCCCACTGCTGATAATTAAACTCAGTTAATCTAGGCACCTTGAGAGAATAGAACAATGGTGAATTTCTTCCCTCAGCCATTTTCTTAGCCTTCTGTCTGCTGTGTGGGGGGAGAGAGAGACAGACTGAATCTTTCCTTTAAAACTTAAGAGAAAAATGTGGCTTTTTTTTTCTGCCTGGTAATATTTCTCTTCTTTTTCAATTCCTGAGCCCTGGGCCCATAACCCTTTTGTTGGATTATTTGTAGTAAATAATTAGCAGATTTTAGTACACACAGCTTCAGCTTTAGAAATGTTAATTTCTTTCTTCATCTCTCTCTCATTCACCCCTGAATAATTCACTGCTGAGTCACTTTAAAGTTGAAGTAACAAAACATCTGTTTACTCACAGTTTGTAGTTAGATTATAATCAGACAGGCTTATATATACATATTACTATACATTTGTATTATCAGCTCCTTCCATGTGCTTAGATGGTAATGGATGCTCACACCACCATAGATCCTCTCAGGTTAGGAGAGATCATGAGCTCCATGTGCTCCATGTGCTGCATCTGCTGCATCTGCTGCATCTAAACCCCCACAGGAAGTTGCATAGCAGTGTGACCTCTCTAAGTAATTCACATCAGAGGTCACAGAGTAATCACAGAGAAATAATAGGTGACAGTCAATGCATGTAAAATACAATTACATTCCAACACATATCTCACAATTGCTCCCTTATCTTGTCTACTCAGCCCTCCAAAACCCAGCCAAAACCGACTACCCTCAACTGTACACAACTACAATAGCCCTTATGGGTAAAGGGGGCACCTATATGAGGGTACAGTGGGTTTCTGGTGAGTTTTGGAGGGCTCAAAGTTTCCACCATAAGTGTAATAGGTAGGGGGAGGTATGGGCCTGGGTCCACCTGTCTACAGTGCACTGCACCCCCTACTACACTACTCTAGGGACCTGTATGCTGCTGTAATGGACTTGGCTGTAACATCTGAGGCTGTCATAGAGGCTGGTAAGAACCATTTTTATTCACATTTTTTGGGAGTGGGAGGGAGTCAGTGACCACTGGGAGAATAAGGGGTATCATCTCTGATTCCTTTTAGTGGTCATCTGGTCATTTAGGGTACATTTTTGTGCCTTATTCATTCTAAAAACAGGCCTGGACAAAAGCATTTAGATTTTCACCTTGGATGTTTTTGTTTTCTTCCATTATGGCTATAAAACGTCCAAGTATTAGGCAAACCCTAAACCTCCTCATCCCACATTTGAAACACCCTTGACATCCCCCCCCCTCTTATGATTTGGATGCACTGTGGACGAATTGTATAGATAGACGTTTGCAAAACAGGTTTTGAAAATACTGATTTGGACATTTTGAGAATGCTGATTTATGACACTATTGGGCTCATTTTTGAAAGAGAAGGACGCCCATCTTTTGACATAAATCGGAAGATGGGTGTCCTCACAGGGTCGCCCAAATCGGTATAATCGAAAGCCAATTTTGGACATCCCCAACTGCTTTACATCGCAGGGACGGCCAAAGTTCAAGGGGGTGTATCGAAGGTGTAGCAAAGGTGGGACTTGGGCGTGCCTAACACTTGGACGTCTTCGACCCATAATCGAAAGAAACAAGGACGTCCCTGACGAACACTTGGATGACTTTACCTAGTTGTGTTTTTCTTACGACCAAGGCACAAAAAGGTGCCCAAAATGACCAGATGAACACCGGAGAGATTCAGGGATGACCTCCTCTTACTCCCCCAGTGGTCACTAACCCCCTCCTACCCTTAAAAAATATCTTTCAAAATATTGATTGGCAGCCTCTATGCCAGCCTCAGATGTCATATTCAGGTCCATCACAGCAGTATGCAGGCCCCTGGAACAGTTTCAGTGGGTGCAGTGCACATCAGGCATGTGGACAAAGGCCCATACCCCCCTACCTGTTACGTTTGTGGAGGAAACAGTGAGCCCTCCAAAAATCACCAGAAACCCACTGTACCCACATGTAGGTGCCCCCCTTTACCCCTAAGACTATGGTTGATGTGTACAGTTGGGGGTAGTGGGTTTGGGGGGGGGGTTGGGGGGCTCAGCACACAAGGTAAGGGAGCTATGTACCTGGGAGCAATTCATGAAGTTCACTGCAGTGCCCCCCTAGGGTGCCCGGTTGGTGTCCTGGCATGTCAGGGGGACCAGTGCACTACAAATGCTGGCTCCTCCCATGACCAAATGGCTTGCATTTGGTCGTTTCTGGGATGGACGTCCTTGGTTTTAATTATCGCCGAAAATCAGAAACGACCAAGTCTAGGGACAACCAAATCTAGGGACGATCAAATTTAAGGATTTGGACGTCCTTGACATTATTATCAAAACAAAAGATGGACGTCCATTTTGTTTCGAAAATACGGGTTTCCCTGGATCGGGATGTTTTACGAGGACGTCCAAATCGAAACGATGATGTCCCTTTCGAAAATTCCCCTCCATATAATCAGTTTTCTCTTTCTAAAATGAGCTCCTAAGTGCTTTGAAAATGAGTCCCTATCAGTAGATAGGGAGTCACGTTCTCTTTTTGATTTTTAAAGTTAGGGAAGTAGGTATTTGTTGCTATAATAAGAAGCTGGATTCTGCAGCATTTAAGAAGAAAGATACCCTCTGCAAGAAAGAGAAGTGTAATCTACAAGAAATAAGGTGTCAAAAATCTGAAATAGAATGCATGTGAGAAATGTGAACTTAGTTTTGAGCTCTAATGAATTTCAAAATAACACAGAAAAAATATACTTAAGTTGGGTTTCTGGAATCCAAACAAGAGTGCTTATATTAAACCTATTATACTTGACACCACTGAGTTTTGCAAAAAAACATCCTCCTTGGAACTACTTATATATATTACTGCTCTACCTCCATGATTCATTGGTTCTTGGTTAGGGCCCGAATCACAGGGAAAAAAATAGTCTGAGATTGTGCCGTTCAATTGAAAAATGATATGAATAATAATAATAATTTCCCTATTTGTATAGTGAAGGGGCAGAAGGAAGGCATACCAGGAGTGGAGCATCAATATTATCCAGATAGTAAGGATCTTTTGTTTAGGCTTTTGTTTATGTCATTGTCCAGATAATTGCCATTCCACCCTCCCTTTTCCCCTTTACTTTACAAAAAAAAAAAGAAAAACTTATATGATTACCAGCCATCAGAACTGAGCACATCTTGACCTATATGTATCAATTCTGATCTTTATATTCTGTATGAAATGGGACAAAGAGGCAATATTCAACCTGTGGTAATCAGTGTTACTTTAAACGCTGGCCGCAGCCAGTTGAATTTATTCAGTTATTCAGTGCTGACCCCTGACCGGGTACCGGCACAAAATATTTGGGAACTTGAAGGCCTTCTGGGAGTTAATGGGGTGCTACTAATATTCAGCAATGGTACCCAGACAGCTATCAGTTAACCTATGACAGTCTTTTGCTGTCCTAAGGGGCCCTTTTACTAAGCCGCGTAGGCGCTTATGCACATCCTACGCACATCAATTTTGAACTACCGCCTGGTTACCTCATGGTCTGGGCAGTAATTTCATTTTTTATGTGCATCCACTAAGTACGCTGGAAAAATTACAGTACACAGCGCTAGCCGGAGGTAATCGACATTGTATGCGCGTAGACCATTACCGCCCAGTTAACGCGTGAGAATTTATTGCTAGGTCAATGGGTGGCGGTAAGGTCTCAAGCCCAAAAAAGGTCAATGGGTGGCAGTAAGATCTCAGGTCCAAAAAAGGCCAACTTTTATTTTGACGCACGTCCATTTTCGGACAAAAAAAGGGCCTTTTTTGCAGGTGCACTGAAAAATGAACCTGCATGCGTCCAATATACACATCTACCCCAGTGCAGGCCATTATTCGGTGCACCAAAGTTAACTAGGTAGTTATTTTGGTACCACTGCTGAATATAAGCAGTGCCCATGTAACTCCTGGCTCCACTCTGACTCTACTCTTTGATCACTCCGGCACTAACTAGATAGTGCTGTGGTGGTCAGACAGCATTTTCAGCTGCACTACCTAGTTGTACCCTGTGGGGACCTATTCAGTACTAATTAACTGGGTAGGAACCTCTCTTACCCAATTAACTAGCAATGAACATTGACACTAAAACTTTTACGTCAGATACTTCTCAAGCTACAGAATTTCACTTTTGCTCATGTTAAGGCATAGTTTGCTCACTTGTCATTTCATCATTCTAGACAGGTACAATGCTAAAATTGGGTAAATATGATTTAACTGTATATGTATGTATGTATATATAAGACACTTAAGAGGAGTAGCCTAGTGGTTAGTTTTCTATTTCTGTTGATGGCTCTCTCATTCTCCCTGTCTCCTCAGCTCGAAACCTTGGGGTCATCTTTGACTCTTCTCTCTCCTTCTCTGCTCATATCCAGCAGACCGCCAAGACCTGTCGTTTCTTTCTTTACAACATCCGTAAAATCCGCCCCTTTCTTTCTGAGCACTCTACCAAAACCCTCATCCACACCCTTGTCACCTCTCGTTTAGACTACTGCAATCTGCTTCTTGCTGGCCTCCCACTTAGTCACCTCTCCCCTCTCCAGTCGGTTCAAAACTCTGCTGCCCGTCCTATCTTCTGCCAGGGTCGCTTTACTCATACTACCCCTCTCCTCAAGACCCTTCACTGGCTCCCTATCCATTTTTGCATCCTGTTCAAACTTCTTCTACTAACCTATAAATGTATTCACTCTGCTGCTCCCCAGTATCTCTCCACACTCGTCCTTCCCTACACCCCTTCCCGTGCACTCCGCTCCATGGATAAATCCTTCTTATCTGTTCCCTTCTCCACTACTGCCAACTCCAGACTTCGCGCCTTCTGTCTCGCTGCACCCTACGCCTGGAATAAACTTCCTGAGCCCCTACGTCTTGCCCCATCCTTGGCCACCTTTAAATCTAGACTGAAAGCCCACCTCTTTAACATTGCTTTTGACTCGTAACCACTTGTAACCACTCGCCTCCACCTACCCTCCTCTCTTCCTTCCCGTTCACATTAATTGATTTGATTTGCTTACTTTATTTATTTTTTGTCTATTAGATTGTAAGCTCTTTGAGCAGGGACTGTCTTTCTTCTATGTTTGTGCAGCGCTGCATATGCCTTGTAGCGCTATAGAAATGCTAAATAGTAGTAGTAGTAATTCTTACTGCAGCTCCTTGTGACTCTGGGCAAGTCACTTAATCCTCCATTGTCCCACATACAAAATAAGTACTTGTATATAATATGTAAACAATTTGATTGTAACCATACAAGGGCAGAATATGAAATCCCATCCCCTTTCTCTAATATGAACTACTTAAGTTGTAGCATTACCAGTGACAACACAGATTTTGATTTGTATTAATCTACTTTAATAAGTTGTTATACTGAGCTTGTTTGCAACACAGCTCATTATGCTTTTTTGTTTTTACTCACTGTTAATATTAATGTGGACTTATGCTTCAGTGTCTTAAATAATGCAACATTAACACTATTGAAACATATGTTGATGCAGGCTTAAAGTAGTCACTTTAAATTTGTAAAATAATTAAACTGGCTCTGTTAAACTGACTTTTTTATGACGATTAAGATAAATGTGCATTTAAAGGGTCAGCACTATATTATTGAAAATATTATGAGATGGACTAAACATGTTGGATCATGGAACGAGTCAACTGTTAATACTGTAAAATGAGATACTTTGAACTGACTCCCTGTACCTGATTTTCCTAGTCCTAATGCAAATTTAACTGCATAGAGAGTTAAAGATCCGTTCCCTACCAGCAAATACCCCATTTCACATTTTCAGGCCTAATGAATACTTTGGGAGGAATGCAACAGTGCCATAGAGTTAAGCATAGCAAACCACAGGCTCTTTGAGAGAGTGTTGTCTCATGGTTATTCCACCTACAACCTCTTTCAGAGCAACATTTTGCTTGTATTTGTGATGACAAGTGAACAGCTTTAGCAATAGCTGACAGCAAAGATACCAAATGGATAAGCCCCGAGAGGTACTGAAATAATGATGAAGTCAGTATAACCCCTCAGAAACTAAATGTGTCAGCCTATGTGTTGCTGTAATCTGAAGTGTGAGAAATTGTATCCCTTTCCCAAGATGGGATCTCTCCATGAAGTGTTCAGTGTGTTAGCTGCTAAAACCATTCAGCTAGTTCTAAAAGTGTCCATATCATGCTAAGCAAAATAACACAGTATTAAAACAAACAAATACAAGCAGCATACGCCTACTGTATACGAGCAGCAGCAGAAGTGACAATGACAAACTGATGCTGAGTAATATATCAGATTGTTTTCTTTCTTCAAATTATAGTAGGTGAGATATATCATTTATTTATGTGGATTTAGCACATTCAGGTGCTGTCGATGTTTCCCTCCCCCTGTAAAGCTTAGAATCTATGGGGCCTATTTACTAAATAGGCAAAATAGATAATCTGTGCACTAATTTACCAGGGTATATTTAATAACCTGTGGTATCCTAATTAGTGCAGGTTAGTGAATCCAATGGTATGGGGTGGACAAACTTACAATGGGATAACCAACCTTACCCCAGGATAAAGTTTCGTGCTAAGGGATAATGTTTACACCAGGACAACCAAGTTTATTCCTGTTTATTGGGGCCAGAGATCTACACAGGTAGACGTGCACATATGTATTCCACTGTTTCATGACTTGCAATGTGGCTTCCCTCCTGGTTTTCATTTTCTTCTAATTGTTGTGACCTAGACAGTGGCTATATGCCAATTCCTCTTCTCTTTTTTAATTTGTTTTTTTTTCTAATTGTGAGCCCTCCAAGGACAGAAAAATACCTCCTGTAACTGAATGTATAAGAAAAAACTGAAGCAGTGAACATTCAGGTACAGGAGATATTTGTCTGCCTGAAGGGTTCACAATATAAAAGAAAAAAAATCACAAACAGCTGAAGTAGGATTGTACCCAGGCTCCCTGGTTCTCAGCCCGCTTCTCTAAACATTAGGTTACCCCTCTACTTTGTGGATGTGTATGTGGCAATGTTATAACATGGATGTTTCTGTGTCACGACGAAGGCATCACATCACTTGTTTTGCCCTGTTCAAAATTTGGACATTTCAGTTTGTAAAATGAAGGTTTATGCTGCAAGTCACCAGTTTATGGTGATGGAGGGGAGGGGATTGTTGCCTTTCAATTGATAGAATATTTAAGTAAGCATAATGTTTTACATGATTCTCAGTCAGGATTCAGAAGTGGTTACAGTGTGGAAACAGTTATGGCCACACTCATATTGAATATTAGAGGGGTAATTAGTGAAGAAAAAAGAATGTTACTGCTCCAATTTGACATGTCAAGTGTCTTTGATCTTGAAGACCATGAGGTTTTGCTAATTATCCTGGATGGTTATGGTAAAATATTACATTGGTTTAAGGAGTTCCTGGTTAACAGATCCTCTGCCTTCATAATGGACTCCCAAATGTGGAGTGCCACAGGGTTCCCCCATTATCTCCCATTTTATTTAACTTACTGATGATTTTTTAGGAGTGAAATTAAAGCTGAACACAGAAAAAACTAAATGTTTGTTAATCAGTTATCCGCATAGGCCATATTCTGAAGACAAGGCTTTAATTAATGGATTAAGATATAAACTGGAACCTCAATCGAGGATTTGGGGGATTTTTCTGGATAAATAACTCACTTTTGAATATCATGTGATTTCATTAGTTTCTAAGGTATTTAGGCTTCTTTGAAAACTGAGACGAATAAGGTTGTGTTTTGAATTGAATATTTACATAAGCACATAAGTACATAAGTATTGCCATACTGGGAAAGACCAAAGGTCCATCGAGCCCAGCATCTTGTTTCCAACAGTGGCCAATCCAGGTCACAGATACCTGGCAAGATCCCAAAAATGTACAAAACATTTTATACTGTTTATCCCAGAAATAGTGGACTTTCCCCAAGTCCATTTAATAACGGTCTATGGACTTTTCCTTTAGGAAGCCGTCCAAACCTTTTTTAAACTCCGCTAAGCTAACTGCCTTTACCACATTCTCTGGCAATGAATTGCAGAGTTTAATTACATGTTGAGTGAAGAAAACTTTTCTCCGATTCGTTTTAAATTTACTTCATTGTAGCTTCATCGCATGCCCTCTAATCCTAGTATTTTTGGAAATTGTGAACAGACGCTTCACATTTACCTGTTCCACTCCACTCATTATTTTATAGACCTCTATCATATCTCCCCTCAGCTGCCTTTTCTCCAAGCTGAAGAGCCCTAGCTGCTTTAGCCTTTCTTCATAGGGAAGTCATCCCATCCCCTTTATCATTTTCGTCGCCCTTCTCTGCACCTTTTCTAATTCCACTATATCTTTTTTGAGATGCGACGACCAGAATTGAACACAATATTCGAGGTGCGGTTGCACCATGGAGCGATACAAAGGCATTATAACATCCTCATTTTTGTTTTCCATTTCTTTCCTAATAATACCTAACATTCTATTTGCTTTCTTAGCTGCAGCAGCACACTGAGCAGAAGGTTTCAACGTATCATCAACGACGACACCTAGATCCCTTTCTTGGTCCGTGACTCCTAACGTGGAACCTTGCATGACATAGCTATAATTCGAGTTCCTCTTTCCCACATGCATCACTTTGCATTTGCTCACATTAAGCGTCATCTGCCATTTAGGTGCATGGAGCGGCATAATCGAACGTGAATACCCATCTCCATGGGCGACTATCTCCGAGGACGGGTACGCGAAGGGGCGGGACAGACCGTATTTTCGAAAAAGATGGGCGTCCATCTTTTGTTTCGATAATACAGTTGGTGCCTGGCAAATGCATCGGATTTGGGCGGAATTGAGCTGGGCAGTTTCTGTTTTCAGCGATAATGGAAACCGAAGGCGCCCAGCTCAAAAACGAACACATCCAAGGCATTTGGTCATGGGAGGGGCACTGGTCCCCCTCACATGCCATAACACCAACCGGGCACCCTAGGGGGCACTTGTAAAAAGTATAATAAAAAATTAAAATATCTCCCAAGTCCATAGCTCCCTTACCTTGGGTGCTGAGCCCCCCAAATCCCCCCCAAAACCCATTCCCCACAACTCTACACCATTACCATAGCACTTATAGGTGAAGGGGGGCACCTAGATGTGGGTACAGTGCGTTTTTTTGGGGGGGATTGGAGGGCTTCCATTTACCAGCACAAGTGTAACAGGTGGGGGGGGGGGCTGGGTCCACCTGCCTGAAGTCCACTGCACCCACTAACAACTGCTCCAGGGTCCTGCATACTGCTGTGATGGAGCTGGGTATGACATTTGATGCTGGTATACAGGCTGGAAAAAAAAGGTTTTAAAGTTCTTTTTTTTTTTTTGGAGGGAGGGGGTTACTGACCACTGGAGTAGTCAGGGGAGGTCATTCCCAATTCCCTCCAGTGGTCATCTGGGCAGTTGGGGGACTTATTCGTGAAAAAAAAGGGTCCAAAAAAAAGCGGCCCAAATTCTCACTTCTGCTGCCCTTCTTTTTTCCATTATCGGCCGAGCATGCCCATCTCTCCTCAGCCGATGAACATACCCCAGTCCCGCCTTTACCACCCTCTGACACGCCCCCGTCAACTTTGTTCGTTCCCATGACAGACTACAGTTGGAGGCGCCCAAAATCGGCTTTCGATTATACTGATTTGGGCGCCCATGAGAGAAAGGCGCCCATCTCCCGATTTGGGTCGAAATATGGGCGTCTTTCTCTTTCAAAAATAAGCTGGCTAGTCTCCCAGTCTCGTAAGGTCCGCTTGTAATTTTTCACAATCCTCCTGCGATTTAACGACTTTGAATAAATTTGTGTCATCAGCAAATTTAATTACCTCACTAGTTACTCCCATATCTAAGTCATTTCTAAATATGTTAAAAAGCAGCGGTTCCAGCACAGACCCCTGGGGAACCCCATTAACTACCCTTCTCCATTAAGAGTACCAACCATTTAACCCTACTCTCTGTTTTCAATCTTTTAACCAGTTTTTAATCCACAATAGAACACTACCACCTATCCCATGACTCTGCAATTTCTTCTGGAGTCTTTCATGAGGTACTTTGTCAAACGCCTTCTGAAAATCCAGATACACAATATTAACCGGCTCCCTTCTATCCACAGGTTTGTTCACCCCTTCAAAGAAATGTAGTAGATTGGTGAGGCAAGATTTCCCTTCACTAAATCCATGTTGACTTTGTCTCATTAATCCATGCTTTTGAATATGCTCTGTAATTTTGTTCTTAATAATAGTCTCTACCATTTTGTCCGGCACCGACGTCAGACTCACCAGTCTATAATTTCCCGGATCTCCTTTGGAACCTTTTTAAAAACTCGGCGTTACATTGGCCACCCTCCAATCTTCTAGTACCACGCTCAATTTTTAGGATAAGGGATAAAGGCGGGATACAAATGTAGCAAATAAATAAATAAATAAATAAATAAATGTTTTTTCTATAATACAAAGAAACACTATCAAATCTTTTTAATGAATAAATCAGCCATAATGCAACATTTTGGATAGTATGGAGTTTCTTTAGTATTTGTTTTGGAGCATTTAAATAGATTATATTGCAATAATCTAATAAATTTAGGATCAAAGCTTGAACTATAAGCCAGAAATGATCTTGGTCAAAATATTTCCGAACACGTCATAAATTATGCATCATAAGGAATTATCTTTGAATAAGACTATGAATCTGAAACTCTAAGGATAACTTGTTGTCTAACAAAATCCCCAATACCCTTATAAAAGGAGAAAATTGATACAAGGGGGCGTGTCGGCAGGGTACAGAAGGCGGGACGGGGGTGTGGTTACGAGATGGCCGGCTTTGCCTGATAATGGAAAAAAGAAAGCCGGCCCTGATGAGCATTTGAGCGACTTTACTTGGTGCCTTTTTGTTCACGACCAAGCCTCAAAAAGGTGCCCCAACTAACCAGATGATCACCGGAGGGAATCGGGGCTGACCTCCCCTTACTCCCCCAGTGGTCACCAACCCCTCCCACCCAAAAAACAAAACAAAAAACATTTTTTGCCAGCCTCTATGCCAGCCTCAAATGTCATACCCAGCTCCATCACAGCACTATGCAGGTCCCTGGAGCAGTTTTTAGTGGGTGCAGTGCACTTCAGGCAGGTGGACCCAGGCCCATCCCCCTACCTGTTACACTTGTGCTGGTAAATGGAAGCCCTCCAACCCCCCCAAAATGCACTGTACCCACATTTAGGTGCCCCCTTCTTCCCTAAGGGCTATGGTAGTGGTGTATAGTTGTGGGGAGTGGGTGTTGAAGGGATTTGGGGGGCTCAGCACACAAGGTAAGGGAGGTATGCACCTGGGAGCAATTTTTGAAGTCCACTGCAGTACCCCCTAGGGTGCCTGGTTGGTGTCCTGGCATGTCAGAGGGAGCAGTACACTACAAATGCTGGCTCCTCCCACGACCAAATGCCTTGGATTTGGCCGGGTTTGAGATCGCCGCCATTAGTTTCCATTATCACTGAAAAGCAATGCCAGCCATCTCTAAAGCCAGCCGAAATGCTGAGATTTGGCTGGCTCCGACCGTATTATTGAAACGAAAGATGGCCAGCCATCTTGTTTTGATAATATGGTCGTGACGCTGCTTTACGGGGTCGGCCTTGAAAATGGCTGCCGTTATAGATGGCCGGCCCCGTTCGATTATGCCCCTCCACGGCAACTAGTTAATGATGCTTGCTTTTCTCTCTCTCTCTCTCTCTCTCTTTTTATTCCCCCCTTAATACTAAACTTGGTCCTGCTTGCTTTCCCCTCTCTCTCTCTCTTTTTATTCCCCCTTAATACTAAACTAGATCCTGCAGTGCCTGCTAGATTCTATCTGTTAATGCTGTGGTACAAAGTTTTTAAAACTAAGTGGAAAAGACTATGGAGATTAGTTGATCAAATTTGCTGTTTATATTTTTATTTTACCTATCACTAACCTACAATTCCTCCTTTAAACCCCAATCTTTAAGTTCCCAAAGCACAAAGCAAAATAGCACTCACTTACCAGAGAAATGTCCTCTTCTCTCGGAACTTCTCAGAAAAAAAGCAGCTCACTTTGAAAAGGATGTTCAAGTTTTAATGCTGTCTGGGTTAAATTATAGTCAGCTCCATAAACATATTAAAACCTACTTATTCAGAAAGTTTGTTTTAAACTGTAATGTTTAGTATATGTTTAAGTTGTAGTTTATTTTATTTCGATTCAGTTTTAGTATTTCCTTGAAATGTACAGATTCCTAGTGAGTATAATCCGCATTGAACCGAGAGGTATATGGCGGAATACAAATTTATTGTTAATGCTAAACTCACATACCCGAGCTGGCAGGGGTCCCTAAGCCCCCTCAGCAGAAGCCTTCCTGTGGTGATACTTGGCACCACACTGCCTGCCCTGCTTTCCTGCCCTGGCACACATATGCTGAGTTTTAGTGAAATTGAGCAGTCATGAAGCTCTTGCATATTCAATTTCATTAAAGCCGAGCATATGCATGAGGGAGGGGGAAGCAGGGCAGGCAGGGTGGCAGTCAATATTACCACAGGAATGTTTCTGTTGGCGGGGCTTGGGAACCCCCACCAGCCAAACCAGCAGACTTTGGGGGAACCTGAACCCAAATTGTGGGGCCCAGGCTCCCAAGGCCTTCCATGGCTATGCCATGGGTTGCTATCTGGATCCAGATTCACCTGACAGGGTTGATCCAGTCTTGTGTTTACCCCATTGTACAATGAGATTTGAAGTTCTGATTTCCCCACTGCATTCCCTAGAAAAACAAGACTACAAGTCCCTGCATGCAATGGGGTAAACCCAGGGCTGGATCAACCCTGTCAGGCAAATCTGGATAAAGTTGGCAACCTTAATTTACATGCACTATCTCCACTGTATGCAAATGTTCCTCATGTATTTTTATTGTGGGTATCCTGCAAATCTACCTGGACTGGTATATTAGAAGGACTGAGATGAGAATCACTGCTGTAAACTCAGGGTCTCACTGCACTAAGGTTTTTCTCCCATTTTGTGCCAAGGGAATGAAGCTTAATAAAGCAAGCCCTAGATAGTCATTAAGTTATTGGTTGACTCTCTTCCAGGAATATGCTTTTGTTGAGCTTTGGCTTTACATCCTGTAACACTCAATCTTTTCTAACAGATCACCTTAAGTGAGATTAAACTCAATGTATTACGCTGAGAAATAGACAGAATAAGAAGGGATCTGGCATGGATAAGTTCTTGGCAGCTATGTTTCAGTGACCAAAAATGCAATTCTGAACTACATCAAACATATAAACGGCAAGTGACCGACTCACCTGCAAATGCGCGGTAGAGTCGGAACGCTGAGAGTGTAGAAATCCAAGCCCCACCTCCACCAGCAGTACAGCCCAATAGGGAGGAGGGCTTGGACATGGGCGTGGAAATCGGAGGAGGAGGGAAGGAGGGGGCGGAAAGGAGGGAAACAGACGCTGGGGGGAGGGCAGGGGAGAGAACAGGCCGGGTTGGTGGAAGGGGGGAGGCCATAGGAAAACAAAAAACTAGCCTGTTGTTACGGGCTTAACGGCTAGTATTACTATATTGGGCTAATAGTGGGCTATTTTTAAAAACCTATCAAGTAGGTAAATTTTTGCAGGTATTGATAACAAGCTAAGAGGTGTAATTATCAACATAGGCTACTGTTAACAGCATGTGTTATCATACTTTTAACCTCAGTTATTAATGACTAGGTTTCAATTATATATAATGGGACCTGTGCTAAAATAGCATATCTTAATAGTAGCCCATGTTGATAACTTCACCCCCTAAGTCATTCTTTACCCACCCAAGGCACTCTGTTTAACAGGATGTGTACTGTGTGTGTTATGTTGGGGGGGGGGGGGCGGGGAGAGAGGAGGAAGAGAAGGAAAATCCAGCCCTCTGTGACCCCTCTTACCAGTAGCCTATGCTTAAGAAGATGAATGGGGGGAGGGGGAGACACTAACAACAGCCATCCCTTGAGACTTTGCTGATCATCCACCTGACATGAAAACAAAAGGTAAAGTTTATGTGGCAGCATTGCCTTTCCTGCCTTCTCCCCCACCTCCCACCCAGTGCTGCCCTTCCCCTTAAGGTGAAGATCATTACTGGGTTAGAGCCATTTTAAAACTCACAGCCCTGCCTAGAGGGAAGTGATACAGGAGGGGTGGAGAGAGAAGGGCATGGTCTAGCAAGTATAAAAGCCCAGAGCACAGCTAGTTTAAATAGGCCTAGCAGTAAGCAGCGATGCCCAACTGCATATGCCCAACTGCAACAGTTACAGTCAAGTATGCCAAGTTTACCTTGGTATCTTGCAGAACTGGGTACTTGAACTTGCCTGAGGGTGGCTAGCAATTCTTATTGAACAGAGACAAGAAGGATATCTCTGGAGAGTCAGTACCCTTCTCCACCACCGCCAACTCCAGGCTCCGCCCTTTCTGCCTCGCCTCACCCCACGCGTGGAACAAACTCCCCGAGCCCATAAGCCAGGCCCCCTCCCTGCCCATCTTCAAATCCCTGCTTAAAGCCCATCTCTTCAATGTCGCCTTCGGCACCTAACCTCCACACCTCTACCCAGGAAATCTTGACTGCCCCAACTTGACATTTCGTTCTTTAGAATGTAAGCTCCTTTGAGCAGGGACCGTCCTTCTTTGTGTATTTTGTACAGCGCTGCGTAACCCTAGTAGCGCTCTAGAAATGTTAAGTAGTAGTAGTAGTAAGTAGCAGAGTCCTACTAAGAGGGCTTGGATAGCCATTACCCCAGTTCTTCTTTAGGCTCCTGTGGCTGGTAGAATTAATGGTGCTTAATAGCACATCAATTTTCTCTGCCACACATGGTCAGTCCCACAGCAGTGGCGTAACCACAAGTGGGCCTGGGTGGGCCGGGGCCCACCCTCTTAGGGCTCAGGCCCACCCAACAGTAGCACACATTTAGCAGTAACTGGTGGAGATTCCAAGCTCCACCAGCTGAAGAGTTCCCCCTGATGATAAAGAAAATGTTACTTTCCACGATACTGGCACCTGCACATGCGCAGTTTTCAGTGCATGTCTGCTTCAGACTGCCATGGTGGAAAGAAGTGTTTTCCCGCCAGCTGAGATATTTTTTGGTGGTGGTGGGGGGGGGGGGGGGGCGGAGAACACTTGGTGCCAACCCACTTCTTGCCTAGGCCCACCCAAAATCTGTTGTCTGGCTACGCCCCTGTCCCACAGTGTGAGCCATGAGATTGGTCCCACACAACTATTAATCCGATGAGCTCTTAAGCACAACTGTTCTTTTCTACTACTAAGGATGAGAAAAGTGCTGGGAATATAGTCACCAGGGGAGAAAGGGAGAAAGAGAAAAAAATTGCTATGCCCACAATCTTTACCCTTTAGGTGACTGTTTAGTTTCTGTAATAAAAGCACCAACCCTGAGTCTGCTCCAATTCACCCCAAATATGACCACCTTGTTGATCAGCTAAATCTGTGCACATAATGATTTTGTACACACAGATTTAGCTGGACAAAGGAGGAAGATTTCATAGTAGGTGAATATAACAGCTGCCAAAGTTTGTCAGTTAAAGTCTTTTGAAAATTAACTCCATAGCACTTTGGTGCTTGGGGGGGGGGGGGGGGGGTTATTGTAAAAAGTTTGATTGTTAGGCATGTGGTAAAGGCATTTTATAACACTGTGCAGTGGTATATGGATACACAAGTCATAAAACTATATGAGGTCAGTGGAATCAAAATATCAAATATTCAAAACATAAATGTCCACTCCAATTGTGTTCTCGTGTAAGGCTAGTCCACTATATACATAATTAATACACTAAACATTGCAAGACCCAAATACAAAAAAATGGGGTAGGAAAAAAGCCTCAGGATATAAACAACTATATTATTTTTTAAAATATTGTCAACCATTCAATCACCAGTTTAAAAAAACCTCCCCATTTTTATACAGAATATAGAACATGCAGAAAACAAAAATAGAACTTATCTGAAAACAGCCCCTTTTGGATTTTGGCCGGGATTTTGCAGGGTTTCAGACCATTATGTTAGGGAAAGCAGCGGCCTGTCAAGGCTCAAACAAATTTTTCTATCCCTTCACCGCAAGCAGCAGCGATTTCTGCAGGCATATAGGCATTCGCATTACTTTTATAAAATAGACAAAATAGATGGAGTTTTGGCATTTTCACATAGGCATCCTATAAAATCATGCCCTTAATGTTTTTGTTTTTTTTATGCTGGGGTTTACTAAGCCACTAGCTTTGAATGGGCTGTGTCAGCAATGCCACGCGGAAGAAGCTAGCGGGCTTAGTAAACAGACTCTTGAATTTTTTGTTTATGTTTATTAGATTCTTGATATACCACCTTTTCTTTTTAAAGAGTTCTAATTTTATTTGCAAATACCTCAAATACTTTTATGTGTAGAAACTGTATGGGAACATGCTGAAAACACCCCCAATAGTTAGCATACATCGTTTACACTTAACATGCGTTAAATTTTCATTTAACTTTCAGTAAGTGCAAAACACTTCAGTAAAAGGGCAAATGTAGTTTACTTAAGAATTTTAGTCTAGTTGATCCAAGTCATTATGATAAACGACGCAAGGAGCAATCTTGTGGGCACATTACATATTATGCACTCTGACAAATACAGTTAGCATCAACTACTTTAGTGTATCTCTAGTGACTTGCTAGCCAGCATACCGTATTACAGGCAGCTGAAAAATGTGTGTGATCTGAAAAAAGAGTATTCATATGAAATAGTAAACTAATTGATAAAGGGGCTAATTTAGAAACAGAAAAAGTGTAAAAAAAGGCATAACGTGCAGATGTACGTCTTTCTCGCAGAAAAATGTCTAAAACATATAATTAAACGAATAAAATAAAATTGTTCCAGGCCACCAGTCGCCTAAAAGAAAACATTTCCAGAAGAGGCGTTTCGAGGGCATGACGTAGACAGTGTTATGTGATAAACATTTTCTGCCCATGTCGGATAGCAAAATGATTTTATAGGGGTGGAAAGAAAAATGTCTAAAATTAGACCTGTTTTAAATATCTAGGGTAAGGCCAAACATGTCTTTAGACCCATTTGTGATTTTACTGAGTGGAGAGGTGGGTCATTTGTAAGAAAGAGTGGAAAGTTGCTGAGTGTTTCGTTACCTTTGTGTGTTTTGCCTCAGGTTGAACCTTTTGACCCTTAAATTTCCTGACTTGCTTTTTCTGTGTCTCACCTCCTCAACTTCTTGCCCACACCTGCTAGCCCATCCAGTAATATCCATCCCTTCCTCTGTATCTTGCCCCTTCCCCCCACCAAACCCTCACTGTCCCCACACCAGTGGCGTTCCTGGCCTGGATGGCACCCGGGGCGGAGCGCCGATGCCCCCCCCCCCAGCTAAATGACACCTTCCCCCCCTCCGGTGAAATGACACCCCCCTGGGTACACACCGCTGGGAGGGGTGCCGCGGCGCAGAAAAACCTGCTCCAAGTTCGCTAATCTTCGCTTCGCTGCAGGAAGTAACCTGTTCCGGGGCAGAGGGAGCTGCAGCGAACGAGCGACAAAGTTTAGCAAATTCGGAGCAGGCGCGCGCCGCGGCACCCCCCAGCAGCGTGCACCCGGGGCGGACCGCCCCCACCGCCCCCCCTTGGTACGCCACTGCCCCACACCTCTCATTCTACATCTTTAGCTTCTTGTCCTGTGTCTCTCATTTTTCCTCTGTTTGTCCACTCCCAGTTTGTCACTGTGTTCTGTGCTGCTGAGATATCCATATCAGAGAGTCTTCCGGCCCTGCACCCACTTCCTGAACCTCACTGACCAGGAATGTCTGACTAGGTTCCACTTTGACTGGGCTGCCATACAACACCTCTGTGACCAGCTACAACCCCCTCCTTGAGCCCAGGACATGCAGGAATAAATCCTGTGCCAGTTCACCTGAAGGTCACTGCCTCCCTCATCTTTCTGGCCACTGGCACCTTCCAGTCAGTACTAACAGTCAAAGTAGACTTCACCCAGCCCGCCATCTCCAACTGTCTTGCCCAATTCCTCAATGCCTTCCTCACCCACATTTCACAGTATATTTCCTTCCTTACTGTGGCTCAAGCAGTCCAAAGCAACATGGCTCAGTTCTATACCGTAGACTGTTTCCCCTCGGTCATAGGCATCATCAAGCTGATAGTTTGCACTCAGACACCCCTGGGCGCATGAGGAGACCTATAGGAATAGAAAATATTTTCACTCCATGAACAATGCAGGTGGTGTGTGATGCCTAGGGGGAGACTGTGGATATGTGTGTCCACTAACCAGGCTCCACCCACAATGCCTACATCCTTCAGCATTTAGAAATCCACTGCAAGTTTGACCAAGGGGAAATCAATGGCAGCTGGCTCTTAGGAAAACAATCAAGGAATTCTCAAAACTCCATACCCCCTTCCCTCCTAACCTTCTACACACTTCCTCTCTCTAGATGCCCCCACAATCCCCAACCATTAACTCACCTACATAACATCACCATACCAGCCCATACACATCCATATCTGTGATTCTGCTTCCCCCCCCCCCCCCCCCCCCACAGGTGATAGAGGCTACCCTCCAGAAATCCTGGCTCATGACTCCCATAGTTCATTCCCCAAACTGAGGCATAAAAGCACCCGCACCATTATAGAACACACTTTTGGCCAGCTCAAGAATCAATTCAGATGTCTGGACTGTTCAGGAGTAGAGATCCTCTATAGTTCTGAAATGGTGGCCAAAATATACATGGCCTGCTGTACACTGCACTACCTGACTCTCTGTAAACAGACCCTTTCAGAAGAGGGATAGAAACCACAGCAGCAACTGCCAGACCCAGAGGATGAGGAGCCCTCCTCCCTCTCTGCCCATAGAACTGACCAGGGAGCAAACTAGCTGGTGGTCTGTGCCAGACAGAATCATTCTGACAAATTTTCAGTAAAAATAATTGTACAATTTATTTATGTGCAATATCTCTAACACTCACCCCTACCAACCCTTCCCTTCCCCAACACACATACCTCTACCCCTCCCCTCACTATAGCATGGCAATTAGGTGTCTTACATCCTTACTTCTCCCCCCCCCCCCCCATTTTCTCTGGGATCCACCTCTCCGATCCTGCTGGCAATGGTCCAGGACTTGCAAGAGCAGAAAATGTGTCAGAGTCCTCTCCTCTGGGGCTACCACTGTCCTCACAGTCATCACTCCATCCTGCTCTCTCTAATGCACCCTGATAATCTGGCCACCTGATTGGCCGGGTGTCAGATCTACTGTTGGGTCCAGCATCCTTCAAGGATGGGTGTGCTGCCTCTAAGGGACTTGGCCTCTCAGTTGTTCCATTGGCCTAGGGTGCTGTGGCTACCATCCTTGGACATTTTGTGGATGGTTGTGGCTTGATAGCTGAGGTGGGTTTTGTGAAGCTGGGCTGTGTGGAAACTGGTGTATGTGAAAACTGTAAACATTGTATTTGTAACAAATAAACACAAAGAACTATATACATGATAGGTATTGTCCATTGCCCTTATTGAGGCTGGCACTACATCTAATGGAGAATCCTGTGTTCTGCCATAATCTGTCTCAGTATTTCACGTTGGGCTGCCAGTTCCTGTAGCAAGTGTCTGTGCATGGCTATGACTTGCTGTAGGAACTGGAGTTGGGGGTCTGGTTGGATCAGCCCACCAGCAGGCATAGCAGCCATTTCAGGGCAGCCCTCAGCAGCTGTGCCCTCTGGTGTGTGGGTGGAGGGGGGGCGGATCCTGTGCCCCTTCTTTACCCTTCAAAATAGGCATATCCCACCAGGGGTTTCCCCCTGCTTAGCTTCCATAGGTTGTGGGAAGGAGTGGCACCTCCCAGTGCCCAGGTCCAAATCAACCTCCTTCCATGTTCTCTCAGGGATGAGCTAGTCCTAGGCAGGCTCTGGTAAGGTGGACTGGTCCTGGGCAGGTTCGTCTCATGGAGGGAATGTCCTGCTATTCCTGTGGACGTTTTCTCGATGCAGGGATTAATACCGCCATTGCATGTTTTACTTAGCGTATTTTCGATTGGTGGAAACGTTTATCTCTGAACATCTAGGAAGTTTTTCAGTACATCATCTCCCAAAACATTTTGTACAGTTTCAAATATCGGAAAACATTTAGTTTTTTCTTCCATTATGGATTTCATTTTTTAAACATATTTCAATAAACGTTTATTTCCCCAAATTGGACATCATATCGAAATTGCCCCTCCACATCTTACTATGTAATGTTTATCTTTAAAAGAAAAAAAAAAGTATTTTATACAAAGTGATCAAGATATCAAGAAGCTGTCCTTAAAAGATTGCATCTGTGCCTGTAAATGGATTTCCCAAGTTTACATTTTGTTTGTGTGCTTTTTAACTGATCAATACGGAAGGCCATCCACAGCATTTAGGAGTGCTCATGCTGTTTGCTGTGACAGCTACTGTATCACTGCTGGGAAATGCAATTTGTTAACAAGTTATTTTGGGTTTGCTAGAGAACAGAAAATTGTACCATAGGAATCACTTGAAGAAAAGTTGAAAAACTGTATTGCAAAAAAACTGTCAATACAGATCCTATCCTGCAACATTCAGGTATCATCATCATGAGTGGTTTGAATTCTGAGTTGGATTTATCTATATTCCTTTTCAGGTACTTTCTTACTCACACATTTTAATACATATATTTTTTTAATTCTCCAGAACTGATGGTCCTTTACTTTGAATACTGTTTTATACTTTTTATTTTCTCCTGGTGACACATGCTGTTTTCATGCTAACTGAATGTCGGATGTAGTTTTGTCACTGACACCACTGAAGTCCTTATCCTTTCATCAGCTGCATTTCCCATATTTCAAGCTCATCTCCGATCCTTTGTGGTGACCAAGTTGGCTGTTATGATTTCATTTGTAAGAAGACAAGCATTTTGATGACGTTATTTTTCCCTAATGCAGGTGATGCAAAAACATTTGTCTGTGTTTGAAGTTCAGCTTGCTGCAGAAATGTATCTTGTTCTTAAGCATCTGAACTTATCTTCCTACAGTTTAGTAGCAGGACAATACTGAGTTATTTTGCTGACTTTTTTTTCTCCTGAAGGCATTTATTATTATTGTTCTTTTTTGCAGGTCACTTTGTTAAACCAGAAAGGACAGAATACATAGCAAGAAAAGACTCACAGTAGTGGTAAATATTTGATTCTGATATGTGTAGCTATAGTATAGCATCTCTTTTCAGCTAACTTATTTTCTCTTAAATTAGTTTTTTTTTTAAGCTAGGGATTTCTCAATTAATGTTTTCTTCTGAGATATGCTTATTTCTACCTGGCCTGTTTTTTGATGTGTCTTCTTACTCAACCATATTTGTTTATTTGTTGGATCTTCCAGTTAGCCCTCAGAATAATGTGCCTTGTCTAATATGATGATCCCAGAGGCAAGTTTCAATGTGGCACTCACATCAACTTAACCAGGCATATGATATTTAGTTAAGTTCTGGGAAATTTTTTGCTTTGTTCTTTTATCAGTTATGGGGTAAGAGGGCAATTTTATAAAGGGGCACCTACATTTTGGTGCATGTAGCACATCTACTTGTAGCCTGATGCTGCTTTTAATTCCTAACCTGTCACCTGCTCGTAACCTTTATCTTGTCTTCTTCTCTTCAATAGTCCCCTTTTCCCTATGTGTCCTATCTATCTGTCCTACCCTTAACCCTTATTTGTCTTGTGTGTCTGTCCTGATTTAGATTGTAAGCTCTTTTGAGCAGGGACTGTCTTTTCTTCATGTTCAATTGTGAAGCGTTGCGTACGACTGGTAGCGCTGTAGAAATGATTTGTAGTTGTAGTAGTAGCCTATTTAATAAAGAAAATGGCATGCATACTTACTTTTCTTTATGGAATTCCAGACTAACATGTCAAACATGCCATGAATTAAGGCACAGTTATCTACACTAGCCATTGAGTTGATGTAAATGATCACATCTAAATTGCAAGAGAATGCACATCGATTATAGTATGCTGTAATCTAACTCCCTGATATTCAGCTGGCAGCAGGCAGCGCTGTTAATGTCCGCCGCCTGTGTTGAACCCGGATGTTCAGTGCTGGGCCATATTTGGCCACTGACATTGAAAATCTGTTTTGTTTTGTTTTTTTTAGGTGGCTAGCATGTGCCTGGTTAACTTGATATTCAGGGCTAACCGGCCATGCTTTAGCACATAAAGATAGGACTGCTTATGAGGTCTTATTTATATGCTAACACTGGCTGATTAGCTCTGAATATCAGGAGCTAACTGGACTCTGCCCCCAGAAAGCCCCCAACATAGCTGGCTTGCATGTCAGCACTAACCAGCCATTTTCAGCTGCACTTAACTGATTAAGGGCAAAGATAAAGGGGGGGGGGGGGGAGTCCCTGAACTGTGTATGAGTTAAGTAAAGGGAGGTGGGAAGTTAAAAGTCCCACCGTCATCTGTCTTGGCAAATTGGCAGAAATTTGGAGCAGAATACTGTAGGAGGAAGGAGCTGCAGAAGACAGAGCAGTGTTTTCACTTAAGCATGTGCCTTGGCCTTTCTCCTTACTGATCTAATTTTTGCCTATAGTTGTGGTGTCAAACAGCGATTTCTGAAAACACAAAGGAAAGGCTGGATTTCAGAACTGCCGATAAAGACTGACTCACAGTTACACTACAACACCCCATGACAATATGCACACTTATATGTGTATGTGACAATATTCGTAGCACCTAAATCTTGGTACCTTCTTTATAGAATTATTCCCTAACTATTGCAATTAGATTAACAATTCGTTCATCTGTCTTCTAGGATAGCAATCTCTACTACAACAGAACTGTAAAAGTAGTAGCAGTAGTAGTCTGAAAGAAGAATTCGACCCTGGTCTTTAGCCCGTCCTCTAAGAGTACTGTAGCTTGTGGGGTCTGGAAAACTCAAGGAACTTGTCACAGTGCTACAGTGTCTTTGCCCTTAGATCACTGGTAAAAGTTGAATTACATTACTAGAGGTATAAAAAGATAGTCGATGTGAAATGAGTCGATGATCTCACTTCAGTTCTATAAGTCATAGTAAAAATCATTCACACCACGGCTTCTGTCAGATTACAACAGATTTTTTTATTTATTTTTATAAATACAGTACAACAATGCTCGCTCAAAAATGTCCAAAACATCTAAGACAATGAATTTAAATAAGGTCCATTACAATAGAAATTAGTGTGACTAGCTGAACAATAATTGCCTATCTGGCTCACACTGTACACTGCATTTTATACTTTATCCCCCCTCATATCCTTCCTCACCATCCATTCACCACTCAACCCACTTAACCCATACCCCTCCTCAACATTCACACTCCATTCTCCAACCCTCATCCCCCTCAATTCCCTGGCGCAGGTAACATTTTGAGACAATTGATCCATAAGCTACGGTATTGCCTATGGACAATTTTAGCTGAGGTAGATTAGATACGGCACTCATTCTCACCAACTGTTCGCATCTTGGCATACCACACATCAACCGGGATACTCTCCGAAGAGGTCCACAATTGCAGAATAGATTTCTTTATCAATAAAAGTGAGGTATATATAAATCTCCTTTGTGTCTTAGAGAGGCCCTGAGTAACTAATAGGGTTTGGTCCCCCAAAAGTAAAGTTGCGTAATCCCACTCTATCCGTCTAGTTTAATGGAACTATGAGGCCATTAAACTGGCCCCAGGAATGTGAGAAACGCTGATCTTATTGTCATATGGGTGATCATGTGGCATTCATTTATATCCTGCTTTCTTGTTTTCAGTGCAGACTAAAATAAACATGATTCATTATTTCATTTATTCAAGAGATTTTATATCATTTTGGGGATAGCTAAAGTATTTATTGATGTAACATAGTAACATTTATAGAAACTCATTGATGTTTATAGTATTAAAGCATACCTAGGCACACACAATTTCTTTTACACCATGCTGGTAGGAAAATATTGCCTATGATCTCAGGAGCAGGGGAAATGGACAACCATAATTTTCAAGCAGACATTTGAGACATTACTACCATTTTTTAAAATCTTTTTTTGTTGTTGTTTTTTGTTTTGAAATTTTATTTGGGTCTTGAAATATATCTGAGAAATAAAAGTTCAGTTTGCTTCTTTGGAAAATTTAATGAATTGTGCTCAGTGACATAAAGGAATGTCTAAAGGTCATTCTAGGGCTAGTAAAGGTTGAGGTCTTCACAGGTGACAAAAGACATGGTTGTAGCTCTGATTTCTGAGACAGAACATTTTCTCATATATACAAATTCATGGAGACAGAGCTTTTGCCCTAAACTAACAAAGTGGCAGGGTAGACCTCAGCCATCTAAGTGGCCATTAGACACACAAATCTCCAAGTGACATCACAAGCATAGCGAAGAAAGGCAATTACAAAATAATATTTCAAAGTTTAAAGGTCCACATCAGTTTCCATTATCACTAAAAAAAAACAAACGCCCAGCTGAAAAACGTCCATTTTTTTGAAAATACGGTCTGTCCTGCCTTTTCACGTACCCGTTTTCGGACATAGATGCCCATGGAGATAGGCGTTCTCGTTCGATTATGCCCCTCTATATGTTCTAGACAAACAATGCAGTAGAATGGAAATGACAGAGTTGTAAGTTAGTAATGGATGAGAAAGGCACAGATAAGTATAAGAGACACTTGCCAACTGAATGAAGCTCACGAGGAAGGATGTAGGGAGAAAGAAGAAATGATATATAATGAAGAGCTGTGGTGTGAATGCATTTTTAGGTGATTAGAAACTTGAACTGTATGACAAAGCAGATGGGGAACCAATGTAGAGTTATATAGTTGTAAGAATGCTGAAGAAAGACAGTCATGCAGATGCATTTTGAATAGATTTCAGGGGGAAAAGTTGGTTCTGTGAGAGACCTGTGAGGTGTAGGTTTTAAAACTGGGTCAAACTAAAGGTCCATCAAGCCCAGTATCCGGCTGCTAATAGTGGCTAATCCAGGTCACAAGTACTGGCAGGATCCCAAAGGGTAATTAGATATATACTACTTAACCCAGTGCTAAACGGTGACTTTTCCAAGATCTACTTAATAACAGTCCTTTGTTTGACTAGGAACCTGTGTAAACCTTTTTTCAACTCAGCTACATTAACTGCTTTTACCAATCCTCTGGCACCGAGTTAAACAATAACTATATATATATATATAGTTTATATTATAAAGGAACGAGTGGTCTGAAAAGCTTGATTAAATTGTCAAGAATTAGCTATAATGGTGCTTTGAAATTGTACTAAAGGTATGATCACACTAGGCATCGGAGGGTGCGTGTTACACTGGTTTAAGGGTTTTCTGTCAACAAGAACTTACCAAGTCAAAGGCACTCCAGATCATTCTGCACCTTGGAAAGCTTCTTGTGGGGTTCCCCAAGGTTCGCCCCTTTCTCCAACGCTATTCAATATCATGCTGTTTCCCCTTGCCACCGCACTAGCAAACCTAGGCCTGAAACCATTTATCTACGCAGATGACATAACCATCTCCATCCCCTTCCATACCTCATTAGATGAAATCACAGATCTGATCGAAGTGAGTTTTTCTGTCTTGGAACGTTGGGCTGAGGTATTCCGGTTTAAGATCAACAAAGACAAAACTCAGTGTCTTGTGCTTTCGTCCATCCATGCCAGATTTTCCACCAACTCCCTTGTCATTAAAGACCAGACCCTCCCTATTTCACAGAGCCTTAAACTTCTGGGTGTTGAGCTGGACCCTCACTTGCACCTGGATCCGCAAGTGCGAGTGGTCACCAAACAGATGTTCTATGCTATGTGGAGGCTGCGGCGTGTTAGGTTTTGTCTCACCAGAGAGCTCTTCCGCACTCTCGTTCACTGGCTAGTTCTGTCTCACCTGGACTACTGCAGTGGGATTTATGCAGGCTGCCAGGAGCATCTACTGAGGAAATTCCAGACTGCCCAGAATACTGCTGCAAGACTCATCTTGGGCAAGCCGCGCTGGGTTTCTGCGCAGCCCCTACGTTTCAACCTACACTGGCTACCTGTGAGAGAACGAATTGCATTCAAGATCTGTACTTTGACACATAAAATAATCTATGGCTTAGCTCTGGAATATATGATTCCTCTAATAGATCTCCCACCTAGAAATGCCATCACTACAGCACGCACCTTTTTACAACTCCATTATCCATCTTGCCGGGGTGTTAAATACAAGCTTCTTTTTGCTTCCACTTTCCACTACTCCAGCCCGAAGACCTGGAACGCTCTTCACAAGCTGACCACCTTCTTTTCAAGAAGCTGCTGAAAACGTACCTTTTTGAACAAGTGTATTCCATTAGTGACTCTGCTGTTTAGTCATCCTAATTGCTGTTGACGTTTTATCCTTATTCTACTGCTAAATTCATGTGCTGTATCTCTTAACTTTTGTAATTCATGGAAGCCACATTATGTCTGCATTTGTGGGAAAATGTGGGGTAGAAATGAACCGTAAATAAATAAATAAATAAATCATTGCTTCAGAAGCCATAATAGCTCTTACTGTAGAGGCTGAATGAAACCAGTGGTTTTAGTTCTGGCTAAAACTGAATTGGCAGCTGAAATTCGCTGCTCAATTTCGGCTAAAGCTGAAACTAAAACCGTGGCCACCACTGTTGCAAGTCCAACCCCTCAAACCAACCTCCCTCTGATAGAAAACCTGTCTACCACATCACCTCTACCTAGGCCTACCTTCTAAAAGCCCTGGTGGTCTATACAGGGCAGGAACATTCCAAGTTACTCCTACCCCCGCTGACTGCATTGTAAAAAAATGGTGGCTGTGACTTCCTGCAACAGTCTGACAGGGAGGTCGCAGTTGCCATTGTGGAAGTGGAACCAGCATGGGCAGGAACAATCCCCAGTCACTCCTACTCATGACACTTCTGCTCGCAAAATGGTGTCCGTGAACTCCCACAGCAGTCTTTTGAGGCTGCCAGGGGACGTAGTGGCTGCCATTTTCACAATGCAGTCAACAGTGGCAGGAGCAACTTGGAATGTTCCTACCCTGTAGAGGTCACTAGACCACCAGAACTTTTAGAAGGTAGGCCCGGTTAGGGCCTGTGGGTCGGAGGCAGCCTGGGGAGGGGGGGGGGGGTTCTATGTTGTGGGGGGAGGGAAGGCTAGTTCGGGGTTAGATGGACTTGAGGCAGGAGGAGGGCACAATTTCTATTTTTTATGAAAATGCACAGGCATTTATGGCCAAAACCCAAACCTAGATTTCGGGTTGGTCTCTTCCTTACTATGTAGGCATTGAGCTTCTTGAACAACATCTAGGCAGTGCTGACCTAGAAGAGTACTATTCAACTTCATTTAAATTTATGCTTGAATTGTAGTTTTCACAAAAAAGTGTTTATACCAAGCATGGATATCTTTTGAATTTGGACACTCTTTGAATCACTTTGTTGTATAATGTGCACAAGATGTAAATGAACATATGATTTAAAATATGTTATAAGAGGGTTGGACTGGGTGGAGGTAGCTGATCTGAAAGTCCTATAATCTTCATTTTGAGTCCATAATTTCTGATGCACAGTCACTATAGTGATAGTTCTTTAGATACTGCTATTAGATATTGCCATTTTATAATGCTATATTACATTGTAAAATAGCCCGTGGTTTGGGTCCAGGCGTTATTGCCTATTATGAACTAAAATGATATATGTTCTCCTCAACTTTACTGACCTCCCCCTCTAAATTAGTGGTCTAAGAAAAGAGGAATATTTACTTTAGAATATTTTTTTGTTATTTCAGATAATATCTCTTTGTTTCTTGTACAAGATATATCTTGTGAATAAGGTTTGAAATGTTATAAATAAAAAAAAAAAGAATGCTATATTACAGAAACAATAATGATAACAGCAAAAAGAATGTGTGATATACATTTTGCAAAAAATATGGGGTTAATTCTATAAAATAGGAGGTAACATTTTATATACCAATTACTCATGTAAATGTTTAGAATAGTGACATATATGTATGTATGCATGCACATATATGATAAAAATCTGCCTAAGCCAGTGGTTCCCAAACCTGATCCTGGAGGCAGCCCAGCCAGTGAGATTTTTGGGATATCCACAATGAATATTCATGAGAGAGATATGCATGCAGTGGAGGCTGCTTTTAACTCCTAACTCTTGTTCAGTACCCATGTTTTCTCATTCCTACCCTAGTAATTCCCTTATCTCTTATTTCTCCTGTTTGTCTGTCCTCATTAGATTGTAAGCTCTGTCAAGCAGGGACTGTCTCTTTATGTCCAGTGTACAGCGCTGCGTAAGTCTAATAGCGCTATAGAAATGATAAATAGTAGTAATAGTATCTTACGTACTGCATATTTTTTTTTACAGGTAGGCAGAGTCTGAGTGGATCATGCATAACTTATAGAATACAATACAGAGTCAGCATGTGCTCCCCAGCATGCAGTGTCTCCAGCACGTGCCCCACACCAAAGAAGCCGCACACTCCTATGATGTCACAGTGGGCAGAGCCAATGATTTCCTGGCAGGGTATAGAGTGACTCCCCCAGAGTAAAAGATAGATGGATCAGGCACAACAGCAGCAAGCACAGATGGCAGTGCAGGGCCTCTCTGATGTGTGCCCTACACTAAAGAAGCTGTGCACCCCAATTAACCCAGCAGGGACTAGAGTAAGTTTAATATTCAGCAGCACTCCTATTTTCAGGAACTGTCTTGGAAAAAGAGGTTTAGAAAGTGAGGATTTCTAATGACTAATTTGAATTGTAATTCATAACTGGCAGAATCATTTCAGGGAGGGCAAATCTTTATATGCAAGTTCTTTTGTTGATGCTGCATTGTTTAAGATAATTTACTTTAGGAGAAAATAAAATCTACTCTGTGTCTCACTGGGATAAACAATATGTTATCCAAGTACTTTACACAACTTGGCTTACTTCTTAAGGGTCAATGAAGAGAGCAATTAATGCACTTCACTGCTGAAAAGATTCTTTATAAATAATTCTATAATATCCTCTTCATGTTCCAAGCACATTAGATTATTTCTCTTGGTATTTCATTTCTGGCTAAGATTTTGAGTAAGAAGAATCTCATCAAGAAAGTGGTATAGAAAAAAAACACTGATTTACTCAGGTAAATGAGCATATAGAAAATTAGGTTATGCCCAGTTTGTACTTGTTTGGTAGGCTTACAGGGGAAGAGCTTGGGAAGAGCATGGGAAGAGTTGTGATTTATATATGTATTGTATAACATTAGTTTAGTTTATTTCTTGATAGTGTGATAAAGTCACCTCCAGGATAGCTGGGTTAAGGCGGCTTCAGTCTGAACTACAAATCCCAGAAGGCATTGCAGGCAAGGAGCCAGGGGGTGAGATGGAAAACCTGGACTGGACTCCTAGCTGCAAGAAGGGAGGACATGGGTGTAAGCTAATAGGAGGTGTAGATTGGCTGCCACTAGGGGGAAAGAGAGATAGGAAACCCTGTGTGCAGGAGCTCCTCATTAGGCTCATGCTCAACTCAGCTGGTTTGGGTGTGAGGAAGCTAAGGGAAGGAGAATGATTGGTGGTGGTAGCTGAAGCCAGGGATTGATTAGGCAAGTGGGAAGGAGTCCCAGCAGATGAGTGGAGTTCAGTCCAGGAGAGAGAAGGAGAGAAGTATTTGCAGGCTGAAAATCCTTGGGCAGGGAGGTCCCTAAAGTACTGAAGCAGGCTGAGATTCCTTGGGTGAGAGGAAGTCCCAAAAGTATTGAATTCACTGTGAAGCTGATGCAGGGGAAAACCCTTGGGTAGAAGGAGTCCCTAAAATATTGAACTCTCCTGAAGGTAAAGAGGATAGAAGGTAGAAACTGCTACTTGGTGACTGAAATGTGATGCTGAACTGAAAAAACTGTTTGTCTTGGGAAATGAATTACTGTTTATTGTGCACTGGATAAAGAGCCCAGACTGGAGCCTGTAAGCCTGTATTGAATCCTGGTATGTGCTATGCTGCTGTTGGAACTGTGTACTAGAAACATGCATGGAATAAAAGTCCTTAAGATTGAAGTTACTGGTGGACATCTATTTCTTCATTGTGCCGGGAGCCTGTGGCTGGAGGAGATTGTTCTATCCTTGGCTGCACCTAGGGGCACCTGGTTACAATAGACCACCCTTCAAACGAGAAGACACACCAGAGTGATTTACAATAAAATTATTTCACACAAAATAAAGCAAATGCAATAATCAAAACAGAATAAATACAAGAAAAGTAAACAAGTTAAAAGAACTAGTAATTCTCACCAGTCATGTGGTTCAGGAGGCTCAAGGAAATTATGGCAACTCATATCATCAGATTATCACCATCAGGCCCACGGGAATACTGACAACAAAAAACTTTTACTACGCCAATAGGCGGTAAAGGAGCAGAATTATGGAACTCCTTCATACTAAAAAGCAGACAAACATATCTTTCTGAAGAGCACTAAAAACTTGGCTCTTCCAAAAATACTGCAGTCCCCATCTCTCCACGGATCAGTGCAAGGGATTTTGTTCTTCTGTTTTCGTTGATCAATTCATTTGTCATCACCTGGAGGAGAAATTCAGTGCAATGGTCTAGATAGAAACTGTTCTGATGGAGTGAAGAATATTAGACCTTTCTAAAATCTTAGAAGGTAAAGGGAGTTTAGAAATTAATCGATAACTAGAAGGATAAGAGGGATGTGTAGAATTTGCCATACTATTTTATAAGAGGCTATATTCAACAAAGCCTCTCATAAAATAGAGTTATAGCTAGAAATCCAAGCCTTTTCATATCCAGAGAGCAGATATTTTAGAAGGCTGTATGTATGTGAGGGAAAGATAGCATACATCCCCCTCCCCCCATACACGTATATAGATGTGGAGAGCAGCTTACTAAAATAACAACACTCCATGTTAAGAGCAACAATGCTGGCATCAGCAGCCTCCTTATCAAGCACCCACCCTAATACCTGTATCCCCCGATTAGAGGCCCCACCAAGCAACACCCCTCCCCCTCATGGTACGTAGACACCCCTAGGAAAACCTCCATGGCAACACATTCCAAGGAAACCACTCTGGCAGCATCCAATCTCCCAATCAGAGCTCCCCTGCAGCATGTGACTCCCAATCAGAGCTCCCCCTCAATGACATTCAATCCCCCCCCCCCTCCACAAAAAAACCCAAACCCCTCACAGTGCTGAAATCTGCTCAAACATCCTGCAGGTAGGGGAGGTACCCATTTGTAAGCAAGTGCCTGATATATGGCTGCCTTCCATTTGGATTACCCCAGGGCTCAAGGTCCTTCAGAATGCTCCTCCTTCAGCAGGACCACCTCTCACACCCCTTGACTTCCCAGGCTTACTGGAAGTCTCTGGTGTCTAGTAGAGTAGGAGCAATGCCCACTTGCTCACTCCTCTTGCCTTGTCCCAATACAGTATGGCTGCTGAGACCTCTCATAGTAATGGCAGATAAGCAGTATGTGCTAGGAAAACCCTATGCTTGCTAGGTCCTAAGTTAGGGTTTTTGGTGTAACTTTTGATAAGATAATACATATCTAGTTTGCTATCTAAGAAGGACAAGTTCCACCATCATATAAGCTGCTGACTTCTGCCATTTTCCAGATGTTCTTCTTCTTAACCATGGTCTTCTAATAATAGTGATAATTTTAAAGCTGAGTTGCTAGATGTTCACAGTTGCCTTTGACACCCCACCCTCATCCACCAGATTAATAATTGTTCTATCTCCTTATAAGACTGAACAGTTGACTACAATTAATTCCTGAATCTTCATGCTCTTGCCCTTCTCTTTTCTGGATCTCTTCAGCATCCATGAATGTGCTATTGCCTCAGCATCAATGGTGTTCTGGTATTGATGAAACAGTTGTGTAATGCATACCAGATGTGTGTATTGTACACAGACAAATAGCAAGTACTTCTATAAGAAGCTGTCTAGTTTTACGCAACAGGAAAGTGTATAAATGGCAATATTCTAGTCATTTATGTATGTAAATAGTTCATTATGGGTATAAATGACCTCTCATAGAATCCCAACTCATGGAAAAGTACATATCATAATTTAATAGTGTGCACTTTGCTGTTGGGCATGCACATGAGCACAGTTTGGGTGGAAAGTGGGTGGGGTGCAGAGGTACATGTGTAAATTCTAAAATTGCTATAATATCACCCTCATACCCCCAGATTCTATATATGCTGCACAAAAAATTCTAGGACTTCACTGAGGGAAGGGACATCGGGAGGAGAACCACCCTCTCCAGAAGCTGATGTCACCTTTAGCCCAGAGGTATGGATTCTGCAGTTTGTCTCTTACTGATCAGGTTGTAGGCACATCCGAAGCAAGGGTGAGGGGCCCTGAGGAAATGCCAATGGATGTCATACCTATAGGCACAGCTCACAGATTTTTGACGGCACTATAGAGGGAAGATTGATGAAGGACCTTCCATGTCTGGAGCCTGTAAATTTGGTCATTCCTTCTGAATTAAGTAGGTTCATACTTTCTGATAACCTGCTGTTATCACTATGGGTTGTTTGTGGGAGGTTTTGACAAAATTAGAAACATTTTTGTCTTAGAAGTTTTGTAGTTTTGTCCACCTCAAATTCAAACATCTACAATCAAGGTGCATGTGCTGGAATATAAGCTTGTAGCTTTAAATAAATGATTGAAGTGAAAGGAAAGATTTAAAAATTTAATGATAAGCAAACTGTACTTATATATTAAAGAAAATATATTGCTCCATTGTAAAATGGAAAATTTGGATAATGCTTCAGGATAAAAGACATTGTGCATGATAAACTTTCCTTAAGGTTCTATCTGTGACTCCGTTGATAACATTTAAGCAGTTTTACCCTCTCATGGCAACAATTTATTATTTATCACTGTTTGCGAAAAAGGAAGCCAGGCAGCCATTAGTACCTGTGGCTGATATTTCTGTAGATGTTTTGAATATAATTCAAAATTTGAAAGTAGAGCTCTACTAGGATATCTGGATAAACCACTAATACAAATTGCATACAAATGATATCCTTGAATATTCCTGATAAATGTTTTGGGAAATTTTTTATATAGGAGGAAAAAAAAACCTCAAAATTATAAGGGAACACTCCTACGTTGGTATCACCAGCATTAGGGAGGTCCCTTAAATCAACCTTGGCCTCAGTTTCGAATCCTTCCTCAGGGTCCGTGGTGTCAGACTGCTCAAATAAAGTGCTTTCTAATCCATGGAAGATGAATCTATGGGCAACCTCTGTTCAAAGGTCACAACCCAGTCAGGTTTTACGGATTTCCTCAATGAATATGCATGAGATCTATTTGCTTATGATGAAGGAAGTGCATAGAAACAGATCTCATTAACTGGTCAAAATGTTTTCAAACAGCAGAGGTTCAAATTGTCAAACTGCCTAAGACTCCATCGGGGCAGGACAAATACCCAGCTCTTTTACTTCAATCTCTAGAAGACCAAGGGAAAGAAATACACACACCACCAATAAAAAAAAAAATACAGATCAAAAGCCTTTGGGAGAGAGAATGGAGGGTCTCTCATAATGGCAGTGAGACCACCCAGAACTGTCTAAAAATAACTCAGGTCCTCTGCTCTTTTATTAAGAATGCATCGTCATACATTAATTGGTTACATCACAAATCATGGGACAAAAACTTTGAAAAAATGCATTGGCTAGATTATATTCAACTTCTATCAGCATTCTAAAGAGCAAAGGTCAGACAGCTGCTAGCTATTTTGATAAAGATCATTATCATTCCATTAAAGATCATTAATATTTATAGAAATACAGAACTAACCTATTACATTATTTCATATTACATCTGCATGCTCAGACATCCACATATTTGTCTCTTACTTCTCTATTCCCTTTCAAACATGCATCTTCTTAGTGACTTCCCAGATTCTGAACAAAACATTCATTACTTAAAATTGTTAAGTAGAGGGCAACCTTCGAAAGCGAATCAAGAAATGTATTAAGTTATGTCCAATAAAAAAGGTATCGTCTTATTTTCTTTTCCATGTTTCATTTTGTTTGATTTCTATTGATAACCTTAAAATTGTTGAAACTGTTAACTCTACTACTACTACTTATAATTTCTAAAGCGCTACTAGATGTACATAGCGCTGTACACTTGAACATGAAGAGACAGTCCCTGCTTGACAGAGCTTACAATCTAATTAGGACAGACAAACAGGACAAACAAGAGATAAGGGAATATTAAAGTGAGGATGATAAAATAAGGGTTCTGAACAAGTGAATAATGGTTAGGAGTTAAAAGCAGCATCAAAAAGGTGGGCTTTTAGCTTAGATTTGAAGACGGCCAGAGATGGAGCTTGATGTATCGGCTCAGGAAGTCTATTCCAGGCATATGGTGCAGCAAGATAAAAGGAACGGAGTCTGGAGTTAGCAGTGGAGGAGAAGGGTGCAGATAAGAGAGATTTACCCAGTGAATGGAGTTCCCAGAGAGGAATGAAGGGAGAGATGACTGGAGAGGTACTGTGGAGCTGCAGAGTGAATGCACTTATAGGTCAATAAGAGGAGTTTGAACTGTATACGAAAACGGATAGGAAGCCAGTGAAGTGACTTGAGGAGAAGGCCAATATGAGCATAACAACACTGGCTGAGTATTAGTCGTGCAGCAGAATTTTGAACAGATTGAAGAGGAGAAAGATGGCTAAGTGGGAGACCTGTGAGAAGCAAGTTGCAATAGTCTAAGCGAGAGGTGATAAGAGTGTGGATAAGGGTTCTGGTAGTGTGCTCAGAAAGGAAAGGGTGAATTTTGGTGATATTAAAGAGAAAGAAACGACAGGTTTTAGCAGTCTGCTGAATATGTGCAGAGAAGGAGAGGGAGGAGTCAAAAATGACCCCAAGGTTACGAGCTGATGAGACAGGAAGGATGAGAGTGTTATCCACAGAAATAGAGAATGGGGGAGGAGGAGAGGTTGGTTTAAGGGGAAAGATAAGAAGCTCAGTCTTGGTCATGTTTAGTAATTCAGCAATTGTCAGCAATCTGTAACTAGGTTAAATGCATCTGTCCTGCTCTATCTTAAAATGATCTCAGTTTCACATTTTTAATGCTAAACTCTTAATATTCCCTTCTGAACTGGGGTACTATTTTCATAGTACACCCTTAATATCATCAAAATTAGTTATGCATATACCCAGTGCTGGCATATCATTTTAATACCTCTCAATATGGCAACAAACACAGTTCCATTGTTTACTTCAGCAGTAACTCGTTTCACAAAAGCCAGACAACTCCTGGCTTGAGTGCCACCTCATTGGTCAGTTAAACATTTATTCATAGTACAAAAACTTTTAAAAAACACTTTTTGTCTATACTTAAAAAGTGCATAAATGCTACTTAGCTTAATAGTAGTTGCAGGACTGCAGCATTAGCAGAAATGCTGCATCAGGGCCTAGTTTACAAAAATACAAATGATAAAAATTATTCATTATCAAAATTAAAGCATTGCTTAACAATATACAATTCATAAAAATCCCTAGCAATTTACCTTCCAACGTCCCACGTCCATTTACCCCCAGATTCTATTTATGGTACCTAAAGTGCACGCTAATCAGGCCATATTATGATAGTGTGCACAACCTAATTATCTTAACAAGCCAGTCAGCACCAATAATAGCCACTTAACAAGCAATTATTGACACTAATTGGCATTAATTAGAATCTACACACAGAATTGTCTAAGCATATTCTATATTTTGATGCGTGTAAATTCTAATTGAAAAGGAGGTGTGACCATGGGTGTGGAATGGGAAGGTTGTAGACATTTCTAAAATCTATCACACAGTTATTGAATACACCCGGTCTGCATTTAGTTTAGGCATTGACATTTACACCAAGTTTGGCATAACTGCTTATGACTAAATTTAATCATGCAGATGGGCGCTCAGTGTATTCTATAAACCACATGGAAATTTACTCTTATTCTATAAAGTACACCAAAATTTAGACGTACTTTATAGAATATGCCTAGGCATATTTCATTTTGGCACTGATTTTTTAGGCATGATATATAGAATCTAGTCCTTAATGCTTTGATGTATTAGAAAATGGCAGCAATGGCAGGGACACTATTATAGAACAACCACAAGGCTCTGGACAGCCAATCAACTGGTTAGTTTCAAAACTAGATGAACCAATCAAAAACTCAAGCTGCCTTAAGCTTAACAATAGCAATGAATAGGATAATTATGAATGAAAAATTCTTTTGAAAGAACTGGGCAGGTGTCACGTTCCTCACCTGTTCGGCGCTCCTCCAGACTGGCTCGGGCCACCACGGGTTCCTTAGAAAGGGATGAGGATCAGGCTTAGGAAGGTCTGTTTCAGTTTCTGTTTCCTAAGTCTGGCAGCCGTCATCTAGCTTGGATCAAGACCACAACCATCTTGGTTGACTCAGGGGAATCAGCCATGTTTCGGTTTCCTAGTCCGGCAGCCGTCATGCGGCTTGGAGCAAGGACAGCAGCCATCTTGGCTAGCTCAGGAGGGGGCAGCCATCTTGTATACGAGAACAGGAAGGAAGCCCATATTTGAGTGTTATGCTACTCTGCTGATGGGGGCAGCCATCTTGGATCAGCTGCACATGTTGGAGACTGACTGATTCCTACACTATTTAAAGCCCTGCCTCCAGTCCTTCATTGCTTTGGCCTCAATTGTGTTTGAGGTCCACGCCGGTGCTCCTTGCCTTCAGTTCCAGTGTTCCAGATCTTGGCTTGTTTCCCAGACCTCGCTTGTGTGCTGCCTGCCTTGACCTTGGACTGTTTTTGACTACTCTTTGCCCTATGGATTTACCTGGCTTTTGGACTGTGTCTGTTTGCCTGCCTGTCTGGTCAGTGGTCGTGCAACCCCGCCGGTTCCAGAAGTCCTGGTGGCTGCCCGAACCTGGGGGCTCAACTCCCAGGGAATGGTGGTCGCTCCCCAGGTGAAGCTAGGGGTTGTCTGGCTGCCTGACCGAGTGCGGTGTCACTCCATCCTAGCCGTGCTCAGTCGGGGCACAAGGGCTCACATTTCTCCAGTCATAACAGCAGGTTGGAATTTAGTTTCACTAGACATCGTGTGAGCAACCTTATGGGTAGCCAGAAATCAGCTTTACAATGTTTGAGAGATAGTCGCCTTTTGGTTCTGAAAGCAGACAAACATCTGATTTATATGTAGAGGAGGCCTGCCAACAACTGTACAATCAAGTGGCAAGTACTTCCAGATGATCCACTTGAAGATTTGCAGCAACAGATTAGTGCAATAGTGACTCAGGCATTTTTGATTAACAAGATCACTCAAAAAGAGATGATATTTTTGACTAATATGCATCCCAAGACACCCAGGTTGTATTTTGTACTGAAAATATATAAGTATATTAACAACTCTCCTGGACATCCCATTGTGGCTATAAGAGATTAATTCTTTGAGTCCTTAAATAAATTTATTAACATCTTCCTTTCACCATTGACTGAACAAGCCCGCTCTTTTTTTTTTTTTTACAAGATATTACTCATTTTTTATGTGAGATTGAAGATATACAGTTAACTGATGATTTTTGTTTATTTGTATATTATTTCTTTGTATGCTCAATTTTTTTTAAATTTGATATTTATATCTCACATTATCCCAAGCAAACTCGGGTTCAATGTGGCTTACATTTGAAAATGCAGTGAGACACAATAATACAATTCAGTAACATCATGGGAGTATGTCGATGGGTATGTCTGAAACATTTAACAAAGATGAGATTATTATATTACTTAAAACTGTCCTTTAATGATGCTGCATGTTCAGAAATCATAGCCATATGTATAGACAGTTATTCAAACATTTTCACAAGCACACACCATAGTAACATAGTAACATAGTAGATGACGGCAGAAAAAGACCACGGTCCATCCAGTCTGCCCAACAAGACAAACTCATATGTGCTAGTTTTTGTGTATATCTTACCTTGATTTGTAACTGTCATTTTCAGGGCACACACCGTACAAGTCTGCCTAGCACTATCCCCGCCTCCCACCACCGGCTCTGGCACAGACTGTATAAGTCTGCCCAGCACTATCCCCAGAACAAGCATCCATACACACATTGCAAAAGTAAGCAACTACTTCTATAGAGTACATCCAAAACTTACTCCTTGTATACTTAGCTGTGCACAAATCCAACACAGCCCATTCAAAGTGAATGGGCTGTGTTGTCAGTGCACAGAGCCGGCCCTAGGGTTCCTAGCGCCCTCCTGCAGTCTATTAGTTGGCGCCCCTACCCATCCAGAGGCGGGATCACTATGGTTACGCCCCCCGCAGTAGACACACCCCTTTTACCAGCCATGGCATCATTGAAAATATTACACCAGTATAGAAGAAAAATAACTTAGCACATAGACCAGGAATTAGGAGAACAGACAGTCTTGCCAACTCTGAAAAACAATGTGTTATCAAAATTTCAGAATCTAACAAACAGATCCCTAGTCAGACACTTGGCCTTGCAGTCACACATGTAGAACAGAGATAGCCCCTCTTCAAATTCTTCAAAAATTAACCTAAGAAGTTAGACTCTGCATGCAGCACAGTAGCCTTCCCATTGAGCACAGCTTAGGATCTAGCTAGGACAGACGTAATCAGCATAAACTAACATATTCTATAATCTGAGTTGGACAGACTAACAGGAGTTACTGAAGTGGGAATGAGAGATAGGTGATGGTTAGGAATTGAAAGCAGGCATCTAGCCCTTCTGTCCTGTGAGTTGCTATGTTAGGGGTGGGGGTGGAAAAGGGTGGGTCAGGTGCAGCACTAAACAGCAGTCTCTGACAAAACAAGGATCCAGGCTCTGCTGTGCTGTCTCTGTCTGAGCCCTCTCTGGGCAGAGGACAGAGGTTAGCTGAGCTCCCACAAGTTATTTCAGAGCCAGTGAGTCCTCTGACAAACACAAGGAGGGTATTTCTCTGCTTGGGAGGGGGGAGGGGACGGGATAGAGTGCTGACAGCTTTGGAGCCAGACTGAGATGAGCAGCAGAGATTAGATACTCAGCAGAGGTTGATTGCTTGCAAAGTGACGCCCTTGAAGGCATGCGCCCTCCTGCAGTGCTTACCCTGCTTACCGGGTTTGACCGGCCCTGTCAGTGCACATCCTCCACTAGCGCGGCTTAGTAAACAGAGGGGATTCATTTTTATTTCCATCTTCCAAATTTCTAGACAGCAAATGTCCAGATCAATAGGACCCAAAGAAGTCCAAATCAAGTAAAGTCAGAAAGAACACAGTTTATAGCTAATTGTGTGATCACCCTTAGGTTTCGCCTTTGGGTTTAAAAAGAAATACCATGTGCATGTAAGGTCTGGATAAATGAAGTAAGACCATAGTAACATAGTAGATAATGACAAATAAAGACTTGTATGGTCCATCCAGTCAAAGTTTTAAACAAATGCCCCAAATATGTAAAACGTGGTAGCAATAATGAAACAGTGATGCAATGTTCACAAAGTAGGCAGCCAACAGACTTATTTTCCACAACAAGAATTATTAATGATCTTGACAAATGTGGTGAACACTCATCCTCATCCTCAGAGAATTTCTTCAGCCTTTTTGATACAGTTGGTAATGCTTGTTATTGAGAAAATTATTTTTTGTTTGCTGGTCAATTTATTCAACAAACCCAGCGTGTTGCCATGGGAGCATCTTTGGTGCCATCAGCAGAAACATTGTTTGTAGCATTTTTTTAGGAAATGTGTATTTATCTATCTGCATGGTTCTCTAAGATAAAAATTTGGAAAAGGTTTCGAAGACACGGTAGTTAATTTACAAGATTTTTTTTAAAGATTGCTAAATTCATTACCTCCAGCTTTATAATTCATGACATTTGATGTTCAAATTACTGATTTTTTTTTGGATGTTCGTATTTACAGAGAAATCTCTACTATTCAGATTACCTTGTATTGAGAGGAGGTTGCAAGAAATACACTACTCCATTATACTAGTTTTCATCTGCATAGTCTTAAAGTAGGCTTGCCTATAAGCCAGTTCTTGAGAATTAAATGTAATGTTGGAATTTGAACATCATTCAGAAGAACTAAGAAAGCAATTACTTCGAAAAGGTTATAGCAGAAAAGTTATAAAGAAAGCATATTTGAGATCCAAATTTGTGAATCGAGATCTTCTGTTACAATACAAAACTAAAGATCAAGAAAATAGGTTGTGGCGGTACTCCCGTATTATATAGGAAGGTCAATGGTAATATCTTTGATTCATAAATTCATCTGTCCACTGCTGTTTTCAAGATGTTCCTATTGTGGCTTATTGACGAGGCAAGACATTGGCAAAAGTCTTATCTTATAGAATATTGGATTATAAGAATCCTTCTCAAATTTTGTCAGGCCATACTGCATGTGGGCAGTGTCTGTGGTGTACTTCCACTATTGAAGGATTACATCGGACAGTACCCAAATCTTGAAAATTGTTTAATGCAAGATCAGACACTACTTGTGATCATGCCAATGTGGTGTATGATATGCTATCCTTGTGAAAAAAAATGTACATTGGATGTTCTTCTAGACCAGGGATGTCCAACCTCAGCTCTCACCAGGTCGGGTTGTCAGGATTTCCCCAATGAATAGGCATAAAATCTATTTGCATACAATGGAGGCAATGCATGCAAATGCGTTCCATGCATATTAATTGGGGAAATCCTGACAACCCCATTGGATTGCAGCTCTTGATGACCGAGGTTGAACAATCCTGCTCTAGACCAATGAACACAAATCTCGTATAAAGAGTGGGACACTGACAGCGCCTTTAGTACCTCACTTTGTTGAATGAAATCATAACTGGACTGATCTACATTGGAGAGTAATTGATAAAACTGAGATGTGCTGGGAGGGTAGTAATTTGGAACAGTTACTTAACTACAAAGAACAGCATTGTATTTATACTTTAAATACCTTGATTCCAGAGGGTTTAAACCAGGAATTAGACTGGGTGTCATTAATGTAGCTCTTTTTGAGTGATGTTCAGTTGATAATTTGTTGTTAAGAATTTTTCATTCATAATTTTCCTATTCATTGGTATTCTTAAACTTAAGTCAGCTAGAGGTTTTGATTGGTCAATCTAATTTTGAAACTAACCAGAGTCATGTGGTTGTTCTATAATAGTATCCCTGCTGTCATCGCCATTTTCTTATATATCAAAGCATTAAATGGATGTGGAACGTTGGCAGGTAAATTATTGGAGATTTTTATGAATTGTATATTGTTAAGCAATGCTTTAATTTTGATAATGAAGAATTTTTGTTTATCATTTGTATTTTAGTGGACCGGACCCTGATGCTGCATTTCTGTGAAACTTGACACATATCAGCTATCGGCCCTGCAACTACTATTAAGCTAAGCAGTATTTATGCATGTTTTAAGTATATACAAAAAGTTTTAAAAAGTTTTTGTGCTATGAATAAATGTTTAAATGACAATGAGGAGGCAGGCGAGCCAAAAGTTGTCTGGCTCTTGTGAAATGAGTCGCCACTGAGGTCAAAAATGGAAGTGTGTTTGTTGCCAAATTGAGAAGCATAATAATAACATGTATTCACTGGGTATATGCATGACTAGTGCAAATAGATCTCATGTATATCCATTGGGGAAATCCTTAAAACCTGACTGGATTGCGGCTCTCGAGGACCAAAATTGCCCATCCCTGAGGTAGTGGCAGGGTGATCTGTAGGAATTTTCAGTGGCACTATCTAGATAGTGCCGCTGAAAGTTCATACACAGAGCACAAATCCCTGTTGTAGCTGCCACTATATAGATCAGTATTTTTGAATATTGGGCCCTAAGAATATTTGCCATTAAGTTGGGTGGATGGGCCAATTATAAGATGGGCTGTTTTTTCAAAAGGGGTGTTGGTTTCCCCTTTTATCTACGTATGGTCGCCTGCCCTTTAAGACCTTTCTCTTGGATCCTTCCATGGAGGACTATGATGTGTTAACTTTTCTTATATTAGCTAATTGGTTAGCATATGTTTTCTGGTTTTATACCTTTTTTTATTACTTCTTTTGCTTTGTCAAGATGTGATTGATGCACCAATAGTCAATGCTAACACCATTAATGCCCTTTATTTACAACAAGGCCATTTTTTATGCGGTGGGCTTCTCTGGAGATAGCACAAATTAACGACACTAGTGGATGTTGTTAATAAATTACCCTCTAAATGCAAAGTGAAAATAACACTGGAGTTCAATTGGGGGATTATAGCACTGCACTAATAAGGCAATTGGGCAGATGCATTGGACCACAGGGTCTTTCTCTAATGTCCTATTATATTTCTAGGACAAATGGGATCAAATTGGGTAACTTAATAGCTGGCTTCAGAATGCAAAGAAATTTATTACAAAACAGGAACAAATTTGAGAACATGCTGTAAAAAAAAGAAAAAAAAGAAAGGAGATAAAAGGAATATGGTAAAAATAAATTACAACCAATGTACAAGATTTTTCCAGAAGCTTATTGAATATTTCATCTGTTTATCCTGATGGAACATAGTACAGTACAATCGTCATATGCTGATGAATGACTAGAAAGTGCTGTGTCTTTTACAGCACTCAGTAACAGGTTGTGCACTTAAAATGTAGCCTCCTGAGAACAGCGTTGTCAGGTGTAAACAGCATAGAACAATCTCATGCACACTTGGCTGAATTTAAGCAGGCGAGGGAGAACTCTGAGAGGGGCAATTTATTTCTATTCTTGTTAACTCCTTTTCTGCGGCATTGAACAACTGGTGGGTGTTGAGCTATTAACAGCTTAATTTTTCTGTTAATGGTGACACCACAACGCAGTTGTCTCCAGACCATCAGCACTAGAGATTGCCTGTTAAAATAATGATATTACTTAAATTGATTATTGATTAGATACTATGTTGACATGATGAGTGCCAGTTACAGCCTGATGATAAATGTCTACAATTACAGCTTCTTTGTTCAGGGCATGATTTGAAATTTAATGATGTGGTTTTGGTACTTATACATAAATGTGCAACTTGAGTTGAATTATCAGGCTGATCACAAACCGGTTCATAACACATCCACTCCTAGACTAATGAACCATATATCCTTGTCGACTTTAGTAATGTTTTGACAGTTTTTACCTCGGTGCTTTTGAATTACCAGCATGCAGAGACAGATTGCTTATTGTTGCAATAGGTTTCTCCCTGAGGATACTGTAGCTCACTTTTCAAGAATCTGAATTGGTTAACTAAGCAGTGTTAACTGACAGTGTTGTAATGGAAGGAAATTTTTCCTTTTGTAGTTTTAATTACAGTCTTGGTGTTCCAGATAAATAGGTTACATGGTAATTTTGTCTGCAGAGTTTAGACAGAAGTTAACTGTTTTCTGCAGTTATATCTAATAAACACTTTCAAAAAGATTCTATGAGTTTATAATCACAACCCACAATTTAATATACAACACTGCAATGTGGAAAAGTAAATGGCTGTAAGTTATACTGGTAAACCAATCAGTTCAATTGGACACATAAACTGTAATTTTAAAATATTGTTCTCAAGGTGTATTTTAGAGCTGGACGCATCAGTTGGTATCATTAAATGCTGCCAAGTCAATGCTGTATTGGTTCCTCTTCCTTCAGTGGCTGCTAATATGACTTCCTTATCCTTTGCATCCCTGAAGTAAGCAGACAAACTACACTGGTGATTCTTAGAAGTTACAAAAAGAGAGTATTAGTCTTGGAATGCCCCTTCCAAGTGTGGCTATGAGCCGGGTCCCACTTGGACGTACATTCTTCTCTGGATTCACAAAGGGACATGATACCAAGATCCTGTCCAGTAGGGGCCAGTGTGATTTCTGAATTACTCCTACAGACCCCCTTCATAGATCTTTGAGGCACTCTGCATATACCCTTCTTCCCTCCATTAACAATGACCTTCTGTTGTCTAATACTCAGCCATTTTCTAATGTATTCCATAGTCTGCCATTTTTAGGGCACAGATCGTAGAAGTCTGCCTAGCACCAGCCCCGCCTCCCAACCACTAGCCCCACATCCTGAAGCTGAAGTTTATTTCAAACGCTTTGGTGAAATCCATGTATGCCATATCTATGGCACACTCTTGATCTAATTCTCTGGGTACACAATAAAGCATGGTAAAAACCATGCTGTCTCACATTCTGCAACTTGAAGGATATAAGATGCTTCGCTGTCCTTTCCTTCAGAAGAATTTCTATTCATTTTACCATCACCAAAATCAAGCTAACTGGCCTATAGCTTACAACCTCCTCCTTATTATCAATTAATAGTTCCTTTTCTCTAGCTCCAAGAAACCACATTTATGTCTAAAAAGCTAACAAACAAATCCTTCAATGGATCTTCAGAAGCCTCATTGATCTTTACTATTGTAGAACAGTGGTTATGAACCCTCTGCTGAAGGTTCATCTAACTAATCAGGTTTTCAGAATAACCAATACATGCAAAATATACTGTATTTTATAATATTCACTGTGGCCATCCTAAAAACCTTTTTGGCTTGGTGTGTCTCCAGGAAAGTCAGGGAACACTGTCCTAGAATATAGCCACTCAGCCCCATATAGTGCAGTCTTGATTATCTGACCATCCAGCATATCCGACAGACCCCCCAATGTTATCACATTTATTTCTATTAAAAATATTTGTTTTAGAACAGTTTTTGAAAATCTGGAATTCTATGCCTTTGTTTATGCATTGTTTGAGGGGTTTATACAGTGTTTTCTATATTATATTATATATTTGTACCCCATGCTTTCCTACTCATGGCAGGCTCAATGTGGCTTACATGGGGCAATGGCGGGTTAAGTGACTTGCCCAGAGTCACAAGGAGCTGCCTGTGCCTGAGGTGGGACTTGAACTCAGTTCCCCAGGACCAAAGTCCACCACCCTAACCACTAGGACACTCCTCCACTCCACTGTTGGATAATTGAAACTGTACTGCATTTTGTCTTCCTTCATATCTGCAAATTGTACACAAATGGTATGGAATCTATCAATTGCCACAATTATCCCTGCCAACATTTGGTATTTATCCAATCTCTTCTGTAATGAAAACTGATTAAAATGTTTAATATTGCTGCTTTTTCTGGTAACCCTTCCACATTTCTCTTTCTTGTCTCTGAGTCTTAGAATCTACCGCTCCTTCTTTTCACTGACCAACATGAAAAAGCAATTCTAGAAAGTGGTGCCTAAATGTAGGCGCAACCAAGACGCATGCTTAGCACCGATTCTATAATGGTATTAAGAAGCACCTAACCCATTATAGAATAGTAGCACCAAGTCACTTTGGTGCACCAAAGCTTAGGTCAGGGGTTCTCAACCCAGTCCTCAGGATACACATGGAGGGGCATTTTTGATATGACTTCTAAGTCCAACTTTGGATGTTTTGCACAAACAGGAAACATCTTTTCTCCAAAATACTGTTTCGAACAAGGTGTTTTGGATATTTTGTTTTCTGGTCCATTTTTGGAAGAAGAAAAAAAAAGAATACTTGCAAAACAGAGAAAATCAAGCTATCGGGATGTAGGAGAAGTCAGAATTTTTAGCAGACTGGTCTCCCGTACATCCCAGGAGAGCAATGGGGAACCCTAGGGAGCGCTTCTGTACACTTCATAAAAATGTTCCCAGGTTTACATCTCACCTTTGCTTCCTTATCTTGTCCCTCAACTTTGTAGTTAAAATTTCAACAGTGGTGTAAAACCATTCACAAAGAATACTTCAGGTATTTCTACAAGTACAAGGCAGCTTTATTATCCCTGTATAATAGAAAGCAAGCCAGCACTGGAAGGGAAAGAAACATAAAGACAGGGTTTCTCATCTGCTTTATATAGCTTTATATAGCATCCTCAACCTTCAGCCTTTTACAGTGGACTATCTAAAACATACCAAATACCAGGAAGTACATTACTCACTCAAGCGTTGAAAAAATACATGTCTACCTCACAACCAAATCGGTCATCCAAAGACATTGCTACACTGTACACATGTTCAAACTTACCATTAAGAATTTTCTGATTTAATGGCCATGCACTACTGTTGTGATTAGGACACAGCCATTAACAAAAATTAGCACATGAGCCCTTACCACCACCTATTTCATAGTAAATGGACCCCTAAGTTTATACCTGAGGAAAAGAGGGTTAAGTGAATTGTCCAAGATCACAAGGTGATATATTGGGATTTGAGCCTGTGTTTTCTTGGTTCTTAATCTGAAACTACTGCACTAACCATTAGACTATTCCTCACCCCAGTCTAGGCACTGAATTGAGTTGTTAAGTGTCTAGATCCCTATGAAACACCACATCTCAGTTTCATGATACAGGGGCAAAAATAGCTAAACTATATATATCAACCCTATGTGGGTAAGAAGATTTTCAGCCACTTGAAGGCACATACACATTGATAACACACAGGAGTATCCATATAAAAGGTAGATGCTCCATGAAGTGTTTTATGGGTATGCATTATCAGACCAATATTTAAAAATATTTAACCAGCCTGGCTGGTTAAATAGCCTAAATCTGGCTGAGTGGTATTTTTCAGTATGAGATAGCCAGCTATCTCAGCTGAATATTAATGCTTAGTGGCTAGCCCGGTCACCGGCTATGTCATGCAACATAGCTGGTTAGCACCAATATTCATTGACTGACTGGTTAAGTTTAGCAGCCAGATAGTCCGTGTAAATTAGAGTTGGGGAGAAGTCAAACTGAGAGACGGCTGAGACAGGGGCTCGAGGAAGAAGTATTCTTCAAGAAGAGAAAGTTTTACTCTTGGATTCCTAGTACACGGGGAATTTGCCCCCTAGTGGCCAAGAGACCAGTTAGGATAGTGAGTAGGTGAAGGAACTACCATCCCCAGGATCCATCACTCTCTAGGCAAGACTCACAGGAATTGGAGGGCGGGGAAGATGATTGGGAAATGGTCTCTGATCAGAGTGATGAGGAACAGCTGGGGGAACCTTGTGGGGAGGAAGCTATGGAGTATGATAAAAGGGAGGCCGCTGAGGAGCTGGGAGGGGGAGTGTATGGAGGTCTCAGCTCTAGCCCAGACTCCAGGGGGTAAAGTAAAAGGATTTCTATCTGCTGTGATACCAAAATTGTTGAATACCGGGGAAAGAAGGTTTATGTTAAAGGAGAACAATAAAGGTTATGAATTGTGTAATGAAAGATTGAGCCAAATAAATTCTTAACTTATAAGAAGTATTGGAGTTGCTGTGTGTTTGTGAGTGAAACCTTTTGTGAGGAGAACAGGGGGTAATGATCATTGGAGAAGAGGGCTGGAGCCCCAGAGAACTGAATGATGACAAGATGGTGGTTGAAGCCTCCTGGCCAACAGTGAATCTGAGAAAGCTAAGCAGTATCAGCCTTGGCCCATTTGTGGAAGAGGGACCAGCTGACAAAATACAGGTCTAACTTTGGCTGCTGTAACTTAGCTGGTCAGCCAAAAACTGGCTAGGTTTTAGCGGCAATCCCCCCCCCCCCCCCAAAAAAAAAAAAAAAAAAAATCAATGTTGGTCTCCGGATATGGCCCAAGCATGGAATTTCCGGGTTCACTGCCAACTACGGGAATTAGCCAAGCTCCCTTCCATGATCTCAGTATCGGCCCCTATGTGTGTGCACATACCTTGGATTTGTCAGAATGTAATTTACTGAGGGTTCTTTTTACAAAACCGCACTCACGTTAGCGGCATGCCAAATGCAACAAAGTCCATTCAATTCCTGTGGGCTTTGTCACATTCAGTGCATGGTAATCACTAAGGAGCCCTATATGTTTCCTATCTTTTCTCACCACTTTCCAATCATTAATTTTCTCCTACCTCTATTTTCATCTCTGATCCTTGGCTATTATCCCTGTTCTCTTTTTACATCCCTCGGTGTAGTTCTTTCCTTTCATTAGGTGAGTAACTTTGCACCACAAATTGCTCTCGAGTCATCATTTGGTGAAGAAAACCTTTAATTTCCTATATACCTCTAAAATATTTCCTAGATATATTTTGAAATAAAAATAAGTAGTTGTTGTATGGAATAACAAAGAAAATATATTTTTCTATAAATGTTGCCATTAGTTGACTGACATTCTTTTGATGTTTATCAAGAGATCCTTGAGTGAATTACATAGTTAATCAAATAAGTATGTATTTGTGTCACTTGCTTTCCATGCTACAGAATTCAGTGCCCTGTACATTAATTTTAACTCTGAAGACAATTGGTCGTAATGCACCCTGTTGTCAGTGCAGCAGTGGAGGTCAGTGATAATCATATGCCAAGCACTCTCTGACAGTTTGCATACAGAGGCAGTTTACTTAGGGCTCAGCTCTGCCATTCTCAGAAGATGAGGGGTATATTGAACTGTCAGACTGGGACCGAACAGGTGACAGCTGATGCATTTTAGATCAGTTGCCTTCAGGACTGATTTTGGAAACCTAACTTGGAGAAAGCAGCTCGCTTTTCTATTATTACTTTACCAATTTTACTTTTCAAATCAGTGTCTGTAGAAATAGAGGCTTTTCCATGCTGCACCTATAATGTAACTTCTCCCTGTGCTGAATATCAGAATGGTGACATTTGTGCAAGAAATGATAGACTATGATTTGGTATGAAACAATGAGATAAGATACAAATATCAACACTGTACATCAGACTTCAATATTTAATTAGTATAGAATAGTGATGGACAGCCAGAAAATGTTTGTTTTGTGTCATTTCCCATGTTGTTTACAGGAATTTTCATTTTTTAAATTATTTATAACCATTTAAATTTTTACAAGCGATAAAACAACTTGCTAAAAATACAGATAAAGTAATATGTAGGAATTATTTCAGTCAGGTAATTCTATTCTCTTCCTTAGACCACTAAATAGGGAGAGTGAAACAAGATAAAGAGATCAATTAAACAGTAAACAGAAAAAAAAATGTGGTATTAACCTGATTATCCCCAGATATTACTTGTCTAATTCATTATTCCACATTGATCATCTGGTTGGCTTCTTCAAGGCCAATACGGTGTATAATCAAATCATTTCATTGAAAAACATACTTATTGTCCAATATTAGTTAGAAATAATACATCTGATTACATTCTTTCTCTTTTAAAAACCAGAAGTTATTTAACAATACATAGTGGAGGAGTGGCCTAGTGGTTAGGGTGGTGGACTTTGGTCCTGAGGAACTGAGTTTGATTCTCACTTCAGGCACAGGCAGCTCCTTGTGACTCTGGGCAAGTCACTTAACCCTCCATTGCCCCATGTAAGCTGCATTGAGCCTGCCATGAGTGGGAAAGCGTGGGGTACAAATAATAAAAAAAAAAATATATATATATATACTTAAGTCTCTAATTCAAATCCCACTGATTAAAGCAATCACAGGTGTCACTCCTTTTAAAGTAATAATTTGAGGAAATATTTAGGAATTTTCATTTTATATGGGCTTTTTTGGTCATTTTGTCAGTTTCCAATAAGAGTACACCCTCTTTCTGAAATAGTGTGCAGGTTTACACATGTGTGGTGGTTTCACTATCAGGAAAGAGGTGCACTATAAAAGAGGCAACTGACACCAAGGTCAGTGCTGACCACTTCAATGAAACAAAGGAAATGGTCAGAGAGGCTGGGACTTGATGTACTGCCTTTCTGTGGTTACAATCAAAGCAGTTTACAAAACATTACTCCCCTCCCCAACATGAAAAACACACTGCACAATTCATTGTGAAAAACCATTGCCTACAGCTTTAGTGAAAGGTTACTGTATGCAGCATCAGTCAAATCCTCAAGCCAATGGTATATCAAATGAACATACCTCCAATTATTGACTGTATCGCTCCCCCACCATGTCACTAACTGGTGTACCAACTGTAACTATAACTCATCCACCCCACACCCCTGAGCCGGTATGTCAAGCTCCATCTCTGGTTGTCTTCAAATCTAGGCTAGAAGCCCACCTTTTTGATGCTGCTTTTAACTCCTAACCCTTACTCACTTGTTCAGTACCCGTATTTTATCATTCCCACCTTAGTAATTCCCTTATCTCTTATTTGTCCTGTTTGTCTGTCCTAATTAGATTGTAAGCTCTCTTGAGCAGGGACTGTCTCTTCACGTTCAAGTGTACAGCGCTGCGTAAATCTTGTAGCGCTATAGAAATGATAAGTTGTAATAGTAGTAGTAAGCCATAGCTGTTCTCCTTGCCATTTTTCTGGAAAAAGGAATAAACACCCTTTTAGGCTTGATAACCTGCCAAGCCAATAGAATGTCACTGTAAGGAACCTCTTGGTCATTTGCTCTGATAGCAGTGCTAGGTCACAAATATAACCCTCAGAACTTAGGTACAGTTGGCACAGCTAATGCCAAAGACCCACGATAGCATACCCTCTCTCTCACTAAGAAAACTGTGGCCAACTACACCCACAGTTGAATCAAGGATTCCAAAGCTTCCTGCAAATCATTAGTAAACAGTTCCTGCTCAACCTCTGATAAATGTACACCATTCTTCCCAAGTAGCCCAGGATAATTTAATTCTGACCATTCATGTTTAACCTGGCCCCCATCACTGTCCATTACCCACTTGCCAATCTGATGATTAATCTTAACTAAACCCCTGATCTATGTCTTCTGGAACCCAAACTTCCACAAAGGTGTCACACACCTCGAGCTCCACATGTAAAACTAAAGCCTAAACCACCACCTGCATCTGAAAACAAATGCAGAGCTAATTTCCTTTGCTTGTAAAATAGAACACACTTTCAAAGGCCTGAAAAACAACAACTCTAGAACCTGCAAATCGTATGGCATATCTGCAGAAACTCAAATGAAATTTTGCTGCTTTCTTACTCCTGCTATACATATAGCCATCCTCCTCAACAATGTATACCTCATGGGTATGACCTAGAACATAAGAATATAAGAATAGCCATACTGGATAATCATTGATGGAACCTTCTTCTAGGTAAGACAAAGGGGGCAGAAACAGGAAATGTAACACTTTCTTGTTAAGAGGCCTGTTTTTCTACCCTAACTCATCAACTGCCAGCTCCTCTGCCACTGCCTTTTGCAACTGATGAACAGGAGAATTGTGCATACATTTATTTTGTACAGAATCTGCAAATGGAATTCTAAAACCATACAAAAAGCTATTCTCCAGAATGCTAGCTGTGTGTGTGTGTGTGTATGTTAGAAGCAATATGTTAGAAGCAGGAGAATTTGTCATTTCAGTCATGGAGAATCCGAATGTAGGACAACTGGCTTAGGAATGGAACTAGGCCTGGATGGATCTATATGACCACCTAGCAATAGTTCAGATGGTGCATAATCATGCAATAAACGCTGATTGACTTCCTGGTGTGCCATTGATTTTAGGTTTATGTATGTGTAGACAATGGCAGGTATTATTTCCAGTTCCATGGGAAATAAAAAATGTTAGAGCACTGATACAAGAGCAGATGTCTTAATTATGTGTTTGGTTTTGTCTGTTGTAGTTGAAGTTGAATACAGAGAAAATGGAATTGTTGTGGTTGTCAGTCGGACTGTGAACTCTTTGCAACAGTTGAAACTTGGCAATAACTTGGCTCTTTAGGAAGTATGTCACAACCTGGTGGTTTGGTGAGATTCCCAAATAAAGTTGTAGGACTATATTCCTAGAGTAGCGAGAGGATCATTTCTGATTTTGTCATTGATTTGTCATTTGAAACCTTATTTGTCTATGTTGGACTTAGCAATAGTAGTAAGGGCACTGGTTTTGTTCTATTTGGACTACTGCAATGTGTTATTAGGGTTGCCTAGGAAGGATCTTCAAAACTTGCAGTTAATTAAAAAATGGCAGCAAAGCTTACATTTGGCTTGAGAAGGTTTGGTCATGTCACCTCTATTTTGATCCAGTTCCATTAGTTTCCAGTTAAGTTTAGGGTTCAATAAAAAGTGTTGAAGCTGGTAGTTAAGGTATTAAGGGGGTTGGGTTCTTCTTATTTGGTATCAAGGTTGCATCTTTATGGTTTATTGATTTTAATATACCATCTTTCCTGGACAAATGGCACAGTGGTTTATAGTTTTGAATACAATTTGAGAAGAAAAGGAATTCCATACAAGCTAGGAAAGAGCTAATTAGTATCCATGAGGATAAAGATAAAAATCCACATTTTTTCACATACACACATCTATATCAGTATAAAAGTACATGGCTCTGGTTCCTATTACCCGGAGATCTAAGTTGCAGATTAATCATTCCCAAAGGCTTTGTTGAACAGGTAGGTCTTCAGGGATAATTTTAAATTTTTTAAAGGCGAGTTCTAGTCTAAGAGATATTGGAAGAGATTTCCATTACAAAGGAACTATGCAATAAAAAGCACTATTTTGGGTGCTGTCAAGTTATGCATGGTAAACAGAAGGAATACAAAGTCAACAGTTGTTTAGAGAGTATAAGGTCCTAAAGAGAGTGCATGGAATGATCAAAGAAATAAGATAAGGAGGAGTGCCTTTAAATCTAGACTGAAAGCCCACCTCTTTAACATTGCTTTTGACTCGTAACCACTTTTAACCACTCGCCTCCACCTACCCTCCTCTCCTCCTTCCTGTACACATTAGTTGATTTGCTTACTTTATTTTTGTCTATTAGATTGTAAGCTCTTTTAGCAGGGACTGTCTTTCTTCTATGTTTGTGCAGCGCTGCGTACGCCTTGTAGCGCTATAGAAATGCTAAATAGTAGTAGTAGTAGTAGTAATACAACAATTATCATCTAACAAATATAAAGGAAAGGGAAATTTGAAGTCTTCACCTTGATATTTTAAAGATCTGTGGGAATTGAAACGTCAATGTCATAAATATGAAAGATTGAGGTTAAAAATCAAGGATCCAATAGATAAATTAAACTGGAGAAAGAAAGTTGAAGTTTATAAAATGTTATTGTAATGGCAAAAAAAGTTTATTTTGGGAAGTTGATAGGAGAAAGAATGGTAAATCAAAAATCTCTGTTTAATATTTTTAATAAGCTTACTCAGGTATCTTCAGTGGTTGATATTCCAGAATCTTTACAGCCATTTCCAATTGAATTGGCAAATCATTTTATAGATAAGGTAAAGCTTATTAGACAATCATTTAAAACTATTATGCCTGAAACTGGCAGTTCAAGAAATGAGGTAGTAATTGCTTCCCCAGTAGATAGAGAATGGTCATCTTTTGTATTAGTAGATGCAGCCACAGTGACTTCTCTGTTGAAACTTTCCCGTAAATCATGTGTAGTAGATATATGTTATTCCTACTGACTGGCAGATATCCCATCAGAACTAATAGTTTGGGTTATGATGCTGGTTAATACCCTATTGAGGGATGGGATATTTCATTTAGAACTGAGACAAATTATTTTAACTCCTATCCCAAAATCATAGGGAGCTGAGCTATCAGTGGTATCCACTTTTTGACCAGTGGCTAGTATTCCATGGATGGCAAAACTTTTGATTCTATAAGTTTTGCCATCCATGGAATACTATTGATTCCATTAGTTGTGTTCTAAATTACACCATATTTGGAGTCATTTCACTGTTTGCATAAATTTTCAGTTTGTATTCAGGACTATGCATAGTACAGAATCATTATTTGTATTTTGGGTCTCTGAAGTTTGAGAATTTCTTAGCCAGGGAATTCACTGTGTCCTGCTTCAGTTTAATATTTTGGGAACATTTGACACAGTGAATCATATCTTGATTGAAGGGACCTTTAACGGAGCGGCAGTAAGTCTAACACAGGCTTACCGCTTGCTCTTCCGGCACTACTGCCAGCCCAACGTGGCTGCCGGCGGTATTCCTGCAAGGAGCGTGCGCCACTTCCAGGAGAAAAAGAAAACCCCTGGAAATGGCTTGCATAGTGGTAACCTGGCGCTAATCGGGCATCACTGCACGCTGCTCGGTTACCACAGGGTTAGTGCGGGAGCCCTTATTGCCACCTTAATGGGTGGTGGTAAGGGCCCACCACATGGCCATGGGGGATTTTTTTACACACTGCATAAAAAGGGCTCTGGTGCATGGGAAAAATGCCCCCGCCGCTATGTGAATATGGGTTATCTGGAGCTGTTTATAAATGGATAGAAGATTTTTTGAGAAACATCATATTGTGTTAAGAAGAATAATACATTTTCATTTACTTGGAGGTCAGACTTTGGCATTCCACAGGGTTCACCATTGTCTCTGATTCTGTTCAATGTGATTATTAGTTCTTTGGGTTCAGTTTTGGATGTATCTGGTTATTGAGATTGTTCATATGGTGATATTTTTGTTTTGATTCCAGTTACATCAGATTTTCCCACATTACAAACTTCTATCTCTGATTATATTGCTTTGATTCACTTTTGGGCTAATTCTCATGTTTTGAAACTTAATGCAGCTAAGACTAAGTTGTTATATTTTTGTAACAGTGTCTCTTTAGTTCCTTGCAGTGTGACTGTGGGCTCTGGAGAACACTTAAAGATTGAAACCCTTCTAATGTTTTGGGAATTATTTTAGACACACGCTTAACGATGAATTTGCAGATAAATTACTTCAGCAAGAAGATATTTTTTTAAGCTACGTCAATTAAGAGCGACTAGATTTGTTATTTTTACTGAACATTTTTGCATGCTGGTTCAGGCTATTGTATTACCTCAGTTGGATTATGTAGTGTTTTATATGCTGGATGAAATTCAAGATTAATTAATAAATTGAAATTATTGCAAAATACTGTAGCCAAATTGATCTATGGCCGTTCATGCTAAGACCTAGGCAAAACCCATTAAGGGGAGGCTGAACACAAATGGGCTGAAGGCTAATGAAGACTGAAAGAGGGGGGTTGGTCAGCGAGGGGGATGAGAGCAGGCAAATGGTATTTTATTTATTTATTTATTTGCTGCATTTGTATCCCACATTTTCCCACCTATTTGCAGGCTCAATGTGGCTTACATTGTTCCGTCATGGCGATCGCCATTCCGGAGTGAGAGAATACAAGTGGTTTTACATCAAAGATCATGATTGACGTGGAGGGGCATAATCGAATGCAAACACCCATCTCTATGGGCATCTATGTCCGAAAACGGGTACATGAAGAAGCGGGACAGACCGTATTTTCAAAAAAAAATGGGCATCCATTTTTTGTTTCGAAAATATGGTTTGGACGGACCAAATGCCATGGATTTGGTCCTTTCTGAGCTGGGCGGGGTTTTTTTTTTTTTTTGTGATAATGGAAAATAAAAACGTCCAGCTCAGAAATGTCCTAATCCAAGCCATTTGGTCATGGGAGGGACAAATGTACAACACTGCCATAGTTCTGAGGGGTGAAGGGGGCAACTACATATGGGTACAGTGGGTTTCAGAGGCCTCCCATTTACCACCACAAGTGTTACAGGTGGGGGGGGATGGGCCTGTGTCTGCCTGCCTGAAGTGCACTGCAGTACCCACTAAAACTGCTCCAGGGACAGGACTTGTTGCTGCTGTATAACCTTGGCGCACCAGCAGCAACAAGTCCTGTCCCTGGAGCACTTTTAGTGGGTACTGCAGTGCACTTCAGGCAGGCAGTGGGGCACAACCTCTGATCTGCAGTTAACTGTGAGTAAACGTCCTTTATTTGAATAATCACGTTTACTCACAGTTAACTGCAGATCAGAGGTTGTGCCCCACTGGCAACGAGTCTCGCTGGTACTGAGATTAGCAGTAGGTCCGAGCTGGCAGAATGGTGTACAATGCCCTCTTTCAGCAACATTCAAGGTAAGAACTAAGTGCTATAACGTGGCTAACACATGAACAGGATCTAAAACTGGCTTACAAAAATGGCCACTACCTCATGGACTACCGGAAACAAAACAGGGCACACTCTGACCCAGTAAGCAGAGGGAAAAGCACCATGGGAGTCAGGGCCGTGCCTAGGGTCTCTGGCACCCCCCTGCAGACTATCAGTTGGCGCCCCCCCCTGCAGACTATCAGTTGGCGGCGGCGGTGGCCCTCCCCCTGTGAAAATGATCGCTCACCGCTTGCCACACTGACAGGAATTGTCAGCAATATTCTTAGAAACAAATTGCTATACATTGCAAAATAAGATAGCAGATGTAAATTCTCAAAGTGGACATATTCCAAACACTAAAATGAAAATAAAATGACTTTTTTCTACCTTTGTGTCTGGTGACTTTCTTTTTCTGATCATGCTGGCCCAGTATCTGATTCTGCTGCTATCTGTCCTCTTAACTCCGTTTCCAGGGCTTCCTTTCCATTTATTTCTTTCCTTTTCTCCTTTCTTCTTGATTTCTGGTCCTCTTCTTCCTATTTTCTTCATCCATGTGCAGTTTTTCTCCTCTCTTCCTTTTCCCTCATTTCATCTCCTTCATCTTTCTTCCCTCCCCTCTATGTCCAGCAATTTCTCCTCTCTCTCTGAGCCCTGCCCTCCCATCCATGCTCCTTGGTCCCCTGCCCCCTCCATTCATCCTTTTCCAGCAATTCCCCTCTCTCCCTGAGCCGTGCCCTCCCAATCCATGCCCATCCATGCTCCTCTGTCCCCTGCCCCCTCCATTCATTCCTATCCAGCAATTCCCCTCTCTCCCTGAGCCCTGCCCTCCCAATCCATGCCCATCCATGCTCCTCTGTCCCCTGCCCCCTCCATTCATCCCTTTCCAGCAATTCCCCTCTCTCCCTGAGCCCTGCCCTGAAATCCATATCCATCCATGCCCCTCTGTCCCCTGCCCCCTCCATTCATCCTTTTCCAGCAATTCCCCTCTCTCCCTGAGCCCTGCCCTCCCAATCCATGCCCATCCATGCTCCTCTGTCCCCTGCCCCCTCCATTCATCTTTTTCCAGCAATTCCCCTCTCTCCCTTCCATGACCCCCCCTCGCATCCATGCTCTCGTCTCTCCCCTGCCCTCCCGCTCCCATTGTTCAACTGCCCGCCCTCTTCTCTCCCCGCAACATCCCTTTTTTTTTTTTTTAAAGTTACCTCCGTGGCGGTTCCGGCAGCGCAGCGTCAGTGAAGGAGGCGGCGCTCCCGACGTCTCTAGCCTTCCCTTCGCTGTGTTCTGCCTTCTTCTGATGTCAAGGAAATGATGTCAGAAGAAGGTGGAACACAGCGAAGGGAAGGCTAGAGACGTCGGGAGCGCCGCCTCCTTCACTGACGCTGCGCTGCCGGAACCGCCACGGAGGTAAATTTAAAAAGGAAAAAAAAAATAAAAGGGATGTTGGGGGGGGGGGGGGGGAAGAGGGCGGGAAGTTGAACAGTGGGAGCGGGAGGGCGAGCGAGGTGAGCATGGTGCGGCGGCGCCCCCCAGAGGGAAGCGCCCCCTGCCATGCTTACCTGTCTTACCGTGTTGGCACGGCCCTGATGGCAGTAGAGCCTACCAACTACCAACATCGTGAGCATTTAACACAAGCTAGTGGAATCATGGAGCCCAATACCCTACACCCACCACAATGCATTGCTGATGTGACTCTGCAGTGCCCTTAACAGAAAAGGTGTCACACTCACCCGAGACCCACATCAGAACCAAGGAAAGGCTGTCAGAGGATAGAACACATTCTGCTGTCATGGAGGTGGGTACGGAATTTGAGACTGGTATACAGGCTGGCAAAAAAAGTTTGTAAAGTGTTTTTTTTTTGGGTGGGAGGGGGTTAGTGACCACTGGGGGAGTCAGGGCAGGTGATTCCCGATTCCCTCCAGTGGTCATCTGGTCAGTTGGGCACTTTTTTGGGACTTGTTCGTGAAAAAAAAGGGTCCAAAAAAGTGACCCAAAATCGCGGTAAAAACACCTTTTTTTTCGATTATCAGCTAAAGACGCCCATCTCTCCTCGGCCGATAACCACGCCCCAGTTCTGCCTTCACCACGCCTCCGACACCCCCCTGTCAACTTTATTAGTTCCTGCAATGGAGTGCAGTTGAAGACACCCAAAATCAGCTTTCGATTATACCGATTTGGGCGCCCGCGAGAGAAAGACGTCCATCTCCCGATTTAGGTCGGAATATGGGCGTTTTTCTTTTTTGATTATAAGGTGGATTCTATTCTATTCAGAGTATTTCTAATATTGCTAATATCCATAAAGAGTCTAAGCAGGTTATATCAATTCAAAACATATACTGAAAAGTTAGGCTTACAAAATTAATCATTCAGATGTTTACTAAACAGATGAGTTTTCAATCCCTTACAAAACTGTAGATATCTAGTGATAACACAAACTTGTGAAGGTGTAGAATTCCACAATTTACTAGCCTAAAAAGAAAAAAGAGCCCCTATGAACTCTCTTATAATGAAATTTCCTAATAGATTGAAACCCCAACAACAGAGTAGAATAGAAAAGAGAATTTTCTTGAAGCACTGGATAAGCTATCAACTGTGGAAAGAGAGAAGAACAATTCCCCTGTAGTATACTAAATACAATACAGGCAATCTTAAAAACTATCCGAGCAGAAACTGGTAACCAGCGTAGTTTTCAAGCTATGGTGTTACATGATCACAAATTGGGCACTCGGCATACACTCAGAGGTATTTCTTTTGCACTAAAATACCACAATAGTCTTATTTCATCTGTAAGTGGAATTTATTTTGGCTGCAGCCAGGAGTTCAAACATTCAATTTGTAAAACAGTACATACAATATTAATTCAACTCGCTCTATTTTAACACTTAGCTGCTGCCTAGGTACACAGCCCTTTCTCACTTTCATTACCTCACAGGTGCATAGTCCAAGCACCCTGTGTGTCTCCTCTCTGTGCTATCTCACTGAGCACCCGTTGTTCTTTGAGTGTATCCTGCTGAAGGATGCACCTACCCTTCTTTCCATACACCCAATGTTCTGGGCCTCCCGACCGTCCAAGCCGGGAGACAAGCTGTGTCACCATTCTTTCTGTCAATATCAAGCGGACATATAATTCTTAAATTACATTTCAACTTTCATCCAAATATTTAACATCAAACTTATAACTGTTATCTGCCAATATGCTGTGTACCCGGCGCTGGTAATGTATAACTGATGAAGCATAAAGCACGGTCATGACTAGTACCGCTCTGGCCATAGGGTGGGTAGGCTGGGTCAGCGTTGCTCTCCATGTTCTCTCCCCTCTCCAACTGCCACCTACCCTCGCTTTCTCCCTTGGTTTTTACTCCCCCTTGGGCTCCTCCTTATTTCTTTAACCCTTTCCTCCCTTTGTTGCTATACCTTATCTGTTATTCCGAATATGAACTCTTTATACTTGATTGCTTAATCTACTATCCACCTTATAATCGAAAAACACCCATATTCCGACCTAAATCTGGAGATGGACTTCTTTCTCTCGCGGGCGCCCAAATTGGTATAATCAAAAGCCGATTTTGGGCGTCTTCAACTGCACTCCGTCGCAGGAACGAATAAAGTTGACCGGGGCGTGTCGGAGGCATGGCGAAGGCGGGACTTGGGCGTGGTTATCGGCCGAGGAGAGCTAGGCATCTGTAGTTGATAATCGAAAAAAAGGCTTTTTTAACGCGATTTTGGGTCACTTTTTTGGACCCTTTTTTTCACGAACAAGTCCCAAAAAAGTGCCCCAACTGACCAGATGACCATTGGAGGGAATTGGGGATCACCTGCCCTGACTCCCCCAGTGGTCACTAACCCCCTCCCATCAAAAAAACCCCACTTTTCAAACTTTTTTTGCCAGCCTCAAATTCCGTACCCACCTCCATGACAGCCTTTCCCTGGTTCTGATGTGGGTCTCGGGTGAGTGTGACACCTTTTCTGTTAAGGGCACTGCAGAGTCACATCAGCAATGCATTGTGGTGGGTGTAGGGCAGTGATGGCGAACCTATGGCACGTGTGCCAGAGAGGGCACGCGGAGCCCTCTCTGTTGGCACGCGCGCCGCCGGTCACCTCACCCGAAACTTAGCCCTCCCACCCACCCGGCGTCAAGCATTCCTCCCTCCCTCCCACCCGGCACCAGCCCGCTCGGCCTCCATCCCTCCCTCCGAACCTGAAGAAATTTAAAAGTCTTCCCTTTTTCGAGTAGGCGGTGTCAGCATCAGCAATAGCAGCGAAAAGCGTGCTGCTGGTTCGTCGCGTCTTCAGCCTTCCGTCTCTCAAGCTCTCTGGTCCCGCCCTCATTTCCTGTTAGGGCGGGACCAGAGAGCTTGAGAGACCAAAGGCTGAAGACGCGCCAAACCAGCAGCACGCTTTTCGCTGCTACTGCTGATGCTGACGCCGCCTACTCGAACAAGGGAAGACTTTTAAATTTCTTGGGGTTCGGAGGAAGGGAGGGATGGCGGGCTGGTGCCGGGTGGGAGGGAGGGAGGAATGCTTGACGACGGGTGGGGGGAGGGTGCCCTGGTGCACGCTGGGTGGGAGGGAGGGAGGAAGCGAGGCCTGGTGCTTGGGTGGGAGGGTGGGAGGCCTGCCTGGTCGGTGGGTGGGAGGCCTGCCTGCTTGCTGCTGCTTGGGTGGGTGGGAGGCCTGGTGCTTGGGTGGGAGGGAGGGAGGCTTGGGTGCTTGGGTGGCCTGGTGCTTGGGTGGGAGTGCTGGGTGAGTGCATGGCCTGGTGCTTGGGTGAGAGGGAGGCAGGCCTGGTGCTGGGTGGGTGGCCTGGTGCTGGGTGGGAGGGAGGGAGGCTTGGGTGGGAGGCCTGGTGCTTGGGTGGGAGTGTTGGTGGGTGCATGGCCTGGTGCTTGGGTGGGAGGGAGAGAGGCCTGCCTGGTGCTTGGGTGGGTGGGAGGCCTGGTGCTTGGGTGGGAGTGCTGGGTGGGTGCATGGCCTGGTGCTGGTGGGAGGGAGAGAGGGAGACTTGATGCTGGGTGGCCTGGTGCTGGGTGGGAGGGAGGCCTGCCGCTGGGAGGGCAGGGGGGAGAGGAGGGTGGCTGGAGGGGAAGGCAGGGGGAGAGGAGGGTGGCTGAAGGGGAGGGTGGCTGGACATGGGCGGCTGGAGGGGAGAGGAGGGTGGCTGGACATGGATGTAGGGCAAGAAATGAAGAAGAAAGGAGGAAAGTAAAGAAATAAATGGAAAGGAAGCCCTGGAAACAGAGTTAAGAGAACAGATAGCAGCAGAATCAGCAACTAGGACCAATATGGATAAAAAAACAAAATCACCAGACAACAAAGGTAGAAAAAAATCATTTTATTTTCATTTTAGTGTTTGGAATATATCCAATTTGAGAATTTACATCTGCTGTCTTATTTTGCACTGGGTATACTGGAGCTGTAATAACTTACAGAAATGATTTATAATGAAAGAAAATCATGTTATTTTTTTCTCCTATACTAGTATAATATTTTCAATGGTTTGTTTATATGCGCCAAGGCTGGTGTAAGGGGGTGTGCCTATCATGGGGTGGAGTCATATGTGGTGACCCCGCCCATAATGAGTATCGGCACTTCGCGATGAGTAATTAGATTTTGGGTTGCTGTTTGGGCACTCGGTCTCTGAAAGGTTCGCCATCACTGGTGTAGGGTATTGGGCTCCGTGATTCCACTAGCTTGTGTTAAATGCTCACGATGTTGGTAGTTGGTAGGCTCTACTCCCATGGTGCTTTTCCCTCTGCTTACTGGGTCAGAGTGTGCCCTGTTTTGTTTCCGGTAGTCCATGAGGTAGTGGCCATTTTTGTAAGCCAGTTTTAGATCCTGGTCATGTGTTAGCCACGTTATAGCACTTAGTTCTTACCTTGAATGTTGCTGAAAGAGGGCATTGTACAGCATTCTGCCAGCTCAGACCTACTGCTAATCTCAGTACCAGCGAGACTCGTTGCCAGTGGGGCACAACCTCTGATCTGCAGTTAACTGTGAGTAAACATGCTTATTTAAATAAAGGACGTTTTCAGCAAGATTAGTCTTCAGGTGTCAACTGGTGTGCCAAGGTTATACAGCAGTAACAAGTCCTGTCCCTGGAGCACTTTTATTGGGTACTGCAGTGCACTTCAGGCAGGCAGATCCAGGCCAATCCCCCCCACCTGTAACACTTGTGGTGGTAAATGGGAGGCCTCTGAAACCCACTGTACCCACATGTAGTTGCCCCCTTCACCCCTAAGAGCTATGGCAGTGTTGTACATTTGTCCCTTCCATGACCAAATGGTTTGGATTAGGACAAATCTGAGCTGGACGTTTTTATTTTCCATTATTGCAAAAAAAAAAAAACCCCCGCCCAGCTCAGAAAGGACCAAATCCATGGCATTTGGTCCGTCCAAACCGTATTTTCGAAACAAAAGATGGATGACCATTTTTTTCGAAAATACAGTCTGTCCCGCTTCTTCACGTACCCGTTTTCGGACATAGACGCCCATGGAGATGGGTGTTCGCATTCGATTATGCCCCTCTATCCTGCTTATAATCGAACGAGAAAAACGCCCAAGTTCCGACCTAAATCGGGAGATGGACGTTTATCTCACAAAAACGAATAAAGCGGTATAATCGAAAGCCGGTTTTTGGACGTTTTCAACTGCACTCCGTCGCGGATGCGGACAAAGTTGATGGGGGCATGTCAGAGGTGTGGCGAAGGCGGAACTGGGGCGTGGTTATCTGCCGAACAAAGATGGGCGCATTTCACCGATAATGGGAAAAAAGTATGCGTTTTTAGTTAGAATTTAGGACACTTTTCCTGGACCCTGTTTTTGTTGGAATGTAATTGTATTTTACATGCATTGCCTGTCACCTATTATTTCTCTGTGATTACTCTGTGACCTCTGATGTGAATTACTTAGAGAGGTCACACAGCTATGCAACTTCCTGTGGGGGTTAGACACAGCAGATGCAGCAGATGCAGCACATGGAGCACATGGAGCTCATGATCTCTCCTAACCTGAGAGGATCTATGGTGGTGTGAGCATCCATTACCATCTAAGCACATGGAAGGAGCTGATAATACAAATGTATAGTAATATGTATATATAAGCCTGTCTGATTATAACCTAACTACAAACTGTGAGTAAACAGATGTTTTGTTACTTCAACTTTAAAGTGACTCAGCAGTGAATTATTCAGGGGTGAATGAGAGAGAGATGAAGAAAGAAATTAACATTTCTAAAGCTGAAGCTGTGTGTACTAAAATCTGCTAATTATTTACTACAAATAATCCAACAAAAGGGTTATGGGCCCAGGGCCAGGAATTGAAAAAGAAGAGAAATATTACCAGGCAAAAAAAAAAGGCCACATTTTTCTCTTAAGTTTTAAAGGAAAGATTCAGTCTGTCTCTCTCTCCCCCCACACAGCAGACAGAAGGCTAAGAAAATGGCTGAGGGAAGAAATTCACCATTGTTCTATTCTCTCAAGGTGCCTAAATTAACTGAGTTTAATTATCAGCAGTGGGAACTAAGATTCATATGTCTCCTTCGAGCAAAAAGATTAAATATATGCTTAGACCAAGACAGAACAGCTGAAAATATGGCTGAATGGGACAATGCAAACTATTATGTGAAGTGCATGCTTTTGGAAGCTCTCTCAGAGAAACAAGCCATATTAGTGGAGGGAAAAGATACACCAAAGGACATTTTATATAAACTGAGAACTATGTATGCAACTACATATGCAAAGCAGCAACCAATTTGGTTGGCAGAGTTGAATGAAACCAAATTAAGGGATAAAAGTAAATGTAATGATCACATTATGCATCTTATGTCTTCATTTCAAAAGTTAGAACTTTCTGGAATTCCCATGTGTGATGCATTGAAAAGAGCATTTCTTTTTACCTCACTATCAAAGAAGTTTGATGTTTTTAGGTCTGTAAATGAGGCCATTGAAGGGCAATCTTTTGAACAGGCAACATCAAAACTAAGGCAGGAATGCATAATAAATGATTCTGAGGAGATGTGTTCTCAAAGCAAGTCAGAGAGAAATGAAACAAATTTCTTGGCAAAGAACAGAGGAAGGCGGAGCTATGGGAAAACTCCACCCAAGGGCAAGCTGATTTGCTACTCATGTGGAAAGGAGGGACATGTATCTAAATGGTGTAAGGAAACACAAAACACTCCCTCTAGCTCACCTAAGCCAATGGAACTAAAGAATTTTCAAACCAGGAAATGTATGAAGGACAAAGATAAACACAAGGGCTTTCTAATGGCAGAAAAATCTTTGACTATGGTAAATAATAATTCAAATGAAAGTACTTGGATTTTGGATTCAGGGAGCACATGCCATTTAACAAATTGTAAGGATTTCTTTCAGGAAATGTGTCCAGAGGAAGGTATTCTTAAAACTGCAAACGCAGGGACTGCTAAGATCCAAGCAAAAGGTATTGGATTCTTAAAATGCAAAGTGTCTAATGAAGTTAAAGAAATTCCTGTAAGTGATGTCTTGTATATTCCCCAAGCAGTTTGCAATATGCTTAGTGTATCTACATTAGATAAGAAGGGATTTGCGATTCATTTTGAAAACAGTAAGTGCACAATCTCTAAAAATGATGAAGTGTATGCTGAAGCTTTTATGCATAATGATGTTTATAAACTGAGCATTTCAGGTGAAGCCTCACATATGGCGCAAGTAAGGAAGAATGATGGTAAATGTAGTCTGGAAATCTGGCACCGCCGCCTGGGACATCGTGATTCTAAGGTGATCCAGGATCTTTACAGTAAGCAACTGGCCACCGGCATTCAGATAAGTGCAGATGCTGGTAAAATGGAGAAATGCATAGACTGTGTTACTCAAAAAGGTGTGAGACCCTCATTTCCTGCATACACAGGAAATAGGAGTAATAAAGTGCTGGACTTAATACACAGTGACTTATGTGGACCGTTTAATATCCCATCATTGGGAAATAACAGATTTGTGCTAATATTCTTGGATGATTTCTCTAGATATTGTGTGGCCTATTTGCTGAAAGAAAAAAGTCAAGTCACAGACATGCTGAAGAAATACGTAGCCATGGTGAGCAATAAATTTGAAAGAAAACCAAAGGTTCTTCAGACCGACAATGGTGGTGAGTTCACTTCACAAAGCATGTGCACATTTCTAGAACAAGAAGGCATTCAGCATATCACAACAGTAGCTTATACACCAGAGCAAAATTCTGTTGCAGAGAGAAAATTTAGGTCACTTGTGGAAATGACCAGATGTATGCTGTCAGATAGCAATCTCCCTAAAAGACTATGGGGGGAAGCCATTCTCACAGCAGTGTACCTACAAAACAGAATGCCAACTAAAGGCGCTGAGCGCACACCACATGAGACATGGCATGGTAGGAAGCCAAACCTGTCACACATAAGAACATTTGGAAGTACAGCATATGCTCATGTACCAAAGCAAAGAAGGCATAAGCTGGATTCCACAACAGAAAGGGGCATTTTAGTTGGCTATGCTCCAGGACACAAAGGATATAGAATTTTGAATCTGAACACTGGCATTGTTGGCATAAGACATGTTACATATTTTGATGAAAACAAAAGGGTTGATAAAGGCTGGATTATCCCAGATGAGCCTTATCATCCAGAATATGAAACTAGAACCATAATAGACATGCCAGTGTATATAAATGCCATACCAAGGCAGATGTCTGAAAGCAACTCACCTGTATCTAACGAGGAACAGGCAGAGGAAGCAGACACAGAAAGGATCATTGAAGAAGACAGTACAGTTGGAGAAGGGGAATCAATTGGAGAAGGACTCTCAGATTTAGAGGATGCGGAAAGGTCAGACCAACCTGTTGTCAGACGCTCATCCAGGGAAAACAAAGGTGTTCCACCCCCAAGACTGTCTTACCTAACAAAGTCAGCAGAAGCTCAAGAGCCCTTAACATGGGATGAGATTGAGAAAATGCCAGCAGAAGAAGCTGCTGAATGGCATAAAGCTGCACAAGAAGAAATTGATGCATTGGATAAAAATAATACTTGGATTCTTACAAAATTACCTCCTGGCAAGAAAGCTATAGGATGCAAATGGGTATTCAAGTTAAAAAGGAATGCACAAGGAAAAGTGGAAAGGTATAAAGCCAGATTAGTGGCAAAGGGATATCTTCAAAAATATGGAGAAGATTTTGATGAAGTGTTTGCACCTGTAGTGAAACACACGACAATCAGAACACTTCTGAGCATTGCAGTCTCAAAAGGCATGCAAGTCAAACACATTGATGTGAAAACAGCGTTTCTTCACGGAGATATAACTGAAGACTTGTACATGGAACAGCCAACAGGTTTCATAAATACAAAACAAAGACAGCTAGTGTGTAAATTAAACAAAGGTCTTTATGGATTAAAGCAAAGTGCAGAATGTTGGAATGAAAAATTGCATGAAATATTGACAAATTTAGGATTTAAGCAAGGTGAAGCAGATAAATGCTTGTACACTAGGTGCACAAATGGACAATATGCATACATTTTAGCTTTTGTTGATGATCTGCTCATTGCAAGCAAAAGTGAGCAAGAGTACAAGGACATTGTAAAGTGTTTAAACCACAATGTTGAGATAAAAGAACTTGGTAATGTGTCATACTATCTTGGTATAGAAATTGAGAAACAAAATGATGGTTCTTATTTTCTAAGCCAGAAGCAGAAAATAAATGAGCTTATTGAAAGTTTAGGTATGCAAGATGCCCAAGTTGTAAGCACTCCCATGATCACTGATTTTCTGAAGGATGAAACAGTAAGAGAACCTTTACCAGATAACATCCAATATAGATCAGCCATAGGTAAGCTTTTATATCTAGCTACCACATACAGGGCTGATATAGCAAATGCAGTAGGAATTTTGAGCAGAAGGGTCAGCTCACCTACCAAATCAGATTGGACTGCAGTTAAAAGGATGGTAAGGTATTTAAAGGGTACCATTGATTGTAAATTAAAGATTTCAGCCAATAGTAATCCAAAACTAATATGTTACTGTGATTCAGATTGGGCAGGGGATCATTCTGATTATAAATCCACAAGTGGATATGTGTTTATGTATGGAAATGTACAAATTTCATGGGCCAGTCATAAACAAAGTATTGTGAGTTTGTCTTCTACAGAAGCTGAATACGTGGCCGTATCGGAAGCGTGCAGAGAACTGATGTGGATTGAAAAACTTTTGCTGGATTTCGGAATAGCTGAAAAGAGACCAATCCAGATAATGGAAGATAATCAGAGCTGCATCCGACTGTCACAGAATGACAAGGTTCAGTCACGCACCAAGCACATCGCAACGAAATACCACAACGTGCGAGAGTTGGCGAAAGAAGGGGTCATCAGTCTACACTATTGTCACACCAGTGAGATGACAGCTGACATCATGACCAAACCGTTACCCAGAGAACATTTTGTGAATCTGCGTATAAAGCTTGGACTTTGTATGAATAAATAATTGCATGACAGTTATGCATGAGAAGGGGTTTGTTGGAATGTAATTGTATTTTACATGCATTGCCTGTCACCTATTATTTCTCTGTGATTACTCTGTGACCTCTGATGTGAATTACTTAGAGAGGTCACACAGCTATGCAACTTCCTGTGGGGGTTAGACACAGCAGATGCAGCAGATGCAGCACATGGAGCACATGGAGCTCATGATCTCTCCTAACCTGAGAGGATCTATGGTGGTGTGAGCATCCATTACCATCTAAGCACATGGAAGGAGCTGATAATACAAATGTATAGTAATATGTATATATACAGTGGGGGAAATAAGTATTTGATCCCTTGCTGATTTTGTAAGTTTGCCCACTGACAAAGACATGAGCAGCCCATAATTGAAGGGTAGGTTATTGGTAACAGTGAGAGATAGCACATCACAAATTAAATCCGGAAAATCACATTGTGGAAAGTATATGAATTTATTTGCATTCTGCAGAGGGAAATAAGTATTTGATCCCCCACCAACCAGTAAGAGATCTGGCCCCTACAGACCAGGTAGATGCTCCAAATCAACTCGTTACCTGCATGACAGACAGCTGTCGGCAATGGTCACCTGTATGAAAGACACCTGTCCACAGACTCAGTGAATCAGTCAGACTCTAATCTCTACAAAATGGCCAAGAGCAAGGAGCTGTCTAAGGATGTCAGGGACAACATCATACACCTGCACAAGGCTGGAATGGGCTACAAAACCATCAGTAAGACGCTGGGCGAGAAGGAGACAACTGTTGGTGCCATAGTAAGAAAATGGAAGAAGTACAAAATGACTGTCAATCGACAAAGATCTGGGGCTCCACGCAAAATCTCACCTCGTGGGGTATCCTTGATCATGAGGAAGGTTAGAAATCAGCCTACAACTACAAGGGGGGAACTTGTCAATGATCTCAAGGCAGCTGGGACCGCTGTCACCACGAAAACCATTGGTAACACATTACGACATAACGGATTGCAATCCTGCAGTGCCCGCAAGGTCCCCCTGCTCCGGAAGGCACATGTGACGGCCCGTCTGAAGTTTGCCAGTGAACACCTGGATGATGCCGAGAGTGATTGGGAGAAGGTGCTGTGGTCAGATGAGACAAAAATTGAGCTCTTTGGCATGAACTCAACTCGCCGTGTTTGGAGGAAGAGAAATGCTGCCTATGACCCAAAGAACACCGTCCCCACTGTCAAGCATGGAGGTGGAAATGTTATGTTTTGGGGGTGTTTCTCTGCTAAGGGCACAGGACTACTTCACCGCATCAATGGGAGAATGGATGGGGCCATGTACCGTACAATTCTGAGTGACAACCTCCTTCCCTCCGCCAGGGCCTTAAAAATGGGTCGTGGCTGGGTCTTCCAGCACGACAATGACCCAAAACATACAGCCAAGGCAACAAAGGAGTGGCTCAGGAAGAAGCACATTAGGGTCATGGAGTGGCCTAGCCAGTCACCAGACCTTAATCCCATTGAAAACTTATGGAGGGAGCTGAAGCTGCGAGTTGCCAAGCGACAGCCCAGAACTCTTAATGATTTAGAGATGATCTGCAAAGAGGAGTGGACCAAAATTCCTCCTGACATGTGTGCAAACCTCATCATCAACTACAGAAGACGTCTGACCGCTGTGCTTGCCAACAAGGGTTTTGCCACCAAGTATTAGGTCTTGTTTGCCAGAGGGATTAAATACTTATTTCCCTCTGCAGAATGCAAATAAATTCATATACTTTCCACAATGTGATTTTCCGGATTTAATTTGTGATGTGCTATCTCTCACTGTTACCAATAACCTACCCTTCAATTATGGGCTGCTCATGTCTTTGTCAGTGGGCAAACTTACAAAATCAGCAAGGGATCAAATACTTATTTCCCCCACTGTAAGCCTGTCTGATTATAACCTAACTACAAACTGTGAGTAAACAGATGTTTTGTTACTTCAACTTTAAAGTGACTCAGCAGTGAATTATTCAGGGGTGAATGAGAGAGAGATGAAGAAAGAAATTAACATTTCTAAAGCTGAAGCTGTGTGTACTAAAATCTGCTAATTATTTACTACAAATAATCCAACAGTTTTTTCACGAATAAGGCCCCAAAAAGTGCCCTAAATGACCAGATGACCACTGGAGGGAATCGGGGATGACCTCCCCTGACTCCCCCAGTGGTCACTAACCCCCTCCCACCACAAAAAATGATGTTTCACAACTTTTTATTTTCACCCTCAAATGTCATACCCAGCTCCCTGGCAGCAGTATGCAGGTCACTGGAGGAGTTGTTAGGGGGTGCAGTGGACTTCAGGCAGGTGGACCCAGGCCCATCCCCCCTACCTGTTACAATTGTGCTGCTTAATGCTTATTAGTCGTCCAACCCCCCCAAACCCACTGTACCCACATGTAGGTGCCCCCCCTTCACCCCTTAGGGCTATAGTAATGATGTAGACTTGTGGGCAGTGGGTTTTGAGGGGGATTTGGGGGGCTCAACACACAAGGGAAGGGTGCTATGCACCTGGGAGCTCTTTTACCTTTTTTTTTGTTTTTGTAAAAGTGCCCCCTACGGTGCCCGGTTGATGTCCTGGCATGTGAGGGGGACCAGTGCTCTACGAATCCTGGCCCCTCCCACGAACAAATGCCTTGGATTTATTTGTTTTTGAGCTGGGCGCTTTCATTTTCCATTATCGCTGAAAAACAAAAACGCCCAGCTCACACATTGTTGAATAAAACATGGGCGTCTATTTTTTCCCAAAATACGGTTCGGTCCACCCCTTCACGGACCCGTTCTTGGAGATAAACGCCCATGGAGATAGGCGTTTTCGTTCAATTATGCCCCTCCATGTCTCCTAAGGTAAGCATCTAGTCAAAGCTACATTTCCAGAAGCATCACTGCAGAAGGTGATTTCTTAAGTTGGATCTCATTATTTGCGAGGATTGTTCTGGGTAGACTGTCCCTACATAGGACACTTAACTGCTGAATGACCTGGTCTGCAGATAGAATAAGAATGTTTGAATTTAAAGTGGGCAAGTGTGTTAAAGTGTTAAACTTCCGACAAATTTTCCCTCCAATTTCAAGGAATCTTGATAGAGGGAAGCTTGTACCTGAAGGTTAAAATAACTTAACCTGATCAACACTACTAATATCCTGCCCTTTAGGGCCCCCTTAGATTGTTGACGGAAAACCTTTGGCTGTCATCTGAGTCAACCATAAACTAATATCCTGAGTACCGAAAGACAAGTATTTATTCAATTTTATCTCAAAACTGCTCATCATAATTAAGCCAAAGTCAACCTTAATGCATTTGGTATGCTAAGATACACCCACCAACTCAACTCTGAATGAAATATATTCTTCAAACTATAATGACCAAATATATCAAAAAATCTAGGTCAGAAGGTGATCACTTTCACACTGTAATTCAATTATTATTTTTAATTATAATTTTTAATATTAGGAAAAAGAAAGAAGAGTCCTCAGCAATCAGCATGTCAGCACTCACCAGTGCTAAACCTGAATGGCAGTGGAAAGTCAACTTGACCCCCTCTGCTTAGGCTACCAACAACGTGGAGTGCAAAACATCATGCTGAAAATATTCCCAGACTCCAATTCCTATTACAGTTGCATTCATGTGAGTACTACCCACTCTCTGGCCACACTCTACCCATGTCCTGTAAACTAAGGGGCCCTTTTACTAAGCCGCAGTAAAAAGTAGCCTGCACTAGTTTTGGCACATGAAATTGGTGCATGCTGGGCCACATTTTACTGCGGTGGGAAAAAGGTCTTTTTACAAATGGGGCAGTAAATGACCATGCACTAATATTAAAATTACTGCATGGCTATTTACTGTCTGAGCCCTTACCACCACTTATTTATAAGGTAGTAAGGGCTCACGCTCTGCTTGTGCGGTAATCGAGCTGCATACAGTAATGTGGCCACACTGCCAATTATCGCAGGGAAAGCCCCTTGTGGTTGAAAATAGAAAATTATTTTCCACCATGGAAAACTGTGTGTGCCAACTTTGGAACTACCTCTGGCCTCCTGTGCTAAATTTGACACATGCTACCCACACGATAGTCCTACCATGCCTTTGTAAAAGTTCCCCTAAGCATGATCGAATGAATGTTCATATTTTCAGAATAGTGCACCGCTGAATCTTTGGCATTTGTGTGCATATGTGCACACACACACATGCCAGTATTCTGGTGATTTATGTGCTTATTTGCCACATAAATGTTAGCACCGTTATAGAATCACCCCCTAGCTGTTAATGTGGCAGATAATACAGAGCAGTTAATACCACGTCAAGAAATATAGCTAATTGCATCATATGTGATCTGTTGCACGGTTAATGCGTGGTAGGTATTCTTCCTCTGAGTTAACAGCTTGGCAACGCTCCTTTAAAAAGTGGTGGATGCCCATGATGATTAATGCACAAGTTTCGTAGTTGTTGCATGTCAGTTTTGGAAAATACTGTATGGTAAATAGGTTTTGTAGTCTTTCTCTTAAAAATGCAATTATGTAAACAAGCGGTTAAAAAAAATCATTAACACTTTGCAATTCCTTTTTCAGTAAGGCCAGGAAAGGAGGAAAGCATATACCCAGAGATTTGAATATTCTGTTCTTTATGTGTACTTTACTCTCAAAACCTAAAAAATATTCACAGGAACACCTTTTTTGCAAAGCTTGCCTGTACATTTTAGCCATTGTTAGGGTAGTTTTCAAAAGTGAGTATGCATGTGCTTTTGATTAGTACACATGAGAAGGCTATGGGCATTAATATTGTGAAGCCCTTTTAGAAGATTCTTCCTTATAAGGAAAGATGACCCCTAGTGGTAGTTCCATGAGAGTGCAGATAGGGGTCATCAGCACTATTTTGGATTAGGGTCCTGACCCAGGTGGCTGTGGAGGAAGTTTGCTGCTGCCTGCAGCCACTGACTTATCTATGTTGACGCCTGAGTAAGTCCTGGAGGGAGGGTAGACCGGGAGGGTAGACCGGGAGGAGGCAAGGAAATTAGGTACCACAAAGACATCCTCTGAGTGTCTATATATAGGTACACTGTTATGGAATTGCCACCAATGAAAACACTAAATGTCCACAAAAAAGTTATCAAAAACCAAACAAGCTGGACTGTGGGAGTATAAAAAGATATCACTCTATATTTTTTCAAAAGGAGGAAAAAGGAGCCAATATAATACAATGCAATCTTGACAAGCAACATACGGCTATTTGATCATTGGCTCTCCTAAAAAAAACTTCCAAATTTACACCTGAATGTAAAGCGATAAACGAAAGTTTATTCTTTTTTTTTCTTTTTAAACTTTTGATTACTCAGTTGTCAATTTGATATATTAAAGTGCTAAACATCGTCCCAGACCAGGTTGACATTCATATCCAGGTTGGTCATTTTCAAAAAATAAACAAAAAGGAAGGGGTACACAAATCTCTTCACTCTTTCCTCTTAAACCCAATCCAGTGAGCGAGCATGAGAAAAACCAGAGACTTATCTTAGTGCTGGACTATCCCAATGGGAACCTGTTTCACGTCCGCTTCTACAGGGGAAGTCCTAGGTATTTCTCCAATTCACTATCCACTCTCGTGCTGTCTCAAATTTAGTGTGAGCTACTAGCGAGTGATCTTTTTCTTCACTACTTTGTTTGATATTGCTACACCAATGAAATCACAAATTCTGACAAATATGGACACTAAAATCTGCCTGTTTTCTCCTAAAAAGTGACATAACTAAACAGAACAGTATTTATACAGCAGGTGCCTAGATAGTAATGTGTTTCTTCATCTTCATTGCAATAGAGATCTGATACAGCAAGTGGTGGCTGACATTTTCTCTCACCTCATTGTCCTCTTTTCAAAATGCTTAGCTGTTCCCAAGAAACAAAACTGCTGGACAAAGCTGAATGCTCAAGGTTTTGCTTTTGGGAGGTCTGAAGCAAAGAATCAGCCATTCAAAATAGGAGCTGAACACATCAGATCAGATATGTCAATCACTTATAAGGATGGTAGTGACCCAAGGAGATGATAAAGTGGCTCAATACCTAGCATAATACATACTGTAAATTCTCTGGTGGATACCAGTTATTGTTTCCTCAGTAAGTAAGGACAAAATTGGGTGGCTGGGGGGGGGGGGGGGGTGTAAATTCTTGTAGATCATTTCGCTTGAACACATTTCAAATAGTACATTTTGAGTTTTTTTATTTTTAATTTTTAGTTTTTACTTTTCTGCATTTCTAGGGGGGGGGGCAAAATTCACAGAAAAGAATGAATAACAAATTATGCATGTGTAAAATATTTATATGAAGGAGCGCCTATTTGGATCCTATTCTTCCTTTATGGAATACTAGCCTAGCAGGGCACTTATGATTATATATTTTAGGTATGACCACCTATAGTCATAGAACTGGTATATATTAGGGCTGCATTTCGATTAAAACATATAATCATGCAATTAAAGGCATGTTATTCCCCCCCCCCCCCCCTACAGCTCCTTGTGACTCTGGGCAATGGAGGGTTAAGTCATAAGGATTGTAGCAGGAAAAAAAACAACACAACTTTAATCATGTGATTAATTGTAATTACAAATTTTAATCAAAATGAAGCCCTAAAATTTTAAAGAATATAAAGTAATGAAAAGATGAGGAATGAAAAACACAAATTGAAAAATTACAAATTAAATAATCTAAATAGCATGCAGAATAATTATAAACCACTTTACAATTTCAGAATCTACTTCAGAAAAGCAAGCCCAGTATAAATGCTCATTAGTAATGTGCATAAATCATAGTATCCTTTAATTTACAAAAATAAAATGGGCAAGTGGTCTGCAAAATCCAGATTGAAGAAATTGGTGAGCAGACCACAAAAAGACTGCAGAAGTACAAATAATACAAACACACCTTTATTATGCAACAAGAGTGGAGGGTTTTGAGCACAGAGCCCTACTTGGCCAAGTTTTTCCAAATGACTGCTTCAGGAGCTAAAATAACCTGCCAACTTATAATCGAAAGTAATCGCCGGCTATTTCCCGACACAAATCGGGATACGGCCGGCGATTTTGCAAAAGCGGCGAAAAGCATATATTCGAAAGCTACATTTGTGATAGCTTCGCCGCTTTCCCTTCACCTCGCCGGTGAAAGTTCAAAGGGGCGTGTTGGCGTCGAAGCGAAGGCGGGACATGGGCAGGCTTGGGCGTGGCTACCAGATGGCCGGCTTTCGCGGATAATAGAAAAATAAAACCCGGCGATAAGCAGTATTTCGCCGGGTTTACTTGGTCCTTTTATTTTCACGACCAAGCCTCAAAAAGGTGCCCCAACTGACCAGATGACCACCGGAGGGAATGGGGGATGACCTCCCCTTACTCCCCCAGTGGTCGCCAACCCCCTCCCACGCTAAAATTATTAAAATACAAACCTTTTTTGCCAGCCTGTATGCCAGCCTCAAATGTCATACCCGGCACCCAGACAGCAGTATGCAGGTCCCTGGAACAGTTGTTGTTGGTTGCAGTGGACTGCAGAAAGGCAGAGCCAGGCCCATCCCTCCCCTACCTGTTCCACTTGTGGTGGGTAATGTTGAGCCCTCCCAAACCCCCCAAAATCCACTGTACCCACATGTAGGTGCCCCCTTCAGCCCTTAGGGGGATTTGGGGGGGATTTGGGGGACTCAGCACACAAGGGAAGGGTGCTATGCACCTGGAAGCTAATTTGGTTGTTTATAAAAGATGTTTGAAGTGCCCCCTAGGGTGCCCGGTTGGTGTCCTGGCATGTGAGGGGGACCATTGCACTACAAATGCTGGCTCCTCCCATGGCCAAATGCCTTGGATTTCGCCGGGTTTGAGATCGCCGGCAGTTTTTTCCATTATTGCGGAAAAACAAAAGTGGCGATCTCAAACCCGGCGAAATCCAAGGCATTTCACCGGCCCACACCGTATTATCGAAAAAAAAGATGGCCGGCCATCTTTTTTGAAAATACGGTTCCGGCCAGCTGTTGCGCCGCCGCCAAAATAGATCGCCGGCGACCTATTTCGCCGGCGACGTTCGATTATTCCCCTCCTGATCAGTGTAAAAACAGACATGCACCAGATCTGGCTCAATTGTAGTCTTTCCCCTTCAAACACTTGTGTTATTACCAGGTCTGATGCATGCCTGTTTTCACACTGATCTGGTTATTTTAGCCCATGATGCAGCCGTTATTTCCTTTAATTTACATGTATAATCATGATCCTACCCATGCTCTACCTAGACTGCACCCATATGTATGCCCACTTTAAACTATGTGCCATCGCAGTGCCATTTTATAGAATAGCACACAGTCATAAATTGTTATTTATGTCCATTTGAGCACACATATACATGTACATGCCAGTGTTTTGGTCATTTACATGTGTTCTTGGTGTCTACACGTTGGCTTCTCCTTACAAAATTATCCCAATGTGTTGGGTTTAGATATGGGCAGTAGTGTTTTCTGTATAAGCATTTTATTGCAAATGTGTTTCTGAGGGATCTGGAATTTTCTCCTTGTCAGAAGTGATAAAAATTATAGCTCTTGTCAAAAAAGTATTATTTCAAAACTGTGTAACCAATCTAACCTGCAAGTTTCATGTGATTCTGTTGTCCTACATTTCACAAAAATAAATCTGGACAAACTTTCAAGCCAAAATAAAACCATAATCTTATAAAATTTATATTCCACAGTATACTAAGACTTCAACATAGATATATTTTCATATATGCTTTACTTTAGAGATCATACAAAACATTTTTATGATGATGTTTTAAACCAGCTGTTTTTATGCATAAATGCAGAGGGGATAACCATGGACTTTTCAGAATTTCATAAGGATTCATAGAAAATACATTTTCAAAACAACACATATTGACATGTTAAAAATGTCACTGCTGGATCAGTAATGTGAACCTCTGGAGTTATTATAAGGAAGTATTTATTAAGGTGCAGTAAAAGCTGGGTTTTCCACACTTTTTTCTATACTTGTTTCCTAGGAGAGTGACCAACCTGCGGTAGCTCGGTACCACAGTTTAGTCTCTCCCATGTTGTGCAGTTTACAATCAACCTTGCAAGCTGCACAATTCATAGTGCCTGTGAGCATCAGAGAATTACAAGCTCAAAATCAAGAGCTGCCCCCTCCTTCTTCCCCCAGATATCCCATCTTCTCCCTAAGACCCCTGAATCATTTTGTCCCTCTGGGAGCAGGGGGAGCTTTTGGATTGAAGGACTATTGATGGGGGGGGGGGGGGGTCTGAGGCTAGATGGGATGTTATTAGAGGGTATTTGGAGAGCAGGATGTGATTTCGGTGATAGGAGAGGATGTGTTTCTTGTACTGTCAACTCTCAGGATAACTCATGCAAGTTTTAGAACTGTGCTACAATGTGCGATTACACCATTGTTGGACTACTGTAATTCTTTATATCTAGGGATTATCTTTAGGGGGGATTTGATCTCTACAAATTGCACAGAATGCCGCTGCTTGTCAACTTACTGCTACACCTTGATTTTCTCATATAACACTGATTCTGAAACATCTGCACTGGTTGCCCATTCAATGGAGAATTAGATTTAAGGTTCTGATGTTGATTTTTAAAGCACTGAACAATAAGGTTCCTATCATTGTTGCCAGCTCCTTGGGAATCTATCACCCTTCTCAAACCTTGCGTTCTGCTGATAAATTACTGCTTGATGTTCCTTCTTTTTATCACATTAGATTAACAGAATATCATGTTACTCCTTCAAGTTCAAAATCTCAAATCAGCTAAACAGCCAATCTCTGTAATCGGCCCCGTGGGCCTTAGACTTGCATTCAGTTGTACTTAGCTGTATAGTGTGACGTAATTGCTGTCTGTTGGAAAAGGGGGGGGGGGGGGGTCGATCGACACAATTTCTGTATTGGCAAAATTTTAATTGTATCCTTCTCAATTTCTTCGTGTTACTCCATCATGTTACTTCTTCTACAAGGGCACCTTGTTTCGCCCATCCATGGGCTGCTTCAGGAAGGGTGCTGAAACCACTTCGAAAATCAAAACAACACAGGATACTAAATCTTAATCATTAATTGCACAAAGATTGTTCCTTTTACCCACAAGCATCACTTTGCACTTGTCAACATTGAACGCCCAATCTCCCAGTCTCACGAGGGCCTCCTGTAATCTTTCACACTCCTCCTGCGTCTTGACGACCCTGAATAGTTTTGTATCATCTGCAAATTTAATTACCTCACTAGTTACTCCCATCTCTAGGTCATTTATAAATGTTAAAAAGCAGCAGTCCCAGCACAGACCCCTGTGGGACCCCACTAACTACCCTTCTCCACTGAGAATACTGACCATTCAGTCCTACTTTCTGCTTTCAACCAGTTCTTAATCCATAGTAATACCCTATCTTCAATCCTATGACTTTCCAGTTTCCTCTGGAGTCTTTCATGAGGCACTTTGTCAAACGCCTTTTGAAAATCCAGATACACAATATCCACCGGCTCCCCATTGTCCCCATGTTTGTTCACCCCCTCAAAAAATGCAGTAGATTGGTGAGGCAAGACTTCCGTTCACTAAATCCGTGCTGACTTTGTCTCATCAGCCCATGTTTTTGTATGTGCTCTGTAATTTTATTCTTAATAATAGCCTCTACCATTTTGCCCGGTACCGAAGTCAGACTCACCGGTCTATAATTTCCCGGATCTCCTCTGAAACCCTTTTTAAAAATTGGCGTAACATTTGCTACCCTCCAGTCTGAATCAAAATATGCAATCATCTGGATATCAAGCAGTCAAAAACAGGTGTGGATTAATGTAGCTAAAGGAGTTACAAAGAGATTAACACTCCCATTTACTAAGCAGCGCTAGTGCCGACATGGCTCCGTGTCGGCACCAGCGCATGAACAGCAACTAGTGCTGCTTCATAAACAGACCCCTAAATAACAAGGGGATAGATTTGAATGCTGAAGGATACACCACTGTAGATGAACATATGAAGTTCCACAATATTTGATAATATGATTCATTAAATAAAAATTAAACTATTCCAAAACTTACCTTCAAAGTGAGGTCACTCAATAAGAAATCCACGATACATCAGATTGAAAGCAGCTGAAGAAAATTAAAACAAAATTCAAATAAGACACGTGGAGGGGCATAATCGAAAGGGGTGCCCAAGTTTTCCTGAGGACATCCTTGCAGGACGTCCCGGCGAACGGGCGGGGAAACCCGTATTATCGAAACAAGATGGGCGTCCATCTTTCATTTCGATAATACGGTCGGGGACGCCTAAATCTTGACATTTAGGTCGTCCCTAGAGATGGTCATCCTTAGACTTGTTTGTTTCTGATTTTTGGCGATAATGGAAACTAAGGATGCCCATCTCAGAAATGACCAAATGCAAGCCCTTTGGTTGTGGGAGGAGCCAGCGTTCGTAGTGCACTGGTCCCCCTGACATGCAAGGACACCAACCGGGCACCCTAGGGGGCACTGAAGTGGACTTCAGAAAAAGCTCCCAGGTACATAGCTCACTTACCCCCAACCCCCCTCCCCAAAAAACCCACTACTCACAACTGTACACTACTACCATAGCCCTTACAGGTGAAGGGGGCACCTAGATGTGGGTACAGTGGGTTTCTGGTGGGTTTTGGAGGGCTCACATTTACCACCAGAAGTGGATGGTGCACTGCACCCACTAAAACTGCTCTAGGGACCTGCATACTGCTGTGATGTACTTGAGTATGACATTTGAGGCTGGCATAGAGACTGTCACAAAATATTTTTAAAGTTCTTTTTTGGGAAGGGGTTAGTGACCACTGGGGGAGTAAGGGGAGGTCATCCCCGATTTATTCCGGTGGTCATCTGGTCAGTTCGGGCACCTTATTGTGCCTTAGTCATAAGAAGAACTGGACCAGGTAAAGTCGTCCAAATGCTCGTCAGGGACACCTTTTTTTCCATTATGGGTTGAGGATGCCCATGTGTTAGGCATTCCCAATTACCGCCTTCATTACGCCTCCGACATGCCCCTGGGAACTTTGGTCGTCCCCGCGACAGAAAGCAGTTGGGAAATGCCCAAAAGCGGTTTTCGATTATGACAATTTGGGCGACCCTGTGAGAAGGATGCCCATCTTCCGATTTGTGTCAAAAGATGGGTGTCCTTCTCTTTCGAAAATAAGCCTGTTAGGGACCCTTTCACAGAGCGGTGGTAAGATCAACACGGGCTTACCGCTTGCTCTTCTAGGACTACTGCTGGCCCAACTTGGTCACCGGTGGTAGTCCTGCCCTGAGTGTGTGCCATTTCTGGGGGAAAAAGAAAACCCCCAGAAATGGCTCTTGCGGTGGTTACCCGGCGGTAGTCTGGCATCGCCGTGCACTGCCCGGTTACCATTGTGTTAGCATGGGAGCCCTTATCACCACCTCACTGGATGGCAGTAAGGGCTCCCCATCGCATGGCCATGTAGTAAGAGTTCTCATTGTGGTAAAAATGGCATATACTGCAGCATGGGAGAAATAACAACAGAAATGTCTGTCCTTTTCTACCGAACATAATTCAAAGACATTTGCTATGCACATTTCCCAAAGTTAATGCATTCCAGTTAATAACTTCAAAATAAAATACTTTTTTCTACCTTTGCTGTCTGGGCATTTTATTTTTCCTTCATGTTGGTCTCAATTACTCTTCTTTTGCTTTCTTGTCTGTCTTCTGCTAACTTTTCTTCCAGTGGCTGCTGTCCATTTGTCTTTTCTCCTCTTCCCTGTCTTGTTCCAACCTCTCACTCACAGTTGCCAAACATTCAGCAGCATTGCCTGGTTAAGCTCTGTCGAATATCATAGGCCAGCCCATTAAACGTGATTTAAACAAGCGAGAGCCTCTCCTCCCCACCCCTAAAATCACTTTGACTATCAGGCTCATTATGCACCAATTTCAGAGGAAAAGGGTCCAAGTAGGACAAAGTAGATTTCATCTTTATTATTTCAGGTCTTATTTCTAGCCTCAAGTGACCCTACCGAAGATAGATTCCTTGGCAGTTCCCTAGCTACTGATGACTCTGTATCCTCCCAGGAAACAGTCTGATCAAAAGACTACAACAGATTTTCAATCTTAGTGGCAAAATGATCCATGAAACTGTCTAATCAAAAGAATACTGTAGATGTTTAGTCTTGGTTGTGAAATGATGAGCAAAATCATCACTGGTAAATCCACTCAATTGTCCTGCTGCTCTATTTTCCATTGTAAACAATAATCGAGCCATCCAATGAAATAGCTGTGTAGGATAATTCTCAGCTCTTTGCAGTTCTTCTAATATATATTTTTTCATGTTATCTTGGAAAGGCAGTTTACAAAATAACTCATCCTCCAGAGAATTATGTTTCCTCTATTTTCTCTCAAAATGTCTAATGCAGCATTTTTTAAAAATCTCAAACTGCCATCATGCCAAGGTGAGTTAATCCAAATTTTCTTTAATAAGCCATTATATCAAACATCCATCATCAAGTCCCATTCCAAATATTAACCATAAAGCTACACCTTATTTGCATGCATGAGTGGAGGAGAAGCCTAATGGCTAGTGTAGCTGCCTTAGAACCTGGTGAACTGGTTCAATACCCACTACAGCTCCTTGTAATCCTGTACAAGTCACTTAAACTTCCATTGCCCCAAACACAAAATAAGTACCTGTATATAATATGCAAACTGCTTTGATTGTGACCACTGAAAGGTAGTATATCAAACCCCACTGTTTCTTTAAAATTATTTAGGTGCTATTCAGCTAAACAAATCTGTTTTACATTTCTATACAATAGAGAGAGAAGAATAGTGTCTACTGCGACATGTATTTCCAACTGAGCCCATGATTAGGGTATTCTTTGGGGTGCCTTGTATAATTCCTACAACATGATTTTTCAGTTTTTTTCTTATTGTTGTAATACAGCAGTAGTATCTTCTATGACACTAACAATGTATCTTTGTACTGTAAACTCAGATGTCCCACAGATAAGTGCAATAATAGTGACTCAGTGGTATTATAGTTTCTTTTCCCTGTGGGCAGAAATCTGCTCATTATTACTCTGTGGAAATACAGCTCTGCTGCTGAGTGTTTGTGAGGGCTGTATGCCTGTTGGTCCATTTCTTTCTGTCTCTGTTATTTAGTTGTTGCCTTGGTAAAAAGATAATCAGAAGAGTTTAAAAATTATTTGTAATTAAACCTTCTAGGATTCTTCAGGAGTTTCTTTATTACTGTAAAGGGGATTCTTGATATTAAAAAAAAAAATAAAGTGTTCTTTCTGGGGATTTATAACTGGATTCAGAACTGTAGATATTTAGGGCTATTTCACATGATAAATGAAGGAGAAATATGTTAAAATTGCAGGCTATTTGCTTACCATTCTACTCATTTATAATGTGAACTAATTAGTTAAGAGATCTCTAAGGATTCTGCTGAAAATAAAATTAATGCCTGTAGGAAAAGGAAAATAAACTTGAAGGGGAGATGCAGGTAACGTTTTGTCTTAAGAAAGTGATAGCTTCTCTATTTTCATTAACTAATTTGGATTAGACTTACCTCTCTGCTTTTTCCTTGCCCACAGGGAGAGTGGTGCTATCTGAGCCACTAATTACTCTGACAAGCACTCAGGTCACTGCTCCCTGTGGCTGTGAAGCTCTACCCACACATCCAGTAGGTCAAACAAGATAAATGAGCAAAATAGCTGCAGGGCGGGCAGAGAATAAGGCATTGGCCTTGAGGCTGACCCATCCTCCATCACTACTTGGATAGACATTTATTAGTTAGGCTTTGGATACCGTGCATTTGTCTTTGTCCCCCTGGACATGTCCCCACACTGAAAAACTTCAGACTCTCATAGAGCTGTCAGGTGGCAGGAGCAATTCTTTATCCACGCCTAGACCCGCGTCTATTGGCAATGCCTCTGTCTTCTGTAATCTTACAGACATCCTTCAGTAAACTATTCAGTACAAACATGCATTGACATTAGTAAAATAGTGAGAGATAATAATAATGAAACATCAAAATCTCTGTAAACCAATATTCAGAAGTTATACACTCGCCAGCAGCCAGTACACACATGACCTCTGTATTTTTAGATTTTTTAATCATACAGAGATAACATTGAATCAAAAATATGACTGAACGGTCCAATATTATCCATATGAGAGGGGTGGAGGAAGGGCAGGAAAAGAAATAATCTAGATAGTGCCAATATTCAGCTGCTATCGGGATAGGTTATTCATTTAGGACTGCTGAATAGCACATCTAAAGAGATAGTGCTGGCACGGTAACCACAGTGTACATATTATCAGCAGAGCATATTGAATATACATATTAATTTATCCACTGCCATTTAAATTAATATACCTCCCAGGCTTGTAGCGCTATAGAAATGCTAAATAGTAGTAGTAGTAGTAGTAGTAGTAGTAGTAAAAGACACTAAAATGCTTTTCAGAAGCTCTCCTAAAATATCCACAATCTTCAATCTCCCATAAGAATAAGTTTACCACAAACCTCAGCTGTGCCCCTTACTGATTTATATCTTCATTCAGTAAGTCTTACGTACCCACCTCCTCATCGGTACACGGTGAAACATTTTTTTAACCTTTTAGAAAAATGTTTTTTTTTTAAAGATCTTGCTTAGTTATATATATTTAATATTGATCCATTTTTACATAATTTTAAAACTTAAATACTCATCTTAAAGATGTTTTGCAGTCAGGGTTTTTTGTCCGTCATAGGCTGTTTCACTTTCCAGCTGTATCAAGGCATACCCCTTAAAAGACATAGCAAAGGTATAGGTTAATATTAAAATCACACCAATAGTTCTCCCATCACCCAAATAAAATCCCCATTAAAGATGCCTGCTCAGAACGATGTCAACATTTGTCAGCCTGCATTTCTTCCCAACTTCAAAATGGCAGCAGTGCTTTTTGTGTCTTACATACTTCTCAAAGAAATCATGTGATATGGATGTAAACCAGTCACTGAGCCCTGAATCACAGAAATGCCATTCATTCAATTTCCAAATTTAACCCACTAAGGGTAACTATATTCAACTTAAATATTCAGTTTTGTTCATGGTAATTCAATATGTTATCTACATCACCACCCTCTCACTCTACTTCAGGTCCAGCAACAGCATGTAGACAGTATGTGGGGAATGACCTATTCTAGCTATCGGAGGACCTCTTCCAGCATGCAGGGCGAGCTCAGGTATTTATTTTATTTGTTGGGGGTTGCTGGTGCAGGGGCAGGGGTGAGGGCAGAAAGCTTGGGGTGGAGAATTCTGTGCCCACCCACTTTGGGCCTGAGGCCTGGCTACAATTCTACTTCCTACTCTCTGCTTAAGCTCCATTCTCCTGCCAGACAGGATAACATACTATTTTTAAGGTGGCTCTGCTTCAGTGAGGAAGTGTTCCTAAGGAAACCCTGCCTTGTACCACCCACACCCTCACAGGGCCTTAGAATTATAACAATTACAATAATAGAAATAAAGCAGGACCAACATAAATATAGTAGAACCTGAAAAGTCTGAGGTAATTACTTTACAATATCAATTTAGCAAGTAGCATCTAATGTGTTACTTCCTTTAATACATTAAAGATATCCAGAGTTGTAAAGTAATTTAAGTGTTATTTTGTATTACGCTCTTAGAAGGCACAAAAGAATGATGAAATCTGTTTGGATAGTAAGCTACTGCTATTCATCTGGAACACAAAGAAACAAACCAGCTGATAAATTCAAGGCAATTATTACAATGCTCCCAGTTCTGGAAGCATTATTTATTAAAACATTTCCTCCTCTGTGAATTCAAGACCTACTTAATTCTGAAACTCCCAATGGACAAATTCCAATAAAAAATATAAAACACATTCATGGTTCCCTAAGTTGATCGGATTAAACTCCTTAGGCTCATATAAAACTATAATTGCCTTAACTAACACTTCTTCATATGCTATTTATGTTGCTTATATCATTATTGGTTAGCACTATAGCTGTTTAATCACAATTAAAATATTTGATCACCCAATTAAAATTTTTGATTACAGTTAATCACAATTTTAATGGCAGTCCTGAACAGTACAATAATACGGTTAACTGGACAGTAGCGATAGTCAGACTCAGACTGCTACACGGTTAATTAACTGGGAAAGTTAGGACACCAGGGCTTGGGAGCAGAGTACCATATTTTCATGCATATAACACATGCATTATATAGTGTGACTTAAGTTGCACACGCAAATCCAGTTGCATTCTGGATTTGCACGCACAACTTAATTAGTTAACAAGCTAATCAGAGCCAATAATTGCCACTTAAGCAATTATTGACACTAATTTGCATTGATTAGAATTTACAAGCAGAACTAAGTGTATTCTATAATGTGATGCGCGTGAATACTGAGTCACATTGTTGGAAAGGGGGTGTGGCTATGGGTGTGGAATGGGTGGATCATCTGTGTTTCTAAAATCTATGCACGTGGTTATAGAACACACCCAGTCCATGCCGAATTTAGGCATCAGTATTTACACCAAGTTTTACTTGGCATAACTGCCCATGACTAAATTTAGTAGCACAGATGGGCGCTCTGTATATTCTATAAATCACATGGAAATTTAGGTTTATTCTATACTATAAAGTACACCTAAATCTAGGTGTACTTGATAGAATACGCCTAGGTGTATTTCATTTCAGCACTGATTTTTTTAGGCGTGATATATAGCAGGGACATAGCCAGACAACAGATTTTAGGTGGGCCTAGGCAAGAAGTGGGTGGGCCCCAAATGTTCTCCCCTTCACCTACCACCCAAAAAAAATCTCAGCTGGTGGGAAAACACTTTTTTCCACCTTGGCAGTCTGCAGCAGGCATGCGCTGAAAACTGAGCATGCGCAGGTGCCGGTATCGTGGAGAATAGCATTTTCATTACCATCAGGGGGAAGTCTTCAGCTGGGGGAGCATAGGATCCCCACCAACTACCTCTAAATGAGTGTTACTGTTGGGTGGGCCTGAGCCCTAATTGGGTGGGCCCCAGCCCACCCAAGCCCATCTGTGACTACGCCACTGATATATAGAATCTAGTCCTACATGTGCTTTTACAAACCATGCACACCCCCTGTGTATTATGCGTGGACACACTATACTAGTGTATTTTTACTAAGATGTGCTAATTGAAAAATTAGCACATTTGTTTTTAAGGCTTTTTCTTTTTAGGTTTTTTTTTTTTGCGGGCTTTGTGCAGTATTAATGCCTGCAAGAACCTAAAATGAAAAGCCCTTTAAAGCAAATGTGTTAATGTGACAATTAGCACATCTTAGGTAAACTGGTGTAGTCCACATTATGGGCTAGATTCTGTATATGGCACCGAAAAATTGGCACCAATAAAAATTAGTGCTAAGCACTATTCTATAAATGACACTCAGAGTTGGGTCACATTTATTGAATAGCATTTGGCACTGGGATTTACACCAACTGAAATTTGGTGTATTTTCTCACATCTAAATTTGACGTGGATCCCCCTTATTCTGTATCACTGTGTACAAATTCTAGGAACTTCCCTGATTCGTCCAGTCCTCTCCCACGGCCACATCCCATTTTTGGATCCATGGGTAGATTTTACACGTGGATCCCAGCACCTAAAGATGCACCCATAAAATTAAATTGATGCCAATTTCATCAAGGAATTTTACCTCCATAGCGTGCCCCGGTGTTACATTTACCCAGTCAATATTGGGGTAATTGAAATCACCCATTATTATTGTGTTGCCCAGTTTGTTTGCATCCCTAATTTCCTTTAACGTTTCTGCATCCGTCTGTTCATCCTGTTATTGTGGCATGCACAACTGAGCTAAGATTTGCCTTCTCAATGTAAGGAGAGAGGCAGCATAGTTGTCACAAATAGTAGAAGCAGCTCTTGAAGGTTGCTTGGATTTGAGGAATCAGAGTAAGTGTTGACTCTAACTGTATTCCAAAGTTCCTGACTTGTGATTTGAAGGGGAGTTCATACTTCCCAAAGAGATTTTGATGTCAGATATGTGTCCACTTTTGTTAGGGAACTACTACTACTACTACTATTTAACATTTCTAGAGCGCTACAAAGTGTACGCAGCGCTGTACAAACACAGAAGAAAGACAGAGAAGCTCGGTTTTACTTGGTTTCAGACAGAGTTTGTTGTGTTTAGCCCATTCTTGAATTATTGATGTTAGACAGGTAATCACTTTATTCAGGGCTGTAGGTAAGTCAGGTTCAATGGGTATGAGTAGCTGCACATCATCCGCATAGATGTAGAACTGAGTATCCATCAACCAAATCAGCTCAGCTAGTGGCTTGAGCTAGATATTGAACAGAATAGGTGACAAATCAATCCTTGTGATCCACAGGCCAGTGCCCTTGGTGGTGAGGAGGTGCTGCCAGACATTATGGACTGTTGCTGTCTGATGGATGGGATCTGAACCAAGCAAGTACTGTTCCATTGCTACCTGTTTCTGCCAGTTATGCTAGCATGATATCATGATCCACAGGGTCAAAAGCTGCTGAGAACTCTAGCATTACTAACACTGAGGCAAATCCCCTGTTTCAGTTTCTGTAAAGATCATCTAGTAGGGATACGAGGACCATTTCTGTTCCATAACCATATCTGAATCCAGACTGATATGGATCTAACCAGTTTCTCCCTTCTAGCGAATCATTGAATTGCACACAGACTGTTCTATAAGTTTTCCTAGAAATGAGATGTTAGATACTGGCCGGTAACTTACAAGTTTGTCCTGGTCAAGGTTGTTTTTCTTTAGCAAAGGGTGCACCACTGCCCTTTTTAATTCTGCTGGTAGTTGCCCATTAGAAAGAGAGGTATTCATGATTTTTATGGCGCCTTCTATGAGGTCCACAACTGCCTGCTGCACTATCTTTGATGGCCAGTGGTCTAGGGAGCAGGTAGTTGGTTGAAGGTCTCTTAGAATTTTCTCAAGGCTCTCCTCTGTTATTGGGTTAAAATATGCCTGTGTCAGCAGGGAGTGAGTTTGTGCACTCTTGATTAGCTGAATGGAGACTGGGTGGGATTGCTTGTAAATCCTGGCGGAGAGTTTTAGGGCCCTATTTACTAAGGTTTTAGCGTGTGCACAAAATTAGCACATGTTGTCTAGGTGCCCATAGGAATATTATGGGCACCTATACAGTTAGCATGCACTAAAAGCACTAACGCGCCTCTAGCGTGGCTTAGTAAATGGGGCCCTTAATTTTTTTGGCAAAGTATGCATTAAAATCATTGAAGTTCACATGTATATGTATGTATGTAAGTATGTTTGTTTATTTATTTATTTTTGGGGTATGTACTGGGTTGGGGGTGACTATCAGGCTTATTTTCAAAAGAGAAGGGTGCTCATCTTTCGACACAAATCGGAAGATGGGCGTCCTTCTCCCAGGGTCGCCCAAATCGGCATAGTCGAAAGCTGATTTTGGGCATCCTCAACTTCTTTCCGTTGTGGGGATGACCAAAGTTCATGAGGGCGTATCGGAAGCATAGCGAAGGCGGGACTGGGGCTTGCCTAACATGGGAGTCCTCGACCGATAATGGAAAAAAGAAGGGCGTCCCTGACGAGCACTTGGCCGACTTTACTTGGTCCATTTTTTCTTACGACCAAGCCTCAAAAAGGTGCCCGAACTGACCAGATGACCACCGGAGGGAATCAGGGATGACCTCCCCTTACTCCCCCAGTGGTCACAAATACCCTCCCACCCTCCCACCCAGCTTCCTGACAGCAGTATGCAGGTCCCTGGAGCAGTTTTAGTGGGTACTGCAGTGCACTTCAGGCAGGCGGACCCAGGCCCACCCCCCTACCTGTTACACTTGTGGTGGTAAATGTGAGACCTTCAAAACCCACCAGAAACCCACTGTACCCACATCTAGGTGCCCCCCTTCACCCTTAAGGTCTATGGTAGTGGTGTACAGTTGTGGGGAGTGGGTTTTGGGGGGGGTGGGGGGCTCAGCATACAAGGTAAGGGAGGTATGCACCTGGGAGCAATTTATGAAGTCTACTGCAGTGCCCTTTAGGGTGCCCGGTTGGTGTCCTGGCATGTCAGGGGGACCAGTGCACTACGAATGCTGGCACCTCCCATGACCAAATGACTTGCATTTGGCCATTTCTGAGATGGGCATCCTCGGTTTCCATTATCGCCGAAAATCGGGGACGACCATCTCTAAGAACGACCATCTCTAAGGTCGACCTAAATATTGAGATTTGGGCATCCCCGACTGTATTATCGAAACGAAAGATGGCTGCCCATCTTGTTTCGATAATACGGGTTTCCCTGCCCCTTCGCGGGGACGTCCTGAGAGGATGTCCTCAGGAAAACTTGGGAGCCCCATTCGATTATGCCCCTCCACGTAGAGCAGCTCTGTGGGTTAGAAAATCCTGAGTCTGTTTGGGGCTGTGCTGGAACTATAGCGTGCTGTGGGGCATTCAATTAAACAGATTTACCAAATGCATTGTAATTTAAAATAATAAAAAAATGTAAACCAATAAAGATTAGCCCCCTGTTTACTAAGCCGTGCTAGTGGCTGCTATTCGCTAATGCCGGCACAACCCATTCACTTTGAACGGGCTGTGTCGGCATTGCTGCGCAGCTTAGTAAATGGGGGGAGTGGGAGGTAGGTGTAAAAATACCAAGCAGCACCCAGTTTAAGCACCCCAAAAATATAAAATAAAAGCTATGGATGGAATCACCTTTAATCTACTGTTTTTACTATTTCATATGGCAGATCTTTAGCTTACCATTAAAAAAATAAATCAGTAGTAATTCTGGACTAGTACTGATAATTGTATTTGTCTCTTGTTTACTGCTGTGTACACCATGACACAGCACTCCCAAAGATAGCATAACATTAGAAGACATCATAGACTGGTCATTATCTGTGTGCATGCTAACATTGTCCATCTCAGTGATGATGTACAGTGTCAGAGTTGTCTGACCTTCTATTATCTAAACAATGCCAGCTCTAAAACAATACAAGTATGAAGACAAACATTCTGATTGGGAAGCTTTCTCTCACTGGATGGTAGATGAAGTTGCCAGCAACCTAATATGTTAGCTCTAGTGAGACCAGGATTCAAATCCCACTGGCATACCTTGTAGCTTTGGGCAAGTCACTCAACCCTCTATTGGCAGTGGTATGAACTTAGGGGCCCTTTTACTAAGGCACACCGAAAAATGGCCTGCGCTGATGTAGGTGCATGTATCGGATGCGAGCAAGACCATTTTCCAGCGCGCCTGCAAAAAGGCATTTTTTTGCTAAAAAAGGACCTACGGCAAAATTAAAATCAGCGCGCTTCCATTTTGGGCCTGAGACCTTACTGCCACCCATTGACTTAGTGGTAAGGTCTCACGCGTTAACCAGGTGGTAATTGTCAGCGTGGATACACTACCAATTACTGCCTGGTTAGCGCCATGCGGTAGAAAATAGAAATTATTTCTGCCATGCGTTTTGAACACACGTCAAAATTAGAAGTACTCCCCGGGGTATGTGGTAGTCAGGCGGTAGTTTAATTTGATGCGTGTTGTACGTTTGTAGGCACCTACATGCCTTAGGTGCGGATTCTGGTGCCAAATGCTATTCTAAAAATGGCACCCAACTCTGAGCGCCATTTATAGAATAGTGCTTAGCACTAATTTTTATTGGCACCAATCGTTCAGTGGGGCTAGGAGAACCACCTAGGTGGATGAACAACAAAATCCCACGGGAGAGGCTACACAAAGAAAAAGTTCCATATACAGAATCTAGCCAATAATCCCCCAGATTCTATAATAGTGCACCTAAAGATCCATGCCAAAATCCAAGCATATTCTGTAACAACACGTATAACTTAATTGGCTGAACAAGCCAAACAGCATTGATAACAGCACTTAACAAATAATAATGAGATCTAATTGAAAATAATTAGAGTTTACATGCACAACTCGCTAAGTATATTCTGTAACCCAGTGCGCCTAACTTCAAATGCGTGCAGCCAAAAAAGGGCATGGTTATGGGCAGGGAAATGGGTGTTTCATGGGCATTCCGAAATTTACGAAAGTAGTTATAGAATACAGCCCAGTGTGCCTAAATCTACGTGCCAAGATTTACGCTATGTTTTCATTGATGTAAATGGATGTGTATAGTTTAAAGTGTTGGGATATCAACTAAGTGCATTCTATATACTGTGTCTAAATCTAGGCACCACTTATAGAATACGCTTAGGCTAAAATCCAAATATACATATCTACTATACCTGCATATAACACCTTGAACAACTACTGGAAAATTGTAAGCTATATGTATATCTCTTCTGCTGTTGAACACCCAATTTTATTTATTTTATTTACATTTGTACCCCGTGCTTTCCCACTCATGGCAGGCTCAGTGCGGCTTACATGGGGCAATGGAGGGTTAAGTGACTTGCCCAGAGTCACAAGGAGCTGCCTGTGCTTGAAGTGGGAATTGAATTCAGTTCCTCAGTTCCCCAGGACCAAAGTCCACCACCCTAACCACTAGGCCACTCCTCCACTCCAATGGCAGCACAGGCCATGGTTATAAAGAAGTACCTGTCACACTGGCCTGAGACCAGGATGCTCACTGCCAGGTGTGATTTGGCATACTGTTGTGTGGAAGATTGGCTTCCTTGGGCCATTCCCTGTTTATCTTTAATAAGCTATTTGGTCTTTTAACTGTGATGCCTATTCCTTCACAAGCAATCTTGAGCTTTCTCTGTCCCCACTTACCCTGGCACATTATTTATTTGGATTTGCTCATGCTTTTTTCAGTTGTAGTTCAAGGAATCTTGAATTCAGGTACTCTAGGTATTTCCTTGTCCCTGGAACACTTACAATGGAGAGTCGAGAGGCCCTTTTACAGAGTGGAGGTAAGTCCAATGCAGGCTTACTGCTCGCTCTTCCAGGACAGCCACAGGTGGTAGTCCCGCCCTGAATGCGTGTCATTTCCTTTGAAAAAGAAACCCCCCCCAGAAATGGCTGGCGCGGCGGTAATCCAGCAGTAATAGGGCATCGCTTTGTGCTGCCTGGTTTCCATTGAGTTAGCTCGGGAGCCCTTTTCACCACCTCAATGGGTGGCGATAAGGGCTCCCTGCCGCATGGCCATGTGTGTCTGGGTTCTTTTTAACCATTGTGGTAAAAAGGGATCTGGCGTGCAGGAAAAATGGCCCCTGCCACTAGCACAGGGCCCTCAGCTTGGTAAAAGGATCCCTCAGTGACTTGTCCATGGTTACAAGGAACCACAGTGGGATTTGAACCAAGCTTCCCTGTGTTTACACCTGCTGCTCTAAACATTAGACTACTCTTCTACATACAGAGATGCTCCATCTGACCTTCCTCACTGATGGCATCTCTTACTCCTACTCCTAATCATTTCTATAGCACTACTAAATATACATAGCACTGTAATAAAACACATATGAGACAGTCCTTGCTCAACAGAGTTTACAATCTATTCAAGAGAATCAAACAGGACAATTATGGGATTAGGGAGTTATTTATCGTAGGCATGATTAAAACAGACACAGGTACTGAATAGGTGAATAGGGGTCAAGAGTTAAAAGCAGCCTCAAAAAGATGGTTTTTTTTAGCCTAGATTTGGTCAGAGATGGAACTTGACATAACAACTCAGGAAGTCTATTCCGGGCATAAGGTGCAGCGAGATAAAATGGAGTCTGGATTGGCAGTAGAGGAGAAGGGTACAGATAGGAGAGACTTACCTGATAAACAGTGGCTATCTTAGAAGGCTTATTTGTGATTTGCAAGTGTAAATACTAGCATTTAAACATGTATATCATATACATGAGAAAAATCCCATTTCAGAAAGCTGATATTTACACATTCAAATTCTTAATATGTAGATAGGTGACTAAGGTATGATTTGGGTGGGGTTTGAGTTGGAGTAAAATCTACATGTTTATTCCCTATTTCAGAAGGTGAATACACATATATATGGGAAAACACACAGGATTTACACCTGCTTAAAAGAATATATAGATTTCTCTAAAGTGCTTGTTTCAGGCAGCCCATTATCAGAGGGATTAAGAACGTTATCCTCCATAATTCCCCATTGTTAATTTCCACTTCCAAATAGTAATTAGAGGCAGGCATCCATATAAGTTTGCAAAATGGCCGATATGCATATATAAGTGTTGGCACTTATACCTGAAGGTTGCTGAGTTTCTTCTACTAATTTTCCCCATGTTTATAATTATAAAACGGATGCTCTTGATACACCTGCCACCACATGTATATGCACTCTTGCATGCATTTTAGAAAAGACTCTAGGGTAGCATATTCTTTTCTAAAATAATAGTGGAGCTGTACATGTCCCAACCTGAGCGTATCAATTCTGTTTTCTACATTCTATCTAAAATGGTCTTTATGGAGTTTAAACATGCTTAGTGAAACAGTGAAAGAATAATCAGGAGAATTGATGTCCACAGTATGTCTTTGTTAACTGGAACTGGAAACTGCCTCATGCTTATGTTTACAAACTGAATTACCAGCAATCTGTTCCCTATGTATTATTTTTGGATTGCAAGCACCTGAAATTGCAACATTGAAAGGTATTTTTTATATATATTTTTGTTTCTTTTTTTTAAGCAGCCATCTGTAGTACCTACTGATTTTTTAAAAATGCTTAATTAAGATGCCAGCGTTTCTCACATGCAGGCAGTCTAAAATTCGAAGCCAAGGATGTGAGCAGCTTGCAGCAGCATTATAGGAGGAAGAATCATTCATATTGTAAATAACTATAATTAGAAAGCATATAGAACTATAAGTTAATAATAGCCTTGTCAAGATGAGGGAATTCAACTTCCATTGATTTTGGGTGAAGAAAAGTAGAAATATTTCAGCCTACCAGGGATGTAAGAGAAATAAAACATACAGCATGGGTTGGCAACCATGGTCCTTGAAGGCTACAAACCACTCAGGTTTTTCAAGATTTCCACAATAACAACCAGATTCTGTATATCACGCATAGAGGGGCATAATCGACCAGAAACGCCTATCTCCATGGGCGTTAATCTCCGAGAACGGGTCCGTGAAGGGGCGGAGTGAACCGTATTTTTTAAAAAAAATAGACGCCCATGCTTTATTCGCCAAGGTGTGAGCTGGGCGTTTTTGCTTTTCACCGATAATGGAAAATGAAATCGCCCAGCTCAAAAACGAATAAATGCAAGGCATTTGTTCGTGGGAGGGGCCAGGATTCATAGTGCACTGGTCCCCCTCACATGCCAGGACACCAACCGGGCACCCTAGGGGGCACTTTTACAAAACAAAAAAAAAGGTAAAAGAGCTCCCAGATGCATAGCACCCTTCCCTTGGGTGTTGAGCCCCCAAATCCCCCTCAAAACCCACTGCCCACAAGTCTACACCAGTACTATAGCCCTAAGCGGTGAAGGGGGGCACCTACATGTGGGTACAGGGGGTTTGGGGGGGGGGGTTGGACGACTAGTAGCATTAAGCAGCACAATTGTAACAGGTAGGGGGGGGATGGGCCTGGGTCCACCTGCCTGACGTCCACTGCACCCCCTAACAACTGTTCCAGGGACCTGCATACTGCTGCTTGGGAGGAGGGTATGACATTTGAGGGTGAAAGTAAAAAGTTGTGAAACATCATTTGTTGTGGTGGGAGGGGGTTAGTGACCACTGGGGGAGTCAGGGGAGGTCATCCCCGACTCCCTCTGGGGGTCATCTGGTCATTTAGGGCACTTTTTGGGGCCTTATTCGTCAAAAAACAGGGTCCAGGAAAAGTGCCCTAAATTCTAGCTACAAACGCATCCATTATCGGCGAAGGGCGCCCATCTCTGTTCGGGTGATAACCACGCCCCAGTTCCGCCTTCACCACGCCTCCGACACTCCCCCGTCAACTTTGTCCGCATCCGCGACGGAGTGCAGTTGAAAGCGTCCAAAGTTCGGCTTTCGATTATGCCGCTTTATTTGTTTTTGTGAGAAGAACGCCCATCTCCCGATTTAGGTCGGAACTTGGGCGTTATTCTCGTTCGATTATAAGCAGGTTAGTGTCCCGCACTGAAATATAGGCATATTCTCTAACAATGTGCTTAACTTAATTGGCTTAATAAGTCAATCAGCATTTTAAACAGCACTTAACAAGCAATAATGAGCACTAATTGGCAATAAGTAGAATTTACACGCACAACTCGCTAAGCATATTCTATAATGCAGAGCGCCTAAATTCTTATGCGCAAAGCCAAAATGGGGCATGGTTATGGGCAGGGGAATGGGCATTTCATGGACATTCCAAAATTAATGAGCACTGTTATAGAATATGCCCCTCTGTGTCTAAATCTAAGTGCCAGTATTTACAACACATTTTCCCTGGTGTAAATGGATGCATGTAGTTCTAGGCACTGGGATATCAGCTAAGCATATTGTATATAGTGTGCCTAAATCTAGGCGCCACTTATAGAATATACTTAGGTAGAAATTTGTTCCATGTGCATTTTTTAGATGCCACATATATAATCTAGCGCTAAATGTGCATGAGCTCTATTTGCATACAATGAAAGCAGTACATGCAAATCAATCTCATGCATATTCATAGTGGAAACCTTGAAAACCTGACTGGTCTGTGGCTCTCGAGGACTGTGGTTACACACTCTGGTATATATAGTGGAGAAAATGGTAAGGGAGAAAAAAATATATACAGGGTATGGAGCAAGAAAATATAACCAGAAAAAGAAGCTTCAATGCTAGAGACCATTGAATCACTTTATGCACACAGACCTGCCATGTCTCTCGCTTTCAGTGGGAGACTCCCGCTTTTGCAGATCATCTCTAGCACTCCCACCGGGGAGCCAGGATCTCCCGCTGAACAGCCTCCAGTGACAGCAGGAAATGCCTTCATAAAACATCATCTCCTGCTGCTGCTGGTCCCATGCCAGTGGGAGATGATGTTTTATGAATGTGTCTCCTGCTGTCCCTGGAGAGGGAGGTTACTTCTGGTGCCCCTGGCTGCAAATCACCATGTGATGGGGCGGACCTGTGGGCTGGTCTAGGTAGAGCTATAGACGGGCTGGTGGAGCTATGGGAAGAGTGGGCGGGCTTTAAAATTCCCAATCAGAAGGTTGACCCCCTTAGCAGCTCTGTGCAAATCTCCTTAATGCTGTTATATTCCTGGAAGCCACACAGAAGTACACATAATCAGCTCATTAGTGAAAAGAAATATTTTGAGTGAACTGCAGCTCAGCAAGGCATAGTTAAGTTTACATGCAAAAAAGGATATGATTTCACATGGATTGTAGAGCAACAAAAATATGGCAGATTCATTTTGCTTATTATTTAAATAAGATGCCACAAGAATAGCTATTGACCATGCAAGTTCATGTCAACTAAAATATTCACTGTTTGATACAACCTCAATATAAATTAGGCCTGTAAAATAAATATTTCAGACACCAAGAGGACTAAACTTCAGGGTACATAAGTATTGCCATACTGGGACAGACTAAAGGTCCATTAAGCCCAACATCCTGTTTCCAACAGTGGCCAATCCAGGTCACAAATACCTGGCAAGATCCCAAAAAAGTACAAAACATTTTATATTGCTTATCCCAGAAATAGAGGATTTTCCCCAAGTCCAATTTAATAATGGTCTATGGACTTTTCCTTTAGGAAGCAGTCCAAACCTTTTTAAAACTCTGCTAAGCTAACTGCCTTTACCACATTCTCTGGCAATGAATTCCAGAGTTTAATTACACGCTGAGTGAAAATAAAATTTCTCCAAGTCATTTTAAATTTACTACTTTGTAGCTTCATCGCACGCCCCCTTGTCCTAGTATTTATGGAAAGCATAAACAGACGCTTCACATCTACCCGTTCAACTCCACTCATTATTTTATAGACGTCTATCGTAACTCCCCTCAGTCGCCTTTTTTCCAAGCTGAAGAGCTCTAGCTGCTTTAGCCTTTCCTGATAGGGATGTCGTCCCATCTCCTTGATCATTTTCGTCGCCCTTCTCTGCACCTTGTCTAATTCCACTATATCCTTTTTGAGATGCGGCAACCAGAATTGAACACAATATTTGAGGTGTGGTCGCACCATGGAGCAATACAAAGGCATTATAACATCCTCATTTTGATTTTCCATTCCTTTCCTAATAATACCTAATATTCTATTTGCTTTCTTAGCAGTAGCACACTGAGCAGAAGCTTTCAACATATCATCAACGACGACACCTAGATCCCTCTCTTGGTCTGTGACTCCTAACGTGGAAACTTGCATGACGTAGCTATAATTTGGGTTCCTCTTTCCCACATGCATCACTTTGCACTTGCTCACATTAAACGTCATCTGCCATTTAGACGCCCAGTCTCGTAAGGTCCTCTTGTAATTTTTCACAATCCTCCCGTGATTTAACGACTTTGAATAACTTTGTGTCATCAGCAAATTTAATTACCTCACTAGTTACTCCCATCTCTAGGTCATTTATAAATATGTTAAAAAGCAGCGGTCCCTTTTGGAACAGCGTCCTAGAGAGTTGGCATTGGGAATAAATTTTGTATTACGATTTCCTTGTATATGTAATTTACTGCTGGAGGGCAAACAGTTTCAATTTGTTGACCCTAAACAGTTAAAAGATTTTCTTGATGCTAGAGTAGATATGAATGTTGTATGCCTTCCATAAATAGCAGGCTAGGGCCGTTAACCCGAGGTAGCAACTGGTAGTTTTTTTTTTTTAATTTATTACCTTTTGTTGTTTATATTTCTTGATTCTTGGAACCAAATGTTTCTTAATTTGTGGACGAATAGGCCTTGAGATTTATTCTTATATGTATTTCCTGTTTGTAATGCCGATTGCATATTCACAATTTGTAGTGAAATAATGAAATATACCAATAAATAAATAAATTTAAAAAAAAAAAGCAGCGGTCCCAGCACTGACCCCTAGGGAGCCCCACTAACTACCCTTCTCCATTGAGAATATTGACCATTTAACCCTACTCTCTGTTTTCTATCTTTTAACCAGTTTTTAATCCACAATAGAACACTACCTCCTATCCCATGACTCTCCAATTTCCTCTGGAGTCTTTCATGAGGTACTTTGTCAAACACCTTCTGAAAATCCAGATACCTAGGCACTCTAGAACATCTGTTTTACAACTGCACAGCTGTGCGTCGGTTTTGGACACATGTTTGGGCATATACTGTATCAAGAGAATATTGAAAACTGATATCCATATGTCTTATTGCACAGTGGTATTCAACATTTATCTTATGATTTCTCACATGGAAGATAGTGTAATTTCTCTTCTACATATTCTCACAGTGGTTGCTCTCCAACAAATCATGACAAACCTTAAAAATTTGAATATGTTAAATGCACAGTTTTGGTGGAATTCAGTTTTGTTAATGTACAAATATGAAGCCAATTTGCTGTCTCATGGAAATCATTGCCATAAGATTCAAATTTGGTCACATTTGCGGACATATGTTTCCCTCCACAATCAGAAAACGCACTCTAGTTCTATTTGACTAATTGCAAATGTATACCTTAGGGAACGATCGATACACTTATTTTATATTGCTGGTTGATTCAGTAGTTCCGATGGTTGTTAAAACATTGGATAATTGTATTTCCACTCTAACCATGGTTTATTCCTCACTCTTTATTCTTTTATAATGTTCACTGTATTATCTCTGTTCTTCTATTTAAAATGATATTTTAAATACCAATAAAAATACTTGGACTAAAAAGAATATGGTTTATTCATAGCAATAAGACAACATGTTAACATAAAATACATTACATATAAAGATCTTGAATATAAATTGTCGGCATACACTGACAATTATTATATATTACAGTTACAGACTCAGAAAAATCTCTTTCTTCTCTTCTGCATTTAATAGAATGCTTTAGTGGTATATCAGGCTGTAAGATAAAGTGGTCAAATATGAAATAATGCCCTTCAATAATTGGCATTTTAACAAGCAATAATTATGCACTAATTAGATTTAATTGGAACGTATGTGCCTAAATTGTATGCATGAGTAAAAATAAGGGTCATGGAAATGGGAGGGTCATGGATGGAATGGGGGCATTCCTAGAATTTATGCATGTTGTTATAGAATATCACAAACATATGCCTAATTTAGTTGTGCACATTTGCACCATGTTTCAGTTGGTGCAAATATTTGCCCCTAAAGTTAGGTGTGAGTCCCGGGTGTAAGCATTATTCTATAAATTGTGCCTAACTTTATGCAGGGCTTATAGAATAGCGTTTTTTTTGCACTGATTTTTTAGACGTCATATATAGAATCTAGTGTGCCTGATACAGCAAAAATGGGCTAACGTGGGACAAGTTTGTGTTGTGTATTATTTTGCCATCTGTGCGCATTAACTGCAAGGTAATTGTTTTTGTTTTTTGGGGGGTGTAATTATATTGATTTTGCAGCCTGTCTCACTAACACAGACTGCTCAATAACTACCATGGATTCTTTTGGATTCGTGACAAGTAAATGGAACCTTTATTAGAGGAGCTAAATTCTACAATGATTAAGGTATATACAATGATTAGCTATATACACACAATAATGAGAAACAATCATAAACAATCATTACATAACTGGTCTCTATATCTATGCAATGCAAAGAATTCTTAGACTAGGAAAGAAACAATACATACACTATACATATAACATCACTGGTCTCCATCATCCAGGCTCTTATCATCAGCTGGGGGGGGGGGGGGGCGTTACAGCGAGAGCTAGGAGCTTTTGGACCAGGAACAAACCTTCCGCACAGCACATCTGCTCACAGATGAACCCCCACTCTGCTGTGACAAGCCCTCCCTTTTTATTAGGCTCTTAGCTCATATCCAGAGCTAAGGAAAGTTACAGAATGCTTAGGACTGTGGGAACGTGGTCACATGTTTTCCAACTCCAGGTGGCCAGGTTGGACCTGGAAACAAGAACCATCCTCCCCTTTGCATACCAAATTAGTTAGAGCTGTGCCTTATCTTCTGTATTCCAACTTATTTTTGTATTTACAAGAAAAGTTACTTTCAGTCAAAGACAAGATTTTAGAGTGTATTATCGGACAAAAGCAGGGTTGAAAAGCAATCCTTTAAGATAACACTTAAACAATCATTTTTAAACAGAATTACTTCTAATCAACAATACAGACCCCAAGTGCAGTGGTCGTTCAAGACAGGGTTGAAAAACAATCTTTAAAATTCACTTCCATTACAGGGGGCAGGACGTGTCAGGGGTGGAGAATGGGCATAGATGCACTAATCAGCTATCACGGGCACAATAGGAGACAGTAATACTCCCACAGTAATGTTTTTAACGCAGTTTCAAATACTATACATTCAAGCAGTGTTTGTAAGGTGAATAGAGAATATAAATGTAAATCTTAAAAAGAAGAAGTGATAAAAAAGGAAAAATATAACATTATAATCTCTACTCAACTCCACAATTCAAGGAGGGCTAAACATTTTACATTTGGGTGAAAAAAAAGAATAAAAGTTAAAGCCATCTTAAGGAATGCAAGTTGCCAGAGAGAGTTCAGTTAAATCAATATTGAAGTCTCATATTTGGTTCACATTGCATTCAAAACCACCTGTAAAATCCCGTCAGGAGGATGTGAAATAGGGGCTTTAGAAGATTTTTTAAAAAGTCAACTGAGATGGTGAAAAAAAGAAAATATAGCTCACATCTAACATTAGTGCACTGCCATTAATGGCAAACTGAAAAAAGCCCTTATTGATGGCTATGCTAGAAATATGTTTAGTGCTTTGGAAAGGCTCATGTAAGTGTACACTATGCCCATTTCTTAGTGCAGCTTAGTAAAAGGACCCCTTAGTGATATGAAATATTGCTATTTATTTATTAATTGCAAGAATTCAGTCTAAACCACTAATGGCTTTAATGTTATCATATAAATATCTAAGTCTTTGTGGTAAGGCCTCTTCTGAGCATCCACTGTTATTTATATCAAATCCATTGTTTTCTTTGTTAATGTGACCTAACGGCTAATGTGAATAGCAACTAATAAAACAGACAACTTCCTTAGATAAATGTCATAAAATTTGTTTTTATATCTGGAGCCCATAGAGAGCATTTATGCTTTAAACTGACATCAAGTAATCATGAGACTAGAGTGAGGCTAGGAAGCAAATATTCTGAGGTTAGTACTAAATCAGTCAATGGAGAAAGTGCCCTTAGCTACAAACACTGTTCAAGATGTTTAAATCAAAACTTTATAACCTACTGTAGAGTAAAAGTCAAATGTTATCTATAGGACATTAAAGAATGTATTCATATTTTACTGGGTAGAAGTGGCTTGAAAATACATGGGATGCTTTATAGCAAAATAGAATTTAGATTTTAAACAATACAAGGAGTCTGATTACTAAATTGCAAATTTTTGCACTTACCGTATCTAAGTGAAAAACTTAAGGTGCGATAAGGGCAAAGCCACTGTGGTAAATCTGGGGATATGGAAAGCATTTCCTACATAGGACAGATACTTACTGTATGATAAACGCATCAACAGAGCACCAATGCACCCATGCTATCTGCTGATGCATATACTGCAGCACCATATATAAAAGATAATTCACTTGATCTCCCTGCTGAGATGCTCCCATCTGGAGAAGAATCTACCTACACACCTGAAGCAGAAGACGAAACCCCCTTCTCGTTCTCACCCCCTCAAAGCAAAAAATCAAGCCCCCTCTTCTCAAACCCCTGAAACAGACAATCACTTCCTTTCCACCCCACTCCAATCCCTTAACCCCTGAAGACTCTCCTGGTACTTACTAGGAGGCTGAACCAGAAACAAACAGGAGACAACCTACTGCAGAAGCAGAACAGACAACTAAACAGCAGCAGTAGCAATCCAAGGAAGGACAAACGCTGCAAGAGTTTATCCAAATGTCTACTTTAATGGAAACAGGACCCAACCTGACCAAGTTTTGGAAAAATCTTCACCAGGGGTCACAAAGGTTTACACAATATATTCACAGATTCAATGCATGTGCTGCAATACCTGAACAGCTGAGAAGCAGGGGGGGGGGAGGGGGACAAGGAATAATCATCATTTGCAAATATAAAGAAACTTATAGAGAAGATCTCTTACAGAGAGGGGGCCCTTTTACTAAGCTGCATTAGGTGCTACCATGTACCTAATGCAGCAAAAATGGCCTAATGTGGGGGTAATTAAAGCACCCTGTGTTATCTTTGCCATCTGCCTGCACTAAGCCTGGTATTATTTTTTATTTTTTTGGAGGAGGCACACCAGGGGCAGAGAATGAACATAAATGAACTAACAAGCTAGTGTGCTGATGTCACTAGCACAGTAACTGATTAGCATGTCCATAACGTGAGCATCCTTAGTGCTTCCTATACAGGAGGCAGTAAGTGCTCCCATGATAATTTTTTAAAATGGTAACATACAAATGCTAATGTTAGCACACAGCCAGAAATAAAACAAATAGGAAAAAACACTTTTTGGTACCAAACGGGAAACAGCATGCAGGAATGGCCCATGTAAGAACATGCTAAGTCCATTTCTTAGTGCAGTTTATTAAAAGGACCCCTTTATTAGGAGTTTTATAGCAGCAGATGTAAGAGTGATACTTTGCGACTGATATTTTTTTTCTGCCTTTATCTGCAGTTGGAAATTTTGATAAATGTTGTTCTGTTTTCTCTCAAAACCTTTATTGTAAGTAAACCCCATTGGTTCAGAACCCATATTCTGCCTGAACTGAGGGGTCCTTTTACTAAGGTACGCTGAAAAATGGCTTGTGGTAGTGTAGGCGCAGGTTTGGGGTGCGTGCCGATCCATTTTTCAGCGTGCCTGTAAAAAAAGGCCTTTTAAAAAAATGTTTGCCAAAAATGGACATGTGGCAAAATCAAAATTGCCACACGTCCATTTTGGGTCTGCGACCTTACCACCAGCCATTGACCTAGTGGTCTAATGCAGTAACTGTGCGGTAATGACCTACGTGCATCAAATGCCATTTGGCGCGTGTCCAAAAATAAAAACTATTTTTCAGCCATGCGTATTGGATGCACACTAAAAATGAAATTACTGCAAGAGCCACGCAGTAGCTGGGTAGTAATTCCACTTTGGTGTGTGTTGGGCATGCATAGACACTTATGCAGATTAGTAAAAGGGCCCCTGAATTACTGTATGATAGAGGAATATGGCGTGAGTGGATTATTTGTACCAGTGGTCTTCCCAGTGACCTGGACCCATCAGCAAAACCTTTACCAGCTGACATTCAGCTGGGCGGAGTCAACATTTATTTTTTGGCTGCCAGCAGCTTTATTCCTGGATATTCAATGCTGGGCAAACACTTAAGCGGTTAAGTGCAATACTCATTAACTGCCTAAGGAAAACCATATAAAGATAGGACAGCTTTTTATGCGGCCCACTTTATGCAGTATCTTATGCAGTTAAGAGCTGAATATAAGCACTTAACTGCATAAGTGCTTTGCCCTGATTCACTCACAAATTATCTAACTGCAAATATTCAGTGGCACAATCCAGATAAGAGCCATTGAATATTCGTCAGCCCTGGACAAGCAATTTAAACAGCCAGGAGAGGCTTTTTAAATCAGTTTGAATATTGGGCAGTTATAATTTAATTAAGTAATCCCTTAAAGTTTATCTTGATGAAAAAATGGGTTACATGAACAAGGAAGCCAGCATTGACCAACAGAGAACTAATGCAATCAAATCAATTCATGCAGTGATATTTTGGATTATAACAGATCCCCAAGTGAATACAAAACATTATAACACTCCAGCCAAATCATACCAAAAAAACATTTTATTTAGATTTTGCTCACACCTTTTTCAGTAGTAACTCAAGGTATGTTACATTCAGGCACACTGGCTATTTCTCTGTCCTGGGAGGGCTCACAATCTAAGTTTGTACCTGAGGCAATGGAGGGTTAAGTGACTTGCCCAAGATCACAAGAAGCAGCAGTGGGATTTGAACCAGCCACCTCTGGATTTCAAGATGGGTGCTCTAACCACTAGGCCTCTCCTCCACTCATTGATAAGAAGTTGAAGATCTTTAGCCTCCAATAAAGCTCAAAGTGAAGAAACTTTCTGTGAAATAGGAACAGAATTCCTAACTAAGGGGGTCTTTTACAAAGTGGCAGTAAGCCCAACACAGGCTTACCACATGCTAAAATGGAACTACTGCTGGCCCAACGTGGCTGCAGGTGGTAATTATGGTTGGAGCATGTACCATTTCTGGCACTCTGGGAAGTTATTTTCCCTTGCACTGCGCTAATCAAATGGTAATTGGGTATCACCGCATGCTGTTACCGTGGGAGCCCTTACCACTACCTCAATGGGTGGCAGTAAGTGCCCCCTGCCACATGGCCACATGGTAACATAGTAACATAGTAGATGACGGCAGAAAAAGACCTGCACGGTCCATCCAGTCTGCCCAACAAGATAACTCCTTTGTGCTACTTTTTGTGTATACCCTACTTTGATTTGTACCTGTGCTCTTCAGGGCACAGACCGTATAAGTCTGCCAGCATTATCCCCGCCTCCCAACCACCGGCTCTGGCACAGACCGTATAAGTCTGCCCAGCACTATCCCCGCCTCCCAACCACCAGCCACGCCTCCCAACCACCGGCTCTGGCACAGACCGTATAAGTCTGCCCAGCACTATCCCTGCCTCCCAACCACCAGCCCTGCCTCCCACCACCGGCTCTGCCATCCGATCTCGACGAAGCTCCTGAGGATCCATTCCTTCTGCACAGGATTCCTTTATGCTTATCCCACGCATGTTTGAATTCCGTTACCGTTTTCATTTCCACCACCTCCAGCGGGAGGGCATTCCAAGCATCCACTACTCTCGCAGTGAAAAAATACTTCCTGACATTTTTCTTGAGTCTGCCCCCCTTCAATCTCATTTCATGTCCTCTCGTTCTACCGCCTTCGCATCTCCGGAAAAGGTTCATTTGCAGATGGTAAGAGTTAACTTACCGTATGGCTATTTTTATTTTTTTGGGTGGGGGGCATTTTACCGGCTGCGATAAAAAGGACCCTGGCGCACAGAAAAAACGGTGCCCGCTGCTTCTGCAGGGCCCTTTTTCCCAAAGCTTAGTAAAAGGACTCCCCTAATAAACTTGTCAAGTGTCTATCAAGTTTAATGACAAGCATAGCAACAAGTTCCTTTAACACAATAGGCATGTCTGCAATGAATGACACAAAGGGGTGGCGATCCTTCTGGTAGATCAAATAGCATCAAGCTTTTAAGAGTTATGTTTGAACCTGGGGGATAACAGCCAAATGGGTACTGCATTCGAAGAAACATTCTGATTCTCCAGCAGAGGACAAATCAGTACATGCTAACTTATACCCCATTGAAGTCTCTATACACTGCATTTCAACATCGCCTTTCTAGTCTCCCAGTTTCTTAATCTTCACTGGTCTCTACTAGGTGTAGTGCATTCTTCTTTACTGCCCTGTCTCTTTGGAACTCCATTCCTTGTGCCCTTTCGTCTGAACCCTCCTATCCCAAATTGAAAGCAGCAATGAAAATTCATTTGTCCGCTCTGGCCTTTGGGGGTGCAGGAGTATGCAGTGACCTTTATCTCTCCTAGCCTCTCTTCTTGTTCTCCCTTCCTCTCTCTCACTTTTCTTTTGTGGTTCACTATCAATATTATAGTTTTGTTTTCTTTTTCAGTGTTTTATTTTATTGTAAAAGGCTTTTTTTTTTATATATACTAGGAAAAGGGATGGAACTTGATATACTGCCTTTCTGTTGTTATAATCAAAGTGGTTTACATATTATATACAGGTACTTATTTTTGTATTTGGGGCAATGGAGGGTTAAGTGACTTGCTCAGAGTCACAAGGAACTGCAGTGGGCATTGAACCCAATTCACCAGGATCAAAGCCTACTGCATTAACCACTAGGCTACTCAACTTCTAAACACAAACTGCCTACCATTTGCTGATCAAAAACTGAACATTCATCATATTATTGTATCTACTGCTTAGATTCTCAGGTTGCTTATGCCCTTTTCTGCAATATTCAAGCATATGCAATGCATACCCCCCCCCCCCCCCCCCCCCTTATTCTCTTTCCAAGATCACTGAATTAGGTTTATAGTAATGGCACAATTTTAAAAGCACTTGTATATAGTAGTCAGACTGATATGCATCTAACTGGCTACATGGTACTACAGTTAAACAAACTTGTCTTTTTGAAATATAAAGTAAACTGCTCTAATCTCACTGGTATTAAATTAGGAAACATTTTCTGTATGTAACCGATCAATAGTCATTACCATGGATCTTTAGTAGCTGTAAAAACATGAAGTCAGCATTACTAGCAGCAGCTTCCATTGGTCTACAGACACTTGAAGGCCTATTGCAGACTTTTCAACATTCCTACAGTCTCTATATTTTACCGTTAAGTTTTTCCCCTTTGACAGTTACACAGTCTTTCAATACTTTTTGCTGTACTTCCATGATCTGCTCTACTTGTTCATTGTCTTTATGAGGGCTCTTAGCTTGATTACTTTAACAGAAAGTAGGGGTGTACACGACCAAAAGAAAGTTTAGTTAGTCTTTGAAACAAAGTTTTATATGATTTTTGTGTTTTGTTTGTGTGTTTTTTGGTGCACAGTGTATGAAAGCAAGAACTACTTTGCATATGCAAATTGATTACACAAACAGTTTATAGATTGATGTTCATACAAGTGGTTTGTCTTCAATTTAAATTTTAACATAAGAATAGCCATATTGGGTCAGACCAATGGTCCATTAAGCCCAGTATTCTGCATCCAGCTGTGGACAATCCAAAGTACCTGACAGAAACTCAATTAGCAGCAATATTCCATGCTATAAATCCTGGGGCAAGCAGTGGCTTCCCTCTTGTTCATCTCAATAACAGACTATGGATTTTTCCTCCAGGAACTTGTCTAAACCTTTTTTAAACCCAGATATGCTAATCACTGTTACCACATTCTCCAGAAGCGAGTTCCAGAGTTTAATTATTTTTTAAGTGAAAAAATATTTCCTCCTATTTGCTTTAAAAGTATTTCCATGTAATTTTATCGAGTGTCCCCTGGTCTTTGTACTGTTTGAAAGAGTGAAAAATTGATTTACTTTTATCCATTCTACACCACTCAGAATTTTATAGACCTCAATCATATCCCCTCTCAGCCGTCTCTTTTCCAAGCTGAAGAGCCCTAACCTCTTTAACCTTTCCTCATTGGGGAGAGGTTCTATCCCCTTTATCATTATGGTCCCTCTTGTTTGAACCTTTTCTAATTCTGCTATATCTTTCTAGAGATACAGCAAAAAGAAGTGAACACAGTACTTAAGGTAAAGTCACACCGTGTAGCAATACAGAGGCATTGTAATATCTTTGGTTTTATTTTGCATCCCTTTTCTAATAATTCCTAGCAACCTGTTGCTTTTTTGGCCACCACCGCACACTAGGCTGAAGACTTCTGAGTATTGGCTACAATGACACTTAGATCTTTTTCTTGAGTGCTAACTCCTAAGATGGACCCTAGCATCAGGTAACTATGATTCTGATTATTCTTCCTATGTGCATCATTTTGCAATTGTCCACATTAAATTTCATCTGCCATTTGGTTGGCCAGTCTTCTGGTTTCCTAAGGTCTTCCAACAATTTTTCACAATCCGCATGCATTTTGACAACTTTGAATAGTTTTGTGTCATCTGCAAATTTAACCACCTCACTCATCGTTCTGATTTCCAGATCATTTATATATATATGTTAAATAGCACTGGTCCCAGTACAGATCCCTGCAGCAGTCCACTATTCACCCTCCTCCATTGAGAAAAATGTCCATTTAACCCTACCCTCTGTTTTCTGTCGAATAACCAATTCGTAATCCACAGAAGGATTTAATTTTCTCAGGGGTCTCTCATAAGGAACTTCATCAAAAGCTTTCTGAAAATCTAGATATACACCAACTGCCTCACCATTATCCACATGTCTATTCATGCCTTCCAAGAAATGAAGCAAATTAGTGAGGCAAGATCTCCCTTGGCTGAATCCATGCTGACTCTGTCGCATTAAACCATGTTTGTTTATGTGTCCTGTAATTTTATTATTGAAAGGAAATCTAGCTATGTTGGAGGCAAAGTAAGTACTTGGCCGTTTAAGTGCAGCTCATGAGGGGGTGCTGCCATGGACGTCTTCTCCCCCCCCCCCCCCGACTGGTGCGGTGATGCCATCTTTACCTCCCCCCCCTGATGCAGTGCGGTGTTGCATGGGTGTCCTTTCCCTCGACTAGTGAGGTATCAGTCTTCCCCTTCTTGCTCCACGTTCGCCCCACTCTGCACATCTTTAAACTTCGAGGCTTCTGGCTGCAGCATCAGCAATGTAAGCGCTGCCTTCAGCCAGCCCCGGAAGCCTTCTCTGGACAGCGTCCCACCTACGTGGGAAGCTGTATAGAGGGTGCTTCCAGGGCAGCCAGAAGGCACCACTTACATTGCTGATGCTGATGCTGTTGCCAGAAGCCTCGAAGTTTAAAGACATGCAGGAGCAGAGCGGGCATGGAGTGAGGGGGGGGGGGAGTGATACCGCACTAGTCCTGGGGGAGGGGAAGCGATGTCAGCCAGCCAGCCAGACCTAAGGGAAACAGGGGTGGAGAGAAGAGGATGTGATGCCACATCTAAGGGGAAGAGGGGGTGGAGACAGCGATGCCAGACCTAAGGGGAAAGGGTGGTGGAGAGAGGAAGGAAGCAATGGCAGGGGAATGGGAAAAGGAGTGGAGAAAGGAGTGACAGTGATGCTAGTCTAGATCTAAGGGAAGCAAGAAGGGGATGAAGAGAAAGGTGGGATGCATGAGGGAGAGAAGACTGGGAAAAAGCTGGATCAGGGAAGGGGGAGAACAAGATGCAGTACTATGAAGCAGGGGAGAGAGATACTGGCCCTGGGTTTGGAGTACAGGAGAGAGGGAGAAAGAAGGGTGGAGAACATGGGAAGGAATGGGGACACAGAGGGCAGATGCTGAACATGGAGGGAACAGGGAGGGGGACACAGACAGCAAATGCTGAACATGGGGGAATAGGGACAGAGACACAGAGGGGAGGTTATGGATAAGAGAGAGAGGGAGTAAGAGGGAATGACAGTGAACATGGAGAGAAAAAAGTCAAATAGACAGGAGATAAGCAGAAGATGGATATGGATGGTGAACAGAGAGTGAAGAGAGAAAGATGCTGAGAAGGGGAGATGCTGGAATGCACTATATAAAAAGGAGAGAGGGAGGCACATGCTGGATAAAAGGGAAAGAAGAGGCAGGCAGTGGATGGAAGGGGCAGAGAAAGCTGGCAGACACCATATGGAAAGGGGGAGAGGGCAGACAGTGGATGGAAGGGGCAGAGAAAGCAGACAGACACTGGATGAAAGGGAGAGAGAAAGAGAGCAGATGCTGGATGGAACGGAGAGAGTGAAGAGAAGACAAGGAAAGCAGAAATCAGAGATGACAAAGGTAGAAAAAAAGATTGATTGATTTATTTGCTATAGAATAAAGTAGTATTGTTGCTGTGGTGATAAATAGAAAATGAAAACAAGGTGATCCTTTTGTTGGACTAATTTTAATACATTTACATTTTTGACTAACTTTCAGAGACCAAAACCTCCATCCTTAGATCAGGACAGGACCGTTACAGCAGTATACTGTACTGACCTGAGGAAGGACGTTTTGGCCTCTGAAAGCTAATTTAAAAATGTATTAGTCCAATAAAATGGTATTATCTTATTTGTTGTTTTTTGTTTTATTTCTATTTGTTAATTTGTAAAGTGGTGATTGGTATTTGTCAGTTTTTCAAATTTATGTCTGCTATCTTTATATTTTGCACAGTACTAGGGGACATGCATCTCTGTTTCTATAGTGTTGCATTGTATGCAGGATCTGGCCTCTTGGAGGTTCAGTTTAATTTTAGCTTGTGGTTACTTATTCTATACTTGGTAAGGATGTATTGGTGTTCCATATTTGTGAAAAAGACATGGTTTTCTGTTGGCAGGATCATTTTAATAATGTCTTGGTTAGTTTTACAATGGGTGAGTTGATTTTCTAGTGCTCACTGCAGTGTTTAAGGTGCTGCCTTTCCTAGGTACACCCTTGTTGTGTAATTCGTGGATTATTAATAAAAATAATATTTTCATATAGAGGAGGGGTGTTAAAAAATGATTGGCTCTGGGTGTCAAATACGATAGGTACGCCACTGAGTAAAGGTCACCACGTAAATAAAAGTCAGTCCTATCTTTATGTGATGCCCCATAGCTGGTTAAGTGCTGAATATCACACTTAACTGGCTATGCGTTAGTTGACTCCACATCTCTGGAAATTCAATTCTGATGTCCAGACATGGCCCAGCATTGAATTTACAATTTTAACATTGCTAGCGGTCAACAAAGCACTAACTGCCACCAGCTGAATATTGGGCTCAGAGCTTTTTTTCTAGGAAAGAAGGTGCCAGTACTCATGCAGTGCCAACCTTAGAGGGCTTGGTAACCAGATCTTCTTTTATCCAGTACAGTGTAGATAACCATCTATGACCTAAAATATCTCTACCTGGATTTGAAGATCACAAGTTTGAGGCTGGCTGATGTACCAATTGGGGCTGGAGGGGGGGGGGGACAAGCTAGGAGATTTTGAGTGAGAAATGTAATGGGGTAGCTAGGACATTTCTGGAAGGCAGGGAAAAAAAGGTGCTGGCAGTGCATGCAGGCTGGAAAAAGAACCCCTACACGTGTAAAAAAAAAAAAGTTTTCAGAGTGTAAACCTTCTTTTCATTTTTTTCCTCTAAACAAAGAGTTAGAATGGGCAAGCCAACTAGATTTCTGCACTTTACAATCAGAGCTTAAAAATGCAATAATCCTAAGTATTTATTTACAATTACTGTAACAGTTATTAGGTAAAATGTGGTTAGTAGATTGCTATAGTACACTTGGATCAATATTCAAAAGCTACAATCAATTTTTTTAAACATCAGCAGTAGCACTTATATATTTAGGTATATTCAGTACTGTTCTCTGCAGAAATGGTGGCACCGAATATAAGTAAGCAGCAACGTGCATTGCCACAGTATGGATAACAGGCAACATTCATCTGCTATCTATATAGCTCTACAGATAAATAGAACAGCCATTTTGACATCCTAAATGTATTTATAATGCGGGGGTCCTTTTACCATGCTGGGGGAAAAAGAGCCCTGTGATAGTGGCGGAGGCCGTTTTTTCCATGCACTAGGGCCCTTTTTACCGCAGTGGGCAAAGAGCCCTCAGACAAACATGACCATGCGGTAAGAGAACTCTTACCGCATGGCCATGAGGCAGGGAACCCTTACCATCACCACTGAGGTGGCGATAAGGGCTCCCACGCTAACCCAGTGGTAACCAGGCAGCATGTGGCGATGCCCGATTACCACCAGGTTACCGCTGTACAAGCCATTTCTGGGGGTTTTCTTTTCCCTCCAGAAATGGTGCATGCTTGAGGTGTAACTACTGCAGGCAGCCATATTGGGCCAGCGGTAGTCCTGATTTAGCATTTGGTAAGCCTAAGTTGGGCTTACCAATACTTTGTAAAAGACCCCCTTAATGAGCAACTGAATATCACCAGTTATCTTTATACTTACGTAGAGTGCCCACAAACTACCCCATCAGTATCTGTGTAGTGATAGGGTGGACCGTAAGAATTGTCAGTGGTTCTATCCGTATAGTTCCACTAAAATTAATAGGGTGCTTATACATGTGGGGATAATCCTTTAAAATTGGCACTACTACTTATATGAGTGAATGTGTGCACATATGTGTGTAAATGCCAAAAATGCATGTAAGCGCTATTTTTAAATATGCACATATCATACATAGCACATATTTTACAGGTAAGCACTCACATAGGCAGAGTCTGGGTGGGACATTTAGAGGTAAACAGATATGCCAGCTCTATGGCTAGCATTAACCCCAAATTCTATAAATGAAACATAGAAAAATGTAGGCAGATAAAGATCATATGGCCTATCCAGTCCGCCTCCTGTACATTTATGCCATGTACAGTGGGGGAAATAAGTATTTGATCCCTTGCTGATTTTGTAAGTTTGCCCACTGACAAAGACATGAGCAGCCCATAATTGAAGGGTAGGTTATTGGTAACAGTGAGAGATAGCACATCACAAATTAAATCCGGAAAATCACATTGTGGAAAGTATATGAATTTATTTGCATTCTGCAGAGGGAAATAAGTATTTAATCCCTCTGGCAAACAAGACCTAATACTTGGTGGCAAAACCCTTGTTGGCAAGCACAGCGGTCAGACGTCTTCTGTAGTTGATGATGAGGTTTGCACACATGTCAGGAGGAATTTTGGTCCACTCCTCTTTGCAGATCATCTCTAAATCATTAAGAGTTCTGGGCTGTCGCTTGGCAACTCGCAGCTTCAGCTCCCTCCATAAGTTTTCAATGGGATTAAGGTCTGGTGACTGGCTAGGCCACTCCATGACCCTAATGTGCTTCTTCCTGAGCCACTCCTTTGTTGCCTTGGCTGTATGTTTTGAGTCATTGTCGTGCTGGAAGACCCAGCCACGACCCATTTTTAAGGCCCTGGCGGAGGGAAGGAGGTTGTCACTCAGAATTGTACGGTACATGGCCCCATCCATTCTCCCATTGATGCGGTGAAGTAGTCCTGTGCCCTTAGCAGAGAAACACCCCCAAAACATAACATTTCCACCTCCATGCTTGACAGTGGGGACGGTGTTCTTTGGGTCATAGGCAGCATTTCTCTTCCTCCAAACACGGCGAGTTGAGTTCATGCCAAAGAGCTCAATTTTTGTCTCATCTGACCACAGCACCTTCTCCCAATCACTCTCGGCATCATCCAGGTGTTCACTGGCAAACTTCAGACGGGCCGTCACATGTGCCTTCCGGAGCAGGGGGACCTTGCGGGCACTGCAGGATTGCAATCCGTTATGTCGTAATGTGTTACCAATGGTTTTCGTGGTGACAGTGGTCCCAGCTGCCTTGAGATCATTGACAAGTTCCCCCCTTGTAGTTGTAGGCTGATTTCTAACCTTCCTCATGATCAAGGATACCCCACGAGGTGAGATTTTGCGTGGAGCCCCAGATCTTTGTCGATTGACAGTCATTTTGTACTTCTTCCATTTTCTTACTATGGCACCAACAGTTGTCTCCTTCTTGCCCAGCGTCTTACTGATGGTTTTGTAGCCCATTCCAGCCTTGTGCAGGTGTATGATCTTGTCCCTGACATCCTTAGACAGCTCCTTGCTCTTGGCCATTTTGTAGAGGTTAGAGTCTGACTGATTCACTGAGTCTGTGGACAGGTGTCTTTCATACAGGTGACCATTGCCGACAGCTGTCTGTCATGCAGGTAACGAGTTGATTTGGAGCATCTACTACTACTACTACTACTATTACAAAGTGTACCTGGTCTGTAGGGGCCAGATCTCTTACTGGTTGGTGGGGGATCAAATACTTATTTCCCTCTGCAGAATGCAAATAAATTCATATACTTTCCACAATGTGATTTTCCGGATTTAATTTGTGATGTGCTATCTCTCACTGTTACCAATAACCTACCCTTCAATTATGGGCTGCTCATGTCTTTGTCAGTGGGCAAACTTACAAAATCAGCAAGGGATCAAATACTTATTTCCCCCACTGTAGGTATTTAAATGTCTCTATCATATCTCCCCCTTCTCTCACTTTTCTTTCAAGTATATATATTGAGATCTTTAAGTGTGTCCCCATATGCTTTATGGTGAAGATCACTGACTAGAGCAGCATGTAGTAGCCACCCTCTGGACCGACTCCATGCTGTTTATATCTTTTTGAAGGTGTGGTATCCAGAATTGTACACGATAATTTAAATGAAATCTCTCCAGAGTCTTATATAGAGGCATCATCACCTCCTTTTTCCTACTGGCCATTCTTCTTCCTAAGTATCCAAGCATCCTTCTATATTTCACTTTTCCTACCTGTTTGGCCACCTTAAGATCATCACATATGATCTTACCCAAGTCTCACTCCTCTTTCCTTTCCTAAAAGTTCTTCACCCCCTAAACTGTTCCATTCCCTGGGGTTTTTGCAGCCCAAATGCATGACCCTGCATTTTTAAAAATTGAATAATGAGCCAATTAGTGCCGATAATTGGGACCTAACAATCAATTATCAGTGCTAATTGGCTTTAATTGTTATTCATATCCTACTTCAATACCCATTGCTGTTTAACTGTTATTTTTTATTCTGCTGAATTTGAAAAATTGTACTTCTTGCATTGTAACTTATTACAATATTTTGTAAGCCACTTTGAGCCTGCCATCAGTGGGAAAAGGTGGGATACAAATGAGAAAAATAAATAAATAAATAATTAAAAATTACATGTGTATATTTAGGCACCGAGATCTGGAAGTAAAAATTATATGTGAGTCCTAAAGGGGTGTGTGGCCATGGGAGGGTCATAGGCAGATCAGGTGCTTTCCTTCAATTTACGCACATAGTTACAGAATAAAGGAGACCCATGTCTAATTGTCATGCCTAAAGTAGTCACAGCACTTTTTTGTGCCACATTGTTTAGGTGCCATTTATAGAATTTAGTCCTAAGTGCATACTCCTAACAGCATATATGCATAAATATCCAGTTGCACTAGCATTCTATAAAGGAATATAGCACCTACTTTCTCTTATAGAATAAGTGTCACATAGGTGGCCACCTCTATACAGACAAGTGTTTTTGGATACCGAGCCCTATGATTTTAACCGTTTACACTTCATACACACTGTCCAGAAAAAAACAAAACTCCTTACATAGTTTCAATTGTTTAAACACATAGGTGTCCTTTAACTAAGGTGTGCTAACAGATTTAGTGCACACTAACAATTTGCATGTGCTAAATAATAAGATGCCCCTAGGAATATAATGGATATCTTAGTGCATGCAAAGCAGGGTGCTAAATCCATTAGCACACCTTAGTAAAAGGACCCCTTATTGTGATCTTTGAAAACACTTAGGGCCCTGTTTACTAAGGTGCACTAGAGTTTTTAGCAAGCACTAAATGCTAGAGACATGTTAATGTTTAGCGCACGCTAAAAACGCTAGCTCACCCTTAGCGCTGATTAGTAAACAGATACCAAAGTATAATGGGTTTTTTCTTAGTCAATTCAAAATTTGTGTTCAAAATGTCCTCCTTCAACCTTGACACATGCCCTAAGCGTTTGACACCAATGAGCTGTTGGCTCAATGAATTTTGGGGTTTCATTAATTAAGAGCTCAACAGTTCTGCAAGCTCAATGCACTGAAGATCCATTCTGTTGAAACATGAAGCGCTCAGAATTGTCTCAAATTTCAGGCAGAAGCTTCTGGTGCAGTAGAACATTTTGGGTTATCTGGAAAAATGTTGAGGGTCCCGCTTTTTTCCAGACACTATGTACACTGTTCTTCTCTGAAGTCTACAGTGCGTTCTACTTGATACCGGAATGGCATATGGCAACAGTGTACTAGGCTAGTGAAATTGTCTTAAATACAGTGCTATGCTTTTAAATTACGCAACTGGTGGGTTTTCCACATGTCTCATTTTTATTCGTTTATAAATATCCAAAATTAGACACCCTTCATGTTGGTGCATTCTAGATCTAAGATTGGAAATTTAAGATTGAAACAAAGTAACACTACAAAAATAATAAACTTCAAGCTATTAAAAAAAGAAAGCTTTTCTTTCTGAAACAATGAAATGTTGCCCAGCTGAGTTGTTCTTTATAAGATGAAGAATCCTCAGGAGAAACTGGTGAAATTTGTAAAGTCTAAAACAGGAACTTTCACTTTATACCTTGCCCTGTATATATTAAACACTCAACCATCTCTGTCTAATATCCATAGATGGCAAAACCTTCTGTAGACAGGGTGAGATGAGCCTCCTGATTGAAGGCTGGATGATTGACTGAGCGGTAACATTCTCAGGGCTTCAAGAAAGGTTTTTATTCAATGCTTCCTCCCGCAGGAGTTCACATTTTCTGTTTTATCTCCAGGAGGAAGCTTAGTGACAGACACATTGAAAGTCTGTGAAAAATGCCATGGGAGCTGCTTAACAGCATTCAGATGCAGAAATGGCATTTGATTCCCAGGCATCATAAGAAGTCTAACTCAGGAAAGCCTGCTGGATATCAGAAAGAGCAACCTGTGCTCTAAACACTATTAAAACTCAACTCCTGTTTTTGAAACAAAAGCTAAAGGTAGGCACTGAAAACACACATATTTTTCACCAAACTTGTGCAATTGCACTACAAGCAGCATAACTGAATCAGTTGCTCCTGAACGTGCTGTAATCACAGTGGGGCCCTTTTAATAAGGCACGTCAAAAAAATGGCCTGCGCTAGTGTAGATGCATGTATTGGATGCGCGCAGGTCCACTTTTCAGCGCACCTGCAAAAAAGACCCTTTTTTGCTGAAAATGGATGTGCAGCAAAATAAAAAATCAGCGCACATCCATTTTGGGCTCGACACCTTACCGCCACCCATTGACTAAGCGGTAGGGTCTCATGCGTTAACCGGGCAGTAATCACCAGCACACCACTGCTGATTACCGCCCAGTTAGCGCCATGTGGTAGAAAATGGCAATTATTTTCTGCAGCGCATTTTTGACAAACGCCAAAATTAGAATTACCACCTGGGGCATGTGGTAGCTGGACGGTAGTTCTAATTTGACACATGTTGTATGCGCATAGGTGCCTATGCATCTTAGTAAAAAGACCCCAGTACTACATGTGTAACTAGTTCTTAAGTACATAAGTACATAAGTAATGCCACACTGGGAAAAGACCAAGGGTTCATCGAGCCCAGCATCCTGTCCACGACAGCGGCCAATCCAGGCCAAGGGCACCTGGCAAGCTTCCCAAACGTACAAACATTCTATACATGTTATTTCTGGAATTGTGGATTTTTCCCAAGTCCATTTAGTAGTGGTTTATGGACTTGTCCTTTAGGAAACCGTCTAACCCCTTTTTAAACTCTGCCAAGCTAACTGCTTTCACCACGCTCTCCGGCAACAAATTCCAGAGTTTAATTATGCATTGGGTGAAGAAATATTTTCTCCAATATTGGCTACATTTTTGAAAAACCGCAAAGCAAATGTTTGGCCAGCAGATAAAGCTATGCAATAACCTTGTCACATATGCAGTTTCTAGATTCAAAAAGAAGTTTGGCACAGTTTTGGGCAAATCTAGACATGTTTTTCCAAAACAATCTTAAATTCTATTTTAAATGGTAGTAAATATGCATTATGACTTGACTTAGAAAGAATCTCATGGGGGCTGATATTCAGCCCACAGGATGCAGTGTTGAGCCTGAATATTTTTGGTGGCTATAAACTTAACCAGCTAAGTTAATATTCAGCTCTGTTCAGTTAATTTATAGTGGCCAAAGATAGGCCTGCTATTTACACGGTCCAATATTGCTGCTTAACTTAGCAGGTAAAGCACTGAATACTGGGGATAGCCGAACATATCACATGATATAGTCAGTTAGCTGCTATGTGCTGACCGCAGTCAACTATCCCTGCTGAATATTCATAGATAGCTAGTTAAGTGCTACTTAACCAGCCAGGAGCCATTCCTGGCCAGTTAAATAGTACTGAATATCTACCAGAACAATAAGAGTGAATGTATCAGTCCATGAGTAATTTTAATCCTTAAATGAATGTCAGTACTATTCCTGTTTCTGAATTATAATAAAACTATCCTACTTTGTCTTTAGACAAAATCCTGTATTAAACTTATGATGTCTTTTTATTTAATTTTTTATGAGGACTTCTGAGGAAGGCACATTTGCCAAAACACAGCCCATGTACAGCACATGGTTCATAATACTGAGACTGGTATTTGCTCAATGACTATGAAGGACATTTTCAATATGATGTCTTAAGTCTGTTTTTGGACATTTTGCATGAAATGTCCAAAATCCGAATAGGAAAGAAAGTCAATCTTTTTTTTCCCCCTGAAAATACTGCTTTGAACAAGGTTTTGTGATTTCGATGTTAAGCTACTTGGTCAATTAAAAAAAAAATAGAATAAGTGCAAAATGTAGAGAGATTCATACCATTGAGCTGTAGGAGCAGCAAAACGATTTTAGTAGAATGGTCCCCTAGATTATCCCAGGAGAACAACAGGTACCCTAGAGGGCACTTCTGTGCACTTCATAAAAATGCTCCCAGGTACACATCTCACGTTTGCTTCTTTATCTTGTCCCCTGAGCCCTCCAAAACCCATCTAAAATCCATTGTCCCCCCACTGTACACCACTACAATAGCCCTTATGGGTGAAGGGGACACCTATATGTGGGTACAGTAGGGTTTTGATGACTTTGACATGGGTCACAGTTTCCACCACAAGTGTGACAGGTAGAGGGAGATAGGGACCTGGGTCCCCCACTGTGTACTGCACCGACCACTAAACAACTCCAGGGACCTACATGCTGCTCTAGTAGACCTGACTTTAACATCTGTGACTGTTATAGAGCTGGTAAGTCATATTTTTTTCACATTTTTTGGGGCGGGAGGGGGGGGGTGAGGTTGAAGGGTCATTGACCACTGAGGAGGTATTGTATGGGTAACCCCTGATTCCCTCTAGTAGTCATCTGGTCATTTAGGGCACCTTTTTGTGCCTTATTCATGCTGAAAACAGATCTAGAGCAAAACATTTTGGTTTTAGTCCTGGACGTTTTTGTTTTCTTCCATTATGGCTATAAAACGTCCAAGTGTTAGCGACACCCTAATCCCACCTTCGAAACACCCCTGACATGCCCCCTCATGCTTTGAATGCAATTCTGATGGACATGTAAAAACATCTAAAAGTAGGTTTTTAAAACACTGATTTGGATATTTTTGTGAGAAAAACGTCCAAACGCAGCTTTATGTTTTTCGTCAGTGAGTCCCTATATATACCATAGGTGTATCTTGCACACCTATAATGAATTATCTCACTTTTGACTTGTGAATAAACTTTTATTGCATCCCTACCTGGAACAGACTTTTAGTGTGGTCACTTCCACTTTTATTTTCTCTTTTTACCTTCCTGGTTTGACCTTGTGGAAGTGTTTGGTTTTCTTTTTTCTCTTGGTCTCTCTCATTTTGTATGGTGCTATACAACTTCTTGTAGGTATCTACATTAGACAGTCCCTACTTTCCAGAGCTTATAGTCTACTAAAACAGACAGACATAAGAGCATAAGTAACTAAGGGTTTTTTTTACTCAGCCACACTTACATTTTTAGCGCGCACTAAAAATAGGCGTGCACTAAACATTAGAGATGGCAATGTATTCCTATGGGCATCTCTAAAGTTTAGCGGGCACCTATTTTTAGCATGCACTAAAAACATAAGCATACCTTAGTAAAAGACCCCCTAGAAGTTGTCTTACTGTGTTAGACCAAGGCTCCATCTAGCCCAATATTCCATTTCCAGATGAGTCATATGAGATAGAGATCTAAGTTAAAACAGTCGGATCAGCTGTAGAAAGTGAAGCCTCTTAAGACTGTCAGAGTTAGGAGTTGCTATTTGCTTTAATTCTAGAAGCTATAATAGTTAGTTAGTTAGTTAGTTAGTTAGTTAGTTAGTTAGTTGGATTTATTGACCGCCTTTATGAAGATATTCACTCAAGACAGTGTACAATAGGTACAGTTTAACATCAAACTTACAGTTCTGTTAACAGCATAATAATAGCAAAATATACAACTATAAACCTAAATACAATGAAAGAGTAAACTTGAAAACAGCAAATTAAAATCTAATAATAGGACTACCATGAAAGAGGATCAAAAATATACACATTTAACAGCACTGAAATTCAAATAACAGAGATATAAAACGATGCAAGCATAATCGATCCTACATGATCTGATTTTTATTAGGTTTTACCCTCATACGACAACAGGGGTTGCGATCACTAAGCTAAGTGGGAGTTTTGCAACTGCATTCTTGCCAGTGGGGACTGATGCTTCAATATTGTGTTTTCAGTTGTTAGGGACAGGCAGGTTCCCTGGAGTCCTTCAGAGCCTGACTATCCCTCACTACTGAAAATGTGATAGTGAAACATCATCGTGCATTGGCAGGATTGTAGGTGAGGACTTCTGCTCAGCTTAGAAAGAACAGTGATTATGGACCTTTATACAATACTAGTAAAAAAGGCCCATTACTGACAGAAATGAAACGGGCGCTAGCAAGGTTTTCCTCGGAGTGTGTATGTTTGAGAGAGAGTGTGTGTGAGAACTGGAGTGTGTGTGTCAGAGAGAGAATGAGAGAGAGACAGAGTGTGTGTGTGTTTGAGACTGTGTGTGTGTGACAGAGAGATAGAGTGTGATAGACAGAGTGTGTCAGAGAGAGTGTATGTGAGAGACAGTGAATGTGTGCCCCCCCTCTCGCAGGGCCCCCTCCCCACCCCCACCTGTCTGGTCTCAGGACCCCCTCCCCACCTCCCTCTCCCCCTGCCCCCCTCCAGCCATCCATGTACAGCGACCCTCCCCTACCCCCCTCCAGCCAGCCATGTCCAGCGACCCTCCCCCCCTGGCGAATCAAACCCACTTGCCACCCGCAGCTGCCACTGGTAATGCTATCTGGCCACTGCTGCTTCTCCTGTTGAGCAGCAGCGGCCGCTACAAAAAGAAAAAAAGCAATAAATGTTTTTAAACCTGAAACGCACCACCGTAGACAACCATCAGGCATTGGCTGTCGGCTCTGCAGCCGCTCCTCCTCTCACCTCTCAAGTCACTGCGCTCCTCCGGGGTCTTACTCCAGGGGCAGTGACGTGGGGGAGAGAAAAGGAGTGGCTGCAGAGCCGACAGCCAATCCCTGATGGCTGTCTATGGTGGCGCATGTCAGGTTTAAAAACATTTATTGCTTTTTTTCTTTTTGTAGCGGCCGCTGCTGCTCAACAGGAGAAGCAGCAGCGGCCGGACAGCATTACCAGTGGCAGCTACGGATGGTGAGGGGGTTGATGTACTTGGGGGGGGGGGGTGTTGATGTGCTTCAGGGGGGGGTGTTTGATGTGTTTTTTTTTGGGGGGGAGGAGGGTGTTTGATGTGCCGGGGGGGCTTGGGTGATGCGCAGAGGGGGTGTTTGAGCGGCGCACTCACAGCTGATTCCTAGGCAGGGGAAGGAGTGGGGAAACATGCGGAGCAAGTTGCTCCGTGTGTTTCCCTAGTCCTCCCCCTGCCTTGGAATCAGCTGTGAGTGACATCAGCCTGGCTATGGAGCCTAGCTCAGCAACTCCAGGAGCCACGGACAAAGGCAGCTACTTTAGAACGTTGGTTATTATATAGGATATGTCCACACAGATCAATTTCACTGTTCACTGGTACTGATGAATATCAAAACCCACACACACAGTGAAAAGTGACTGGTCAATAAGGGGAAAATGTCTCATCAATCTGTGGCAAGGATCAATTGTTCAATGCACACAGTACAAAAAGTAATCATAGACAAAAAAAAAAAAAATGTTTTAAAATTTTTTTCATATGAATTTAAGCCAAAAATAAGAAAAAAAATATACATAAAAAATCAACTTCTCTGTTTAATATTCTTTATATAACAATGCACTTCAGGTGAAGGAAACATTTTTGGACTTATCTTAGACTCGTTTGTCCAGTTATGTGCAGAGTGGTAGGTTCCAGTTGTAAAACGGTTAAAGAGCGGTCCCAACGGTCCCGTTTCGCACTGCTTCTTCAGGGAACCACACCGCAAAACCTTGATGTTCTAAAGCGCTGGAGAGTAAGCTTCCTACTGCCCCACTCGCAAACCCCACTATACAATATGCCCTAAAAGTTCTGAACCTTTTAGGGCTACATATTCAAAAAGGTGCAGAACTCCTTCTACAATAATATGCATGCTTGACACTATCATTTACACTCTTCAATCTTGCTAAGTGAACAAGTACCTGTCTAAATTTATGGGCCCTTTTATAAAGGCATGCTAGTGTTTTTAGTGCTCACTAAAAATAAGCACATGCTAAGTGTTAGAGTCACCCATATATTTCTGTGGGCATTGCTAGCGTTTAGCGCATGCTAATGATTAGCATATCCTAAAACCACTAGGGCGCCTTTTTAAAAGGACCCCTTAGAGAGTGTGCACTTTGTAGTTAAGTGGTGGAGGTATGTGTGAAACAGTTGATGTTGTACCATTTGCTTTGCTTCCTTTTGATGAGAGAAATACTTTGAAATGAGGAGCAGTAGACATATTGACATGGTGTAATTACACACTCAGTGCAATCTTGCTTGGCTGGTGGGATCCCCTACATAAACAAAATGTGTTAGAAAAAGCTTACACCACCAAACTATATAGGTCATTTTTTAGTGTGTGGGCTTACTCTGTGTAAGTGAGCCATGGTAGCCCAAAAAGGGTAACTATATAAACAGGAGCTTAGTTTAGGCACTAGCAAATTTTGTAAATGAACAGAAAACTGGCATTTACACATGTATGTGTGAACATATGCACAAGTAACAGCAAAATTAGGGGGGCCCGTCTCAAATTTATGCAAACAACAATAGTCAAAAGCTTTCGACTATTGTTGTTAGCCAGAATATTGGCATTTCTGTGCATATGTGCAATGTGCTATTCTATAAAATGGTGTTTGAAGGTGGGCGTACACATGAGCGGAGTCTGGGCAGAATGGAGTGTATGTGTATAGCTAACTTGTGTAAATTATACATGATTATAATTTATGCACATGTTTTTAGATATTTTAGTGTGTATTTGCGTGACTAGGCAAATATTCTATCAATGAAAGTAAATGCCTGCTTTTCTTTATAGAATAAGCTTCAAACAGGTGCCTTCATGTTACATAAAATTAGGATTGGTGAGAGTGCGCCAAGGCAGAGGAACGCCGAGATCCCATGACGAAACAACAGTAATAACAAAGGATTGGGAAAAAGACCAGGCTAACCAGAGTCAAACATTTCACTCTGGTTAGCCTGATCTATTTCCCACTCCTTTGTTATTACCTAAAATTAGGATCCCAGTTACAGAATTACCCTCAGTGTGTCATACTGAAATAAACAGACTGTACTGTACTGAAAAGATAGTGTTAAGAAAATGGGTGGGTTAAAAAGCACAATAAATCCCTCCAGGTACCAGATCTGAAACAGATGAAGTCTGAAATAATTCCATTTGCATGATTTGTTTAATTCTCACACAGAATCAGATTTAAGCTTGAAACCTTTGAAGCGCAACAAATTAACCTCACCCTCTAGACAAGATGCTTAAGGTTAAATATAATAGAAGTATAAATCTTGTGTAAGTTGTATTAAAGAAGAAATATCTTCAGCATCTGAGTTAGATTTCTTTCAACCAAAAACTTCTATTCTGAAATGCTAGCATTCTGACAGTGTGACAAATTGCTGGAACAAATGCTAAATAGTTAAATGGACAAGTGATGGATGGCCTCATAAGCCTTGCAGGGCAGCCTGTGTAAGATACTAATTGGTTCTGTGGAACAGGTTTTAGTCAATAAATTCACTTGAGAGATTTTTTTGTGTGTTAGACTTCTTTAAAGAATGCAGTGCTGTAGGTGACAAACCAATTGCGGTGTATTAGGCCACCTACAACTTATTTTGCCTATGACAGTGTTCTTGTTTTTGAGGAAGCAACCTCTATGTAAATACTAAATGTTCTTTATTGATGAACTCATGTTGTGATGTTTGTTCTGCATCATACTTTACTATTTTCAGTCTACCAGTGAGCTTCACAATGACTTTATCTGGCTCAGGTCAAATGATGGCTATTTGATTTCTCATTAGCAACAATCAAACCTTCCCATAACCTTCCCATAATTTCAAATGGAAGCTGAAGCTTACTATTTTTGAAAACTGTGATTATTGAACACTTCTATTGCTTTTAGAAATGCAAATATATAAACAAGTATTTAACAAGTGTTTAACCTTTTAGGATCATAAGTTGTCTTACATAGAGGAGCATAATCAAAAGGGGTGCCCAAGTTTTCCTGAGGACAGGGGCGGGGAAACCCGTATTATCGAAACATGATGGGCGTTGTTTGGGCCTGTTGGTGCCAGGTCTCGGAACCAAAACCCAATGCCTCAACCCCACAAATTCCCCAACTGATTTCTTAGATCCTCCGGCTTGATAAGTACCAAAAACACTATAAACAAGAGAAGCTTCTCACATTATCAACATTTTATTCTTACCCAAGAACATGAAAAATAAGGAATAATAAAATTAGGAGCAGCACATAAGAAGCAGGGTAGTGTGGGAACATACCAAAAGGGGAAGCCATGGAAATGGTCACATATTCCTTAATCTATTGAGATAGACTGAGGAAGATTTTCGACTCCCCTCCTCTTTCAGATCAGGCAGTTATATAGGCTGAAATACAAAGAACTGGTTCTCAGGAACACATCATATGTCATGCAGGATATGTCATTTGTTTCTTACAATTGCCCAAAAGACATCTAACAAAATATATATTGCATTTCCTTAAAAGGCCTCAGCACATCCTCAATAAAAGCAATCTGTATCTCACTTCAGAGGAGTCAGGATTCCTTTCCCACAGACCCTACTGCAATCATGCCATTCTCCTATCCTGTCCTGAATTGCAGGATTTTCTATCCCTCTCCTCTGTCAGCCCTGCCCCCTTGTCACCTGGAACTTCACTTTGATCTGCATCCTAAAAGTCTCTCAAAGGCTAATAAACACACTCATGTAAACAGCAAATGGCAAGGGCTCATTGTCTTTCACCTGCCTGCTCAGAGGGAGGTAGTGAGGAGGTGGGGTACTTGCCCACCTGGCCTTCTAGCTTAATAATCCACAGAAAATAAAAAGTCTTCAATTCTTATGGTCTGTAGACTAATTCTTAGATATTAGATATTTAGCAGTACTGAAACTGCTTGGTCTAGACCTTCATAAGCACACCTCTACCAACAGCGTCCATCTTTCGTTTCGATAATATGGTCAGGGATGACCAAATCTTGAAATTTAGGTCGTCCGTAGAGACTAATCTAGACTACCCCAACTTGACATTTCGTCCTTTAGATTGTAAGCTCCTTTGAGCAGGGACCGTCCTTCTTTGTTAATTTGTACAGCTCTGCGTAACCCTAGTAGCGCTCTAGAAATGTTAAGTAATAGTAGTAGTAGATAGTCGTCCCTAGACTTGGTTGTTTCTGATTTTCGGCGATAATGGAAACCGAGGATGTCCATCTCAGAAATGACCAAATCCAAGCCATTTGGTCATGGGGGGACCCAGCATTCATAGTGCACTGGTCCCCCTGACATGCCAGGACACCAACCGAGCACCCTAGGGGGCACTGCAGTGGACTTCAGAAATTGCTCCCAGGTGCATAGCTCCCTTAACTTGGATGCTGAGCCCCCAACCCACCCCCAAAACCCACTACCCACAACTGTACAACACTACCATAGCCCTTAGGGTGAAGGGGGGGCACCTAGATGTGGGTACAGTGGGTTTCTGGTGGGTTTTAAAGGGTTCACATTTACCACCAGAAGTGTAACAGGTAGGGGGATGGGTTGGGTCTGCCTGTCTGAAGTGTACTGCACCCACTAAAACTGCTCCAGGGACCTGCATACTGCTGTCTGGGAGCTGGTGAGGTTGGCATGGAGGCTGGCAAAAAATATTTTTAAAAGTGTTTTTTAGGGTGTGAGGGGGTTAGTGACCACTGGGGGAGTAAGGGGAGGTCATTCCCAATTCCCTCTGGTCGTCATCTGGTCAGTTCGGGCACCTTTTCACAGATTGGTCGTAACATAAAAAGGACCAAGTAAAGTTGCCCAAGTGCTTGTCAGGGATGCCCTTTTTTTTTTATTATGGGGCGAGGACGCCCATGTGCTAGGCACGCCCAAGTCCCACCTTCACTACGCCTCCGACATGCCCCTGAGAACTTTGGTCGTCCCCGCAATGGAAAGCAGTTGGGGATGCCCAAAATTGGCTTTCGATTATGCTGATTTGGGTGACCCTGGGAGAAGGACGCCCATCTCTCGATTTGTGTCGAAAGATGGGCGTCCTTCTCTTTCGAAAATAAGCCTGATAGTTTCTGCCATATAAGTTACTGATTGCTACCACTTTTAAAGATGTACATTCTCTTCAAATGTCTGTATAAGAGGATGTTGGTTATACTCTCTCAGAAAAACAATGGTCTCATTTTTGGTCGTCCATGATAAGGCCTCTAGTTTCGACCTGATAGTAATGGATCAACTTGATTACAAGCATATGAATGTTTAATAAATTGAAAGTAAAACAAGAAAATATAATTTTTATACATCAAATTAAACAATACAAAATTACAAGGAAATAAACTTGGTAAGAAAAAGTTGACACCTAAAATTCAGTTCCTTAAGCTAACTAAACTAGGCAAGGTGTAGATATATCCCTCTGCACATTCCCTGGTTCTTCACAACCTCTTGAGAGCCAAACGAGATTCCCCCCCCCCCCCCCCCCCATATTCCTATTAGAGAAAAACATAGATGCTGCATCTTGAAAAAAAAGAAAACCTCCAAAAATAACACAAAAAGAATTGCACGGGAAGCATAGGAAGAATAAACCTTCCAACTAGAAAAAAGTCTGCTATTTGGGTATGTTTATATAGACTGAAGGTGGTAGGAGGTATGGTTTTTGTGTGTACAAACAGCAGTGTGCTATAAAAAATTATGCCTAATGATGTTGGATCATTATGTTCTCATGATAAAGTAGCCAAGTACTCGTTACCTACACCCCCAGAACTCCTGAATTGAGCCATGAGGCTTTATTTCCAAAACCATGACCCTGATGTCATCTTTCCCTTTTATCTGCTCTCTATCCTCATCTGCACACTGTCTACCTACAATGGCAGTATGACTGGGAATTATTTAATGCAACTGTATGCAGTAAATATTTTGAGCACAGTATGTCTTGTATGGGCAATTTAATGTCTGTGCTAGGCTTGATGCAGCTGCATTAAGTTTAAGGCTTCTGCATTATGTCTTGTCTTAATGTGCTATGAATAACCTTATTGTCCTTTTATGAATAGTCCTGCTTGGCCCTTAAAGCTTCATCTTAAAGAGCTTTTGGTGTAGACCTTGCATCATTTTGTTTCCTTTTCTTTCAACCATTTTCATTCTGTCTATATACAATGTTGAGATAGAATGACATCAGTATTCAGTTGTATCTAGTTAAAGTCAATGTAGTTAATCTTACCTGGATATTTAAAGATACTTGGTTAAGGGGTTCTTTTACTGAAGAAAGCTCTAGCACATGCTTATAGGATGCACTGAGCCATCTTGTGGTAATTTTGTAATGTGCATGTGCAAACCACACAAAAACCACAAAATTGTCCAGGGGGCGTTTCTACGCTAACAAACACATCTGCATTCCTGCATGTTATCTGATTAGCATGTAAGCCCTTACTGTCTGCAAACTGGGTGGTGGTAAGGGCTCACAGGTTAATCCTTTTTAATGCCACTCTCTAATGGCAAAATTAGCGCATGGCCATTAATTCAGAAAATTGGCTGTTTTCCGGCTGTGCTAAAACTGGCCTTTTTAGTGCAGCTTAGCAAACCCACCCCACCCACTCTGCTGGTCTAGCAGTACCACCCACCCCCATACCTTATATGGTAGGGAAGCCCCACCCAGCACATCCCAGGATGTACTGGACAAGGCACTGCCATTTTGTAAGTGGTGCTGGAAGAGGAGGGAGTGCTGCTCCCTCCTATAATGAGGTACGGGGGTGGGGGGGGTAGGTGGGGACCGAGACCACCAGAGTGGGTAGGGGTGGGTTTGGCAGCCCACTTGGGCCACCAGGGATTTTGTTTTGAGTATGGGCAGGGGAGCAAGAGATCAACCAGACCTCTAGCCCCCCCCCCCCCCCGTGCTCTTGTTGGGGGCTTAGGGGGACAGAAGCCTGCTGGAACTCCAGCCTTCCGGGTGTACAGGGGCTTGGGGGCACTAGGCCACCAGGGCCTTGCTTTTCCGTGTGTGGGGGGGGGGGGGGGGGGGTTAGCTTTTGACAGCCCGGACCTGTCAAACAAGTGTGGGAGGGTGCACTCAGGCACAATCCTCCTGCACTTTCGTCGGATGATCAACACTAATAACACACTTAAATTTGATTGTTATTAGCATTGATCACTGGGGAGTTAATTCCCTATGCTGTTCCAGTGCTATTTTTAGGGTGCTGTTTCAGAACAGCATTTTCCTATGAGGAAAGGCAGACGCGGCTAGGGCTCTTCAGCTTGGAGAAAAGACGGTTGAGGGGAGATATGATAGAGGTCTATAAAATAATTAGTGGAGTGGAATGGGTAGATGTAATCGCTTGTTTACTATTTTAAAAAATACTAGGACTAGGGGGCATGAAATGAAGCCACAAAGTAGTAAATTTAAAATTTCTTTACTCAATGTGTAATTAAACTCTAGAATTTGTTGCCAGAGAATGTAATAAAGTCAGTTAGCTTAGTGGAGTTTAAAAAAGGTTTGGATAGCTTCCTAAAAGAAAATAATTAAAATGGACTTGGGGAAAATCCACTGCTTATTTCTAGAATAAGCAGCATAAAATGTATTGTACTGTTTTGGGATCTTGCCAGGTACTTGTAACCTGGATTGGCCACTGTTGGAAACAGGATGCTGGGCTTGGTGGACCTTTGGTCTGTCCCAGTATTGCAATATTTATGTTGTTGTTCTAATAGAATACTAGCATAAACCCACTTGGGCTGGTATAAGTGAGTGTGCCTTGATGTCCCAACTGTTACTATAAGTTGTGCACATTGTTTGACACCATGCTCATGTTCTGCCCATGTGTATGACTCTTTGCAGTTACGCACCATAGTCCTTAAGAATTACCTTATAGAATAGAGTTTTTAGTACATTTTGAGGCAAATCAGCCAATTAGGGTGGCAGTTACACAAACATGGCATGACTCACACAACTTTGCATGTTGGTTCCTTTCTTGGTTACCACTTATACTCCAGCTCATTCCCTTTGTTCCCTTCCTTGATGCCCACCATTTGGATGTCCCATCTCCTAAATTAGCTCATTCATTCTTCTGGTTTCTTCTTCCTCTCACCTAGAGGGTAATAATCGAACGCCCCCTCCCACACACACACAAAAAAACATTAAAACATTTTTTGCCAGCCTCAAATGTCATACCCAGCTCCCTGACAACAGTATGCAGGTCCCTGGAGCAGTTTTTAGTGGGTGCACTGCACTTCAGGCAGGTGGACCCAGGCCCATTCCCCCCCCCCTATCTGTTACACTTTTGGTGGTTAATGTTGAGCCCTCCAAAAAAACCCAAAACCCACTGTACCCACATGTAGGTACCTCACCTTCACCCCTTAGGGCTATGGTAATGATGTAGACTTGTGGGCAGTGGGTTTGGGGGGGATTTGGGGGGCTCAGCTCACAAGGGAAGGGTGCTTTGCACCTGGAAGCTAATTTTGTATTTTTTAAAGATTTTTTTAAGTGCCCCCTAGGGTGCCCTGCAGTGGCGTTCCTAGGGGGGCTGACACCCGGGGCAGATTGCCGATGCGCCCCGCCCCCCGGGTGCAGCGCGACCCCAACCCCGGGTGCACGCCGCTGGGGGAGGGGTGCTGCGCGCCGGTCAGCTTCCTTCATTTCCATGCTCCCTCTGCCCCGGAACAGGTTACTTCCTGTTCCGGGGCAGAGGGAGCATGGAAACATAGGAAGCTGACCGGCGCGTGGCACCCCCCCAGCGGCGTGCACCCGGGGCGGACCACCCCCACCGCCCCCCCCCCCCTTGGTATGCCACTGGTGCCCTGGCATGTCAGGGGGGCCAGTGCACTACAAATGCTGGCTCCTCCCATGGCCAAATGCCTTGCATTTTGCTGGGTTTGAGATGGCCGGGTCCGGTTTCCATTATGGCTGAAAATCAGAGCCGGCCATCTCATCTAAACCTGGCGAGCGATTTGGCCAACACCAAGCATATTTCAAAAATACGCTTGGCTCTGCCCGCTTACGGCACCAGGCCTGAAGATGGCCGGCCATCAATTTCGTCGGCGCCGTTGGATTATTCCCCTCATGGTCTACTTATTATTACAGTAAAGTTTTTTCCCTCTATCCCTGGTTGACTGAGTGCCTTCCTATTATATTGTTGTTCCTTTTCCATTTTATTGACTTTATGTGCACCGCTTTGACCATGTTTTTGTAAAAGCGATATATCAAGTCTGGAATAAACATGAACATAACTGCATGCACCCATTTATAGAACTGCCTTCTAACTGGTGATTTTTTCCAGGTTCTTTATATCTGTGGCCCAACTTAACCCACTTACTTTAACTAGATAGTTCTGAAAATGGTCACTATCTAATAAAAACATAACCATTCCTCTGGCTTACCTCTTGGCCTTCCCTTTTTAACTAGTCAATGTTTGGACAGGCCTTGAGCTGTCTACTCATGTTAGCTAATTATTGGGCCAACATTTTAAAGACAAGAACTTGACTGGTTAACTGTCTGTTACCTGGATTGATATCAATGAGTCAATAAGTTCAGTATCAACCTCAATAAGGGATCCTATTTCCAAGCTACAGGGAAAAGGGCCCTGCGCTAGCGGTGGGAGCCCTTTTTTTCTGTGCACCAGGGCCCTATTTACCACAGAGGGTAAAATGGCCCCAGATGCGAATGCGGCAGGGAGCCCTTACCACCACCCATTGAGGTGGCGATAAGGGCTCATGTGGTAACCCGGCGGTAACTGAGAAGCATGCGGCGATGCCCAATTACCACCGGGTTACCACTGTGCAAGCCATTTCTGGGGCTGTACTACTGCCAGTGGCTGCATTGGGCTGGTGGTAATTCTGGAAGAGCAAGCAGTAAGCCCGCACTGGGTTTACCGATGCTCTTTAAAAGGGCCCCTAAGTGTTCAGGTGAAGGAAAAAAACATTGTACATTCATTTGGATGTTCAAATGCAAGTGTGGCAATTTTATCATTTTACTACCTGTGTATAAAGCAAGAATTAAGCATATGGGCACTTTAGCCAATAAGGTACTTAAAGGGTCTTTTACAAAGGTATACTAGCGTTTTTAGTGCGTGCTAAAAATAAGCACGTGCTAAATGCTAGAGATGCCTATACAGCTCATTTTTGAAAGAGAAAGACACCCATATTTCCACCCAAATCAGGAGATGGGCGCCTTTCTCCCGTGGGTGCCCAAATCGGTATAATCGAAAGCTGATTTTGGGCGCCTCCAACTGCAGTCTGTCACGGGAACAAACAAAGTTGACGGGGTCGTGTTGGAGGCATGGTAAAGTCGGGACTGGGACATGTTTATTGGCTGAGGAGAGATGGGCGCGCTCGGCCGATAATGGAAAAAAGAAGGGCGCCAGAAGCGAGAATTTGGGTCACTTTTTCTGGACCCTTTTTTTTTCACGAACAAGGCCCCCAAAAGTGCCCCAACTGCCCAGATGACCACCAGAGGGAATCGGGGATGACCTCCCCTGACTCCCCCAGTGGTCACTAACCCCCTCCCACCAAAAAAAAGAACTTTTAAAACTTTTTTTGCCAGCCTGTATGCCAGCCTCAAATGCCATACCCAGCTCCATCACAGCAGTATGCAGGTCCCTGGAACAGTTGTTAGTGGGTGCAGTGGACTCAGGCAGGTGGACCAGGCCCATCCCCCCTACCTGTTACACTTCAAACTGCCCCCAAAACCCACTGTACCCACATCTAGGTGCCCCCTTCAGCCATAAGTGCTATGGTAATGGTGTAGAGTTGTGGGCAGTGGGTTTTGGGGGGAGGATTTTGGGGGCTCAGCACCCAAGGTAAGGGAGCTATGGACTTGGGAGGTATTTTAATTTTTTTTAAATTGTTACAAGTGCCCCCTAGGGTGCTCGGTTGGTGTCCTGGCATGTGAGGGAGACCGGTGCACTACGAATCCTGGCCCATCCCACGACCAAATGCCTTGGATTTGTTCGTTTTTCAGCTGGGTGCCTTCGGTTTCCATTATCGCTGAAAACCGATATCGCCCAGCTCAAATCCGCCCAAATGCGATGCATTTGCCCGGCACAAACCGTATTATAGAAACAAAAGATGGACGCCCATCTTTTTCGAAAATACGATCTGTCCCACCCCTTCGTTCTCGTTCGATTATGCCCCTCTATATATTTCTATGGATGTCTCTAGTGCTTAACCCACATTAATGATTAGTGCATGCTAAAAATGCTACCACGCCTTTCTAAAAGACCCTCTTAGTACCTTATTGGCTTCTTGTTTCCCTTTAACAATTGGCTAAAGGGTTTGTAGGTACAAAAGTACTCACATACTCTGGGGCAAAATTGTATCCATAATATTCAATAAACAAACTTCACAAATCTCATCTTCTATAAATAGTGCTTTTACCTGAATGAAGTACTTTTTCATTTCCTGCTGGTCTTGTGTTCTAACCAAAAAGCTCAAATACCATTTTCCTATGAATTAGCAGCAATAATGACCTTTTGGATGGGCTACATTATTCTCTCCTCTAGCCGATCCTTCTTGGGCTAATAAGCAATCCCAAATTTCATAGTCTTACAAACTACAAAACTCAGCATGATCAAAGACTTTATTATGGCAGCATTTGCATGTGGCATTTAGAACTCAGAAAGAATCTGATTATGTTTTCTGAGGAATTTAAACATGGTATTTAACCTGATGATGAAGATAAAATATTAGCCTGTGTTTGAGATGCCTTTACATATATTTATGCACAATACCATTACTGTGTGGTATAGCATCTAATGATGTACAATCATGTGAATTGATTTGTGGTTGTTTTTTCAGTCATACTTCTGTTTCCACACTATGATCAAACCAGGTGCCTATTACAAGAATTAAGAGCTGCACTGTTTAAAAAGATTGGCTAGATTTGTATCCGTCTCAGAGTCCAGGGATACTATGTACTTTCATTCCCCATTTAATCAGACTTTGTGACTCCATGATAAAGGCTTACAGTCTACAATAAGCAAATCTATAATAAACATTTTAGTTTATTAATACAAAGAATTGTGACCATGCACCAAACAGAGCAAACAAATATTATACCATTTCCAATTCATTGTTTTTTTTTATAGTATTATATACTACTGAAGCAGAAAGTAAATAAGTTTAGGACACGGAATCATAATATGCATATGTTAGTTAGTGGAGAAACAACATTTTAGCAAAGCCTATGGCACCTGATTCATATGCTACCCATAGACTCACCCCCACTCTCTACACCTAGACCCTCGCCTAGTGCTAAAAACTAAATTTTATTTTTTAGTGTATGGGTAGTGTACACCAATCCCAAAATTATCATGAGATGCCTGAGCGTGCCCCACTGTAAGACATTTTTTGCTGCAATAAGCACCCATTAGTGCATACTGCAGCTTAGAAAAAGGGCCCAATTCTGTTTATCATCCCCTTAGTTTTAGGGTCATGTGACATCCTCTGGGGTTTAAAGCAAGCCTGTTTCTCAAACAAGATTTGTATGCTGTCTGAACAGTGATTTTCCCCCCCTCCCATCCCAGTATCTGGAGGTCCTGATAAATAATTAATTTAATTTTTAACATATTTTATTCAGTTTCTTAAGTGACCTTTAACTGCTTTACATAAGAACATAAGAACAATGGAGCAGAGTAGATAGTGGGGTTCCACAGGGGTCTATGCTGTGACAGCTGCTTTTTAACATATTTATAAATGATCTAGAGATAGGAGTAACTAGTGAGGTAATTAAATTTGCTGATGACACAAAGTTATTCAAAGTTGTTAAATTGCAAGAGGATTGTGAAAAATTACATGAGGACCTTATGAGACTGGGAGACAGGGCATCCAAATGGCAGATGACGTTTAAAGTGAGCAAGTGCAATGTGATGCATGTGAGGAAGAGGAATCCGAATTATAGTTACGTGAAACAAGGTTCCACATTAGGAGTTACCGATCAGGAAAGGGATCTAGGTGTTATCGTTGACGATATGTTGAAACCCTCTGCTCAGTGTGCAGCAGTGGCTAAAAAAGCAAATAGAATGTTAGGTATTATTAGTAAAGGAATGTAAAACAAAAATGAGGACATTATAATGCCTCTGTATCGCTCCATGGTGCAACCACACATAGTAACATAGTAACATAGTAGATGACAACAGAAAAAGACCTGCACGGTCCATCCAGTCTGCCCAAGAAGATAAATTCATATGTGCTACTTTTTTATTTGTACTGTCCTCGTCAGTGCACAGACCGTATAAGTCTGGCCAGCCCTATCCCCGCCTCCCAACCACCAACCTCCCAACCACCAGCTCTGGCACAGACCGTATAAGTCTGCCCAGCACTATCCCTGCCTCCCACCACCGGCTCTGGCACAGACCGTATAAGTCTGCCCAGCACTATCCCCGCCTCCCAACCACCAGCCCTGCCTCCCAACCACTGGCTCTGGCACAGACCGTATAAGTCTGCCCAGCACTATCCCTGCCTCCCACCACCTGCTCTGGCACAGACCGTATAAGTCTGCCCAGCACTATCCCCGCCGCCCAACCACCAGCCCCGGCACAGGCACTAGTCCCGCCTCCCAACCACCAGCCCCAGCACAGACCGTATATGTCTGCCCAGCACTAGCCCCGCCTCCCAACCACCAGCTCTGCCACCCATTCTAGGCTAAGCTCCTGAGGATCCCTTCCTTCTGCACAGGATTCCTGTATGTTTATCCCACGCATGTTTGAATTCCGTTACCGTTTTCATCTCCACCATCTCCCGCGGGAGGGCATTCCAAGCATCCACCACCCTCTCCGTGAAAAAATACTTCCTGACATTCTTCTTGAGTCTGCCCCCCTTCAATCTCATTTCATGCCCTCTCGTTCTACCGCCTTTCCATCTCCGGAAAAGGTTCGTTTGCGGATTAGTACCTTTCAAATATTTGAACGTCTGTATCATATCACCTCTGTTCCTCCTTTCCTCCAGGGTATACATGTTCATGTCCGCAAGTCTCTCCTCATATGTCTTGTAACGCAAATCCCATACCATCCTCGTAGCTTTTCTTTGCACCGCTTCAATTCTTTTTACATCCTTAGCAAGATACGGCCTTCAAAACTGAACACAATACTCCATGTGGGGCCTCACCAACGACTTGTACAGGGGCATCAACACCTCTTTTCTTCTGCTGGTCACACCTCTCTCTATACAGCCTAGTAACCTTCTAGCTACAGCCACCGCCTTGTCACACTGTTTCATCGCCTTCAGATCCTCAGATACTATCACCCCAAGATCCCTCTCCCCATCCGTACCTAGCAGACTCTCACTGCCTAACACATACGCCTCTCTTGGATTTCTACTCCCTAAGTGCATCACTTTGCATTTCTTCACATTGAATTTTAATTGCCAAACCTTAGACCATTCTTCTAGCTTTTTCAGATCCTTTTTCATGTTTTCCACTCCCTCCGGGGTGTCCACTGTGTTACAAATCTTAGTATCATCCGCAAATAGGCAAACTTTACCTTCTAACCCTTCGGCAATGTCACTCACAAATATATTAAACAGAATCGGCCCCAGCACCGATCCCTGAGGTACTCCACTACTCACCTTTCCCTCCTCCGAGCGCACCTCAAATATTATGTGCAATTCTGGTCACCGCATCTCAAAAAAGATATAGTGGAATTAGAAAAGGTACAGAGCAGGACAACAAAAATTATAAAGGAGATAGGATGACTTCCCTATGAGGAAAGGCTGAAGCAGCTAGGACTCTTTAGCTTGGAGAAAAGATGGTTGAGGGGAGATATGATAGAGATCTATAAAATAATGAGTGGAGTGAAACGGGTAGACGTGAATCGCTTGTTTACTATTTCCAAAAATACTAGGACTAGGGGGCATGCAATGCAGCTACAAACTAGTAAATTTAAAACAAATCTAAGAAAATATTTCTTCACTTAACATGCAATTAAACTCTGGAATTCATTGCCAGAGAATGTGGTAAAAACAGTTAACTTAGTGGTTTAAAACAGGTTTAGATAAGCCATTATTAAGATGGACTTGGGAAAATCCACTGCTTATTTCTGAGATAATCAGCATAAAATGTATTGTACAGTTTGGGATCTTGCCAGGTCCTTGTAACCTGGATTGTCCAGTGTTGGAAACAGGATTCTGGACTTGATGGATCTTCGGTCTGTCCCAGTGTGGCAATATTTATGTACTTATATACTTAAGTAACGTAATCATTGCCATACTGGGACAGACTGAAGGTTCATCAAGCCCAGTATTCTGTTTCCAATAGTGACCAATCAAGGTCACAAGTACCTGGCAAGATCCCAGAACAGTAAAACAGATATTTTGCTGCTTATCCTACAAATACACAACCTAGTAGTGGTGGAACTTGTAATATTCAGTGCGTCAATTAATGAAGGGGATGTCTCATATAGTCACTTGGGCCATCTTTTACCACCAGAACGGTGAGCCCATGTTTCTTGACAATGTATAATCATTGACTGCCCCCAACCTCCTTTCGTGCAAAATATCATTCAAAACAAAATTTCTTTCCAGTGTTTGAGTGTCTATATATTATTTTTTTGTATTTTAATTTTTCCTTTTGCTAGCTAATCAATTGCAGCACTCTTACTGCAACTGCTATCGATTGCAGGACACACTAAAAATGTCTTCAAGTTTAATACAGCCATAGTCTATGCAATATCAGGCACATCTCTTCCAATACTTTGCCTTGCAATTCACTCTCTGCAGCTGTATATCCATACTATAGGAAGAAAATGGAGCTGTGTCACTTATCTGTATTTAATCCCAGGTATACTCATGAAACCTCATGATGCCTGATATTGCATAGACTATGGCTGTATTAAGTTTGAAGACATTTTTTAGTGTGTCCTGCAATCGATAGCAGTTGGAGTACGAGTGCTGCAAAAAAATAATATATAGACACTTAAACACTGGAAAGAAATTTTGTTTTGAATGATAATTTGCACAAAAGGAAGTTGGGGGCATTCAATGATTATACATTGTCAAGAAACATGGGCTCACCGTTCTGGTGATAAAAGATTGCCCAAGTGACTGTATGAGACGTCTCCTTCATTAATTGACAGCACTGAATATTACAGATTCCACCATTACTAGGTTGTGTATTATTCAATTGCATATAGGTGGTACCTGGCCATTTATTGTTTGATAGTTATCCTACAAATAAGCAGTGGATTTTCCCAAGTTCATCTTAATAACAGCTTATGGACTTTTAGAAAATTACCCAAACCTTTTTTAAACCCTGCTAAGCTAACTGATTTTACCACATTCTTTGGCAACAAATTCAAGAGTTTAATTACATGTCTTAAATTTGCTACTTAGCAGCTTTATTGCATGCCCCCTTATTCTTGTATTTTTGGAAAGAATAAAAAAAGAGATTCATGTTTACCAATTCCAGTTCACTCAGTATTTTATAGACCTCTATCATATCTCTCCTCAGCTGTATCTTCTTCAGGCTGAAGAGCTCTAGCCTCTTTAGCCTTTCCTCATAATCAGCACTGCACATAAATGGAACATGGTACATACACCATTAGCAAATACAATATAAAAAGCATCAACTAACAAAAAGCAATTGAAATAAAATTCTGCTGTGCCACCCAAATCTTCTATAAGCAACTCTAGCTCACATTTCAATACTGAGCCATAGAAGCTGCTGGCTTTGTAAAATGGCAGGCATAGAGGTTATGCAGCCCTAAATGTTTAGAGCTACCAGCAATTTCAGAAACTGGGAATGCATGAAATAGCAACATTTTCGACCTCCCCTTTAGACATTTTTTCAGGCATATGTAAATGTAATAATTTCCATTTTATAATGTCTGGCAGAGGCAGCATGGGAAACTTTGCACTGGCTCACAGATTCAGCTCTCACAGTCAGCATCAAAGCAAACAATCACAGGGACATGCTGCACAGCACTTATTTATGATTTAAAGTTGGTCTAAGTCCCAGTGTTCATCTGGAGTTGAATGTATATTGGCATGCTGTCTGGAATCAGGGATGGACATCACTGACACAGCACTGCTCTTGACACTCATACTACCCCGACACACCTCTGCCAGCCCTACACATTTTAGTGGCTTAAACGTTTTGTCCTACCCTTTTGCAAAATACTGGTTTATATGTTTTGACTACAGAAACATATAATGCCGGGATTGAGATGTTTAAAACATGAATAGTTCTTGTAAAATGACCACCTTTATGTACAGTTTCAATTTATTTTCCTACCCTCTACAGTAGTGCCTAATAGTGAAGCATTTTTAATACAATATATGGATGTGTAATCTGCTCCTTTTGGGTTCCCACATACTTTCTATATCACTTTTGTTGTAGTATGGCACATTGTATAAGATGTCCACTATTTCCATTTGATTTTAGTTATATATTAGTTTACTCTTTAGCTTACTTAAATTTTTTGTTTATATTTTTATAGTCTGTCATAATGTGTATGATTTCATTGTTACTTGATTTAATATCAATTGATTTTATACTATTTGATTTTATATAATTCAATTTACATTAGTTTTATTCATATATTTTTAATGTAGTACAATTTTATTATTATAATTATGTTTTGTAGCTATTATGATTTATTGACATTTTCTTTTCTTTTCACAGTCATGTTATACCCCTGATGCAGCCAATGTATGATGAAACATGGCCCTATCGGGAATGATTTTTATTGGACTAGTAATAAATTCTTTTATGCACTATGTCTGCTTCCACAATTGTTTTCCTTATTTGCAAAGAGGCCACACATTTTTGGAAAGAGTGTGCACAATTTCCCAATAGTGCACTCATGTGCAGAATATTCACATATGTGTAATGGTTTATGCATGCACATATCATAAAAAAGTGCACCCTCTTTGCAAACAGTGAGCATTCTTCATGTGTACTGTGCACATTCTGAGAAATGTATGCACTATTAATGACACACACAAAAAAATACAACAAAATTTCATGTTTTTCCTTTCTGTTTTTGTGTGAAAATTACATGCAACAATGTTGATATTTCTTCTGCTAATACAGATGAAAGCACTTTCCTATACAATTCTTATATATTTCTTAATATGTTTAACTTGTTGAAACACTGTTATATTCTATCATTATCATACCACCCAAAATCCTACAGTTATCATTACATGTATACTTTTTCATGTATTTCTGTTACTCATGATGTATTGTAAGCCACATTGAGCCTGCAAAGAGGTGGGAAAATGTGGGATACAAATGCAACAAATAAATAAAGAAATAAATTCAGAAAACTAACAAAAAAAATCTGTATAATTATGCCTTCCTCAGGTATGTCAAATTACAGTTTAAATCAACTACAAAACCAGTGAAAGTCCCAAGACTCTAATGTCCATTACAAAATATCAATAAATCTAATCTAAATGTCCTTGGCCAAAAAATGTACATTGGGCGAACTACTCGTACTAGGAAGATTCAAACCCATTTAACTGAACCTAAGAACAGATTGACTAATTGGGTGGAGGCAGCGCCAATGGTCTTCCATTGTTTACTAAATCAACACACTTTCGATATATGCAATGGATTGTCATTGATAAGGTTCTGCCTTCTTTTACATGTAGTGACATCAAAATTAAATTGGTGAAAAAAGAACAGTTTTAGATTTTTGAAGTTCAATCTATGACACCTTCTGGTTTGATTGAGATGTGCCACTTTATTGTGCCTTTCTATATAGAAATTATCAGCCATCATTCACAGACAGCTATGAGATGAGTAACCAATTCTACCTCTTTCTCATAGATAAATCTACAGATGTCTGCTTTACCAGATTTTTTTTTCTATGCTTGCTGTAAACCCTCTTGAAAATAATCCACTGTCCTGGGATGTCCTGTAAGGATCCCTCTTAAATTATCCTGAGATATTTGGTTGCTGACTTGATATTTCTTCTGTATTCCATCTTCAGACCGGCAGGAAGTAACCTTTACTAAGTTGTACTAATACCGTTGATGAGAGTTTCAGTATTTCTATCAGGTAGATTGTTAAGCTTTGTAAAGGGGACTCAGCTATAGTCTTAGAGAAATTCAGAGGGGTTTTACTAAGGCGTGCTCATGTTTTTGGCGTGCACTAAAATTGGGCGTGCGCTAAATGTTAGAGATGCCAATGCATTTCTTTGGGCATCTCTAATGTTTAGCACACCCTCAATTTTAGTGCACGCCAAAAACGTGAGCGCGCCTTAGTAAAAGACCCTCTCAAAAAGTACAAATTTTATGCATCTAGCAAAGTTCTCCAACTGTGCTGTGATGACAAATCTATCCCGAGAAATAGACAAGTTTCCAAGTCACAAATTGTTTTAATTATTTTGTTTATACTGTAAAGAAAAGCTGTTGCTGTGGCAATTGCTACTACTACTACTATTTAGCATTTCTATAGCGCTACAAGGCATACGCAGCGCTGCACAAACATAGAAGAAAGACAGTCCCTGCTCAAAGAGCTTACAATCTAATTGCTAAACAGAGTTGTACAAAGCACCCATTTCAAATCAGCAACCAAATAATCAAAGAGAACACTTATTGATAGAATATTCCTAAGTAAACAGGGTGTTCCTTAGAAAGTCTTGGATAACCACAGAGGGCTTCAATAAAGCAAGGCTTACTTCCACAGATAAGGGTTGTTCTATATAAGGCACAGTGAGTAGCGTACCTTATATTATACATGTGGTCAATTTACGCATGCTACTCAATTGAGTAATGAGCCAATCAGTGATAATAGTTGGCTGATAACAACCAATTATCATCACTAATTGGCAATAATTGGAATTACATGTGCATCTTTTAAGACATATTCTAAAAGAGGTGTGCATATATTCCAACGTGTGTAGCTGAAAAGGGGGTGTGGCCATGGGAGGAGTGTGATTGTTTCGGGGGCATTACTTGAATTTGTGTGCGTTGTTATAGAATTCAGGGGAATGCGCCTACCTGGTTTTTAGTGGCGTAAATGGCCACACCTAATTATAGGAGCATTCCCAGGTCCTATGCGCTATTTTATACACCACACCTAACTTTAGGCACGTTATATAGAATAGCGCTAGGTGTGTTAATTGGATGCGTCTAGATTTTAAATGCCTTATACAGAATCTGGCCCACAATGCATTGTATGGGGGGGAGGAGATTTTGACCTTTCTTCCTTGCACCTTGTATAAGGAATTTTTACCTACACTCTATACCTACAATTTTAAGTTTACTTCTGAATATTGCATAATCTTTCTCAATAGTCATTCTCTCAAGTATCAGCTGCTCCAGCTGCACATACTTGTCCCTTCACTGCACTGCGGCTCCTGACCCAGCACTGTCTTGCTGGACGTCATCCAGTGGTGACAGCATAGCCACTGAGGTACTATTCCTCTTGCAATGTGGATGTTGAGAAAGTTCTTGAATTCAAGGGGGGGAAGGGTGGCCAGAGATGTCATGAGCCAGCCAGATGGCTGCTCCCTCATTCAGCTTGACAAGAGACCTAAGATTTCCTTCAACCTCACCAGCCTCCCGCCACACAAATCCATCGAGTGTCAGCTGCAGCATAATGGAAGAAGACTGCACTGTCAGGAGGGTTTAGTCTTCCACTTACATTTCTCCACTCCACTAACAGACAAAAAAAAAATAGAAGTAAGAGCAAATAAACCTTCAACTACTAAGCCATCACCCAAAGCTCAGCATAGCATCTCTCTTCTGTCACCCTCTTACTTTTTGTATTGTCTCTGATAAGCATAATAAACTCCTACATTTGTAAGGCACCTTGGATACGGGCATTACATAAGTACATAAATAGATATATGAGTAAAATACACTCACTCTTTAATGCCCTTTCTCTGTGTAGAAAGCACTACATAAAACTGAAAGAGGCTCTGGGGATCTGACATCTCAGTGTGTGGTAAATCAACACACAGGTGTTTTAAAATAGTGTCAGCTTTAAAGCGAAGCTGGCACTCACAGCTATTTTAATATAATCTGCTGTGGCAAAACAATATATTAAAGACACAGAGTAGGCATGCCCAGCACTAATTGGTTAGCGCAGCTACATCACTGCATGCCAACCACATAGCACATGGTTAGCACGCAAGCTCTTTCCATCTACAAAATAGTTATCCGTACGGGCTCATGCACTAAAGGCCATGTGCTAATTGAAAAATTAGTGCCTGGCCATTAGTAGAAAAAATGGAAATGTGGCCATTTTACATCCGCACTAAAACTGGCCTTAGCTAGTGGGGAAACTCATGCGCTAATCATAGTGCATGGTCCCTTTTAGTGCAGCTTAGTAAAAGGGTCCCCAGGTGTTCAAAAAATATAATATGCTAGTACTACAAAATAAATTCCTATGGTATCTCACCTGCAGACGAGAATTATCTTTATTTCTAGAAGAGAATGAACTCTAAAGAGCCAACCATGTAAAAATTCAGGATCTCTTTGACCTTAACAGCTCAGAATAGTAATTGCTTTCTTTGTGGTACTGCTGCTACTACTGTATTTCACCACAGGAACACTCAATAGGCTCCTAGGGAGTGGTGCAAACATGCGGCTTGAGGTTTTGGTTTACATTCATTTGGATGGCATCCAAACCTCACATCTACACTCAGTGTTCTGTAACTCAAAATTGTTGAATGCTCATCGCAAAGCCTAATGCTGGCTAAGGGCAAGCTGCCCACAAGATTTGATCAACCATTTCCTTATATTTCAATTATGGTGAAAGAAATATAAAATACATAAATGAAGAAATGTGCATAGAAATTTAAAATAATTATCACAATCATCTAGTACAGTTGTATTATAGCCAGTGATTGGTCAGATTTATCAGACAAGATAAAATGAAATGTTGCATTTTATAGTGGAGTTCATGTGATACTACTGCAAGAGTGAGCTCAACTAAAGTGCATTTAATCAGAAAATGAAATCTATTGGTAAGGGCCTGTTTCAGCAGTGACACACGCAAACGTTCAGTTTAACACAAGGTAGTACAGAGGTTCTAATGATCTACTACAGTGTTCTTCAATGCAAGGCCCGGGAGCCAATGGGGGCCCCTGGAGACCTCTGAGGTGGCTCCCATCATCATTCTGCATTTTTCTTTATTTTCTGCCTTTCTACCTAAGCCCACAAAAGGGGGAAGTAGATGTCAAGGGGGGAATACCTGCATGTTTGAAGGTCAAGACATTTCTTAATAGAAGAAGAAAATGCATTTGGAAATACCTTGCTCCGTGAGGATAGCCTCAATGAAAGGTTTGAAGGCAAGCTGGTGGGGTAGATGTCACTGACAAACACTGGTCAGCAGTATTACATATGGGGAAATATTTGGTGACTCTTCAGCTCATTTGGATCCAGAGTGGCCCCAGCTTAAAAATGATTGAAGGCCACTGATCTAGGGGGAGAAGTCAATATAGTGGCAGGTCTTCACCGCTGAGAGTATTGAGACTGCTAGCTGGAATCTTTTATTTGATTTCTTCTTTGCTATTTTGGCATTACTAATATGCCACAGACTAAAAGGAAGTTTGTTGTTAACGCTGAGTCCACACAGGCCTTTGATGTTCCCCCTAACCAGCAGCAAATTGACCGTTTCATAGTTGAACCCTCTTGATTGGTTGCTGGGGGGTGGAGGCCCTGCGTCAAAGGAGGGCGGAGGAGCATCCTCCTCATTGTAGCATGAGACATTTTTGTCTCTCTCAGCTGCAAGAGTTCTGCCATATCCGGTGGCCAAGTTGGTGGCCCTAGAAGATGTATCCCTCATCGCAGGTTCGGCGTTTAGAGTGCCTGGTGGAGATAGGGCATTGAGAGATGGAGTGCCAGGACAGACAACAGGAGCTATAATAGTGGCTCCCACAGCAGTGTCTTTGGACCATATTTGGAAGGCCATTCAAGATTTCAGTGCAACATTGGGTAAGACTGCTTTGGAGGTAACATCTTTAGCCTCTAAATTTGATTAAATGAATGTACTGAAAGTGGACTTTGTGGGTCAGATTAAGAAATTTCAAACTGAAGTTAAAGGTTGTCAAGATTTTAAAGCAGCTGTGGTAGTAGACAATCTGATGGTTCACTAACGAAAAGTGTAGTTAAGAGAACCAGAATAGGAGACTTAAAATCTCCATATTTTGAACTTTCCTAAATCTTCGACAGCTACGCCATTAGATCTTTTCAAGAATTATCTAGTTGATATTTTTGAAAATTTCCCCTGATGGATTGCTTCCTGTTAATAACAGATGCTTGTGGTCAATAGACTGTGGTTAACATTTCTGAATTAGGTACATTATAGTTGTCAGCTATCATCACTCATTTCCGTATCCAGCATATTTGTTATGGAATCAGAGTTTTTATTATCCTTTGTGCCTCTAACCACTGAGTTTTGATCTTAAACTCATTTAATGTGTTTTTATTTCTTTTGCAGAAATAATCCTCTGCCCCCTTTAAACTGCATACAGCTAAAATATGAGCTTGGAAGTACAGCCCCTTGGGTTGACAGCTGAATGACTTTCTTATTGTGGCTGACAATGTCCACATCTATTACTGTGACCCAGATTTCTTTCATATACTACAGCACCATCTCAGCTGCCAAAGCCTTTTCTTGTGTTGTTCCAAGGGTCAGATTTGACTCAGCAAGGAGATGATGTTGAAGTCCTTCATTATGGATCCCACAGACTAGCTGAGTAAGAAGCATATCATTTAAGAACCTGCAGTGGTCCACAGTTCCATTCACATAAGTGGCAATGCATCATTTTTGCACAATGATGGATGTAGTAGGTGACAAATTAGCCTTTAGCAATGCTACAATCTCCTTATGCATCTTAGCATTTGGCAAGGCTGATAAGACTAAGTATGAACATATCTCCCCCCCCCCCCACACACACACAGGAAAGAGAACAGCCTGTTATTAGCCTCCAAATAGAATGAAACTCTGTCTGTATCAGGGTCTAAGGCATTGGACAGCCCCACCTTAAATTACTGAATGCAATCCACAATGGTTACAGCTGCAGGTGAATGGGTTGCTTTGACTTCTAACCATAGCCTTGCTCTCTGGTTGATGGAATTAAGAACTGCATTCTCCTGCTGACCCTGCACTTCAACAGCAACAGGACGGGATTCTTACTGCTAGAAAAGGGGTGTAGAATATTAGGTGGAGTCAGCAGATATTTAAAAAAAAAAAAAACCTTTATTATCTACATCAGCACCCATATAGTGTAGGAGTTGCCTATTCAGAGACATAAAAATACAAGTGCAACAAAAATAAGAAAATACCTATCATAAAACAGAACAATCCATATAGAGCCCAATATCCTGCCGGCAGGGGGTCTTTGCTTTTATTGTTAGTGCTTCACGAACAAATATCTTTTCTTCAGTCCTTTTTGGCCTGTTATGGTTTGTGATAACCATTGCCCGTCCCTACTTTTTGCATGGTTGATAAAATATTGACCAGCATAAAACTTCACACCATGGCAGATGGCAGGAACTTTGCCATTGTGTATAAGGGCAAAGTGTGGACAGATGTTGCAAGTATGTGCACAGATTATAAAATATGCTAATCTATGCACAATGGACTAGATTCTGTAAATAGCGCACAAATTTGGGTGCTGAAAAATTGAACACTGAGCGCTATTCTATAAATGGTGCTCCAAGGTTTTTCCCACATGCTGAGGCCATTTTACAGCAGCAGTAAATGGCCGCTTTTCCATTGCATTAATGGCCATGTGATAATGTCATTAGCACGCAGCAATTTAAAAAAAATTACCGTGAGTACTTACTGACACCTATTTTGTAGGTGGTAAGGGCTCATGTGGCAATCCTGTGATAAACAGCGTGTGGTATGTAGACATGCTGATTAGCACAGGAATGCCCACTCTCTGTCCCGACATGCCCCCTCCAATAAAAACTTTAAAATGTTTTAGTGCACAGTTATGTCCGGCGGTAAGTCATTTTAAGTTGCAGTAATCACTCGCCAATGCTTACCTCGGAATAGTAAAAAAAACCCTTAATAGACTTACATCATATCTGTTCACCAATGCTCATGTTTGATCTATTCTTACTGTATACCACCTTGAGTGAATTCCTTCAAAAAGGCAGTAAATAAATCCTAATAAATAAAAATAAAATGCATTCAGAAATTGAGTAATCCTTCAGGACAGCAAAATCTTATCTTTACCTTCCCATATTCTTTCTATAATCAAGATGTAACTTTCTGCCTTCTTTATGGCATTGCAATTGGTGGGATATCAAACATAAATAAACTTGGAAATGTGATATAAAATTGAGTTTAAATAGAAGTGTGCATTTTGTGACAGATTCTATATATGGCACATAAAAAATCCACATGGAAAACATTTTTGCCTAAGTGTATTCTGTAAGTGGCACCTAGATTTAGGCACAGTAAATAGAATACACTTAGGTGATATTGAGGGGCATTTTCGATATGAGGTCTAAATCTGAATTTGGACGTTTTACACAAAACATCCAAATTCTAAACAGGAAAGAAGGTCATTTTCAAAAGTGAAAAATGTCTATCTTTTTTTTTTCGAAAATAGTATGGACGTTTTGTATTTTGCACGGGTTTTTTTTTGTTCATTTTGGGGGGAAAAAAAACTTCCACTTGCTAAACATACAAAATCAAGCCATTGGGATGTAGGAGGAGCCAGCATTTTTAGTAGACTGGTCCCCTGACATCCCAGCACAGCAATAGGGCACCCTAGGGGGCACTGCACTGAACTTCATAAAATGCTCCCAGTTACACAGGTGACCATTGCTCCCTTACTTTGTCTGCTGAGCCCCCCAAAACCCACCACCACCATAACCCTTACAGATGAAGGGGGCACCTATATGTGGGTACAATGGTTTTCTGGTGAGTTTTGGAGGGCTCACAATTTCCTCCTCATAGGTAGTGAGAGGTACATGCCAAGTTACACTAGTAATGGAATCTGGGTGCCTAGATCCTAATACAGAATTCACACTTGCTCCTGGAGTCTATAAAGGTCACCCAAAATTAAACAAAATGTGGGTGCAATTCTGAAATGCGTATGCAACTTAATTAGCTAATGAACCAATTAACAGCAATAATTGGGTGCTAACAATCAATTATTGACATTAATTGGCACCAATTAGGATCTGCATGCACATCAGGCTGCACGCTATTCTAATTCCCATAGAGAGGATCTCAAGAAAGAGCGTGACCATGAGAGGAGAATGAGCATATCAGAGGCACTTTGAAAATTTGTACAAATAGTGATAGAATATTGGGTCAGTGCACCTAAGTTGGGTGCCAGCATTTACACCAGGTTTCAGCAGAAATAAGCCTGGCGCCCATAGTTAGACGCGAGATCCACATTTAAGCACTATTGTATTAACGGCATACACCCTTTACAGAATAATGCTTAGTGCTGATTTTTTTCAGGCCTAATTTTGAGTGCCATTGATAGAATCTAGTCCTTAGTGCTTTGCATTTTGGAACCTAACTTTCAGGGCACTTTATACAGAATTGTCCCCACTGGGAACTTCTAATTAGCACATAGTGCAGTGGCCTGAGAACCTGGTGAACTGGGTTCAATTCTCACTGCAGCTCCTTGTAACTCTGGGGAAGTCACTTGACCCTTCATTGTCCCAGATACAGAAAATAAGCATTGTATATAATATGAAAATTGCTTTGATTATAACCACAGAAAGGAAGTATATCAAATCTCATCCCCTGTCCCCTTTCCCTTACATACACCTGGAAGGTACATCATAGGAGTTCATGCTATATAGGAAACTAAGGGGTTCTTTTACGAAGGCATGCTGAAAAATGGCCTGCGCTGTAACCCTCGTGGTCTTCAGTGTGGGGCAGACAACGTTTGCAGCTCGGTCCTCCTGGGTTGGAGCCTCCCTCTTTCACACAATCCAAAAGTCAACACCAAACTTCCTTCAAAATCCACAGTCTTTAATTTAGAGACAGTTTACATAAACCTCTCAGCAGTCCCAAAATATAGCTGACAGTTCACTAGTTCTCCTTGAGAAGGGGGAAAACTCTCAGACCTTTTCTTTATAAACACAGTTCAAGTCTCTTTAAGCATAGGTCATACAAAACAGCAAAGAAAAAGGAAAAAATCACCTGCTCTCTGAATACCTTTCTCTCAGAGTACTGCAGGCTGGGCAGCACACCTCCCGCTTCACAGCTACTTCACTCTGTGTCCACCCGCTGCCATTCCTTCAGACTTGCAAACTTTTGTCATTAGTATTCTCATAGTCCATGGGTATTTGCTCCTCCAAACAGCTCTCCACTGCAGGTAAATCTACTCCCTCTTCTATGCCCTCCATCCAATCAGGCTCCTCTCCACCCTTCATGACACTTGATTCCTCCATCCCATCGGCTGGCCTGCACCTTTTTTCTCCCTCCTCCCAGGTGGATGGAATCATATATTGATTTCTTAACCATGGAAATGGAGTTTTAGCATTGCTGCTCCCTCTACTGGCCACCCTCTGATATAATGGTTTATCTCCCTTTGTCCTGCCCTTCCTTTCTAGGGGAGGATTCCATGTCAGGGTTTCTAGGTTGCTCTTTCTTCCCTTCCCCCCCTGGCATTGTGGCTCAGGTAGTTCTATATCCCCTGGATCTGCAAAGTGTCTATGTTGCCTTCCCTCACTACAGCGCTGGTGTAGGTGCGTGTTTTGGACATGCACAGGTCCATTTTTCAGTGCACCTGCAAAAAAGGCCTTTTTTGTGGCCAAAAATGGACTTGTGGCAAAAGTAAAACCAGCGTGCATCCATTTTCGGCCTGAGACCTTACTGCAACCTATTGACTTAGTGCATGGGCGTAGACTGGGGGGGGCGAGGGGGGGCTTTGTCCCCCCAAACGACGACGACCCGCAGCGGCGAACGGGTGGCCGGCAGTAGTAAAGGCAGCAAGTAGCAGACAGGCTCGACTCCGCTTCTCTGCCCTCTCTGCATCCCGCCTTCCTCTGATGTCATTTCCTTTCGGGCGGGAAGCAGAGAGGGCAGGGAAGCGGAGTCGAGCCTGTCTGCTACTTGCTGCCTTTACTACTGCCGGCCGCCCGTTTGCCGCTTCAACTTCGGTACCAGGGGCTGTTGGTAGCGGCGCTGCAGCGATTACAACAGTCTGCCTCGGCCTTCCCTGCCACACATCCCGCCTATGCGGAACAGGAAGTTGTACCAGAGGAGGCGGGACATGTAGCAGGGAAGTCCGAAGCAGACTGCTGTTATTGCTGGCTGGCTGCAGTGCCGCTACCGGCAACGATCAATGCAAGTGAGTGAGGAGGAAGGAAAAAGGAGAGACGCTGGAACCAGGATGGGGGGGGGGTGAGAAAAGGAGAAAAATGGAGGTACTGTTCAGCTGCACCTTTGGGAGGAGCGAGGTGATGGAACCATGTGGGTAGGGGTGAATGGAGGGCAGAAGGAGGATCTACAGGATGGAGGGAAAGAGGTGCAGGTCTGCTGTGCTGGATATTTTTTTTTTGGGGGGGGATGATGAACAGAGATGGATTGGGGGGGGGAAGGGATTGTTAGATGTGGATTAGCTGGTAGGAGGGAAGAAGGGAGAATGGATGGTAGGAGGAAGGGAAGAGAAAAGAGAGTGTCAGGGAGACAGAGAAGCGAGATTGTGGTCATTGAGGGAGCATAGAGACAGGGACACAAAGGGACAATGCTGGACAGAGAGGGCATACAGGGACAATGCTAGGAGGGAAAAAGGGATATTGGAAGATGCAGGACATAGGGTGGGTAAGAGGACAGGGGAGATGCTGGAAATGGGGCGTAAGAAAATGATGGGGGGGGTGCTAGACATTGTACGGGGATGGGGACAAAGAGGGGATATGCTGGACATAGGAGAAATAATGATATAATGGAGAAGCTGACATGGAAGGGGACATGGAGGGATGCTGGATTGAAGTAAGGGAAGGAGGATATGCTGGACAGAAGAGGGTGAGAGAAAGAGAATATACTGGTCAGAGGAGTGAAAATAGGGAGAGAGGGTGCTGTATAGAAGGGAAGAAATAGAAAGAGAGGGTGCTGGAAGAGGAGAGAATTAGCAAAAAAAAACCAGGAATAACAGGATGAAGATTGGGGTGAGGGACACATTGAGGGCAGATACTGAAACTCCAGGAAGGGTAGGGACAGGGCTACTGCATAAAGAAGGCACTGCATAAAACAGAAGACACTTGGGACCAAAGCGAATAGAAAAACTAAATGATGAGACAACAAAGATAGAAAAAAGTATTTTATTCAGAATTTATTAATTGGAATATGTCAGCTTTTGGAAATGTGTATCTGTGATATTTTGCATGTAAGTTTCAATTTTTCTGGTATTGCTGCATGCTGAGTCTGTCCTTGGAATTAGTGCTGTTATGGTCTAGTAAGAATATGTGTGTGTTTTTGTACAAGTTTGTGTATAGCATTTTGCAGTGGAGAGATTGTGTGTTGGCCTTAGTGAGGTGGCACCAAAACATCAGAAAGGGTGTAGAGCCTAAATCATGACACACTACCTCTTGAAGGATCTACATATAGCCTATGCATTTCTAAGGTCAACACTGGCATGGTATGGGAAAGGGGGTGGGGAAATACTACAGGAGAGGAAGAGGAGGTGCTGGGTAAGGAGGAAAGAAGGAAGGGAGAAAGAGCCGGCTTGATATCTCATACATATTCATTATGGTTATTCCCCCAAAAAGCCAGCTCTTTTTCCCTTCCTTCCTCCATATTAGCATATTCATTTGCATATGTATATATGCAAATGAATATGCTAATATGCTCCGCCCCATCCCTTGCCCCCCCAAATAAAACAGTCAAACTACGCCTATGACTTAGTGGTAAGGTCTCATGTGTTAACCAGGCAAGAATCATCAAAGCACATTAACCAGATAGAAGTCATCAGTGCACGTACACTGCCGATTACTGCCAGGTAAATACCACGTGGTATAAATGTGCATCAAAAATGGAATTACTGACCAGGGCACGCAGTAGCTGGGTGGTACTTCCAATTTGACGCACTTTGGATATGCCTACACGCCTTAGTAAAAGGGCCCCCTAAGCAACTGCTTTCCTTTATAGAATACTAGTCTAACCTGGAATATATGAACCTAACATTTAGCCTCTCAAACTTACACCAATCAAAAGAGCCCTTTAATCTTACTAATGTTCCATCATAGAGAAATTAGAGGTGAGAATAGCACAGCAAAATTCACTTTTTTCCCATCTTCTTGGCCCAACACTTTTTGTTTGAACAATTAATTGTTTTTGCACTATAACAAAATGGAGTGGAGAAGTGGCCTAGTGGTTAGGGCACCAGTCTTGATATCCACAGGTACCTGGTTCAAATTCCACTGCTGCTCTTTGTGATCATTTAATCCTCCATTGCCTCACCTACAAACTAAGGGCACATTAGCATTTTTAGCACATGCTAAGTCACCCATAGGAGCATATATAGGCAACTCTAGCATTTTACCTGCCCTAAAAAGCCTAACATGGCTTTGAAACAGGGCCCTTAGATTCTGAGCACTCCAGGGACAGAGACATACCCACTGTACCTGAATGTAACTCACCTTGAGCTAGTGCTGAAAAAGGTTGTGAGCAAATTCAAAATAAATAAGAAAATACCAAGTTATATTACCAAGCAAACACTATTGCTGGTTCTACAAAACCACCACATACAGAATGGTATCCTCACTGGTACGTAACAGGTAAACATGAGTCATATCTGAAGCTAATGCAAAGTATTCCTTCCTCTGTGTCTTAGCTGCTTCATTTTGAGCAAGAGAAAAAAAAACACAATGCATTTAATTGTTCATTGATGTGCTTCTTACTGTTCTATTATTTATCCATCTATTATATTCTGCTTCCTTCTAAAAGGCTTTAATAATTTAATCTTGTTTATTGCCCCGCATTTTGGCAACAAAAGAAATTTAACTTGTTGGTGACTGAGCCAATTTTTGGTGAAAAATCACTTCATGGAATTGGAATTGTATTATCCAAGATATGTTTTAGGGGCCCTTTTACTAAGCTGTGGTAAAAAGTGGCCTGCGGCAGTGTAGGCGCATGTATTAGGTGTGCGCTGGGTCAGATTTTACCGAGTCTACAAAAAAGTTTTTTTTAATGTGACGGGAAAAGGGCATGCAGTGAAACTGAAGCCAGCATATGTCTAAAACCGTCCAGGGCCCTTAACGCCACCCATTGGTCTAGCAGTAAGGACTCACAGGCTAATTATGCGGTGACCGGTCAGAGCATGTCAACTGCCAATTACTGTCGGAAATGGCGCACGTGTGAGGAAATAATTTATCCAGGCATTATGGGTGTCTGCCAAATCTGAAATTATCACCAGGGGGCACGCTAGCCTGGCGGTAGTCTCATTTGGGCACATCGTGCACACACGCAGAGCCTACCATGGCTTAGTAAAAGGGTCCTTTACTGATCTAAAAAAACTCAGGTTTACAAAGCAATAACTTCCAGCAGTATTACTGGCTAATGAGGGCTATAAGGTTAGAGGGCACTAAAATTTACAGCTAGCCCATTTTAAAGCAGGATGTTACTGTGCAATAACTGCAAATTTTATGCTACACTTTTTGAGGGTTTCCCACTTTTTTTTTAGCATGTCATATACTGATCATTAGCACTTACCACTCCCTATTTAGAAGGCAGCAAGCGCTTCCACATTAATCTTGCATTAGCCAGTTAGTATGCGATAATTTAATGCACTAGCTGGCTAGCACTGCCTTGCCCCACTCTCTGCCTGTGTCACACCCCCTCCAGATAGAAAAATTCTTAAAAATTCAATAAAGCACATTTAGGAGGAGATACTGTATATGACGCCTTAAAAAAATTGGTGCCAAAATCATGCCGACTAAGCATATTCTATAATCGGCACATTAAAAAAAATCCCCTTTTTTTCCAGGTGCACTCAGGAAATGGACCAGCATGCGTCCAAAACACGTGCCTACACCAATGCAGGCCACTTTTTGGTGCACCTTAGTAAAAGGTCCCCTGAATTTGGGAGCTAAATTCCAGTTAAGGTTCCCATGTAAATGTGTATTACAAATTGATAATCTTAATTTTCATTTCTTTGAGCCTTCACAACTTCGTTCTTTCTTGGATGCAAGAACTCCTCAACAAGATCCATAATGGCTACTACAGTTAACATAGAATATGGATAATTTTCTTTTTTTTTTTTAGTATATACCTCCTCTGGAAATGCTCCCCAATTATTTTCTTTTGTAATCTTTGGCAATTTGCTTGACAAAGTTATCTTTTGTATGTTCTGCAATCTTTATAAATAATAAATAAAATCTATACAGTCGGTGTTTGGAGGGTTTTGGAGGGCTCACACTTTCCACCACAAGTGTAAGAGTTAGAGTGGGTTATGGGTCAGGGTCCCCTTCTCTATAATGCGCTGTACCAACCCCTAGTCTACTTCAGGGACCTGCTTGCTGCTCTAGTAGGACTGGCCATAACATCTGAGGCTATCATATAGGCTGGTAAGTACTGTTTCTTTTACATTGTGGGGGGGGGGGGGGTGAGCGGGGGTCAGTGACCACTAGGGGAGTATGTGGAGTCATTCCTTTATTCCTCAATTGGTCATTTAGGGCACTTTTTTGTGACTGAAGCAGGTCTAGACCAAAACATCTAACTTTTAGCACTAGACATTTTTGCTTTGTTCCATTATGGCAGAAAAACGTCTAAGTTTTGGGAACGCCCAAATCCCACCCCCAACACGCCCCTTTGTGATTTGGATGCACTGCACACAAACTGCATAGAAAACATCTTAACATGGGTTTCAAAAATAGAGATTTGGATGTTTTGGCAAAAAAAATGTCCATGTGCCACTTTTTGGATGTCTTTCTGTTTCGAAAATGAGCCTCTTAATCATCTATATAAATAAGCTGATAGAAGGAATCAGCTAAATTACAGTGCCCACAAAAGCGTATGCAGAGTTTCCAAGTTACCTACTTCTAGAAGAGAGACTTTTTGGCCAGTCTTGGAGTGTAGTATTTCTAATTCTTGACTCTACCCTCTGAAGGTCCCAAAATATATCAGAATGAGTTGCCAGAAATTCAGGAGTGGGCTAAAATCTCCCTCCTGTAAGTGGGTAACTTAAAAGCTCTGGCTTAAGAAGGAAAGACATCTAGAGATTTTTTTCTTCCTTCTCCCTCTGCACAGCTCACAGTTTGAATATTAAAGTTACCTTGCATATTCATTGTTTTCTTCTTTTAAATACTTGTTCATTACAATTTTGTAATCTAATCTACTTTTGTACTGAAAAAAATATTGTTTAATTAAAAATAATGAACTAAAAAAAGTTTCCTTACCTGGTGTTGAGCTCTCTCGGAAACCCCTTCCTGGATTTTTTGCCTTTTGAATTTATAAACTCTTCTCTAGTCTACAGACTTACACCAAATAATTTTTTGCCCCATGTTCCTAGCACTGTAAGTTCTGAGGAAAGTATTCTGGAACCTTTGTTAAATTTTTTTTCACTTTTTGAATTTTTGGACTTACAGTTCTGAATACTTGTATGAAATTTCCAGTAATTATTAAAATGCCATAGACATTTACCAAGCCTATTCCAGATTCTGATGTCTTATTAGTAATCCAGTTCAGAAATCTTTGAAATCATGTTTCATAAAATAAAAGCTGCAATTAACCTCTGAGCCTGGAAATGTCTAGCATTCTGACCCTTTCTATGAAAAGTTTGATAGCACCCAAGACAATTAGCAGACCTGCCAAGTTGTTCAGTTCAAATAGGGAGATTTTCTGCCAGTCCTGTTTTTCTTTTCTAAAATCCTGTCATGATGCAGAAATGATTTCAATGGGCAAAATCAGGTACTTTAAATCCCATTGTGCTTTGCGGTGTAAGTAGGAAAACAGGATTAGCCAAAAAAACCTCCCTCCTGGTAACTGGGTAACTTGGCATCTCTGTTTTAGATAATGTCCTTATGAAGTGTTTCCAGTTGCTCTTGGCACATACCCAGAAGTTTCCTACAGAAGAGGCCCACCAAAGAGGCTTTATTTGCTGCCCCCTCAAAGGGTAACCTTATGTTGGATTACTTCTTTGTTGGGAAAGAACAGCATGCTTCTGTGCAATGCGAATCACTTTGAAAACCTGCCATAACTCTCAAGTTTGGGGTGCCTTTACCTGTTCCAAAGATTCCTAAGTCTGTGGCTCCAAGCTGCATTTCAAAGCCTACTGGTCCCAAGACCCTAGTTCCTGATATTCCAGTCCAGGTTATAGCTACCATTGCTTCAGTGTGTCTTGCTTCTGAGACTCCAACTCCTAATATTCCAAGCCAGATAATATCTACCTTTAAATCAGTGTTTCCTAGTTCCAAGTCTCTAGCTCCTAGTATTCCAATCTTGGGCTCTCACACTGCAGAGTCCAATTTCATAGACTCCACCCCTGGCTGTTCTGACTTCCACACCATAGATTCCAGCTTTAAAGGCACCATTTTCATAGTTGTTCTCACTGCTGCATCCCTGAATCCAATTTCTATTATTTTTTAGGCTGACACCATAGATTCTGGTACTGGAGATTCCAAGTATGCTTTTTATTTGGCAGTTTGAACCCTAGTGGCGGAATTGCCACACTACCATTAGGGACCTAGGCAGCAATGAGGCTGGGAGCAAAGGGGAATGACAATGTGGCCCTTATTTTAGAAATTCTATTCATGTTTTGGGTGTCTTAAAACCAGCATTTAGACTTCTAAATTTCATGGATGTCCATATCCTAATTTTATAATGCCATGATATGGACATCGAAAACTGCAGTACATCTTTATAGCAAGAAGGCATAGTCTTGGTGTCTTTTGGGTGAGACTAGCATGGGGACAAAATACGGATGTCTAACTCATATTTTAGAAAGGGAAGGGATATCTATGTCCAAAAAGATGGACTTTGGTATTTAGACCTAATACTTGGCACATCCAGGTTACAGAAAGGTGCTATGATTGAGTGGTTGTCCACTGGATGGATTGAGGCAAGTTGCCTCGTTAATCTCCCATTGGTTTCTTCTCCCTCTCTCCCTCAATGTGTAACTAGTAAGGGATATGACAGGTGACAGCTTCAGGAGCTATGAATATTCCTGGTAATAAGATCTCTTTAAAATTAACTTAATAGACCTTCATGCAGAGCTGAGTAGCATAATAGTTAGTGCAGAGGGCCGAGATCCAAAGGACCGCATTTAAATATCTCTTCAGGTCCTTGTGATTTTTTTTTAATTGTGAGCCCTCCATGGATAGGAAAATACCTACTGAACCTGAATGCATGAGAAACCTGCAAACCTGAAGTCTATTGAAGTGGGGTACATTCTAGTACAGTAGGTATTTTTCTTGTTCTCAGTTCACTGCTCTAAACATTAGGCTAACTTTCTGCTCCATATGGACTTCTATGTGGCCATTTTATGGATGTTCCTACTCTCTCTCTCTGCCTCTCCCTCCTCCTCTTAGTTCCTTTCATGCATCTCTGTACATCAGTCAACAACTGTTCTCTCTCTCTGTCTCGACTGGCTGCAATGGCTTCCACCTCCTCCCAGGTAGTGCCTCCATTGCACAGATTCCTCGTAAGTGTGCTTCCTCAGGTCATTCAGTCTTCCGTCTTCCTCTATTCAATCCACCAGCTGGTCTCCATTGTAATGCAAATTTGAAATGATGATGGTCTTACATGTGTAAAATGTGTCCTGTCAACTGGAGTCTGCATTCAGTAACAAGATCCTCGTACCAGCCTTTATTTTACACAATTCATAATTTGGACGTTTCAGTCTGTGAATTGGACATTCATGCTGGACATCACCAGCATACGGATGTTCATTTCTCATCTATTTTAGAACTGGCTGTATGTTGGCAGATGCTGTTTTAAAATACATGAGAAAAGGGAGAAGCAATAAGGTGGCTTGAAGGGAGCATTGTGAAGTCGCTCCAGTCCTACCATCGTTCTCTTCGAACTTCGAAGTATTGTTTTTCCTTATGCCTAAAAGGAGAGGCAGACAATGCGCTGGCCGTGCTGCGCTAGTCATGTCGATGGTGGGACCCATGAACTGCTTCGCTGTAGCAGGAGCAATATCGGGATCTGTATCTTCACTACTGGAGGGAGCGGGGAGAGGTGAGCTGCTCCTCCAGCTTGAAGATGAAACAACTTTAGGTCCCGAATTACGGTCAGTGCCACCCATGCTGGTGGAAGAGCAGAGATGTGAGCAGGGAACTCTGCATTTCCAAGAGGTGGTAGAGCTTTCTGGAGCAGGGTCAGTCTCTAGCGATGCACCACTGAGCACTTCCGACAGAGGGGCTCGGAACAGCATGGAGTAAGTGTCTTTTGTGAAGCCAACGCGACGAAGGAGGTATAACTCTGATGAATCTGTGACTGGTGTTTCACTGACTAAGTCGTTTTTGCCCAAAAAGCCAGCAATTATAACTCTAGATACTATATGGGAAGCCGTTTTGGGTTTAGAAACATCTTTTTCTCAAAACCTTTTAGCAATAATCCAGAAAACTCAAATTTCATCAGAGAAAATACCTATATTAGAATATATATATACAGTGGTGGAAATAAGTATTTGATCCCTTGCTGATTTTGTAAGTTTGCCCACTGACAAAGACATGAGCAGCCCATAATTGAAGGGTAGGTTATTGGTAACAGTGAGAGATAGCACATCACAAATTAAATCCGGAAAATCACATTGTGGAAAGTATATGAATTTATTTGCATTCTGCAGAGGGAAATAAGTATTTGATCCCCCACCAACCAGTAAGAGATCTGGCCCCTACAGACCAGGTAGATGCTCCAAATCAACTCGTTACCTGCATGACAGACAGCTGTCGGCAATGGTCACCTGTATGAAAGACACCTGTCCACAGACTCAGTGAATCAGTCAGACTCTAACCTCTACAAAATGGCCAAGAGCAAGGAGCTGTCTAAGGATGTCAGGGACAAGATCATACACCTGCACAAGGCTGGAATGGGCTACAAAACCATCAGTAAGACGCTGGGCGAGAAGGAGACAACTGTTGGTGCCATAGTAAGAAAATGGAAGAAGTACAAAATGACTGTCAATCGACAAAGATCTGGGGCTCCACGCAAAATCTCACCTCGTGGGGTATCCTTGATCATGAGGAAGGTTAGAAATCAGCCTACAACTACAAGGGGGGAACTTGTCAATGATCTCAAGGCAGCTGGGACCACTGTCACCACGAAAACCATTGGTAACACATTACGACATAACGGATTGCAATCCTGCAGTGCCCGCAAGGTCCCCCTGCTCCGGAAGGCACATGTGACGGCCCGTCTGAAGTTTGCCAGTGAACACCTGGATGATGCCGAGAGTGATTGGGAGAAGGTGCTGTGGTCAGATGAGACAAAAATTGAGCTCTTTGGCATGAACTCAACTCGCCGTGTTTGGAGGAAGAGAAATGCTGCCTATGACCCAAAGAACACCGTCCCCACTGTCAAGCATGGAGGTGGAAATGTTATGTTTTGGGGGTGTTTCTCTGCTAAGGGCACAGGACTACTTCACCGCATCAATGGGAGAATGGATGGGGCCATGTACCGTACAATTCTGAGTGACAACCTCCTTCCCTCCGCCAGGGCCTTAAAAATGGGTCGTGGCTGGGTCTTCCAGCACGACAATGACCCAAAACATACAGCCAAGGCAACAAAGGAGTGGCTCAGGAAGAAGCACATTAGGGTCATGGAGTGGCCTAGCCAGTCACCAGACCTTAATCCCATTGAAAACTTATGGAGGGAGCTGAAGCTGCGAGTTGCCAAGTGACAGCCCAGAACTCTTAATGATTTAGAGATGATCTGCAAAGAGGAGTGGACCAAAATTCCTCCTGACATGTGTGCAAACCTCATCATCAACTACAGAAGACGTCTGACCGCTGTGCTTGCCAACAAGGGTTTTGCCACCAAGTATTAGGTCTTGTTTGCCAGAGGGATTAAATACTTATTTCCCTCTGCAGAATGCAAATAAATTCATATACTTTCCACAATGTGATTTTCCGGATTTAATTTGTGATGTGCTATCTCTCACTGTTACCAATAACCTACCCTTCAATTATGGGCTGCTCATGTCTTTGTCAGTGGGCAAACTTACAAAATCAGCAAGGGATCAAATACTTATTTCCACCACTGTATATAAAATGATTGAGACTAATGTTAAGGATGTCCAGTCTCTTCAACAAATACAAGTAAATATGATTAAAGAGAAATTGATGCTTCAGAATAATCTTACACAGACACTTGAAGATGATAACTTAGGTTTAAAACCTGAAACATTAATAGTGGCATTTGTATTACAACCTGATAGAGACTGAATATTTAAACAATTTTTCCGCCATGGAGAATAGATTTTTCTGAGTTGTAAGATTAGAATGTTTCCAGATGTATCTAAACTTAAATGCCGGATCTTTGCAACAGAACAAAACTAAACTAAAGAACGTCATGGACATAACAAAACTCTTCCGTTGTTCAATTCTCTAATGTGGCTGTGCCACATGAACTATATCTTACCATAACACTACTTTGTATTTGTTCACACCGGAGTCTGCAAACACTCTCCGGTGCCATGTAAGCCATATTGAGCCTACGAATAGGTGGGGAAATGTAGGATACAAATGTAACAAATAAAAATAAAAAATAAAATAAAGTGACCCAAAAGAGACGCAAATTTTTCCTTAAACTTTGCCCACGCGTTATACAATTTGGGGGGGGGGGGGGGTCTTTTCTGGTAGAATTTCCCCAGTAAATGTGTGTTGAAACTAAACTCAAATTGGTAATAATCCTGAAACTCTCCTTTCTAGCCTTGGGGTCATCTTCGACTCCTCCCTCTCCTTCTCTGCACATATTCAGCAGACTGCTAAAACCTGTCGTTTCTTTCTCTATAATATCAGCAAAATTCGCCCTTTCCTTTCTGAGCACACTACCAGAACCCTTATCCATACTCTTATCACCTCTCACTTAGACTATTGCAACTTGCTTCTCACAGGTCTCCCACTTAGCCATCTCTCTCCTTTTCAATCTGTTCAAAATTCTGCTGTATGACTAATATTCCACCAGTGTTCATTATGCTCAGATTAGCCCTCTCCTCAAGTCACTTAACTGGCTTCCTATCTATTTCTGCATACAGTTCAAAGTCCTCTTATTGACCTATAAGTGCATTCACTCTTCAGCTCCTCAGTATCTCTCCACTCTCGTCTCTCCCAACATTCCTTCCCAGGAACTCCGTTCACTGGGTAAATCTCTCTTATCTGCACCCTTCTCCTCCACTGCCAACTCTAGACTCTGTTCCTTTTATCTTGCTGCACCATATGCCTGGAATAGACTTCCTGAGCTGGTACGTCAAGCTCCATCTCTGGCAGTCTTCAAATCTAAGCTAAAAGCCCACCTTTTTGATGCAGCTTTTAACTCTTAACCCTTATTCACTTGTTCATAACCCTTATTTTATCATCCTCACTTTAATATTCCCTTATCTCTTGTTTGTCCTGTTTGTCTGTCTTAATTAGATTGTAAGCTCTGTCGAGCAGGGACTGTCTCTTCATGTTCAAGTGTACAGTGCTGCGTACGTCTAGTAGCGCTTTAGACATAATAAGTAGTAGTAGTAGCCTCTAATTTTTAAATTGTAGAGTTTTTCTACATTTTTTGCAGGTATTGTGACTTGCTTCTCCCCTAATTGTGGACTAAAGATGAGAAATATAATATGTCGATTATGTTCTGGAAATCTGAATTGGAAATATTCATCTTTTCTATATCAAGATTTATTCTTGAAATTTAAACTTGAAAATTGCTTAAAATAAACTATTTAAAATAAATACATGAGAAATGGATGTCGATTTGTGACTTACTGACTCGGGCATCCATATTCTGAGTTAGACGTCTTTTCTAAAATGCCTTTCCATATTACCAACAATAACTCTGCTAAATGTGGTTAAGATTGGCTGTCTCTTTGGTGAGGGGAAGGAATGATATGGGGGATGGTGGTGGTGGTGGTGATATGCTGCAAAATGCTAGGGAATTGGAAGGGGTCATGGATGGGTTGGATGATGCTCTTTGGGGTGCATGTTGTCATCAAGGGTTTTGGGTTGTGATAAGTAGGGTTAGGATGGTTTGCCACAAGTGTTAATAAAAACAAAATTAAATAAAATTAAAATTATAAAATCAGAATGAAACAAAATTTAAAACCGAAAAACTATAAATAACATAAGTAAACTAAACTATTCCCCTTCCACACTCAAAGTGATTTGTGAGATTATTCTACTAAAGAGAAATAACCAGGAATAGAAACACTGATATCAGCTTCCAGGTAAAGGACCGCAATAGAAAAAATACGTAATGCAGACAAAAGAAATATATGATGGTTTTTCTCTTAAAACCAAGAACATGCACCAGTAACCACATAAAACACAGAAACATTGTCTACCATTTGAGTTGTCTAATCAGATTGAACTTAGAGCTCTACATATGAAAATGCAGTAATGTGAATACTAAAGCAAGTGTTTAAGGCACATTTAACACCAGTACAAACATTTTGCATGCATAATGGGGATACTTTATTGCAAGGCGCCTGGGCAAGGAAGGCACATAGATACATATATCAGTGGTTCTTAAGCCTGTCCTAAGGGCTCTCCAGTCAGGAAGGTTTTCAGGATATGCACAATGAATATTCATGAGAGAGATTTGCATCCAGTGGAGGTAGTGCATGCATATAATATTCACTGTAAACATCCTGAAAGCCTGAGTTGCTGACATATATTAACATTTATTTTTTTAAAAAGGTTTCACATGGGTCAATATGCCTTTTATATACATAATTGCCTCTCTAAAAGCTCTATGGCAGGTGTAAGTTTGCATATACATGTGCTGCTAGAATTGGCACACATGCATGTCCTATATAATAATTCTCACCTCCAACGTTCTAACGTAGCTGCTTGTGTCCATGGCTCCTGGAGTTGCTGAGCTAGGCTCCGTAGTCAGGCTGATGTCACTCACAGCTGATTCCCAGGCAGAAGGAGGAGTAAAAACACGTGGAGCAACTTGCTCCACGTGTTTCCCTACTCCTCCCCCGCCTGAGAATCAGCTGTGAGTGCGCCGCTCAAACACCCCCTCGGCGCATCACCCAAGCCCCCCCATGGCACATCAACACCCCCCCAAAGCACATCAACCCCCTTGCCACTCGCAGCTGCCACTGGTAACACTGTCCGAGCGCTGCTGCTTCTCCTGTTGAGCAGCAGCGGCCTCTACAAAAAGAAAAAATGTTTTTAAACATCAAGCACGGCACCGCAGACAGCCATCAGACAACCCCCCCCCCCCTCACCGCATCACCCAAGCCCCCCCGGCACATCAAACACCCCCTCCCCCTCCGGGCACATCAACCCCCTTGCCACCCGCAGCTGCCACTGGTAACGCTGTCCGGCCGCTGCTGCTTCTCCTGTTCAGCAGCAGCAGCCACTACAAAAAGAAAAAAAACATAAATGTTTTTAAACATCAAGTGCAGCACCGCAGACAGCCATTAGGCATTGGCTGTCGGCTCTGCAGTCACACCTCCTCTCGCCTCCACGTCACTGCCCCTGGAGTAAGACCCCGGAGGAGCGTAGCGACGTGAGAGGCGAGAGGAGGAGCGGCTGCAGAGCTGAGAGCCAATGCCTGATGGCTGTCTGTGGTGCCTGGAGGGGGGCAGGGGAGAGGGAGGTGGGGAGGGGGTCCTGAGACCAGAGATGTGGGAGTGGGGAGGGGGGCCCTTCAAGAGGGGGGCACACACTCACTGTCTCTCACATACACTCTCTCTGACACACTCTCTGTCACACACACACATACACTCTGTCTCTCTCACACAAACACACACACACACACACACTCTGTCTCTCTCTCATTCTCTCTCTGACACACACACTCCATCTCTCACACATACTATCTCTCAAACATACACACTCCGAGGAAAACCTTGCTAGTGCCCGTTTCATTTCTGTCAGAAACGGGCCTTTTTTACTAGTATTTTATAAGATATACACAGTGCCATGAATGCTTCTCATTCTACTTATTCTCTGTCCCCAGAAATGCCTACTTACATATCATATAAAAGTAGGTGTTCTGCTTTAAGAACCTTCTACAGGGGCCTTTTTATTAAGCCGTGTAAGCATCTACGTGCGCCCAATGTGTGCCAAAATGGAGTTACCGCCCAACTACTATGTTGCTCTTGTGGTAATTTCATTTTTGGTGTGCATCCGACATGCGCATCTAAAAACTATGCATTCGGCACGTGTAAGTCATTACCGCCTGGTTACCGTGTGAGTCTTTACCACTAGGTCAATGGCTGGCGGTAAGGTCTCAGACCCAAAATGGACACGCGGCAATTTTCATTTCGCCGCACATCCATTTTCAACAAAAATAAAATGACCTTTTTTTTTTACAGGTGCGTTAAAAATGGATCAGTGTGCACCCAAAACCCACGCCTACACTACCACAAGCCATTTTTCAGCACACCTTTGTAAAAGGACCCCTGTGTATGGTAAATACTGTTCTACAGGCTGAGGTCACTTGTAATGTTAATCCTGGAATGTTTATTTTAGCAAAATCAAAATTGCACAATGGTCAACATTAACATTAAAATGCACTTAACACAGCCTAACACTGCCACAATTTTTAGTTTACCTCTAAAAAAAATAGGTTGCATACCTGCGGGCACAAAGTACCATATAAGCAATATGGGAATTAAAAAAAATTCCTCAAATTATTTGCATCAAGCTCCCAGAGTATACAACATTGTGATGCTAAGTAATTCTCATGCTCCATGGTGAAACTTCTTATGGCTTTTCTTTTATGGCAGCTTGATCATCTTGAGCCCAGTTCTGTGCAGATGCTAAATGCAGTGAAGGATCTCTAATCAATAATACCCTGTGTACTGGTTGCTTTTAAAAAATCCATATGCTCTAAGCTCCTCCACAGGTATACTAATGACTCCTGCCAAGCGTGCTTTTATATATAGATTGGCTACATATTCCAGCTGGCTGCTGAACTTTAAAGCAATTGAATTAAAATTACAGGTTTTAAAACTTTTTAGAGAGTTATTGAACTGGCTCTCCATTCTAATCAAGGGCGGAGGTATAAATAAGAGTGAACAGAGTTGCATGGTTTTAACAAGCAGTGCAGAATGTAACTGTGTAAAAGTAGAACTCATAAAAATGTTAACACAGTTCTAGAGAAAAGAGAGGATTTCTTTTCTTAAAAATAAGCCATCTAAAATTTGCATAACCCGATGTTTTCATTATCAATAAAGAAATGTCTTTACCAGACCTTAAGAAGCTGTATATAAAATTTGAATAAAGTTCTAGCAGATACTGGCAACCAATGAACTTTGGCATAATATGCCGAGAGCTAGTCAGACCATTTCAAAGAGATCAGCCTCACTGCCGTATTCTGATTCATCTGTAATTTTCTCAACAATAGTTGAGAACAACTCAGAGAGACAACATTGCAATAGTCCAAAGAACTAAGCAATAAAGCCTGAATCAGCAACTGAAACTGATGTTCTCGAAAATATTTTCAAATACAGCATAATATATATATAAGAAAAAAAGCTTTCTGAGCCACCTTATTTACTTGGAGCTCCATTGGGCCTGTTGAGTCCAGAAAATCCCCCAGAACTCTCACAGAGGAGGAAAACGAGTAAACCTATTGATGAATCACAATGTTAGGTTCTGTTTGCCACCCCTCCCCCCACAAACCAATAATTAACAATAACTTAGTTTTTTTCTGTGGTCAGTTTCACTGCTGAGGCCTGCTGTTAAGAGCTATGTGTGTGCAGTCAGCAAAAATATCATCAAAGACTGCAAGCCAGTCAAGGACCACTGGAAATTCCCTTGGTGACTAAGTTGACGTGAATGGCTGGAGAAACAGAATGCAACAACATGTTGGTTAATGGGACAAAGAACTCTACAGTCAGAATGGCTCTGTTTTATCACATATGTGATATAATGTTTTGATTCTCTAAATCACTCTGGGAAAAGTCCCAGGCCTGTTGTCCAGACTCCATGACACATTTGCACCCCAGGAAAGTACCTTATTTCCTGAAACACTGACTTCAGGTGTGAGGATGTTATAATGCCGTTGTATCGCTCCATGGTGCGACTGCACCTTGAGTATTGTGTTCAATTCTGGTTGCCGCATTTCAAGAAAGATATAGTGGAACTGGAAAAGGTGCAGCGAAGGGCAACTAAAATGATAGCGGGGATGGGACGACTTCCCTATGAAGAAAGACTAAAGAGGCTAGGGCTTTTCAGCTTGCAGAAGAGACGGCTGAGGGGAGACATGATAGAGGTATATACATGGACATAGAATGGGGGGGGTGAGGGGGGGCAGTGCCACCCCAAACGAAGAAGACGACTTAATCTACTTTCCCGCTGCGGCGAACGGGTGGGCGACGCGTAAAAGCAGCAAGCAAGCAGCCAGGCTCGACTTCCTGAATCCTGCCCTCTCAGCGTCCTGCCCCCCTGAAAGGAAATGACATCAGAGGAGGGCGGGATGCAGAGAGGGCAGGATTCAGGAAGTCGAGCCTGGCTGTTTGCTTGCTGCTTTTACGCGTCACCCGCTGTGTCCTGGGACTCCCGCGCATGTTGTTGACGGTCGGCGAGGGAGCGCGAGGTGGAGCGGGAATAGAGTTTTTTTGTACCGAGTGAGGCGATGGCGGTCAGTGGAGACAGGGAGTCGGCGGTTTCTTCATTAGTGGAGAGTCTACAAACATGGTGCTGAGATATCCATGGCAGTGCATCATAGGAGTGCTGAAATCATTGCTGATGAGGTGGAAGTTGTGAAAAACGAAATGATCAGACAACAAAAGGTAGAAAAAAGTATTTTATTCAGAATTTAATTGGAATATGTCAGCTTTTGGAAATGTCTAATTTAAAGGGACCATGTATTGCTTGTGTGGGGATTAAAGCATTAACCAATATTCAGATTATCCCAAACACTTAATATCAAATCATTTTTATATATATGAATAATATTCTCACAGTGTACTCATTTATAAGTCCATCAAATTGAGTAAACGGGGATCTTCAGAATTTTTAGCAGCGCAAACCATCCAAAAAAATCATTTTTCAATATAGTGATGGTGCTGTTCACCTAGTCATAGATCAACCCGCATCTATTTTTTTCATTTTTCAGTATTTTCAAAATTTTCTTAAGCAATATTCTTCTTAGATGTTTCTAGAATAAACAATATATTGTAACTTAGCTTTTAGCGGCTTTAAACAGCAATATTTCTCCAGATTCAAACCTCTGCCGACTTGGCCAGGTTTCGAAATTCTTCGTCAGGGAATAGGTTTGCTAAGGAAAAAAACAATATATCAAAGAAATATCCCCATTGACATCAATAATTCCTTATACTAACTGGCTCACTGTGAAGTTACCGTCTTAAACTTTACTGCAGCATATAGACAAAATGGCTGTGGCGTCTCATTAGCCCCAGCAGTTTAAATAAACCACAGCTGATTAGAGTCCACCACTTATAGTAAGGCTATGTCATACATTGACTCACTAATCAAATCAGAGACCACCCATTCTTGTAGTCACCAATCAGATTAGAGACCACCAATCCATTTCAGAATTCAGTCCAAAAGGGTGCAACGTATGACGATAAAAAATCCACCTTTGCTCTTTATAATTTAATAAAGATCCCATATTACCACCCTCCCACCCTAGCTGAACATAATCTATAATTCACCATCTAATATCCTCTATTTGATGATTTTTTTCTACCCAGTGCTGGACTAAAGGAGCAGTCAATACCTTATTTTTAATCCGCGACTTATGCTCGTTCAATCTGATTTTAATCGGGCAGCTCGATCTGCCTATATAAATCATATGGCAGGGGCATACGATGGCATATACACTATTATATGAACTATAATTAGTCCGAGCCCGTGCCACTATTGGTCGTGTAGATCCAGGGGGTGTCCAAGATACCCCTTCTACCGTGAACTCACACCATTGTCATGAATTACATTTAAAGTGTCCCAAAATCTCGGGGTCCTTTACAGTATAGTCCAATCTCTTATAGGTCATCATCTCGCCTATCGTTTTCCCTCTTTTAAATGCACAAATAGGATCATCTTCAAAGCAGGCATGAACCTGTAGCATTTTCCAATTCCAATGTATACTTCTATTGATGTTTGAATTTATGGTACAGTATGAAATAACCAGAACAAGCTTATCTTCTTCCTGTCGCGCATTATATTGTAAAAGCCAATCCCTGCAGGCATACTTTGCTCTTCGATATGCCTTTTTAATAGTTGTTATAGGGTACCCTCTCCTCAAAAATCATGATGTCATATTACATGCTTGATTTTCGAACATTACCTCTTCAGAATAGATTCTTCTAATTCTCAGGAATTGGCTTACTGGCAAACTAGCCTTAAGGTGGTATGGGTGGAAGCTGGAAAAATGAAGCAAGGGATTTCGCATGGTGGGTTTCTGATATAAATTAGTGCATAGGCGTCCATGTTTTTTATATACCCAAACGTCCAGGAATTCAATACCTGTCAAATGAAACTTAGATGTAAACTTCAAATTACTCTGCTGAGAATTTAACTTTACCATAAAATCTTGAAGAGACTGAGGAGAACCATTCCAAATAAAAAATGTCATCTAGAAACCGCTTCCAGAGAGAAATCTGCTGAAATTCTTCTGATGTATATATAAAGGAGTCCTCAAATTTAGCTAAATAAAGAGTTGCAATTGAGGGGGCTAGAGACGCCCTCATCGCCACACCTTGGATCTGTTCAAAAAAATCCTGTTGAAAAAAGAAATAGTTTTTTTCAATAACCAATTGTGCCAATTGCATCAAAAACTCTTTAGAAATCCGTTGAGGAGAAGGGCGCATATCAAGTGTATCAGCAGTAATTTGTAGAGCTTCTCTCTGAGGAATAACCGTATATAAAGAGGTAACATCTACCGTAACCAAAATAGAATCCTCTGACACTTGAACAGCTTGTAAAGAACGCAAAAAATCAGTAGTGTCTTGAAGAAAGGATGTAACCTTACTGGCTGCAGGCTTTAGAAAAACATCTAAAAATTTAGATAGAGGTTCAAGTATAGTATTACACAAAGCCACAATCGGGCGGCCAGGAGGATCTTATATATTTTTATGCACTTTCGGTAGAAAGTAAATCCTAGAGATATTCGGGTGTTCCTCCAAAAGAAAGCGAGCCTCTCTCGATGTCAGTATTTGTTGTTCTACTGCATCTGTAATCAATACTTTAATAGAGGTTTTCAAACTGGAGGTGGGATCTGACAGCAGTTTTCTATATGTCGTTTCATCACTCAATTGTCTTCGCCCTTCACAGAGATATTTCTGGCTTTTTTGGGAATAACCGTAATGTATATGTATGAGATATCTCATACATATTCATTATGTTTATTCCCCAAAAAAAGCCAGCTCTTGCTCCTTTCCTTCCCTCCTCCATATCAGCATAATTTGCATATACAAATATGCAAATGAATATGCTAATATGCCCCGCCCCTTCCTTTGCCCCCCCCCCAAATGAAACAGTCAAACTATGCCTATGTTGAGTGGAATGAAACAGGTGGATGTGAAGCGTCTGTTCACGCTTTCCAAAAATACTAGGACTAGGGGGCATGCGAAGAAACTACAGTGTAGTAAATTTAAAACAAATTGGAGAAAATCTTTCTTCACCCAATGCGTAATTAAACTCTGGAATTCGTTGCCGGAGAACGTGGTGAAGGCGGTTAGTTTAAAAAGGGGTTAGACGGTTTCCTAAAGGACAAGTCCATAAACCGCTACTAAATGGACTTGGGAAAAATCCACAATTCCAGGAATAACATGTATAGAATGTTTGTACGTTTGGGAAGCTTGCCAGGTGCCCTTGGTCTAGATTGGCCTCTGTCGTGGATAGGATGCTGGGCTCGATGGACCCTTGGTCTTTTCCCAGTGTGGCATTACTTATGTACTTATGTACTTCATGGTTAAAGTGTACTGCAACATGGTGCCAGTGAGGCAGCATTACAGCCCCTGAAGTTATAATAATCTGAAATGAACGAGAGTGTTTCAAGGAACATGTGGGGTTCATGATAAGCTAGGAGTTACATCACCATATCATCTGGAGCTGGCTTTTTATCTATAAAGAGGACTGTAAACTAAGTAAAGGCTGGCTTGCGTTCTATTGGATATGAAGTGTTGTCCCTGCTCCTCTGAGGAAAAACTTGTCTGACTGCCGAGACTTCTGCCATCTGCTGTTCATCCAGGCTGTATCCATTCAGGTTGTATAAGTGCTTTCATTGCTATTGGGGTTAGGCACAGGCTGAACTAGAAGCATCTCTTAGTGTTCTGTGTGTGCGTTTGCCCTCAGCCTGAATAAAAATTAGATCATCCTTGTCATTCTTCTTTTATATCTTTCATTGTTCATGCCAAACCTGACTCCAGTTCCCCCAAACAGAGCACAACCCAGGAAAAACAGAGCTATAGAAGATATACACAACCATACATTCCCCACACAGTGAAGAACAATCACTCTCACAGGCACACTCCTAATATACATACTCTAGCATACACCCAACCAAAAACAAAGTGTCAGTAGCCCCCCTCCCCACCCAGACTATACAGTCTATCCAAAAGTATATTTCCCCCAGCTCTAGGGAACACCAATGACATAATGAGAAAAAGACCCCACAGAAAGGCAGTATATCAAATCACTTCCCCTTTTAATATGATAGCATGATATTTTGTATGTTTTGTAAAGAGTATAGTAGATTGATTTAGGGTGTTTCAAAGTGTATTAAAGAATTTTCATTGAACTTTCAATATTTTGTGACGTTGGACTTTTGTTGGTATTTATTTTTATCTAGTGGGTTTTCCTTTTTCACTTCAATAATTTTTTTCTTATACTAATAATACTGCCAGGGCAGACTATTTAAATTCATTTTTGTGCTCACTAGCTTGAAGCTGAAATGTTAAAATGAACATTCTGCAAAAGCATACAATGACTGAATGCATAACTTAAAATTGCTATTTGAAAGGTGCTTATTAAGTGGAATTGTTTTTCTTTACCACTAATTGAATGCTTATAATTTTTCAGTCTCATCATCTATGCGTAAAATGATTATTAATGCCTGCAGGCAAAATGCCCCATTGCTTCTGGTAACCTGAACAGTATTTTGTGATTCCCAGTGTTTTAGTGAAGATGAATACCTCATCCCTTGAATTTTTATCCCCTGGCAAACAAACAAAAACATGGATGCAATGAAAAAAATCCTAATCCTGTTCAAGTCCAACTTTGGATGTTTTGCTGAAAATGTCCAAAAATCAAGTAGTGAAAATGTCCATTTTCACACCAGAAAAAGATCATATCTGTTTTTTTTTTCTGAAAATGGCTATTTGCTAGATGTCTTTGTGCTCAATGCATTTATTGTTTTGGTCCAGTTTTAGGAAAAAAACCAATCCAAGTAAAAAACACACAAAACCAAGTCATTGGGATATAGGAAGAGCCAGCATTCTTAGTAGACTGGCCACAAAGACATCCCAGCAAAGCAGTGGAGCACCCTAGGAGGCATTGCAGTGGACTTCACAAAAATGTCCCAGGTACACATCTCATCGTTACCCCCATATATTTTATGGTGAAACCTCAAAAACCCACAAACCTACTTTACCCAACTGTACACCACTACAATAGCTCTTATGGCTGCAGGTTTCACCTATATGTGGACACAGTAGATGTTTGGTGGGTTTTGGAGGGTTCACACTTTCCACCAGAAGTGTAAAAGTTAGAATGTATTATGGGCTTGGGTCCTCTTCTCCACAGTGCACTGCACTGCCTACTAGGCTACTCCAGCGATCTGCTTGCTACTCGAAAATGACCGACTGTAACATCTGAGGCTATCAAATAGGCTGGTTTCTTTTACATTATGGGAGGGGGGAATGAGAGGGGGTCATTCCTTTATTCCTCCAGTAGTCATCTGGCCATTTAGGGCACTTTTTTTATGCTTATTCGTTCTAAAAACAGGCCTAGCTCAAAATATCTTAGTTTGTTTCATTATGGCTGAAAAATGTCCAAGTCTTAGGAATGCCCAAATTCCACCCTTAACACCCCCCCCCCCCCCCAATATGCTTCCTTGAGATTTGGACATACTGCAGACAAACTGCATAGAAAATGTCTAAAAAATAGGTTTTGACAATACTGATTTGGACGTTTTTATGAGAAAAGCATTCAAATGCTGTTTTATGCCACTTTTTAGACGTTTTTCTCTTTCAGAAATGAGCCCTTTTAAAGGGCTCATTTTTAAGGGCTCATTTTTGAAAGAGAAAAATGTCTAAAAAGTGGCATAAAACAGCATTTGAATGTTTTTCAGTATTTCAGACTTCTAGAGTTTCAGTACACTTTTCATACAAAATGTTAGTGTGCACTACAAATAATAAAGGTTGAATTTTTTGCATTTATTGTTTGCCCAAAAGAAATACCTATATCTATCTATCTATCTAGAACACATCATGTCAACTGTGAATCTGTGTTCCACTGCATCTACACGTCAATAACATTGTTATAATAATCAGAATCTAAATGTATATGATATTTACACAACTGGTCTGGCTGTTGCCTTATCGGTACATTGTAAGCCACTTTGAGTCTGCATCCCTGTGGAAACAGTGGGATATAAATGTGCAAATAAATAAATAGTTGTAATGCAATCTACTCAGGTTGTAAGGAGTGGGTCCTAAAAAGTCTTCAAAATACAGCTGCTCATTCTATTTTTAAAGTATCCTGTTCTGAAAGAGCTACCCCTTCATTAATTAGATTACACTGGCTCCCCATGAAAGACGGGATCTCATTCAAGCTGTGCACCTTTATCTTTCATATACTGCATGGTTCTGCACCTGACTATGAACCATTTAATGGAATTATCATCACACAAATGCCTTCCTCGGTACCTCTCATACTCTGTCCTAACTTTAAAAATGTTGTCTGTAAATCTGTACCATCTTTTGACTTAAATGCTGACTCTCCTAAAATCAGTTAGATTTCATCCTAATTATGTACAATTTAGAAAAGTGCTAAAAACTCATTTCACAATTCATTACAATAGTTTAAATATATCATTCCTGATATCTAGAAGTTAACCCTACTCTTCTGTATTACAAATTTATTAATACGTATACTACTTACACCTTGGGGGTGTTTTACTAAAGATTAGCTTGAGTTATCTGCAGATGGGCCCATTTTATGTCTATGGGCCCTGCTGCAGATAACTTGAACTAATCTTTAGTAAAAGTCTCTCCTAATCTGTCAATGTATCAATCCCAAATATTTCACCTTAATAAATAAATAAATAAATAAATTAATACATATAAATGCCAGTATTTACATATGTAGATGCCACACATCCATTATAAAATGAATTCCTGTTTCTGCTTGTCTGGACATTTCTATATCCTGAATGCCATAAATGATGCTTTGTGCCACTTTCACATACTTCTGTGATGTGTCTTTCATACTTTCATCAATATCAAAAGTTAAATCATATGTAAGTAGGTCACAATATTTGGTAGCAGGCCAACTGGATAACTTTTAAATGGATAGGTTATCCAAGTGGAAGGTGATTGCAACAGCGCTTAGGATAAGAGGGTAAGCAGGCACTTATTTCAAGGCTATTCTACAAAAAAAAGTAGACACCTACATTTAAGATGCAATTGCTTTCACCAGCCCTTTGGCTCATATAAATGCTTGAGCTTAGATGTTAGTCAGAGCATACATGAATTACAGAATACTATAATATATCTGTATATTTGCATACTCTGTCTATGTTCACTACCACTGGTAAAGTATGTACCATCAAAACAAGGTGTACACTAATCAGTATTCTATATGAGATCATTTACATGCATGTGACCAGAACAACATCATTTACATACCTTCCTTCCACCTAACCCTATGTGGCTTCTGATAGAATTACCCCCTTAAAGTCATATGACTTGATAAATCTCTGATAGATAACATTGTAGTTCCAAGGTATCTGACCTTGCTTCTGATCTGCATTGAACTTATAATAGGTATAAGCAGACTATAAGAGATAGTATTATTATTATTATTATTACAGATATGTTCATTAGCAGTAAATGGATAAAATTCACTACTAAATATACATGAATATCTTTAAATGGATTACAGCACCTGGATAAGAACCCACCAGGTTTGACTCTGTAGTGTGCTTTGTATAAAGGGAGGAAGGGGGAGTGTTAGCAATGGGGGGAACAAAGGGGGGAGGAATATTATTTTGAAATAGGTTGAATTGCATTGAGAAGAATAAGCCACAGAATGTAGAGGAACACTCAATCCCTATGGATGACATACGGACAAACAGGCTCATCCAAGTACCACAAGGGAGATGTAAAAAATCTTGTATCTAAGGTTATTGGTGTTTTTTTAATAAATCTTTGATACAAGACTTTTAGCATCTCCCTTGAGTTACTAGGATGAGCCAATTTGCACTACTCTTTGGTTTGTCCAAATTGTTATTGAACCATGTATATGTATTTATTTCCATTTTTGATTCCTGTCAATGTTTTCTGCATTTTTATCTCCCAATAAAGATGATTTATAAATGGTTTACATCAGTTTATAATTATGGAGGTAATTTTAGAAATGTTAAGTGGCATGTACACATGTAAAAAACATTTTTTAGAAAAGCTACTGTTTACACATATCCACAACACATATGGAGGGGGGAGTGGTCAACATGGGCTACTGTAAAAGACATGTTATTTTACTGTTAACCCCAGTTATTAGTAACTAGGTCTCATTGCGTGAAAATTGGACCTGTGATAAAATGGCACAAATTAGTGGTAAGAACATAAGAATATATGTGTTGCAATACTGGGACAGACTGATGGTCCATCAAGCCCATTATCCTGTTTCCAACAGTGACCAATCCAGGTCACAAGTAAATAACATGTGGTAAAATACCATGTCTTAACGGTAGCCCGTATTGATAACTATGCCCTTCAATATTCTTTATTTTAATTTTATTCACATAAAGATATGAGGTGTATGACAATGCACCATACATTACTGTAGTAAATGTAGATCACTGGCAACAGTATGAGAGGAGGTCAAGATCAACAACATACCATACAAGTGTCCCCAGAGGTTGGGTCACTAAGATAAATGTATAAGGGTTTTTTTTTTACAAAGCGTCGGGAAGCCAAATGTGGGCTTACCGAATTCTAAATCGGGAACTACTGCCAGTCTAATACGGCCGCCGGTGGTAGTTCTGCCCTGAGTATGTGCCATTTCCAGGGGAAAAAGAAAACCCCCAGAAATAGCTTACTCGGCAGTAACCAGGCATCACAGCGTGCTGCCCAGTTATCACCAGATTACCCTGGGAGCCCTTATCGCAACTTCATTGGGTGACGGTAAGTGCTCTCTGCCACATGGCCATGCATTAAGAGTTTTCTTACCGCATGGCCATGCTTATTTGGAGGCTTTTTACCCACTGCGATAAAAAGGGCCCCGAAGCATTGGAACAACAGCCCCCGCCAGTAGCGCAGGGCCCTTTTTCCCGCAGCTTAGTAAAAAGACCCCTTAATTTACAAAATGGGCCCCATTTATGATCATATTTCACTCTTGTCCCTTAAAATATGAAAGCCAGCATCTCAAAATGCAATTTCTCAAGCTTGGCACATGTCAATGCTCAGTCTTTAGAGCGTACACATTTAAGCAATTGTAAAATGCATGACTAGCAACAACTGTCCTATCAGTTGTTTGCAGAAACTGGTGGAGCCAGTCCTACCTAGCTCCCCAGTAGACACATCTAAATTGAAAAATTGAGCTCTAAACATATTTCGTGTTCCTCCAGTCCACAAAAGCATGAAACAAAGCAACACTTTCATTGCCTATGTAAGTAGGTTCCAAGTCTTCCACAACTTTTTCTGCATAGTTTGAATCCATTTGCATAGATTCTGGTAAAGTAACAGGGAGTTCTGTAAGATCTAGGTAGTAATTTCATCATTAACTCAGTCCTCCTAGTAGACACAGATGCTTTAAGCACACCTTGCCATATTTCCAACCAATCATGTCCATGCAATTCCAACCCAAGGTCATTATTCCATGCCTGCAACAATGTCTCCTCATGAGTTTCCATGGAAGCTTGACATATAAGACATTACAGTAATGCAGAATACTGATCAGAGTGGTCTGCACCACCAAAGTAAGGGCTGACAACTTCAAGAATTGCTTTAGTTGTTTCAACAGGTAAAGCTGATAGTATGTCCACTGCACAGCCAATGCTATTTATGTTGAATAAGAACCTTCTAAATACAATTGAAGCAGTGTACACCAGGCTGAGTTTTTAGAATTGACAAGTAATTGCATATTTCGAAAAGAGTTACTAAGGGGCCCTTTTACTAAGCCGCGTAAGCATTTACATGTGCCCAATATGCGCCAAAATGGAGTTACCAGCCGACTACCTTGTGACTCTTGCGGTAAATTCATTTTTGGCATGCGTCCAATATGCATGTCCAAAAAATAATTTTTATTTTCGGATGCACGTATTGGATGCGCACCAAGTTGCACTAGATGCACATAGGTCATTACCACCAGGTTACCGCATGAGATTTTACCGCTAGGTCAACGGCTGGCGGTAAGGTCTCAGACCCAAAATGGATGCACAGCAATTTTCATTTTGCTGCATGTCCATTTTCGGCAAAAACTTTAAAAAAGCATTTTTAAAAAGTACGCTGAAAAATGATTCTGCACGTGCCCAAAACATGTGTCTATACTACTGCAGGCCATTTTTCAGTGCGCCTTTCTAAAAGGGAAAGCGAAAGGGAAATGGGACTTGATATACTGCCTTTCTGAGGTTTTTGCAACTACATTCAAAGTGGTTTACATATATTCAGGTACTTATTTTGTACCAGGGGCAATGAAGGGTTAAGTGACTTGCCCAGAGTCACAAGAAGCTGCAGTGGGAATTGAGCTCAGTTCCCCACTGCACTAACCAAAGGCTACTCCTCCATCCCCCTTAATGACACAGCTATGCTATACCCTCATTCTTTGGCCTATTCAATACTGAGGCTAATCGAGATCTCCAGTACATAATGTTTTAGTTTTCTGAGTATTGCTTTCTAGCTGGCTTATATAAGTCTCTCAGATTCTTAAAAAAAAAAGTCAAAATCATCACTGTGACCTTATAAGTGGGTTTTTTTAAATATAAAGAGGTCAATATTCAGACCAGGGGAGGTAGCTGGGCTGCCTCCTATGATCTGTGGTGAGCCTAAATATTCAATGCTGGTCCATTTCTGGTGACCAGCACTGGATATCCGGTTAATTTTGGATGGTTTCAACTTAACTGGCCAAGCCGATATTCAGCACTGGCCAGTTAAGTTGGAACCAGCCAAAAACAAGCCTGCCATTGGTGTAGGTGCCCCCTTCACCCCTTAGAGCTATGGTAGTGGTGTATAGTTGTGAGGAGTGGGTTTTTGGGGGGCTCAGCACCAAAGGTAAGAGACCTATGCACCTGGGAGCAATTTGTGAAGTCCACTGCAGTGCCCCCTAGGGTGCCCGGTTGGTGCCCTGGCATGTGAGAGGGGCCAATGCACTACGAATGCTGACTCCTCCCATGATCAGATGCCTTGGATTTGGTCATTTTTGAGATGGGCATCCTCGGTTTCCATTATCACCGAAAACCAGGGATGACCATCTCTAAGGTCGACCATCTCAACATTTAGGTTGACCATCTCTAAGGTCAACCTAAATATTGAGATTTGGGTGTCCCCGACCATATTGTCAAAACGAAAGATGGACGCCCATCTTGATTCGATAATAGTGGTTTGCCCGCCCCTTCGCCGGGACGTCCTTACAGATGGGCGCCCTTAGAGATGGTGGTCCCCATTAGATTATGCCCCTCCACATAACATAAGGTGAGAAGACCTTTTTTCAGGTATATTAAGGAAAGGAAGGAAGACAGAAATGAAATTACAAAACTGAAAGGTGCTGAAGACCGATGTGAGAAAAGTGTTGAGGGAAAATCAAAAATACTAAAAAAACAAAAACAGAAAACCCTTCTTTTTGGTGTTCATGGAAGGCAAACCTCAATAAGGTTCACAAAAGATACTCATGGGAATGGCGTAGATACTGCACCTTTCACTGAAGAAAGTGTTTATCAACAACTTGTAAAACTGAAAGTGGACAAAGCCATGGGATCCACTGAGATACATCCCATGATTCTACAGGAGCTCAGAAAGGTTCTGGCAAGACATCTAATGGATGTGTTCAATAGATCATTGGAGGAGGGGTAGAGGTACATTCTGCGGAATTGGAGAAAGACTTATGTGGTCTATCTTAAATAGGTGGGAAACTACAGGCCCAGTAGCCTTTCCTCAGTGGTGAGAAAGGTAATGGAGACACTGTTGATGGAAAGGAAGAGAACTTTCTACAGACCAACTGGTTGTAAGATCCAAGGTAATATGTTTTTACCAAAGGTAGATAATGTCAAACAATTTGATTCATTTATTTGACCACATAACTAAAGAACTAGATCAATGGCATGCGCTGAATGTGTTCTACTTAGGTTTCAGCAAAGCCTTTGATACTGATCCTCATAGGAGGCTCATGAATAAACTGAGCAGCTTGAAGATGATATAAAAATTGATTAACAAGCCGCACAAGTTGGTGGTAAATGGAATTAACTCAGGAGAAAAAAAGACGAGTAGCGAAATGCCTCAGGGATCCGTCCTGGGGTCAATTCTGTTTAATATTTTTGTTTACAATATTGCTGAAAGGTTAGAAGGAAAATAATGCCTTTATTCAGATGACACGAAGATTAACAACAGAGTAGACACTCCAGAAGCAATGGAAAGCTTGAGATGTGATTTTAAAAAAAATTAGAAGCTTGGGCTAATGCTTGGCAGTTAAGTTTTAATGTGAAGTAATCTAGTGATGTATTTGGAATGCAGAAATCCAAAGGATCTGTATATGACAGGACAAAAGAGACTGATGCACACAAACCAGGAGAGACCTCAGAGTGATAGTATCTGAGAATTTCAAGAAGGTGAAACAAAGTGACAAGGTGGCTGCTAAGGCCAGAAGAATGCTCAACTGCAAAGAGAAATGCATAACCAGTAGAAAAAGGGAGGAGATTCTGCTCCTGGACAATTCATTGATGAGACCTTTCTTGGAGTACTGTGTTTAGATTTGGAGGTTGCATCTTGTCAATGTTATAAAAAAAACAATGAAGTGGAAAGTGGCCAAAATGGTATGGGGTCTGTGCCAGAAGACATATGAGAAGAGACTTGAAGTCTTGAATATGTATACCCTAAAGGAGAGGAGAGGCAGAAGAGATATGGTACAGACATTTAAATACTTGAAAGATGTTAATGAACAAACATTTTTCTAAAAACAGAGAAGTTCTAGAAATAGAGGACATGAAATGAGGCTGCAAAGAGAGAAACTGACAAACATCAGGAAATTTCACAGAAAGGATGGTGGATGCATGGAATGCTATCCCACAGGAAGTGATAGGGACAAAGTGACAGAATTCAAAAAGGTATGGGATAAACATAGAGGATCTCTATATATTAAGAGGATGGAATAAAAGTATAGAGCATTTTGGCTGAGAACAAAATTTATATGAATTGTACACCTTTAAAATGGGATAAAAGGGATAACCTGTACAGAGTGGCATTTCAAATTCTAAAGACAAGGGGAAGGGGAAGGTAATTTGCATGGAGCAGCAGGTACAAACTTGGACACCTTTCTGGGCAGACTATGTGCCATGCTGATCTTTAATTGCTGTCATTTACTGTTAGTAAGTTACTATCTGACCTACATGCCTTTAAGATCTCAGCTGAGTAGGAGGCAAAACAGATTAGGCTGACCTGCAGTGCAGCATATGCCATGAACTGAATACAATCTCTAAATCTCTATTTATGTCATTTCTCTCCCTTCCAATTTACTTCTGAATTCCAAAATTTCACAGTAATATGCATAACTTTCCTTCGCTGTTTGTTCATCTCTATATGAGAGCAGTCTTGTTAGAATTCATTCTATTCTTTGATTATCATGATTAACACCACATTCTATCTTTTTTTTCATTCAGGAGATTTGTAATATTAAATGTAATTTGTATTTAAAAGTATGTGACTTGTTTTAACACAGATAAAGAACTCAAAATGCTGTGCAGCTAGGGTTATTTTAAGGTTCTGCAGAATATGATTATTTGGAAGGTGCTACTGTCAGGTATGATCCCACAGTTAGCAGAAGACAGTACCCATGAGTATAGTAACTGAGTATTTTAAAAAATTGCCAGAGGGAAAAACTATCAATTTTTTTAAATCTCTATACATATACTGTAACAAAAAGTTGCTCCTGTACATGCATAGCCAAGTTATGTAGTTACAGAACCTAGTTCTACATTATTTAAAACTACATTACATTTATTTATTTTGCATATTCTGCTTATAAGTTAACAAAAACTATCACAACAGTGTACAATTCTAATCATATTACACCTCCTCATCCATCCCCAAACCCTTCCAAAAATATTAAGGGGTCCTTTTACCAAGCTGTGGGAAAAAGGGTCCTTCATTAGCTCTGGGGGTTGTTTTTCCAGCACACCAGAGTCCTTTTTACTGCCGCGGGTAAAAAGGCCTCAGACACACATGGCCATGAGGTGGCGTTAAGGGCTCCCGCGCTAACCCGGCAGTAACTGGACGGCACACAGTGATGCCTGATTAGCTCCGGGTTACAGCCGCACAAGCCATATATACTGCCAGGTTAGCGTGTAGAACTAGGTTCCATGGACTGTGAATGCAAGACTTGAAGCACTTTCAGATCATTCAAAACACAGCGATTAAAATGCTCACTAGCCATAGGAAATACGATCATGTCACTCCGCTCCTTAAGGAGGCACATTGGCTGCCTGTGACCCATCGTATCATGTTCACTGCTCCTTTCAGTTCATAAGATCCATGTTACTGCTGAACCTTTGTTCTCTCTCAATTACTATAGCAAAAGAATGTCAAATCATGGGGGTTGTAGCTCCGTCCATTGTTGATATAATTACATATAGCAAAAGAATGTCAAATCAATAACCTATCACTAGCTGTCTTATGTCTCTTCGATGTGTTAAGCTTCTATCAAGTATCCTCATCTCCTCTAGTGCTGGAATTGCTGGGCTTGGGGCCCTCCAGTAAGGTTACCCACTCTTTGAAGATATGTAAGATATTTGTTGAGTTTTGACTTGTCAGGTAAAGACAAGTGTGAATGGAAATCTCTAGTGATATTTAATTCCTCTTGCTGCAGAGCCTGGGATAGAGGCGGAAGTTCTTTCTCCTTAACAGTATACAGAAATATAAGTTTGGGAATATCCAAACTGCAGAGCCTCAAAAGGAAATGCTATTTTTCTTGAGCACACATGATACAATATAGAGGTCTACAATTATCTGGAACCAGATAATTATCTGGAACCAGACTGCCCCAATTTGACTGCCCCTACTTGACTGACTGTACATTTGTCCACTAGATTGTAAGCTCTTTGAGCAGGGACTGTCCTTCTATGCTAAATTGTACAGTGCTGCGTAACCCTAGTAGCGCTTTAGAAATGTTAAATAGTAGTAGTAGTAGTAGGGTTAGTCTTACAGTAGTACAAAGAGGGCACTTGCCATCTGTCATGGCCCCACCATGCTCTTCTCCATCGTGGCTTACCTGGAGTTTCTTCTGGGTGCAGGCTTTGGGTGCTGCAGAGTTCTCTGACATCTCCTCCCACTCCTGCTGCTTGTGGACCTGTGCATGCAGGCGTTCCTGGCATCCAAGGACCTGTCATGGGTGCTGTGGGCCATTCTTCTTCTGGTCTCCCTGAGGGTGCATGCATGGCGGGGCTATTCTGGTATCACCCAGTGATTACATCTGATACCCAGGCTTTTTAATAAGATGATTGTTACAGCCTCGTTGCCTTGCAGCAGGTCTCCGTGCTATTCTAGCTTCAGTTTTCCAGCTTCCTGATTCCAGTTTCCTGCTACAGTGTCTGTCCCAGCTTCCTGCCTTCCTAGGTCCAGCTTCCAGCCTCCTGGTACCAGCTTCCACCCTCTTGTGTCAGCCTCCATCTTCCAGTATCAGCTGCCACCTTCCAGTCTCCAGCTTCTAGCTTCCAATCTCCAGCATCAGTTGCCAGCTTCTAGCCTCCTGAGTCAATTTCCAGCTTACCTTAGTTAGGGTGATTCATCTACTGTCAGTTGGGCAGCTCTCTCCAACGACAGTCCTAGGGCTCACCAAACCTGGAATGTGACACCCTGGTTCCCCATGCCAGAAATGGCGCAAGCCTGTTCAAAACTGAAGGCAGCATAGCTTGCTGACAGGCTTTTGGGGCCCCCTTGCAAATTTCTGCCCCGGGCTCCAGCATGTCTAGCACCAGTCCTGTCCAGAACATATCATCTTTTTCTTTTTCATGAACTCCTAACACTCAGATATTGCAGTGTTTTGCCTGTTTTTAAGATCATCATGTTTTTCTGTGATCTAATTATTGAAGATTTTCTATATATTCAGCTTAGTTTGAAAAAGTGCCATTGCATCAATTTGCTGCCCGATATTAATTTAATTTTGTGTCACTTGATTGGTCAGAGATTTCACTTCTGTCTTAAGCTCATGTACAGTAGAGGTAATATTCACCATTAGAAGTTTAATTTCGCTCATTAGATCAATAAAGCACATTCTGGTCATGGGAGATCTCCTGACTGCAGTAGTTCTTTTGAGGGCTCCATCTTAGCAGACAACAGATAGTTGTAATAATGGTGTAGCTGTATGAACAAATTTAGCAAGAACGTAAGAGTCAATGGGTCTGTCTGAAATACAGCTCACCCTTCTCTGAAGTTACAAAAAAAAAAAAAGTGGGCTCAATGCATTTTTAATACCAAAAGTGTTAAATATGTCAGAGGGGAAGTTATCAAGGTATGGTAAAGGTACCATGGGAGTCACCAGTCTGTGGTATCTCTGTACCACAGGTTGTTGTCTCCTTTGTAAAATGAATAATGTCACATTGCAAGCAGCATTATTCTATAAGGCACAGATCATTGGGATGCAAGCTGCAACCAGCTGCTCCCTAATTGCATGTAAAAGAGGCCAGCATCCTTCAGTAACAGCGGTGGCTAAATTGCCCCCCCCCCTATCAAAGCCCCTCCTTGTAGTGCTCCAAACAGATTCCCCCAACCTAAAGGGCTCCCCAAGTGGTTAACACCCTTCATGGAAAATGACCCCCCACTCTCACAACACCCCCCCCCCCCCCCGAGCCTACATTAGTAAAATTCATGGTACCTAGTGGTATGAACAGGAGCAATCCCCAGTCATTTTTGCCATTGCCAGTGTCTTTGCCCACAATGGCTCTGGTGACCCCTATCAGTAGTTTTACAGTATTACTACTGTATATGTCCCAAAAAACAACAAGGCAAACGATCTGCAAAATCCAAAATGGGAAAGAAAGCCAGCAGATCAATGTCACAACAAAAAGATTTTATTGAAGATACCGTGTATGAACAAATCGCCCGACACAGGCCATGTTTCGCCCACCTAGGGCTGCATCAGGGGCTACAATGAACAAATATATAATAATTATCATAGATCATAATAAATAAAATATAACACACATATAAGCATAATATATCAAATATATAGATTGACAAAAAACAATTAATAAAATATGGACTATTACTAGGTATACATAGAGAGTATACTAGAATAATTACATGAATAAACGTATCGATACGCACTGTCCAATATAAATAATATATATATATATATATATATATATATATTGTCAGCTAGCACCCCTCCGTGCTGTCCGCTCTCCCTTGGACACCTCTCCGTGCTGTCCTTCTTCGCCCGCCCAATTGGGGCTAATCCTCCTCCTCCTCCTATTGCTGCAAGCTCCGGCTTGTCAGTATTCCACCACAGATCATGCTTCGTCTGCTAAGTTCACTCTAGCTGGCCGCCAGCCAATTAGTTCCAGGCCGGCCGGCCTACCGGACTGGATATTTCTCTTTGTGAAGCACAGAGAAATCAATTCTGTCCCCTGGGCTGTCCCTTAGGAAGAGGACTGTCTCTACTTTGAGCAGACCCAGTATTCTCAGTTTTAGATAAGTCACAAAGTTTCCTTACTCCCTGACTCCTCTCCAGCCCAGGGGATGAAGCCAAATGCTTCTCTACTAGTCCTGTTCTGGGCACAGGCACCTTCAATCTATTTCCCTACCCTCCCCCTGTAGCATTCTAATTCAAAGTCCCACTCGCCAATTCAAATGTTCTTCAGTTCAAAGCTTTCCCTCTACTATATGAATCCACACCTTGGGCTAGCAATTCCTACTTGCTAACCCTAGGGACCCACCTCCCTCATTTGTCAGCACTGCTTCCTGACAACCACCCACTCAGGTCTGGAATTCATACAGTTTTCCCCAGGACTTACTTTTCTTTAGCCCCCCTCCTGCTGCGAGCAAAAGCTGTTAAGTCCATCTCCTCCGGCTCCTCCCCCTCTTCTCCTGCTTGCCAGTCCATATGCTCGTTCCCCCCCCTCCCCCTTCAGGTGTGCCTCATTCCCCTCCTCAGACTTCATTTCCCAATCAGCCTCCTCCCCCCCGCTTCTCTGGGAAGGAAAGTCCTCCCCCTCCTGTTTCCTGCTTAACTCAGGCTTCTGGGACTTGTAGTCTCTGTAGTCACCCTCTCTCCTCTTGAGCTTCCTATATGGAAGGAGGGCCCCTCTTCTCCCTTTCCCCTTCTGAGTATCTACCCATTCCTCACATACCCCCCCCCCTTAAGTGATTGCTAGCCCGCTTCCTCCTCCTACTTTCTCCTTCAGGGCTAGCAATCCTGCTCAGAACATCTACATGGGGCAGCAACTTCCCTGCCCTATGCTCAATGTGATATTGAAAGGGTTGCAATGCCAGATACCACCTCGTCAGTCTAGCATTGCTATCCTTCATCTGCGCTAACCACTTTAAAGGGGCATGGTCAGTAAACAGCTTGAATGGCCTCCCCTCCAGATAAAACTGACATTTCTGTATAGCCCATTTTACTGCCAGACATTCTCTCTCAATGGTTGCATACTTGGTTTCATGCGGGAGCAACTTTCTGCTCAAATATAACACCGGGTGCTCCTCCTCCCCGTAAACCTGCGATAGCACTGCCCCCAACCCGGTGCCCGATGCATCAGTGTGCAGGATAAATTCCTTGTCAAAATCCACGGCCCTAAGTACTGGTTCCTCACAGAGTGCTTGCCGCAGAGCTACAAAAGCCCCCTGCTCTGCGTCCCCCCACCTTAACCGATTGGGCTTATCTTTTCTAAACATTTCGGTCAAGGGAACTGCCAAAGTAGAAAAGTGAGGAATGAACCTTCTATAATACCCCACTAGTCCCAAAAATCCCCTCATTTGCTTCTTGGACTCAGGACGGGGAAACAGTTGAATGCTTTCAACCTTACCCTGCAATGGTCTTATCTGTCCATTCCCCACTTTATAGCCCAAATACTTCACCTCCCTCTGAGCGAAATAACATTTCTGGGGGTTAAGGGTGAGCCCTGCTTCCCGGAAAGCCTTCAATACCTTCCCCACCTGAAGCAAATGTGACCGCCAGTCCTGGCTATGAATGATGACATCATCAAGATATGCGGCCGCATAAGCTTGATGCGGTCTCAGCACCTGATCCAACAGGCGCTGGCAGGACGCCGCAGCGGAATTCAAGCCAAAGGGCATCCGCTTGAACTGAAACAGGCCGAGAGGCGTACAAAATGCTGTTTTCGGCCTGGCTTCAGCAGAGAGCGGAATCTGCCAATAGCCCTTTGTCAGGTCCAGCGTTGACAAAAACCGGGCTGACCCTAGTCTATCCAGTAATTCCTCTATCCTTGGCATCGGATACGCATCCGGGGTAGAGAGGGCATTAACTTGGCGGAAATCAATACAAAAACGCCACGTTCCGTCCGCCTTGGGCACCAGCACAACCGGGCTTGCCCAGGGGCTGGGGGATTCCTCAATCACCCCAAACCTCAACATTTCCCCTACTTGCCTATCCACCTCCCGCTGTTTTATGGGAGACAATCTATAGGGCTTCTGCCTGACCACCTTCCCTTCCTTGGTAGGACTATCATGCCTAATCAGCTGGGTTTCCCCTGGGTACGGAGTCAGCACATCCTCAAATTCCCCCAAAAGAGCCCTTATTTGCTCCTTTTGGTGCCCCTCTAACGCCTCCCCTACTTGCAACTCCCCCTCAGAACACATCTCAGATATCTGTGGGCCTAGGTCCTCCTCCACTAAATCCTCCGCCGTGGCCCACGCCACCTCTCGGATATGCCAAGGTTTAATCAAATTGATATGATAAGTTTGTTTTTTTCCCCTCGCATTCCTCACCTCATAAGTGACAGGCCCCAACCGCCGGACTACCGTCATGGGGCCTCTCCAATTACCACTAAATTTGTGCGGATTGTCAGCGACCATAATCAGCACCTTATCCCCTATCCCCACTTCCCTTTCCCGGGTTTTTTTATCATAGGAAGCTTTCTGGTATTGCTGTGCAGCCTGCAGTTTGCCTCTAGAGTAGACCCCCAACCTCCTCAAGCGCCCCTTTAAATCCTGCAGATAGGATACTACGGTGTTATCTTCCAGCTCAGGGGGTACCCACCGCTCCCTCACTATATCCAAGACCCCCCTGGGTGCTCGACCAAAGAACAACTCAAAAGGGGACACTCCAAGGGAGGCCTGCACACACTCCCTTGTTACATACAGAACAAACGGTAGTAACTGATCCCAGTGCTCCAAGCGAGGGCCCAGTCCCTTCCTAAGCAGTGTCTTCAGGGTCTTATTAAATCTTTCTACCAGTCCATTCGTCTGCGGATGGTATGCAGACGTACAAATGTGGACAATACCAAAGGCCTCCCAGACCTGGGCCAGTGCCTGTGATCTAAAATTGGACCCCCTATCCGTGAGCACCTCCCGAGGAAACCCTACTTCGCAAAAAATGCGAATCAGTTCTGCAGCAATAACTTTAGCCGAAATACTACGTAAAGGAATGGCCCAAGGGAACCGCGTGGCCATATCCATAATTACTAAAATATAAGAGAACCCCCGGGTTGATTTTTGAATAGGACCAATTATATCCATCGCAATCCGACCCAGGGGGACCCCTATCCGAGGCAATGGATGTAACGGTACCCTCCCCGGTCCCTGCTCTGACACCTTCTGACACAAAGGACAAGACTCACAATATTTTTCCACCTCTTTATAGATACCTGGCCAATAAAAGCGTCTTAACAACTGGGAAACAGTATTCTGGGCTCCTTTATGCCCTCCCAAAGGGTGATCGTGGGCTAACCGTAACAGTAGGTTCCTGAACCCTTGGGGCACTACTAACTGTCTCCGTCCCTCCTCACTCACCCCCCCAACAATCACCCGGAAAAGCAGCCCTTTGTCCACCACAAAACCAGGTCCCTGAGCCCCTCCGCCCCCTTCCCTTACTCGCCCCCAGGCATATTGCAGCGTGGGGTCTGCCTGCTGCTCCCTCTCAAAAGAAGGGAATTGCTCCTTCAATTCCTCTGCTGCCGCAGGGAAATCAGTCCCCTGTTCCAGTTCCCTCATGGCTACCGCTCTTTGGCGCTGAACTGTCTTCTTATGCCCCCCGGTATCTCTGGTTTTCCCTGGGGAACCCAATATCTCCATTTGAAAAGGAAATATATGGGATAAAGCCTGCTCCTGCCCCTCCTCCCCCTTCTGCTGCGACCGGGTAACCACTAAACCTTCTCTCTCCCTTAAATACTGTGAGAATGGGGGCCAGTCCCTTCCCAAGATAAGGGTTTGAGGCAACCTGGGCAGCACCGCCGCCCAGACCCAATGAGCTCCCAACGGTCCTACTATCCTCACATGCCGCAGCGGGTATCTACTAGAAGCCCCATGTACACACTGTATAGTGACCTCCTGTTGCCTCCTCCCCACCCTCCCAGCTCCTTTCACCCTGATCTGTTCCCACAAGGACTGGGCCATCATGGTTTGATCCGCGCCGGAGTCCAACAGGCCTTCCACCTCCACCCCCATCACTTCCACTTGTTGGTAGAATTCCTGCCTGCCACCCCTCCTCCCTCCGGCCACCAATTGCAATTTAACCACACAGTCCCTCCTCACATGGCCCTTCCTCCCGCACCGATAACATATTCTCTCGTCCCCCTTTCCCCCCTCCCAACTCCTCATGGCCTTTCCTTCCGGAGCCCGGCTCCCCTTAGGACTACCCAGACCACCCCCCGGCTGGGCCCCTTTTCGGGCACAATGTTGCGATTCTAGGAAGCACTCCATGCTTTGAATTGCTTCCTCCAGGGTTCCGCAACCTCGTTTAATCAAATCTACTTGAAGCCCCCTTGGCAAGGACTCCAAGAACTGTTCAAGAACTAGATCTTCCATTATTTGTTGCATGGCCCTTCGTTCTGGCTCCAGCCATTTCCCAGCCAAATCACTTAATTTCTGAGCCAGTACCCTAGGCGTTTCCCCTTCTACCCACTTGAACTCCCGAAACCTCCTCCTGTACGCATGTTTACTTAGTCCAAACCTGTCCAAAATAGCTGATTTCAGCCTTGTATAATCTGTTATATGTCCCGTGGGTAGGGCCCGAAAGGCAGCTAAAGCCTCCCCAGACAGAGCGGGAGCTAGTCTTATCGTCCATTGCTCCTGCGGCCACCCCGCTGCTACCGCCACCCTCTCAAAGGCCCCCAGATAATCTTCAATATTATCCGTTTCAGTCAATTTTCCCCACGGAAGCCAGTTCACCCCCACATGCCCTACCAGTCCAGGAGGTCCCTCGCCCCGCACAGTCGCACCGCTCTCGCCAGGCACCTGTCCTCTGCCGCCGCCTCTTAGGAGTTCCTGAAAGAGGTCCAACAGGGGTTGCTGCTGAGCTCTGGAAGCCGCCAACGACTCCTCCATAAGTTTATGTGCCATTTCTTGCTGCTTTTGGAATTGATGTGTCATAAAGGCGAACATCTCCTTCGGATCCATCCCGACTACCTTGACCTTCTCCCTACAAGGAAAAAAAGGAGAGGAAAACACCAAGTGTGGCCTTTTCACAACACTCTTACTTCTCACTCCAACCCCTCCCAGCTCCCGATATGCTCACCAGAAGCTGGAGGTTTTTCCGCCTGCGGGTTTAAGCTCCCCAGCTCTCTCGTCTGGCTCGATCCTCCGCCCTCCTCTTCGGCTTACTGGAACCAGGGCTCGACCGATCCCACCGCTGCCACCATTTGTCAGCTAGCACCCCTCCGTGCTGTCCGCTCTCCCTTGGACACCTCTCCGTGCTGTCCTTCTTCGCCCGCCCAATTGGGGCTAATCCTCCTCCTCCTCCTATTGCTGCAAGCTCCGGCTTGTCAGTATTCCACCACAGATCATGCTTCGTCTGCTAAGTTCACTCTAGCCGGCCGCCAGCCAATTAGTTCCAGGCCGGCCGGCCTACCGGACTGGATATTTCTCTTTGTGAAGCACAGAGAAATCAATTCTGTCCCCTGGGCTGTCCCTTAGGAAGAGGACTGTCTCTACTTTGAGCAGACCCAGTATTCTCAGTTTTAGATAAGTCACAAAGTTTCCTTACTCCCTGACTCCTCTCCAGCCCAGGGGATGAAGCCAAATGCTTCTCTACTAGTCCTGTTCTGGGCACAGGCACCTTCAATCTATTTCCCTACCCTCCCCCTGTAGCATTCTAATTCAAAGTCCCACTCGCCAATTCAAATGTTCTTCAGTTCAAAGCTTTCCCTCTACTATATGAATCCACTCCTTGGGCTAGCAATTCCTACTTGCTAACCCTAGGGACCCACCTCCCTCATTTGTCAGCACTGCTTCCTGACAACCACCCACTCAGGTCTGGAATTCATACAGTTTTCCCCAGGACTTACTTTTCTTTAGCCCCCCTCCTGCTGCGAGCAAAAGCTGTTAAGTCCATCTCCTCCGGCTCCTCCCCCTCTTCTCCTGCTTGCCAGTCCATATGCTCGTTCCCCCCCTCCCCCTTCAGGTGTGCCTCATTCCCCTCCTCAGACTTCATTTCCCAATCAGCCTCCTCCCCCCCGCTTCTCTGGGAAGGAAAGTCCTCCCCCTCCTGTTTCCTGCTTAACTCAGGCTTCTGGGACTTGTAGTCTCTGTAGTCACCCTCTCTCCTCTTGAGCTTCCTATATGGAAGGAGGGCCCCTCTTCTCCCTTTCCCCTTCTGAGTATCTACCCATTCCTCACAATATATACATGTACATAAAAGAGCATATATAAGAAAATATATATATAAAAGAAGTATATATAATGCAACAATTGTATGACAGTGCATATAAACATATATATAAAAGCATAATAAAATCTGACATCACGTAACAGCACAGCAAGGGCACTGGTATAGGTTACGAACTTCAATACAAATATGTATTAAAAAAAATAATAATTTATAAATGAGATAATAAAAGGCACATACCTAATTTGAAACCTTCGTAAAGGGGCAAATATAGTGCATAAAAGTCAAGAAAAAACCAGCTAAAACGGGAATCCCTATAATCATAAATCAAAAAGAATTAATAAAAAGCAAAAAATAAAATTAGAGTGAATCAAGACTAATAATATGACATTAGTTTAGGTATCATAGGGGGTATTGACACTACATTGTGTATTGACATGACTAGTGCAATATGTTTATAAAAAATACTATATACAAAATGTCTTGCAATCAAAACAACATCACGGCACAGCAATGTCACATATATACACACTAAGTGCAATATAATAATAAAATATCTAAAATGTTACAAGTGCCATGTTATAAAATGATGCACTTATTGTTATGTGTGACAAACAATTATCAGTGCCCTTAAAGGCTGACAGAAGCGCAATAAAATATTAATACAGCATCAGAGGAGAATTAAACCACCACGTTGCCAGTAAACTTCCTGCTATACTACTTCAAGTGATTATATATAAAAAAAAACAGGGATGATTACAGCATTAAAGCAGGGACCACAAAAAGTGTGGATATCAACATCTCTAAAAAGCAAAACTGCTGCAGTCTGAAGATTAAAAACAAAAGTGCAATACTGCTTCGAGTGAATATGTATGAAAACAAGTAAATGCCAATAGTGCAATGATGCGCATACATAAAATGTGTCTCAAAACAAAAATATACTTACTGTGGTCTCTAGCATACACAAATTGAAGCTGGAAAAACTATTGCAAGTGTCCTGTGATGTTTATATGCATCATTTCCGGGTCAAAGTTCAAAAAAAGCAACAAATTAAATTAAAGAATGCCAGAGACACATTTTATGTATGCGCATCATTGATGTCAGATTTTATTATGCTTTTATATATATGTTTATATGCACTGTCATACAATTGTTCATTATATATACTTCTTTTATATATATATATTCTTATATATGCTCTTTTATGTACATGTATATATATTATTTTTATTGGACAGTGCGTATCGATACGTTTATTCATGTAATTATTCTAGTATACTCTCTATGTATACCTAGTAATATTCCATATTTTATTAATTGTTTTTTGTCAATCTATATATTTGATATATTATGCTCGTATGTGTGTTATATTTTATTTATTATGATCTATGATAATTATTATATATTTGTTCATTGTAGCCCCTGACGCAGCCCTAGGTGGGCGAAACACGGCCTGTGTCGGGCGATTTGTTCATACACGGTATCTTCAATAAAATCTTTTTGTTGTGACATTGATCTGCTGGCTTTCTTTCCCTTACTACTGTATATGGGCATCAATGCTTTGGTGCACACAAGACGTGTTATAGCTTCTCTGAATTCATCTGGGCATTTGCTCACCAGGGAAACTGATATCAGTGGAGCCACAATCCATTGCAGGTCAAATCAGCAGTCTGCACTGCTGTAAATCATACATTTTAAATTATTTATATTCACAAGATATTGTATAGCCACTTGTTAACCTGTTCAGTTCTTTAATCAATCCATGCCAGAGGGAAGAAAACCTGGATTAGGTAGCCATCCTGTGAGGCTCGGGAGCACCTCCCCCTCTCCTTTTCAAATGTTAGCACGAACAACCTGGTTCCACCCCAATTAAGGGAACTCATCTTTTGGGAATAAGATTCCCCCCCCCCCCAAAAAAAAAAAAAAAAAAAAAAACCTGTTTTCTAGTTCTTAACAAATCTAAATCATTCCTTCCTGCATCATTGTGTCATCCACAGGTAAAGACTCTGGAGCTTTGCCTTTGCACAAATATTGATACTTTCAACATGGCTTAAGTTGCATGTTATAAGCCAATGTGAGGTGATAGTGTATGTCATCCTCTGTTGACTATCTTAAATGTGTATTATAAGTATCAATAAAGCTGTGGCCAAGTTTTCCACTACCTTTTCCCAATCTGGGTTTGTAATAACATCAAGCTCAGCTTAAACATCATGAACACATGGGCAAACACATTCCAATTAAAACTCAATATAGAAAAAAAACACACTGTCTCATTACCTCATCCCAACACAACACATACAAACCCACAAACATTAACACCCCAGGATATACCCTCCCTATTTCAGACAACCTGAAAATTCTCGGAGTAACAATCGACCGAAACCTCCAAATAGAGACCCAAGCTAAAGTCACCACAAAGAAAATGTTTCTTTCAATGTGGAAACTAAAACGTGTGAAACCTTTCTTCCCGAGGGAAATATTTTGCAACCTGGTACAGTCAATGGTACTAAGCCACGCAGACTATTGCAATGGAATCTATGCGGGATGCAAAGAACAAATCATAAAGAAACTTCAAACTGCCCAAAACACAGCCTCAAGGCTTATATTCGGAAAAACATGTTTTGACAGCGCCAAACCACTTCGTGAAAAACTACACTGGCTTCCAAGTAAGGAACGTATCGCATTCAAAATCTGCACTACAGTTCACAAAATCATCTACGGCGAGGCACCAGGATACATGACAGACCTCATTGACCTACCACTCAGAAACACCATAAAATCAGCATGAACATACCTAAACCTCCACGACCCAAACAGCAAAGGACTCAAATACAAATCCACCTATACATCCAGCTTCTCCTACCTAAGCGTACAACTGTGGAACGCCCTACCAAAAGCAGTAAAAACCATACTCAACCACCTGAATTTTCAGAAAGCAGTGAAAACAGAACTGTTCAGAAGGGTATACCCCACCAACTCAACATAAAAAATCTGGACATTTGCGACACAACGTAACCAAAGATCATCAACAGACATATCCTTATTCTTCCTTCTCTTACTAAGTTCTCCCCAATTGTCTTTATCATACATGTATCTCACTCTACCATAATATCACCTTGATATTACTCGTAACTTGTAATTGTTACACCGGAATCGGTTAACGCCGATCATGGTACCATGTAAGCCACATTGAGCCTGCAAAAAGGTGGGAAAATGTGGGATACAAATGCAACAAAATAAAAAAAATCTCTTGTTATTGTGTTAGAGGTTGCGAGTATGGATTGGGGGAAAAAGAGTGCAAGTGCCCATTTTAGTAGGCAGAGTATTGGCATTAGCAAAGCATTCATGGTTGTTCCTCCTTATTCTTTGTGCCCTCAATTATATTTTGATTTTGATTCATATTGTTTTTTTTTAATGCCAATCCCAAATATCTCCTAAATAGATTATTTAACAGTGGTTGCTATTCATCAAAATCCAAATTGACTGATATATTGACCCTATAAAGATCCAAAACAGCAGAGATGAATGAACCCCTTAGCTTTTCTGAAATATTTCTATAATATATGCAAGACAAATATAATAATTTGTCATGCTTTCTTTTTTACAGCTGAAATGGAAGATAACACAAATATTCTAAGCTGATAAAGCAATACAGAGTGTTGATTTGGAAAACGCAACTCCAAATGGATGTAAATACACACCGAGATCTAAAGAGACAATAAAAGAGAATTGCAAGAAAACAGAACTGGCAGAGTGACTCCAAAGAAAAATACCTACATCACAGTGAATACAATAAATGGAGCTCTACTGATGTTCAGTATGGATATATAAATGAAATGAACTGAGACCTCCTGAAAGACTTTTAATAGAACAGAACAAAATGAATTTCCGGCTTTTTGTAACATTACTACAAGATGGCATGAGAAATAAATGTTTAGCATATCAAATGTATTTTTTCCAGCAGCATTTTGGGGGCTCTGTTTACTAAGATGTGCTAGTGTTTTTAGTGGGCACTAAAAATTAGTGCATTCTAATGCTAGAGACATCTATTAAAAAAATATATGTGTCTCTAGCATTAGTGCGAGCTAAAAACGCTAACGCGGCTTAGTAAATAGAGCTCTGGATTTTAAAATGCAGAAAATTCAGGGGAGGGGCGCTATTGAACCACTGTACAAGATGGATGCCTGAGTCCTTTACCCTCCCTGCTTCTTATTGAGAAATACTCCAATTTCAAGATTTTTTGAAGACTTTCTCAGGTTTTTATTTCAACATAGACTTTCTTTACAGCGTATGTCCAATGTCTGCATCCAAGCCTCTGAAATCATCAGATGCAGAAAACTTGATTCCAGCCGGCTCCAAAAGAACAAAGTATGACCCTCCGTCCCTTGAGAAGATGGAGGAGACTGGAAAACAGGCTCAATCCGCGTCTGATATATTAGTGAAAGGGATACGAGCCTTAAGATAGTTAACATCCAAACATTACGAAACAACATGTGAGCTCAAAACTGATCTATAATCTCTCACTGAATTGCTATCTGCCTTTCAGCACCACATTGAAAACCTGGAAGCGTGTGCTGACCAAGCGGCTCTTCTATTAGCGCAGCAGCAGGAAAATGTGAATAAACACTTTTAAAAAACTAGAAACTGATATTGAAATTCTCTCCAACCGGCTTCGCCAAAACAATGTTCAGATCCTTGAGGGTCCGGATACAATTAAAATTCTACAGACATGGATTCTGGAGACTTTACAAATCGCACACCCTCGAAATCTAAATCAGGACAACACCATCCCAGACCAATAGTGGCCAAGCTTTCAAAGTTTTCACAAGCTATGCAGATCCTGAGTAAAGCATGCGGTTCTACAAACTTGCAATCTGATGGTCACAAAATGTTTTTCATACCAGACCTATGCTCCAACTTCTGACTCTCCAGAATTTTTTAAATACTTTATTTCATACATTACAAGCTTTTGAAGATACCCCTATTATCCTCATAGAGGATTTTTTTAAAATCATTTATTTATAATTTTTCATTTTACAAGGGTCACTTGCAAACAGTAATACAGAGATGATTGCACATTAATACAATATAAGAAGAAAACAATCCCAACTAGATATATGGATTATATACAATCTTTCTCTTTCTTAGACCACTAACCTGCTTATAATCGTAATAGAAAAACGCCTATATTGTGACCCAAATCGGGAGATAGACATTTATCTCACAAAAACGAATAAAGCGGTATAATCGAAAGCCGAATTTGGACGTTTTCAACTGCACTCCGTCGCGGATGCGGACAAAGTTGATGGGGGCGTGTCAAAGGCGTGGTGAAGGCGGAACTGGGGCGTGGTTATCGGCCGATCAGAGATAGGCGCCTTTCGCCGATAATGGAAAAAAAATATGGGTTTTAAGCGAAAATTTAGTGCACTTTTCCTGGACCCTGTTTTTCCACGAATAGGGCCCCAAAAAGTGCCCTAAATGACCAGATGACGACTGGAGGGAGTCGGGGATGACCTCCCCTGACTCCCCCAGTGGTCACAAACCCCCTCCCACCACAAAAATATGCCGTTTCACAACTTTTTATGTTCACCCTCAAATGTCATACCCACCTCCCTGGCAGCAGTATGCAGGTCACTGGAGCAGTTATTAGGGGGTGCAGTGGACTTCAGGCAGGTGGACCCAGGCCCATCCCCCCCCCACCTGTTACACTTGTGCTGGTAAATGGGAGCCCTCCAAACCGCCCCTCCAAACCCACTGTACCCACATGTAGGTGCCCCCCTTCACCCCTTAGGGCTATAGTAATGGTGTAGACTTGTGGGCAGTGGGTTTTGAGGGGGATTTGGGGGGCTCAACACACAAGGGAAGGGTGCTATGCACCTGGGAGCTCTTTTACCTTTTTTTTTTTTTTAGAAGTGCCCCCTAGGGTGCCTGGTTGGTGTCCTGGCATGTGAGGGGGACCAGTGCACTACGAATCCTGGCCCCTCCCACGAATAAATGTCGTGGAGTTATTCGTTTTTGAGCTGGGCGCTTTCATTTTCCGTTATCGCTGAAAAACAAAAACGCCCAGCTCACAAATTGTCGAATAAAACATGGACGTCTATTTTTTGCAAAAATACAGTTCGGTCCGCCCCTTCACGGACCCGTTCTCGGAGATAAACGCCCATGGAGATAGACGTTTCCGTTCGATTATGCCCCTTCACGTGAAGAAAAATAGGGAGTGTGGAATAAGACAAGGAGATATTACTCATCTACTTCATTATTCCACATTGATCATCTGGTTGGCTTCTTCGACCAAATATGGCGTATAGTCAATTCATTTCATTGAGAACATATTTATTATCCAGGTTTTAGTTAGAAATAATACATCTGATTACATTCTCTCTCTTTTAAAAACCAGAAATTATTTAACGATACATATACTCAAATCTCTAATTCAAATCCCACTGATTAAAGCAATCCCAGTTTTCACAGGCTTCACTCCTTTCGAAGTAATAATTAAGGAAATATTTTTGAGGAAAACTTTATGAGTCATACCTGGAACTCTGGGAAAAACAATAATCTCGACATTAATCATCCACAAAAACATCCACCTTATTATTCAAAGTTTCTGGTCCATTATCATTTTCAAGATCATAACCACTTCTTGCTTGTACAGAACTTCATCTGTCATATCAATTTTTTCACTCTCAGAGGGTTCAGTCAAATTGACGATGCATCTCTCCAATAAGATCATATCTGAAACAAAGTTTATTTACTATCGCCGTTAGGGCCCGAAGCGCCTTCCAGATGGTATTCAATGTAACCTCCACTGAAGCCAAAAGCTCCAAGATGATTTCTCTTGAGGTGTTTAGGAGTGGTTCCGCCGATTCGGGTTCTGCTGTAAATGTCCTCCGTTTCAGCATATGCCTCTAACTCACTCCTACACTCCTTTGGACATGGTGGTTGAATAATTCGGGAGCAATGGAGTTGTTTTTCCAGGTCCAAGAGCGTCGACGCTCCTTCGCCGGCGCTAATCAAAGGACTCGTCAACCCTTTCATCTGTGGGCAGTTCGATGCGCAGCGGTCCCGCACTTGCTGCTCAGGGGACAAAACGCTGGCCATCAGCAGCTGACCACCGGTTGTTCCCTTCCTCTAAGTTAAGGAAAATGCAATTGCAGAGAGGAAATTGACATAAAGAAGACAGAACCTCAGAGGGCAGCTGGGCCATTGGGCATACAAACTCCAGGTCACCATCTCACCACTCTCCCAGTTTGGGACACTCTTTGTCTGGTTTCTCCTCAGAGGCCTGTCTGATATGGGTAGCCCTTCAGCATAGCCCTCTGAGTCATTGAAACACGGAAGCCCCTCCACCACTACACGGTGGTGTCCCTTCGGAGGGGCTCATAGGAGATTTTAATATTCCATTGGATATTTATTTGGATAGACACAAAACTTTGACCTTCTAAATCATCCACTACTTTTTGCATGTGTGGGAAAATGTGGGATATAAACAAACCATAAGTAAATAAATAAATAAATAAATAAATCCACTACTTTCCATTCTTTTTTGACACATTTTAACTTGCTAGACCTCTGGAGATTGCAGCATCCCTCTGCTAGAGAATATACATTTTATTGTGCTTCTCACAGCAGCTTCTCCAGACTTGATTATTTTTTACTTTCTCATTCATTGCTATTCTATTCTTAATACTTCTATCTCTCCTGTAGCTATCTTGGATCATGCTTTGATTTCTTTAAACACTTAAGTGGAGAATATCTCTCCCCTGAGATCTCCTTTATGACATTTACATACTAACTGTTAAAGAGGTCAAATCTCATCTTAAGCAATTTATTTCAGAATTCTTTGAGAAATGCTTCAAATCAGATTAATATTCTTACGGTTTGGGAATCATTTAAGGCAGCCTTAAGAGGTGAATTAATTTCTCTTAATGCTCACAAACTTAGGGAGATTAATGCTCTCACAGAATCCTTAGAAAATCAAATTAAGGAACAAGAAAATGCTTACCTAGCCTCTAATAATCTCTTGTTACTTAATAACATTTGTCAATTAAAATTTGCCTTAAATAATCATATTAGTACTAAAGCAGGCCAAAACATTTTTGAGTGTAATGCTAGACACTATATTAAGTCTAACAAAAGTAGTAAAATGTTAGCAAAATTTTTAAAGCGAAAGTGTCTTATAGTTCAAGTTCCATCCATAAAATTATCTGATAGGCAAAACTCCTCCCCATTGTGTGATTGATATTTCAAGAACTCTTCATACTTTTTACTCCAAATTATGTCAATCAGAATCATTTAATACGCCTTCTCAAATTGATACTTTTTGACCTCTTTACAAGGTCCTAAGTGGTCTGACTTTGATACTGAGTCTCTCCAGGAAAAGATATCTCATCAAGAAATTGCTCAGGTCATTAAAGGGACTGCTTCAGGTAAAATGCCAAGTCCTGATGGAATGCCAATAGAGTTCTACAAACATTTTGAATTTGAGTTATCCACTATCATGTGTGAGTTATTCAATTATTTACTCCAGAAACGGTTGGTAATAGTCATTTTTCTGATGCTGTGATCACAGTAATACTCAAACCCAATAAAAATCCCCTTTTGGTACAAAATTATCATCCTATATCTCTGCTAAATGTAGACTATAAAATATATGCTAAAGTCGTGTCAAATAGATTAACGAAGATTATTGGGAAAATTATAAACCCACATCAGGTTAGCTTTATGCCTGAATGTCTTATTCAAGAGAATACCTGACTTTTCTTCCAACTTTCCCATATTACCCAATCTCAATTCCACCCTGTCGTTGCCTTGTTCCTTAGTGTTCTTTTTCAATTGAGATCTTTTTTTTTTCTTTCTCAGGGTATAACGTAAATCAACACAAAACTGAAATTCTTCCTTTGGATTGTTATGCCCAATCATATATTGCTGAAACATTTAGTCTGACGTGGTGTAATTCAAAAATCAAATGTTTGTTCAAATCCAGAAGATACTATTAAATACAACTGTGATCTGTTTCTCACTTTTGCTAAAACTTTGCTACATTCATGGCACCCTCTGCGTCTCTCTTGGTGGGGTCGCCTTGAAACTATTAAGATGATGGTCTCTCCCAATGTTAACTTCATTATGAGTATGATCCCTGCTTTATTTCCACTGTCTTTTTACGCATAGCTTGATAAACTTCTCATGTCTTTTCTTTGGAACTCCAAACTAGGATTGGTTTAAAAATTTTTAAAAGCACAAAGGCTTTAGGTGGTGTTTTATTTCCTATCATAATGCTTACATTTTACAGCAAGGATGTTTTTGGTTCTTTTCTAAAGCGGAATATAAGCTAGTTTGGTTTGGATTGGAAGAATCAGTTGTTTATTCTTTAAATCCAGTAATCTGTTCCATTGTTCAGTGTCTATTGGAGTTTGATAAAATGTTGACTCATCCTACTAATTCTACTACTCATCTATTCTTATGGTACAATTCACCTGTTTTCATTAATAATCTTTTTAATGGATTGATAAGGAATTCGGACTATCTATGATCTCATAGGACCTGACAACCCGCTCCTTTCTTTTCCTGACCTTCAACAACGTTTTTCGTTGTCTGCTTCTAACATGTATAAATGGATTCAGCTTCAATAGTGCTTGTCTGCTAAAGAACATTTGAATAGTTTAGCTAATGTCATACCCACAATCAACTGGCACAATTTCTCTTGATTTCTGGCCATTTGGAGGGGCATAATCGAAATGGGCGCCCAGGTTTTCCTGAGGAAGTACTCGCAGGACGTCCTGGCGAAGGGGCAGGGAAACCCGTATTATTGAAACAAGATGGGCGTCTATCTTTTGTTTCGATAATATGGTTGGGGATGCCAAAATCTCAACATTTAGGTCGACCTTAGAGACGGTCATCCTTAGAGACGGTCGTCCCCGGTTTTCGGCGATAATGAAAACCGAGGATGCCCATCTCAGAAATGACCAAATCCAAGCCATTTGGTTATGGGAGGAGCCAGCATTCATAGTGCACTGGTCCCCCCAGGACACCAACCGGGCACCCCAGGGGGCACTGCAATGGACTTCAGAAATAGCTCCCAGGTGCATAGATCCTTTACCTTGAGTGCTGAGCCCCCAAAACCCACTCCCCACAACTGTACACCACTACCATAGCCCTTATGGGTGAAGGGGGGCACCTACATGTGGGTACAGTTGGTTTGTGGTGGGTTTTGAAGGGCTCACATTTACCACTACAAGTGTAACAGGTGGGGGGGCTTGGTCCGCCTCCCTGAAGTGCACTGCACCCACTAAAACTGCTCCAGGGACCTGCATACTGCTGTCATGGAGCTGGGTATGATATTTGAGGCTGGTATAGAGGCTGGAAAAATATTTTTAAAAATTGTTTTTGAGGGTGTTAGTGACCACTGAGGGAGTAAGGGGAGGTCATCCCCAATTCCCTCCAGTGGTCATCTTTTCATTTAGGGCACATTTTTGTGGCTTGGTCATAAGAAAAAAAGGACCAAGTAAAGTTGTCCAAGTGTTCGTCAGGGACGCCCTTCTTTTTTCCATTATCAGTCGAGGATGCCCATGTGTTAGGCATGCCCCAGTCCCGCCTTCGCTACACCTCCGACATGCCCCCATGAACTTTGGTCGTCCCCACAACGGAAAGCAGTTGAGGACGTCCAAAATCGGCTTTCAATTATGCTGATTTGGGCAACCCTGTGAGAAGGAGGCCCATCTTGCGATTTGTGTTGAAAGATGTGCACCCTTCTCTTTCAAAAATAAGCCTGATAGTTTCTGCCATATAAGTTACTGATTGCTATCACTTTTAAAGATGTACATTCTCTTCAAATGTCTCTACAAGAGGTTGTTGGTTATACTCTTTCAGAAAAACAATGGCCTCATTTTTGGTTGTCCATGATAAGGCCTCTAGCTTCGACCTCTATTCTTCAATCCATGTACTTTTTCTACCACAAGACCTCATGGAAACCAAGAAGGCTTTTTACAGCTTGGCTAGTATCAACTAATAAATGTTGGAACTGCAACCTGCATATAGGTACTTTTCTTCATATGCTATTTGAGTGCAAAGCGGTTTTGGCATATTGAACAGACATTTGGCATATAGTTCAAAAGATCTTCAATCTTGTTTGTGACATCTCACTTTCTATTATTATTTTCAAATCTATGTCACCACATTTAGACCTACAAGTATTCCAAACTAAACTTTTTGATATCTTGCTTGCTATTGCATATAAAATGATTCTTGCAAACTAGAAATCTTTTCATTTACTAAATGTATATTTTTGGTGGCAATCTGCTCTCCAGCATCAAAAGCTGGAATTCGCTTTAGAAGAAAAATGTGGTACAATTTTAAGGAAAAGGAAATTTTGATCTCCGCTAGATCAAGTATAAGCTTTAACTTCTGCATAATTGTTGTAATCTTCTAGTATTTATCCTCCTCATTACACAACATAGACTCCTTATTGATGTTTAAGAAAGAACTAAAAATATTCTAATTCCTAGATGTTTTCTCTTAGGTGTTTGTCCTATTATTAAACAATCTTCTCCTTTCAGAGTACTGAAGAACCTCCTAGTGTCCCCCCCCCCCCCTTCCAAATAATGTAGTTCTTCCCTCTTCCTTCACAGTCAATCATGTTCCTTCCACTGCCAGATACTTTGCAAAATACCACAAAACCCTGCAAAAAGGCACTCAGACCTCGCATAGTAATCTTACCACCCCATAATAGTCCTAACTCCCAGCACTCAAACTGCAGCAACATGCAGACAAAAACTAAAATGGAAGCCACCAAAAAAGCCATATTATATAATTTATTTATTATTTGGATTTTGCTCACACCTTTTTCAGTAGTAGGTCAAGGTGAGTTACATTCAGGTACACTAGATATTTCTCTGTCCCAGGAGGGCTCACACTCTAAGTTTGTACCCGAGGCAATGGAGGGTTAAGTGACTTGCCCAAGATCACAAGGAGCAGCCATGCAATGCTGGAAAAAGAAATAAAAAGAAATACTTTACCTTCTGGACTCTACAAAATGCAAAATTATAGAAAAGATACACATTTCCCAAATCTGACACATTCTAATTACTAAAAATGTTAATTAAATGTTTTCTTTACTACCCTTGATGTCTATGTATTTTATTTTTCTAATTGGGGGTGGAAAGTAGGCAGGGCTTGAGCCCTGTGGGAGATTGGGAGTTATGGAGCTAGGTGATCAACTGGATTCTTTGAGAGGTGTGCTTAGGACAAGAGGTCTGCTTTGCCAGCCCAGGAGAATCAGCAGATTGTAACTGAGGATTGGTACTGAGATACCACATGTTCCTGAATCCTGTGGTAAATCAAGGTGTGGTACAAGATTGCCTTTTACCGCACCTTGATAATTTCTTCCCTAAATGCTTCTCCTGCTGCTGCTATTGAAAGAGAGGTGTCTATGTAGTGAGAAAATAGGGCATAGAGGGGTCCTTTTACTAAATTGTGGGGGAAAAGGGCCCTGATCTAGCAGCAGGGGCCATTTTCCCGCAGTCGGTAACCCCCCTCCAAAAACAAATGGCCACATGGTGAGATAACTCTTACCATGTGGCCATGAGGTGGGAAGCCCTTACTGCCACCCATTGAGGTGGTGATAATAGCTCCTGTGCTAACCCAGCGGTAACCAGACAGCACACGGTGATGCCTGATTAACACTGGGTTTATTTATTTATTGCACTTGTATCCCACTTTTTCCCACCTATTTGCAGGCTCAATGTGGCTTACAAAGACCTGTTATGGCATAGCCATGCCATGGTAGAGAATACAGTTGATGTTACATAGATGTCAAGGAAGACCAGAAGTTTTGGTCAAGGAGTTTTAGAGAGATACATTCTAAATGAAGGTGGCTAGGTGTTGTGTTATAGTTGGTTATGTGCTCTTGTGGTAAACTTTGTTAAAGAGAAAGGTCTTCAGAGATTTGCGGAAGTTAGTTAGTTCGTTGATCGCTTTTAAGTGGGTTGGAAGTGCGTTCCACATCAGCATACTCAAATAGGAAAAGCTGGTCGCATGTGTTAATTTGTATTTTAGTCCATTACAGCTGGGGAAGTGCAGGGTTATTGCCGTGCAAGCCATTTACGGGGGTTTTCTTTTCCCCCCAGGAAATGGCACACACTTTGGGCGGGACTACTGTCAGTGGCCACGTTGGGCTGGTGGTAATCCTGAAAGAGCGAGTGGTAAGCTCGCGTTAGGCTTACTGCCGCTCTTTAAAAGGACCCCAGAGCCATCAGATCTGGCAAGTTGTTGGGTTGTATCAACAGTAACCCAGTGAGTCAGTGCAAGGTAACTCTTAAATATAGAAAAGTTACCCATATAGCTCAAAATGTAACCACCTGAATTTAATATATATTCTATAATAATAGATAATTAGGGCGACTACGAGCATTCTCAAGCCATGTCACACAAGCAAAATCACTGGAATTCTACAAAAAAACATAGTCACATTTGTTTAAAAGTTCTCCATTCTGTGCTTTAAACTTTTTTTTAACATTTTTGAACTGCACATAAAATACACATTTTACTCCCCTTCAATGTCTTCCAAAATATTTAGCTCCCAAATGTTACTCAGCACAACTTCATTTTCATAAGACGCTCACTCAGGGGCTTAGTGCAACCACTGCTGTACTCAACTACTTTACTAATAGGCCACCTTGGGAATATGGACACTGGATCAGCTATTTGTTGATACCAGCCTACAGCCTTTGGCCAACTCGTGGGCCAAGTTTCTACTCCTACCTACTTGTCAATACTAATTCCTTTAACTTAAACAATCTATCAAGGCATCACCATACAAGGGTACTTGTCTCAATACAACACAATCCTTACTGGAAATAGCTGAAAAAAAATGCAAAGCCTTGGGCCATATTTCTTCCATATGATATCAGTTATTACGAGATTGTAACCATCCTATTCCTTTTCGGATGCAGCAGTATCTGCAGATAATGTTGATTGGACGCATTTTTGGCAGTTTGATAATTGACCAACACAATCAACAGGTCTCACCCAACCTCTTTTCTTTATAATACATAGGTCAAACTAGACCCCTGTTAAACTACATATAACTGGATTGCAACCCATTGCTATCTGCTGGAAATGTCACCAATCACCTGGAACACTATTGCATATGTTGTTCGAATGCCACTAAGTACAGGAAATTTGGACAATGATACTGTAGTTCTTTCCCACCATACATAGGGGTCCTTTTACTAAGATGTGCCAATGGATTTAGAGCGTGTTAATGATTAGCATGCACTAAATTATAAGATGTCCATTATTTCCTATGGGTGTCTTATCATTCAGTGTGCACTAAAGCTGTTAGCTTACCTTAGTTCAAGGACCCCCATACTCTTTCCCTACCGTCAATCATATTTCTGTCCTCATTTTAAGGCTAAAATTGTCTCCTGTATTGGGAAAGTTTTTTGATGTCCTCATATCAACAGCCCTGCAGCAGATTCTAGGAGGCTGAAAAAGTTCCAAAAGTACAAAAACTAGGGGACACTCGAGGAAGTTACATGGAAATACTTTTAAAACATATAGGAGGAAATATTTTTTCACTCAACGAATAGTTAAGCTCTGGAACTCTTTGCTGGAGAATGTGGTAACAGCAGTTAGCTGGGTTTAAAAAAGGTTTCGACAAATTACTGGAGGAAAAATTCATAGTCCGCTATTGAGATAGACATGGGGAAGCAACTGCTTGCCCTAGGCTTTGGTAGCATTAATGTGGCTGCTAATCGGGTTTCTGCCAGGAACTTGTGACCTGGCTTGGCCACTATTTGTAAAAATAGGATATTGGGCTATTTGGACCATTGGTCTGACCCAGTATGGCATGTTCTTATGTTCAGATGACCTTAATGTTACCTTCTGATGGCATACTGTGTTATTGTATTATAGATATGAAAAGGCAGCTGCGTACAAATTACATAATTTACAACATATGGAAAAGTTCTGGCAGCCCGTTGATGGTGGCAATTTTGTGGAGGTTTTTCAACCTGAGAGAAGAAACTGTGCGTTAGAAGCCGAGTTGGAAGGACACTCATACCAGGCACTAGTGGACTCCGGCAGTGTCAAGACCCTCATTTGAAGAGAAATACTTACCCAACTGCAATTCAGCTATGAGTGGACTGTGACATTGGCATACATACATGGTGACCAGAGGCTGTATACTATACTTCAAGTATCCTTTAAGACACCCAGGGGTTCTTTTACTAAGGTGCGCTGAAAAATGGCCTGCGGTAATGTAAGCGCAGGTTTTGGGCACACGCAGAATCATTTTTCAGGGCACCTATAAAAAGGTCTTTTTTTACATTTTTGCCGAAAATGGACATGCGGCAAAATGAAAATAGCTGCATGTCAATTTTGGGTCTGAGACTTTACTGCCAGCCATTGACCTAGCAGTAAAGTCTCACGTGGTAACCGGGTGGTAATGACCTATGTGCGCCAATTGCCAATTGGCATATGTCCGATATGCGCATCAGAAAATAAAAATTATTTTTTGCCCGTGCGTATCGGATGCGTGCCAAAAATGAAATTACCTCAAGAGTCACCTGGTAACCATGTGGTAACTCCATTTTGGTGCTTGTTGGGTGGCTTAGTAAAAGGGCCCCCCCAGAGGACAAGCTCAGCTAGAACTAGCTGTCTTGCCCTGGCTACCCTGCTAAGTAGTTCTAGGTTGAGATTTTCCCAAAGGAGGAGGAGGAGGCAACCACAGGCCTGTGTGAAGTTTTCATCTAAATTGCAAGAGACTTTACTTCTCAGTTTCTTTGCCTGTGAAGTAACAGGCCTCAACCTTTGAGCTAATAAAGAGTTTGCTTTACTTTTATAACATTGTTTAGTGCTATAATCTGAAGGTCCACCCTCAATTCTTGCTCACGTTATCACATGACCCTTTTACTATGCTGCAGAAAGCACTAATGCATGCTTACCACAGGTTAAAAACCTCTACCATGGGGTGCACTTAAGCATTTTGCGGTAGTTTCAGGATCAGTGCACACTTCCCACGCACTAAAAAATAGATTTTATTTTTTTAGTACTGAGAGTAGGCATTTTCTGCGCTAATCAGTTAGCACATCTACATTGCTGCATGCTAACCGATTAGTGCAGAATTAGCACATGAGCCCTTACCACCTAGAGAATAGGAGTCGGTAAGTGCTCAGGCTAATAAGGAAATTAGTGTTTGGTCATTAATAGGGAAAACAGAAAATGGGGCCATTATACCACCGCACTAAAGGGCCTTTTTATGAAGCGGTGGTAAGCCCAATGCAGGCTTGTTTGCTATTCCAGGACTACCGCCGGCCCAATGCAGCCACCGGCGGTAGTTCTGGGTCAAGCACTCACTATTTCAAGGGAAAAAAAATTAAAAAAAACCAGATATGGTTAGCGAGGCGGTAATCCAATGGTAATCAGGAATTGCCATGTGCTGCAGGGTTACCACTGGGTTACCACAAGAGCCCTTACCACCACCTCAGTGGGTGGTGGTGGTACCTGCTCCCCACCGCATGGCCGTGTGGTAACAATTATCTTACCTTGTGGCCATTTTTTGAGGGGAGGGCTTTTTATCCACTATGGTAAAAAGGGCCCTGACGCATGGGAAAAACAGCCCCCGGTGCTGCCACAGGGTCCTTTTCCCACAGCTTGGTAGAAGGACCCCTAAACATGGCCTCATCACATGGGAAAGCTAGGTACTGGGGATAGTGCTGGCCACTTTTTAGCATAGCTTAGTAAAAGGCCCCCATAATTTTTAAGTAGAATATACTTAGTTCAAAATACCTCATGTTTTCTGGATTCTTGGTCCTGTACTCTTGTTTTTTGCTGCTGGTGTTGTAGCACCTGCCACTGCTTTTGTCTGTGAGTAAACCCTTTCAATACAAATGTTACCTAGCTTAAGTTTAGAAAATAAACATTCCGACATGTACATTGGAGCCCTCTCTTTCCAGCTTAATTAAATCTTCAATTGGCAGTCTGCAAGAAACTCTGTCATCAGTAATTCTTTGATGAAGGTAACTGTACTTTAATCAGCTTAACTGTCATAATGACTGAATCAAAGCAAGTTTATCTTTTCATACTAATGTAGCTAGGCCCTCTCAAATCCATCAGGGGCACCTTTAAAGATGAAAATGGGATTCCTATACCTTCAGATCCCTGGAGGTACCTCTGAGCACACTAAGTGCAAGGATTAGGGTTCTAGGACTAGTACCAGTAAAGGCTAAGACTAGTGAACAAAAGATTTAATTGCCCAAACACCCACTGGGAAAATGCAATGCCCCTCCTGTTCTAGGTCTCTGTATTATAATAGCAATAACCAATATGTAGGCAGCATTTAACAGCACCGCACAACTTTACTGGGCAGCTTCTAGATAAACACAATAAGATGTGCAGTGTAATCTATTGTTTGCAGCAGGCTAGATATCAGGCAGGCAGATAGATACAGAAAGATATTTTTCAAGTAATGGCTATAGTTACTGTTCCAGGCCTGTTAAGTGATATAATCCTCGGGGGGGGGGGGGGGGGGGGGGGGGAGGAGAGAGGGAAAACACGGATCAGCTTGGAACCAAGATAGCAGAAGCAAATTTAAAAGGTAAACTACACACTTATCCCAATCAGTTGGTGGCCACTGGTTTGAAAGCTGGACTTATTTTGTCAATTGGTATTGTAATACCTCTGCTCCAAGTGTGATCAAGTTTTATTTTTCCAGATGTTAGTAATTGTGGCTTTCACCTGAAAACTGTCAGCAACTTGGAAAAGCATAGTCAGTTCCACCAACCTCTTACACTCAACCAGAATTGAGTTCAGGAAAATAGTACCTTAATTTCAGAATTTTCCATAAACATAGAACAAACTGTGATAAATAAGTTCTTTATTATAAATGTGGGTACTTATTTAGTTGCAACTGAGAACATTTTCTGAACACAGGTATCTTTTTTTTTTCTTAACATATATCTTCAAAATAGACTAACAGCACTTTTTTTTTAATTACTTAACCTATTATTTTTCCCTCTTAAGTAAAACCAATAAGTTCTCAACACATCAATCAAGAATTCAAACTTCCAAAACACAGTCAGATAAGTAATATTGAATACACTTTCCTAAATATTTTCCTTAAGCGCTAAAACCCCAACTTGTTTTTCCAGAAAATGATTTTTTATGTATATTTTTACTCTATTCCTTGTTTCTCTATTCCTTGAGAATCTATTCTCTTTTACAGATTCACCTGTCCCCCCCTGAACATTAGGACCAGATTCGCTCAGTTAAGTATTATTTTAGCATTAACACCCATGATTATAGCACCCTCTATTCTTCAGGAACAGTTATCCCCTAAATTAAAGTCCTACAGATGTTGCTGTGTGATGATTTTGTCAATCAGTTAGCTGCAATCTGTCTTGGCTTCGCCTTTGGTCTCTTTTGCGGTGTGGTCCATCTCCAGAGGCCAGTGATCATCTGTTCATGTTTTAGAAAGTTACTATACTGCTTTTTCAGAAACTCAAATGAGAGCAACCCTGGCTTCATGCCACTTACTCAAGGGACACCCTATGCTGAGATGCAATGGATTTTGTATGGGCTTCTAGCTGTTTAAAAGAAATTCAAGTTCCCTATCTATGTCTATCACTATCTATGTCATCCTATTCTACAGAAGATCACTCCAGCATCAACACGTTCACAGCATTCAAATGCAGACTCTCAGCACAGCTTCATACATTTATAGACCTTGGCCCATTTCACTAACAGAGGCCTACAACCAGCGTGGATCATCTTTAAAAGAATCTGGGCTTAATAAAATAAGCATCACACAACCTACAGTATATAAACAGAAACTTTCTATCAAGCCATATTCACAACTCCCCACTTAGATAGCCAAACATGCAAACTCTGGCTTCAGTTAAAGACATTTACTCAGCATCATGCACATTTTAAGGAAAATCCCAATTTTTAAATAGGTGCCAATAACCTGTCACCCAAACCACACTCAAAAATAGTTCAGACATACTGCAACTAAATATTCCAACTTCTACACTCCTTTCTATCAGAGCCACAGACACACTTCTGCTCTCTCAAGTTTTCAGCTCTTCTGTAACTGCCAACCAAGCTGTCTCCTTGGCAACAGAACCTCGGCTGCCATCAGCTGCCTTCACCAACCAATCAGATGCCCACCTACAGAACTATTAGGGTTTGTTTTCCCTGAACATGGAACACATACTAAACAAGAGGATGTTATAATGCAGTTGTATCGCTCCATGGTGCGACCGCACCTTGAGTATTGTGTTCAATTCTGGTCGCCACATCTCAAGAAAGATATAGTAGAATTGGAAAAGGTGCAGCGAAGGGCGACTAAAATGATAGCGGGGATGGGACGACTTCCCTATGAAGAAAGACTAAGGAGGCTAGGGCTATTCAGCTTGGAGAAGAGACGGCTGAGGGGAGACATGATAGAGGTATATAAAATAATGAGTGGAGTGGAACAGGTGGATGTGAAGCGTCTATTCACGCTTTCCAAAATTACTAGGACTAGGGGGCATGCGATTAAACTACAGTGTAGTAAATTTAAAACAAATCGGAGAAACTTTTCTTCACCCAACGTGTAATTAAACTCTGGAATTCATTGCCGGAAAATGTGGTGAAGGCGGTTAGCTTAGCAGAGTTTAAAAAGGGATTGGACGGTTTCCTAAAGGACAAGTCCATAAACTGCTACTAAACGGACTTGGAAAAATCCAAAATCCCAGGAATAACATGTATAGAATGTTTGTACATTTGGGAAGCTTGCCAGGTGCCCTTGGCCTGGATTGGCCGCTGTTGTGGACAAGATGCTGGGCTCGATGGACCCTTGGTCTTTTCCCAGTATGGCATTACTTATGTACTTATAAGAAGCATCTCCATTTTGGAAACCTAAATTCCTTTAAACTTTAATGGGAAATTTATGTGATAATAACCCTGGGTCCTAGGTCCCTTGAGCCCTTCTATTGCTTGGTCAACACTCCCAGCTTTATAATTTCTCTGAGCTCAGGTCAAGGCCACAAAGTGTTCCACGCGGGTTTTTTTTTCCTTTATTCCAACCAAGCAGTTTTAACACCAGTATAACAAACAAAATGTAAACAGCAAACTGCTAGTGTCCAAAACAGAAAATCAGTTCTAAGAATTTTCTGTACCTGTTTCTGTTCCACCAGGGGTATCTGGTCCAACTTCAAATATTTCTCACAAACTTCTTTCAGCAGTTTGTCCCTCCCCTATTGAAGGCTGGCGCTCTCTGCTCCTAAACAAGCTTCTTGCAGAGGTCTGCCCATCCACTATTGAGGTTGGCAGCTCCCCACTCCCATAAGCTTCATCCAGCAGTCTTCCCCCTTCCCTATCAAGGGCTGGCAGCTCCCCACTCTAACAAGTTTCTTTCTGTGGCTTCCAACAACTGCCTTTTGAGGTACCTAGAATTCCTTTAGCGGGCTTTCTATTCTAGTACACCACCCTCTGCTTCACAGCCAGAATTAGGGTCACCTTTCTCACTACACAGGAGAGAGTGACACCTTCCTCTTCTCAGGTGCTTTCTTTCCTCTCTGCCATCCTGCCTCAACCCTGCCTAGTTTCTGCTGGGACTGGGACTGGCTTCTCCCCTAAGCTTCTACTCATGATGAGGCAGGTCTTGCTTTTTCCAGCCAGGGGTGCTGAACTTTCTCATTGAGGCTCCCCGGCTGCTAAACAAGGTAACTACATCTCTAGCTTAGGAGGAGCAATCCTAATCCTTTCTTCCTGAGGGCACTCCATTTTTTCTTTCCCTCCCTTAGGTCTAAGGCAGAAGCCTTAAACCTAAGGGTTGTTTTGCTGGGAATCCACTCCCTAGAGGAGCCATCTGAGATTCCCTCATCACAAGTTTTACCAATTTTACCACAATAATCTCAGGGTCCTTTTACTAAGCCCAATGTGCCCAATGTGCGCCAATTCTGAGTTACCACCTGGCTACCGCAGGGCCGGGGTGGGGGTGGGGGGTAATTTCATTTTTGACACGCAACCGATACGCGTTTCAGAAAATATTTTTATTTTCTGGTACATGGGCGTTAATCAGCATTTGGATATGCGTTGACCATTACCGCCCAGTTAACGTGTGAGACTTTACCTTGAAGTCAGTGGCTGGTGGTAAGGTCTCAGAGCCAAAATGGACACACACCAATTTTCATTTTGCTGCAAATCCATTTTAGGTCCCCCCCAAAAATGACATTCTTTACAGGTGCACTGAAAAATGATCCTGCACGCTGCCAAAACACGTCTACACTACCACGGGTCATTTTTCAGCGCATCCTAGTAAAAGGACCCCTCAGTAAATTACAATAAAATCTATTCCCGAGCCCAAATCAGACTTATATTATCCACATCATTTTTAACAAATTAAAAAAAAAAGTATTAGTGAACGTTATATATTTTTCACATAAAAATGAACAAAATCCACCCAAAAATCCCTAAGGACTCTCTTAAAAATTAACAGTCCTCGCCATGTCCACCATCGACTGGATCCAAAACAAGAGATCTGAAGCCCGTTTTCTAGCCCATAACCCAAACATAAAATTCAACCAACAAAATATATTTTTTAAGGACCCAGGCCACCATGACTACCTTAGGACCTCTAAAGACTTGCACCACCAAAAAGGAAATTTTTAAGCCACTCCTCAGAGCCCAAGCACTATGCAACCATAAAACTTATTTTTAAATTATAAAAACCACTTGGGAAGCCCAGAAAACCTCTTCTACTATGGTCATGGCTTCCACTATGGTCCTTAGGTTGTCTGGAAGGATCTTCTCTGGTGCCAGCAGCTGCCAGCAACTTCCCATGACAGCCCAATGGATCTCCTCCACAATTTAGGCCCTGACTTGAATTGCGGCCTATTGGATTGCCGGAGCTGCATTGCTCATGCACGTACGTTCACACATGAACCAGAGCTCTGGTGGCCAGGCCTCAGACAGGCTATTTTCCTGCCTCCTTCCTGCAACAAGACTGCCACATCTGGAGCTCCAGAGCTGTCCAAACCCATGAAGAAAGGTTCCCACTGACCACTAATGTTAAGAAAAATCCTGAGATGTCCCCAAGTGAAATTTAAAACTTATTTAACCCTGGTAACAGTCCCCTCGATATTCAGCCAGTGGCAGGCAGCATTGTCAGCTGACGCTGGTGGCGCTGACCCTGAACATTCAATGCTGGGCTGTTTCCAGTGATCAGCATTGAGCATAAGAACACAATTCATTTGTAAGCTCAGTGTGGATGGAACCTATATTTAGAAAGGCCTCTGATACTGAATTGGTAGAAAGTCCAAGTTATTATCAATTGCTTCAGTTTTAACAAAGATTGATTATCAGGCTTATTTTCGAAAGAGAAGGGCGCCCATCTTTCGACACAAATCGGGAGATGGGCGTCCTTCTCCCAGGGTCACCCAAATCAGCATAAACGGAAGCCAAGTTTGGGCATCCTCAACTGCTTTCCATCGCGGGGACGGCCAAAGTTCCCGGGGGCATGTCGGAAGCAAAGTGAAGGCAGGACTGGGGCATGCTTAACACATGGGCGTCCTTGGCCGATAATGGAAAAAAGAAGGTAGTCCCTGACGAGCACTTGGCCAACTTTACTTGGTCCATTTTTTCTTGCGACCAAGCCTCAAAAAGGTGCCCGAACTGACCAGATGACCACTGGAGGGAATCAGGGATGACCTCTCCTTACTCCCCCAGTGGTCACTAACCCCCTCCCACCCTAAAAAATTCTTTAAAAATATTTTTTCCCAGCCTCTATGCAAGCCTCAAATGTCATACCCAGCTCCCTGACAGCAGTATGAAGGTCCCTGGAGCAGTTTTAGTGGGTACTGCAGTGCACTTCAGGCAGGCGGATCCAGGCCCATCCCCCCTACCTGTTACACTTGTAGTGGTAAATGTGAGCCCTTCAAAACCTACCACAAACCTACTCCACCCACATGTAGGTGCCCCCTTCACCCCTTAGGGCTATGGTAGTGTTGTACAGTTGTGGGGAGTGGGTTTTGGATTTTTGGGGGGGCTCAGCACCCAAGGTAAGGGAACTATGCACCTGAGAGCAATTTCTGAAGTCCACTGCAGTGCCCCCTAGGGTGCCCGGTTGGTGTCCTGGCATGTCAGGGGGACCAGTGCACTATGAATGCTGGCTCCTCCCATGACCAAAGGGCTTCCATTTGGTCGTTCCTGAGATGGGCGTCCTTGGTTTCCATTGTCACCGAAAACCGGGGACGACCATCTCTAAGAACGACCATCTCTAAGGTCGACCTAAATGTTAAGATTTGGGCATCCCCGACCGTATTATCGAAACAAAAGATGGACACCCATCTTGTTTCGATAATATGGGTTTCCCCACCCTTTCCTGAGGACGTCCTGTGAGAACGCCCTCAGGAAAACTTGGGTGCCTCATTCAATTATGCCCCTCCATGTGAGTCTCTTAATGATAATGATAATGATTCTGAAAGGGATATTCTACTGAATCTGCCCTAGTAGCAATTGTGAATGATTTAAGACTAGCAGGTAGCTGCAAAACTATTTGAAGTGGACTCAGCATTCAGCCCATCTCCACTCCCTCTCCAGGAATAGTAAAATATGGCTGCTGTTCTTGGATGCTGAGCAGGATGCCATACTGGCAGACTGAGATTTCTCATTACTTCTTTGTTGTTTCTGGGTTTTTTTTAATAGGTAAATGGGAGTTACAGTAGTCTACTCAGGCTCTTACTCAGACATTCTTGTGGGCAATAAACTTAGTAGTCAGTGTTGAGATCCACATAAAGCAATTTCTCAGTCTTAGCACAAACTCCCCAGCAATTCCTTCCCTTCAGGGCAACTACAGTTCTCAATGTTTCCCTTTCAGCTTCCAAGTTCCAACTGACTCTCAGTAGCCTGAGCCTCTCCATCTACCCTACTCACCCACCCTTCAGAGCTCAATCTTTAGGCCCAAATAAAGCAGCAACAAGATTTGCCCGCCATTAAGCAAATCCCAAGTTGATCTCAGTGTCTTCCTGAGCATGGAAGGGTGGACTGTACCATTACTCTTATGGGCATGTGCAAAGAGGGGAACATGTACACAGAATAAAAACTTTCTGCAAAATTTGGTTGCTTGGCTTTTTTCCACAATTTTATGATTTTTTTCTTTGTTTCACAAAGTTTTAATTAGCATGTTAACATGCATTTAACTTGATTTAGGGGAAACGTTATCAACATGGGCTACTGTTAAGATGGTTTACCACAACTTGTACTATTTAAGCACAGGTCCTGTTTTATGCAATGAGACCTAGTTACTAATAACCTGGGTTAACGGTACAATTACCCGTCGTACTGGTACTCACATTGAGAACTTTACTCCTTAATATGCATTTTTAAGGCAGGCTAACAAACTGAATGCACAGAAACAAATGCACATCCCTGAAGTAAGGCTTCTCACATTTTTTAGAAGTGCTGCTGAACAAAGGAGAACTGGTCTGCTTCATGGAGATCATATATAAGCAGAGGTAACACAGCAACAATCCCTAGTGACAGAAGGGAATGGTGTAGGAATATTGAGCAACCATTTGAAGATTATCCATCACTGGTGGTGGTTCACACTGGGATGCAGAGACCTCTTCAAATTTCTAAAAAAGTTTTCCTTGTAAGATACATCATAGGTACTATCTAGGAATGAAGCCTTGGTTTCTCACTCTGCTGCTTGTTTACATTTATGTTTATTAAAATTTGCTATACCGCCCTATCTGAACAGACAGGTCAGGGCGGTTTACAAAACTAAAAACAAAATAAAAAATTTTAAAACAGAGGAGAAAAGGAAAAAAGAATTCCATTGAAATAGGAAAGATACATGCAAAACAAGAACACACAAAATCTTAAATAATAATCATCATAGCGGAAATCCCAGTCAAGTAATGAAATCTCACTGGGAGTTAATACCAAAGGCGATGGAGAAAAAGTGTGTGTTAAGAAGGGTCTTAAATTTCTTTTAGAGAGGGTTCTGAAGGAGGGAGATCTTTCCAAAGCTTAAGGCCAAGGAAATAAATGGCAGAATGATGAGTAGATTTCAAATGTGCTAACTTTGGAATGGGAAGAACTAAACGGTGCGAGTCAAGTGAGCGTAATAATCTCACGGCTGTTAGGGGATAATCACAAAGGAGAGGAAAGAGGGGAAACCAGTGTGATAAGCCTTATGAACTAAACAGAGAATCTTAAAAAAGGAATGACAAGGGAAAGGCAATCAGTGAAGTGGAAGAAACAAAGAGGTGTCATGATCTGAGCGTTTGGCCTTGCAGAGAAAATGAGCAGATGAATTGTGAAGAGTTTTCAATTGTTTCAGTTGAGAATTTGGGAGGCCTGCAAATACAGAGTTTTTAATGTAATTTTCCTGAAGTGACTAAAGTAAAGATGGGAGAGCATGAGAGAAGACTGGGAGGATATTGGTTGAACTGATTAAAGTTCCAGTTGTCTGAATTTCAAATTCCTAAAGCATCCTATGTTAAAAGCAGTCTAACCCTACATAATAAACACGAGGCACTAGAAAATATGACCAGGAATAAGAGCTTGCATTTGTTAAATTTCCCTAAAAGTAGATAACAATTTTCACAAAATTTATAAAAAATGTTTTTGAGGGACTTTATAATTATTAAAAATTGAAGCTATATTGATCTCCAAGATGTATGTCCTTTGAAGTGAAGTGGGAGGGAGTCCTTGTGAAACTGCTTGATAAGGGGGGAGGGGTGGGTAGTTCTAATGTGAGTCAATGGGATAACACATAATTTTTGCCAAAGGATGCATGTTAAATGGCAAACTCGTGTGTTATTTCACCTTACTGCATGTTATTTCACTGATGCCAATTTGATGCTGGCAGCCAAGGGGGCAACAGCCACCACTATGTAACAGATAACCCAGTAAGTGCCATGGAGTCTTATCCCGGGGGGGGGGGGGGGGGTCTTTTGACAGTTGTGCAAGGATGAGGTCTTGTGCTGGGGTGATATTTCAAGAAGTTATTTGCTTATGTACAATAGAGTTGGACAGCCAGAAAATTCTCATTTTATGTCATTTCCTGTGTTGTTTCCAGGAATGTTCATTTTATTCATGTTCAATTGAACATTTTGGGGCCAGTATGCAAGCTGCAGGAGGCAGCCTGGCTACTCCCACGGTTGGCAGTGAGACTGGATGTTAAATGCCAGGCCATTTCCAGTGACTGGCGTTGGGCAGTTTAAACTTAACCGGGCAAGCCAATATTCAGTGCAATTAAGTTTAAACCAGCCAAAGATCGGCGATGTGCTGAATATTTGTGGAGAGCCGGTTAAGCACTATTTAACCAGCCAGGAGCTGTACCTGGGCAGTTAAATAGCGCTGAATATCAGGGAGGTTGTTTTGAAGCGAGCAAAGTCATTGCAAAGAGGGTGCACACTTTCGGAAATATTGTGCACTCTTTTCCTGATAGTGTACCCATTCCAACCAGTGCACTCACTTTCCGAAAGTGTACCATCTTTGCAAATTGTGCACTCTATTAGCGGTAAATGAAGAATATACCTCATGGTTTTTATGCTCATTTTGTTTATTAATGACATGCAACATTTCCCATGTTGTTGTAAATGACAGCCCATCCCTAATGTAGAGTAGCATTTCTCTATTTCTGAACTAATAAGATCAGAAAAGTGGAAGTGAAGTAATACAGAAAAGGGATAAAAAGAGACCTCTTAGCTTAGAATTTAATATTAGCTTAATACTTCAATAATTTAGAATCCTGACATTCATAATATATGAATATGAAAAGCTATAATTCTTTCTCACTATACTTTATTTTTCATAAACATAAAGGTACAGATCATTATTATATATTTATGGGTTGCTGCTTGCAGTTCCTGTACTGCCCCTATAATGCTACTGCTTTCCTAATTTATTATATCGTGCAGAGCATCTACCCAAATTCATTGCTTTAGTGGAACAGTCTAGAGTTTAATTCTGCAAAAGTCTGGACACATTACCATCTCTCAGTATTTTTTGTCATTTAACCATGGCAATAGGGAAGAAAAATAGAGAAAGGACATTGATGGGGGCAGCTGCAGCCGGAAGATTTCCCAGGAGGAAACAGACAAGAAGCTTCTACTTAGGCTACTAGCAGGTAAAATTAGGGCTGCCTTTGTTTTAATCTTGTCATCATTTGTCAGATGGAAAACATGCTGAAGCAAGGTCTGATCTATCATTGGCAAGATCAAAAGGCCAAAATGTCACACTCTGATTAGCTAGTGCAAGAAAGGTGTCTTCAATCAATCCTCATCTAATACATTTGGATATCACATTCATTGGGAACTATGAAAAGCTGACTTTCAGCTGCAATTCCCTTATTTATCAACTTTACCTCTTACCTTCAGGTTTTCTTTTTCAATCAAAAGCAAACACTTTTCTTTCAATGCCCATTTCTGACCAAATATCCTCTAAGATATGTTTAAAAATCCTGGCGTAATTATGAATCCCCCCCCCCCCCCCCCCCGTGCTCTTGAGGAGGAGTGGTCTAATGTTTAGTGCAGTGGCCTGAGAACCTGGGGAACTGGGCTCAATTTCCACTGTGGCTTCTTGTGACTCTAGGCAAGTAACTTAACCCTCCATTGCCCCAGGTACAAAATATGTACTTGTATATAATACGTAAACTGCTTTGATTGTAACCACAGAAAGATAGTATATCAAGTCCCATGCCTTTTTAAAACTCTTTATATATGTAAAAACTCATCCAGAAAAAGCAAACTATGATATATCATCAGCAATCTGTCCCTTGATGATGTTATTCTAACATGTAAGGATTACGATGACGACACCTATAGTTACGTGATTGGAGAGAATGCCTCTGCGTTCAGTTCTGTCCCCCTTATTTGTTGAATTTGTACCTCCTGCCCATCTGCTAGCTATGTGTATGGTGGGGTTACATTTCTTTGTGCATTCTGATGATGTGCAAGCCTTACCTCGGGATAAGGACTGGGTTTTGCAGGAGAAAATAGATTTGTTATGTTCTGTGTTCCATATAATGCAGTTGAAATAAAATACAACTGACTGAGTAGTTTTGGACATCTGATCATATGAAGAAGCCATCCTGATTGGTGTGTGGGTCTGATTTGATTTTTAAGGGATCCAATTGGGATTTATGTGGATTTGGGTTTGCAGTTGAAGGATACCATTTTGAGAGTGGTGAAAGGGTCGTTGGTTCTCTCTTTAATCCACCACTTACAACCATATCTTTCTGTTCAGAAGCTCATGTTGGTATCCAGTGTTCTAGTAATGCCACAGCTTGATTTCTGTAATGTGGCTCTCTTGGGGCTGACACAAATGGATGTGTACTGGTTGCAAATAGTACAGAATGTGATGGGCAAATTAGTTAAGGGCTTGAGGAAGTTTGGCAATGTTTTGTTGGCTCTGATTCAGTTACATTAACTTCTTATTATGTGCTAAATTATTTGGCAGGTAGGTTGACTTGCTATGCCCATTCGAATGCTGTATCTACTGTATGTACATTTAGAAGCCCTATGTGTAATTTGGACATGCATAAACTGGGATTTAGATGTATAAATTCCAATTTTAGAATGTTGGGATATGCAAGACCAAATCTCAAAAACATGCATGGGGGCAAGATGGTATTGTCTGGGTATGTTTTGGGTAGGACCAGGATGGGATGTGGTCTGAGTGGTTTTGAACAGGACGTCTATTCCCCATTTCCAAAAGGAAATGCACATTTATCTAACATCTGCCTTTTCATGTGAAAGATGCATCATTGACATAGATCAATTCAGGCACCATGGTGGTGGAATGTTCTTCCTAGTAAATTAAGACATGAGACAGATCTGGTATTTTCAAAACAGACCTAAAGACTCCTTGCCTCTGAGGTGACTAGATACAGACTCAATGTGCAGAAGGCAACAATTCTTTTCTAAGCAACTAAATTTTAATGTCATTGTTTTGACTGGATAGGAGCAACTTTCTGTCTCCCTGCACTCTACAAACAAGCAACCTCTCCCTTTCCTATGATGAGTTGGATCTACAACAAAAAGCCTCCAGTGATCTGCTTCTACATCAGTTGGGTCAACAAACAACACCAGGATTCAGGAACTGCATAATGATGAAACCATAACTGCAATTCCATGAGCTGAAGTTCATATCTTTAACCTATAGTATCTCTAAATTTCTGGTATCCTGCTAAAGCTCCCCCTCAATTAAACTACCAATAATCTCACAGATGTGAAATACAGTCTTTAGATCAATGTCTCTAGTGAACAGAAGTGCCTGCTAGATATCCAATAATGGACTTTAAAAATATTTTACCTTGCTTCAAGATATAAAAGTATAACATATAAATAAAATAAGCAATTCTACCAAATAACTGCATATCTGTCAGAGAATCTCAACTTAACTATTTCAAAGAGACTCAGACTCTGGAACACTGTCTGAGAAATTAACACTCCCCTGTTAATTGAAGCCAAATTCAAACTGGCTTTTGTTAAATTGAGCTCTGACACCTCACCTACTTTAAAATAAAAATCTGCTCTGGCCAAATAAATCAAAGATCTTCATACACCCTAATAATCTGGGGTAGAACATACAACAGCCTCAAGAAAAGCAATGTTTTCTGACTTAAATAAAGGAGATTTAAAATAAGCATAGCTGCATTCCAAAAAGTGTTTAAGGTCAATTACTCTGCTTTGTCTCAAAAATACATGTCCTACTGAACTCATCCCCCCCCCCCCCTTCTCCATTGCCTGCAGTAATTCCAAACTGGTAACTTGAAAAAGAGAACTGTGTGTTTGCAACCATCCTTCAAAGAGCAAACAAAGGAAATTGTCAAATCAACAGAGAATGACACTACAACCTGTCCGGAGGAACCTAGGAGCAAAATTAGTGGGAAAGCAGTCTTCATCCCTTGGACCGACTAGACCAGGCAACTTGACAGAGCACTCCAGTGCCGGCGGACTAGAGCAGTCAGACATGGATAGGCAGTGCAATCAAATATCGGCACATCACAGCGCACTCCAGCCCACAAAGGCGGCATAGTCTCACTTTCACCACACTTAGCAATGACCAGCCGAGAAGTCTGCACAGTGGTGCGCCCCGAGGTTGTGGGAACAGTGGATGCAGATGAACTGTGAACGGTGAGCTGCTGCTGGGGGTTGGGGTCCGAGCCCTGTACTGCCCACCACCCGCACTGCAGGCACCCTTCACAAAGTTGCAGGCACCCTATTTGGAGCTGCATGACCCACCATTGAAAAACAGCAGCCCAGAACCAAGACTTCTCACCTGGAGGTGATGCGGCATGTATGTGCCCTCTACACTGCTCCTTTCAGCTGTCACGATTAACCACAGCATTCTCCACTCTCCAAGCAAGTAGTTTGCTGATTGGAACACCAAACTACAGAAAAAAAAGTGTTCTTCTCTAAAAGGTGTTCTTCCCCAAGTTGCCCAAAGCGCCAAATGGCCTAATTTAAAATCTATTCCTGCAATCACACAGCTCACATGCTGCACAGCTTCTAAGGCACTCTTGACATGATGTCAACCCATTCTCTATGTAACAACAATTGTAAAGTCCACTCTGGAATGGTGAATGCTATAACGGAGCATTGTAAGCCACATTGAGCCTGCAAATAGGTGGGAAAATGTGGGATACAAATGCAACAAATAAATAAATAAATCTTCCTACCTGTCTAATTACTCACTGCCGCAGACACTTACAGCTGAACACTTTTGCCCCCCACCTATTGTAGCAACACTACTATAATTAATTTTTCAGCCTTGATTGTTCTCTCCCAGGGTAATTCTATTGTCACAAGCACTATAACGAGTAACAACTACTCTATAACACATCAGACTTCCACTGCTCATTTATCCTTTAGACGTGACTGTTACTGAAGGACATTTTTTCACTGCTATGGGTATTGTTTTTATGTACTAGCTACCTTTATGCTATCTGATCATTCACTGATGAAGGCAAACCCCCAACCAAGGTAAAATAAAAAGAAACAGCCCCACGCAACACACAAACTCAAGTACCTCAGAGCCCAAACACACACATATTCACACGCAAACACCCCAAGCCAGAAATAACCCCCAAAATGGCCAACCTAAAGGCATGAATCTTCTACTATACAATAACAATGTGGATAATGGGGATACCAGCAGCAACTCCAACCGAATGGGACAAAATACCAGTATGCATCACAGGAAGAAGATAACCACTCCAACAACTGGAACAGCACAATCGCCGCCTAAAAAACAATGCAGAGGCCAAACAAACAACCAGCAACATGAAACCAACATGAACAACTCCCAACAAAACAACAAGAACAAAACAGGCAGACCACACAGACTGCTACAAAGTGTTTTAAAAAAACAACATTAAACACAATATGTATGTCCTGATACATATATGTTACATAAACACGAAATCGGCAGTAAATAAGACACTGCTAAGAAACTGGATAGAAAGGGAACAACTCGAACTACTGCTAATAACAAACATGGCTGCACCTCAAAAACGACCCTGCACTACTAGACCTTTGCCCATCAGGATACAAAATAATACATATGAACAGAACCAAAAGGAGGAGAGGAGGCATTGCAATATTATACAAATCCTCCTTCACAGCAGAAACTGTCACTAAACACACATCCTCAAGAATTGAAATCCTGGCATGCAAACTCACCGACAAAACACTAACTGACCAACTATGCATCACATTATTCTACCACCCTCCAGGAAGCTGGACAAATGCCCAAGATGATTTCATGGACTTCGTGTCAAACATCTGCACCAATCACCCAAATGAATAGGTGACATAAACCTGCACCTAGAAAAGCAAAATGACACAAACACCAGAACACTAATGAACTTCATAAACCAATGGAACTTCACAACAGTAGAAGGAGTCTCATCACCCACAAAAGGACACCAATTAGACATACTAGCCCGCAGATTCTCAATGAGTAACTACCACATATTAACAAATCACATTTGGGAAGAGGTACCATGGTCAGACCACAGCAAGCTCATTTTCACACTACAATGGAAAGAAAGAGGCAAAAAGGAGAGCCAAGAACACAACACACATTCACAACCAGAGGAAAAGTAGACAGCCACACATTCTAGACAACAACAATAAATGAGCTCAATGACATACCACCTGAGGATAAACACTTCATGAGAAACTAGGATGAAACAAGTGAAAACACACTAAGCAAAATAGCATTACTCAAAACCAAAAATCACAAAACAACCACGTCCCTGGTTTAATGACGAACTACTACACATGAAGAAACTCTGTAGGAAACTCGAAAAAGCATGGGCCAAAAACAAAACAGATACAAACTAAACCATATGGAGAAAAACCATAAGAACATACACAAACAGCATAAAGAAAGTGAAAGATGAACACTACAGTACATATACGAACCTTGACCAGACCAATAAAAAAAAAATATTCGAACTCATAAACAAACTACTGAAAACCCAGAACATATTGGCAACAACTGAAACACCACCAACTGCAGACGAGCTTGCACAATACTTCAAAAACAAAATAACAAACACAAGCTCAAACCTTGCAAAACCACAAATAAACATCACAGACTACCTACAGGACTGCAAAACACAAGACAACCACACCACAACAGACAGAATATGGACCATGTTCAAACCACCCCTACTAGACGCAGTAAAAACACTACTGACAAAGTATGAGCATGCATACTGCCTATTTGACAAATGCCCCAACTACATGATGAAAAACCCACCAGACTGGTTCATCGAGTACCTCACCAAACACATCACATACAGTACATGTTTGAAGAGGTCAATTTCCAACAGACAAAGGCAACACAGTACTCATACCTCTCCCCAAAAACACTACCAGCAAGATCAGTGATATCATAAATTATAGACCAGTAGCCTCAATACTACTACTGACCAAAATGATGGAATGCCTAGTAACACAGCAACTAACGGAATACTTGACAAAATTCTCAATTCTTCATAAATCTCAATCAGGTTTCAGACCACAACACAGCACTGAGATGGTCATAACCACCCTAATAACAAAATTCAGAAGCATAATATGTCAAGGACAAAATGTATTACTACTACAATTTGACATGTCAAGTGCGTTTGATCTAGTAGACCACACTAATGACACTGCTCGACAACATAGGAATCAGCGGTACAGTAGCAACATGGTTCAATGGCTTCCTAAAGACCAGATCCTACATTGTAAAGATGTCCAACCAAGCAAAAAAACAGCACAAAGGGCCTTTAAAAACAAAAGGGAACACAGTTTTTTCATATAAAAAACTTTTAATGGTTAACTTTGCTTGAAGAAAGACCCGACACGGGCCGTGTTTCGATGCCGCCACACCTGCGTCAGGGGTCTCCTATTGTTCTGATGTTCAGGATTATGTTCTCTAGATTTTTAATGATCACAGCCAGACGTGACTGGCAGTCAATACCATTATTCTGAAACATCTGAGATCGCCCACTAACAACCCCACAGCATTCCTTCTCCGGCCCGGGGGGGGGGGGGGGGGGGGTCGGGGCACCGGGCTGGAGAAGGAATGTAACTTCTCTGTAATATAGAGGGGGACATATCTGTGGGGAGGATAAATTTGGAGGTACTATTTTGAACTTTTGTATTTTTAGATGTAATTTTTGTTTGGTTATACACCGTATAGGGTGATTTCAAATAATGCAGTATATAAATGCAAATAAATAGTTGCAGTTAACACAGATAATTGGAAAACAAAACGGGAGCTGGGCAGACTTCTACGGTCTGTGCCCTGATCATGACTGAATAGATAGGGATGGGCTGGAGTGTACATTTTAAGGGGCTTCGATGTTAGCTTCAGAACTTAGTACAAGAACAATACTGGGTAGACTTCTACAGTCTGTGCCCTGAGAAAGGCAAGGAAAATCAAACTCAGGTATACATATAAAGTATCACATACCATGTAAAATTACCAAGTAGTTTCAGTTGCTTGCATAATCACTTATTTGCATTTTTCTTCCTGTTTTCTTTTGTCCCTCTTACTAGAGTACAAACTTTACCACAACTGTGGCTTTCATGACCCTCTTGGCTTACAAGGGGTTAAATTTCACTCTGTTATTACTTCTCTCAGTTGAAACAGTGTTGAAAGTTTCTGAAGTCAAAGCATAAACATTTCTTTACTTGTAGGAATCATCCATGGCCACAGCTCTCAGGGATTTCTCCTGTGGATGACAGGGATTTGCTGTACTTTAGCAATTTAACACTCTAAAGATCAATGGTACCTAGATAACTTCTAGCTCTGCCTTATCCTCACTCCTGTACCACCCTGTCACTATGTCCAGAGTACAAAGGTGATCAGAGATGACACTCAATGGCAGATCCCTTTACCTTTTTCCTTAAAATCTTCATTAGCTTCTTTCTAATTCTAATTCTCTGGCACAATGCTGAAGCCGGCATGTGAATCCTTTCCACTCTCCACCAACTTTTTGTTGCCTAGGGAAGCTCAGAATTTGTTACTTCTTTTTTAAAAAGCAAATTAGAAGTTAATTCTCAAAAGCAAATCTGTGAGTAACAGAGTACTTTACCGCAAAAATGGCCTGTTACAAAACCGCTTTCCCAATGTGTGGGTAAACTTAAGCATGTAAGTCTGTATATATATATGAAAGTTAAATTCACTCCCATGATTTGGTCTTTTTCACCTTTCACTACCTAGGAGAAAAGTCTATAATAAGGCACGTATATTTAAGCATCTATTAGGCAAATATTTGGAGCCTATTGTACAAGGGAAAGTAGGTGTCTACTTTCCTTTATAGAATACCAGGTATGTATTTACATAGTAACGTGGAGGGGCATTTTCGAACAGGGACGACCATGTCTAAGGGCGCCCAACTCTAAGGACGGTGACACGAAGGGCGGGGCAACGTGTATTATCGAAACAAGATGGACGTCCATCTTTCGTTTCGATAATATGGTCAGGGATGCTCAAATCTTGACATTTAGGTCGACCTTAGAGATGGTCATCCTTGTCATTTTTCAGATGGTCATCCTCGGTTTTCGGCGATAATGGAAACCAAAGACGTCTATCTCAAAAACATCCAAATCCAAGCCCTTTGGTCGTGGAAGGAGCCAGCATTTGTAGTGCACTGCCCCCCCCTCACATGCCAGGACACCAACCGGGCATCCTAGGGGGCACTGCAGTGGACTTCAGAAATTGTTCCCAGGTGCATAGCTCCCTTACCTTGTCTGCTGAGCCCCCAACCACCCCCCCAGGTCCGCCTGCCTGAAGTACACTGCACCTACTACAACTGCTCCAGGGACCTGTATACTGCTGCGATGGACCTGAGTATGGCATTTGAGGCTGGCATAGAGGCTAGCAAAAAAGTATTTTTAAACTTGTTCTTTATGGTGGGAGGTGGTTAGTGACCACTGAGGGAGTAAGGGGAGGTCATCCCCGATTCCCCCCGGTGGTCATCTGTTCAGTTCGGGCACCTTTTTGAAGCTTGGTCATGAAAAAAAATGGACCAAGTAAAGTTGGCTAAGTGCTTGTCAGGGACACCATTCTTTTTTCTATTTTCGGCCGAGGACGACCATCTCCTAATCATGCCCCTATCCCGCCTTTGCTACGCTGCCGACACGCCCCCGTGTACTTTGGTCGTCCCCGCAACGGAAAGCAGTCGAGGGTGTCAAAAAAATCATATGTGCTACTTTATGTGTATACCTGACCTTGATTTGCATCTGCCATTTTCAGGGCACAGACTGTAGAAGTCTGCCCAGCACTAGCCCCACCTCCCAACCACTAGCCCTGCCTCCCACCACCGTCTCTGCCACCCAATCTCCGCTAAGCTTCTGAGGATCCATTCCTTCTGAACAGGATTCCTTTATGTTTATTCCACGCATTTTTGAACTCCGTTATCTTTTTCATCTCCACCACCTCCCGCGGGAGGGCATTCCAAGTCAGTGTGTAGCTAGACACTGAAGGAGAAGGACATACTACAGGAGGCTCTGTGGTTGGAGGAAGGGAGGGGAGCAAGGCCTAGCTCCCTTCCCAGTCATGAGGCAGGGCTCTGGGGAGTGCTCCTCAGGGCAGGGCCCGGCTCGGGAAACGGCCGGGCACAGCTACCAGGAGAGACGGAGAAGCAGCTCTCAGCCGAGCCTGGCCCCTGGGAGAAGAGAGCGGAGTCCCCTGGACCGTGGAGCCTCAAGGTCCAGGGGGGACAGTGGACCCAGCACCCCTCCCATGACCCAGCGGTTACCGGGTAAGGAGCACGAAGAGCATGGGAGGGGGAGGCAGAGGGTGAGAGTCCCGCAGGCCCAGAAAGTGGCAGAACAGAGGATGGAAGAGGGTCAGCAGCTTCAGCTGGTGCTGGACCCGTTGTACAGTGAGGATGAGTGGTCTGAGGAAGAGGAGGAGGAGGCGGTAGGGCAGCTGGGAAGCAGCAGCCCTGATTCTTCAGCCAGAGGTATCGTGGACAGGGTGAGGAGGATTGAAGCCCTGGGGAAGGAGGTGGAAGTGCTGGGGAAAAAACTAAACAGGGCTAGAACCCTGCAGAAGTTGGCCCCAGCAGCATAGAAGAGTCTGTATGGAAAGGAAGAAGCTCGTTTGAGAAAGCAGCTTTGCCTGAAAAGAAAGGTGTTGGACTCCCTGAAGAAGGGCTCTGATAACCCTTTAAGGGAACTCTATATTACCAGGGAAAGATTTCAACCCAGGACAATGCCAAACCAGAATCAGCCAGAGGAAACAGGAGAGTTGGTATCTAAGGATTGTTTTACAAAACACCAGGTTGCAGTAGATAATGTGGTGGGGACAAGCAGTCAAGACACTTTACAATTTATGAAGAATCTAGCAACTCAGAACCCTGCAAACCTTACCTTAGAGGCAGCTGCCAGGGAAGGAGTTGAAGAGACCTCAGGTGGTGCTGCAGAGACTATGGCTGAAAACACAATGGAGTTGGAACTCAGTCAGCCTACACATTCTGCTGTCTTTGAAACTGAGGACGGTGACTTGGGGGTTTTGTGTTATTTCACAAAAAGTGCCTGCACTACCCAACACTGATGCAGGCAACAGTTTGACAGGGAAGGTGAACACTGGAAAGCAAGCTGGAAAGCATACTGACATTGGGAGTGTGGACACTAATGAACAGCAGGTCTTAGGGCTGCAGACACAGGTGAGCTTAGTTAGCTCCCTGATTGAGGCACCAGGTTTACAGCCACAAGTGGTGGATTCAGCAGTACAACCAGGCTCAGGGAATCCCCAGCACAGAAGGGAAGATGAGATAAACTCTGGCTCTGGAAAAACTGTAAGCAGCCTCACGCGGGACCTGCTGGTGCAGGGAGAACAGAGCTCTCCTCAGAGTGTATCAGCAGTCTCTCTGATAGAAGATATTGCTGGGGGATCTGCAGCCCAGGCAGAGGGAGCTCACTCCCAGGGAAGCATTGTGAAAGCTAAGGACTGTTCAGAACTGGTTATAGATTCCAGGGGGCTCAGTTCTCTGGGCACTGACTGTGGGCAGGGGGGAGGGGGAGGGGATGATGTTCAGGATATGTTGATTTGTGATGTGAGGGAGGGGGGTAAGGGGGAAGGGGCAGAGGGTTTGGGGAACTGTTCTGTTGGTGAAAAGGTTGGTGAACGGGTTGCTGTTCCAGTTTGTGGAAGGGGGGAGGGGGTTGATGGGGAGATGGTAAGGGAAGGTAAAGGGGGTGGGCAGGATCAGCAGGTGGGGGGGAAGGGATCTTCAGGCAAGGAAGGGATAAGCTCAGGGAGGAGGGGAAGTCAGTGGAGGCAGGGTCAGCCCTCCTTTGCAGATGTGGTTAATAGGGAAGGAGGAAGAGGGAAGGGGCAGTTTTCCTTTAGTAATGACACAGATGCTGGGTTCAGGGGAGGTAGGGGTTATGGGCAACCGCCCAAGAGAAGGAATGTGGTCCAAATCAAGTGGGTGGGGGAGGGGGGAATGCCTTCACGTGATACAGTGTTGAAACTAGTTTTGGGGTTAGGGTTTGTCCCAGAAGACCTCTATGCCTGTATTCATCCAGTTAATCTCCCAGAATACGATGTCAGTTTTCTGACCCAGAGAGGCATGGAGGTCTTCTGGGAAAAGTATGAGGGGGTAAGAGGAAGGGGGGATTGGAAATATTATAGGGTAGTTCCCATCAGTCGGCCAGATCTGGTGCAGGTGACTCTGCTAGTCTGTAACGAGTCCATCTCAGGGGCAGACTTGGCCTTTTGGCTGCACAGGTATGCCGAGTTGAGGACTCCATTGACCAAGCTCCCGGATCCCAGTAGAGTCTGGGCGGGGGGGGGTGGGGGGCTTTGGTTAAACTTCACCACGTAGGGCAGGTAGTACAACACATTCCTTCAGCGGCTTTTATTGGAAGGGACAGAATCCTGTGTTTTTACAAGGGACAGCCAAGACAATGTTTTCGGTGTGGGTCTTTCCACCATTTTAGCATGTCCTGCCCAGTACAGCAATGTGCTAAGTGCGGATCGAAATATCATCCCACCGAAGAGTGTTCTTCGATCAGGTGCAATCTTTGTGGTGGTCTGGGGCATGCCTTCCGGGACTGCCCTAGGGCGTCGCATAATGGGGGGAGGGAAGAGGAGGTGCAGGAGGAGGGGGTGGGGGGAGGGGGGTTCAGGGTCGGGATCAGGGGGCAAGGGGGGCACAGAGGGAGGTTGTGGAGGTGGGGGTTCCAGAGGCAGCAGCACAGGTGAGGAAACAGGGGCAAGGGCTGGAAGGGGTAGATGAATGGGCCCAGGTCCCCAAGAAGCAGAAGGGGGTGAAGGGGAAGGGTAGAGGGATTTCAGGGGGTCAGGAGAGGGGGCTCGGCAAGAGAGGGAGACAGGAAACCGGTTTCAGGTTTTGGCAGAGGAAGAGGAGGTGGTGGAAGAAGAAGGGGAAGGGGTCGGTGGGGTTGTGGGGGGAGGGGAGGAAGGAAAGAGGAAATTAGAGGGGGTGGAGGGAGAGGGGGGTAAGCGTAAGAAGAAGGGGGGGAAGGTTAGGAGGATGGAGATTAGTGTGGAGGGTGGGGACGGGTTGGATGGGGAGGGGGGAAGAGGGGGGGCAGGAGAGGGGGAGAAGCTTATGAGGCGATCGGATAGAATTCGAGCTCTACAGGGGAAGGATCACGGGAGTGAGAGGGGGAAGGTTCAGGGGGTGGGAGGGGATCAGAGGGGGGAGGGGGCAAATAGAGGAAGGAGGGCGGGGGGGTTTGTCTTTGTCTGAAGAGGAGGGGGGGTTGGATGAGTCTAAGAAGAAGAAGGGAAGGAAGAAGGGAGGGGGGAGGGGGTGGGGAAGGAGGGAGGTTTTGAAGCCGGGGTTAGGGATTGGGCGGAGGAAGAAGTGGTTGAAGAAGGGGTCTGGGCTCTAGGTAGGGGTGATGTGAAGGAAGCAGTTCAGCAGGAAGAGGTTGGGAGACAGTCATCTTTCCCTACATAATGGCAGGTATTATATTATTATTTGCCACTCTGAATGTGGCGAGTGTGGCCTCCCAGAGGGCGCAATGTTTGGCCTTTGAGGGCCTCTCCACGATCCAGGCAGACTGTTTCCTAATCCAGGAGACACGCTTGCAAACTATGGAGGCAATCAGGCGTGCGAGGAGGGCCTGGAGATGGGGGCCTTCGGTTTGGGGCTTGGCAGGGGACAGGTATGGGGGGGTAGGGATATTATTTAAAACACATAAGGTACAGATTCAAAGGGTGATGGAATTAGGAGTAGGGAGGTGTTTGGTGGTGGATGTTTTGTGGCACGGGGTGGCTTCCCGGATTATTAATGTTTATGGGCCACAAAGTAAGAGGGAACGTTCACGGTTATTTGGTAAAATTAAACCTTATTTATACATGGCACGTCAGGTGGTTTGGGGGGGGGGATTTTAACACCATTTTGAGGAAACAGGATAGTGGAGGAAGGGCAGCGCAGGTGAGGTATGATGGGATACGGCTAGCTGGGATAATGAAAGGGGCAGGGTTGGTAGATGTGCACCTTGAATTTTCACCAGAGGTGGAGGGTTTCACATTTGCACGGGGACAGTGTAGGAGCAGGATAGATAGATTTTTGGTCCGGGAAGGGGCATGCGTTCGGGGGCCCAGGTTGGTGGACGTGGACTTCTCGGACCATAAACTGGTGTTGGTGGAGGTGGGGGGTTGGGCGGGGCATAGGCCGTGGAGGGGGTTATGGCGGCTTAACCTTAAATGGGTTACCGATGAGAAGGTCAAGGAGGAATATCGGGCCTTTTTGAGTGACCAGCTTTCGATCCAGGGTATTTTTCCCTCCATTGGAGAGTGGTGGGAGTTAGTGAAGAGGCGGACGAGGTTTTTTTTCACCCGTCAAGCTCGGAGAGAAGGAAGGGAGAGAACTCGGCTGGGGACTGCCATTAAGAAACGAATGGACTATCTACTCTCCAATGGAGGGAGAAAGGAGGATATTCTGGATTTGCAGGAGCAACTTGAAAAGGTCCAGTATGATCGATATGCCTCCTTGGTCTATGAACGGGACTTTGGGAAATTGGTCCGCCCAGACCCATTTATGTATTGCAAGGAGCGGAGGGAGCATAGGATTGTAGGGGGTTTAAGGGACATGGGAGGGGTAGTTCAGGTGTCGAAGGAGGGGATTCTAAAGGTGGTGGAAGAGCACTTTGCACGATTTTTTTCAGATAAGCAAGTGGATAAGGAAGTGATGGGTCACTATATTGCGGGGACACCGGGGGTGGGAAGGGGGGGCCCGTCTCTTCAGGCCCTGTTGCGCCCCTGGTCGCTGGGGGAGGTAGAAGAGGCCATTGGGGCCTTAAGGAGGAAGACAGCACCAGGGCCAGATGGACTCACAACAGAGTACTATCAGGCATTTAAGCACCTTCTGGCCCCAATCCTGCTGCAAGTCTGGGAGGCTGCACGTCAGCAGGGGGTTTTACCCCAATCCCTGACCGAGGCGGCGTTGATTCTTCTGAGTAAGGGAAAAGATCCAGAGTCCTTGGCCAACTGGCGTCCGATTGCCCTGCTCAATGGTGATCGGAAGATATTCGCGCATATGCTTCTGAATAGGATGAAGGAGGTGGTGGGGGGGGGGTGTTGGCAAGTTCACAGGCCTGTGGGATTAAGGGGAGGGGGGTTCTGGAGGCAGCGGCTTGGGTAAGGGAAGGGGTGGAACATAGTCGGGGGGAAGGAAGACTAATGGTGGCATTAGATCAGGATAAGGCTTTTGACAGGGTACAGTGGGCGTTTCTTTGGCAGGTTTTAGAGCACTATGGGTTTCCTAGGGAATGGGTGGCTCAATTACGTTTATTGTACACGAGGGCACGGTGTTTTCCCCTGGTGAACGGTTGGAAAGGGAATAGGTTCGGGGTGACAGCAGGGGTGCGGCAGGGATGTCCTTTAAGCCCGGTACTTTATGCTTTTGCAATTGATCCCTTTGTTAGGCGGTTAGAGCAGGGAGGGAAGGAGGGACTTCGGGGGGTGGAGGTGTGTACAGGGTCTCAATTAAGGGAGGTGGCTTACGCTGATGATGTCACGGTGTGGGTGGCGGACACAACAGAGGGGGAGAAATTGAAAGGGGTCATTTCTGGGTTCTCACAGGCTACAGGGGAAATTGTATGTCAGAGGGAATATTAACTACAGGAATGTGCAGGAACGGGATTGCCCAAGGGGGGAGTGCGTGGGGAGGGAGGAAACGATGGAACATTTTTTACGGGAATGCCCTTTTACACGAATGATATGTGGCAGGGTAGCAGCATTATTACACATCCCGAGTTTTAACTCATATTCATATGCAGATTGGGTTTACGGGCAGCAGGGGGGAGGTGGGTGGTTAGATCCGGTGACGGAGTTCCTCATCTCGGTGATACTCCGGTTTAGCCTCTGGATGGCTCGGTGTGGGGTCTCCTTGCACCAGGACTACCGATCAGCCGACAGCGTTAGTTGGGAGGTGGTTCGGGCGGTCCAGGGGGTAGCCCAGTGGGAACGGGTGGCGGAGGGGATAGCAAGAACCAATGTTTGGTGGAGGCATGTGCACTTGAAACCTCCATAGAGGGGTTGGACAGTTTATTTTGAATTGGCTTCGAGTTTTATTTGAATTTTATGTTCATTTAATTTCATTTTAGGATGGGTGGGGGTTGACAGTGTATATAGGTAGATAGGTGGATTTAAGGTGGGGGACTTGTTTGTATATATTTGGTTTGGGGTTATATGTTTCTGTATGGCTTTGCGTTTCTTTTTTAATAAAAGAGTTCTCCAAGTATCCACCACTCTCTCCGTGAAAAAATACTTTCTGATATTTTTTTGAGTCTGCCCCCCTTCAATCTCATTTCATGTCCTCTAGTTCTACTGCCTTCCCATCTACGGAAAAGGTTCATTTGCGGATTAATACCTTTCAAATATTTGAACATCTGTATCATATCACCCCTGTTTCTCCTTTCCTTCAGGGTATACATGTTCAGGTCAGCAAGTCTCTCCTCATACGTCTTCTAACGCAAATCCCATACCATTTTTGTAGCTTTTCTTTGCACCGCTTCAATTCTTTTCACATCCTTAGCAAGATACGGCCTCCAAAACTGAACACAATTCTCCAGGTGGGGCCTCACCAACGACTTATACAGGGGCATCAACACCTCCTTTCTTCTGCTGGTCACACCTCTCTCTATACAGCCTAGCAACCTTCTAGTTACGGCCACCGCCTCGTCACACTGTTTCGTCTCCTTCAGATCCTCAGATACTATCACCCCAAGATCCCTCTCCCCGTCTGTACATATCAGACTCTCACCGCCTAACACATACGTCTCCCATGGATTTCTACTCCCTAAGTGCATCACTTTGCATTTCTTCACATTGAATTTAATTGCCAAACCTTAGTCCATTCTTCTAGCTTCTGCAGACCCTTTTTCATGTTTTCCACTCCCTCCCGGGTGTCCACTCTGTTACAAATCTTAGTATCATCCGCAAAAAGACAAACTTTACCTTCTAACCCTTCGGCAATGTCACTCACAAATATATTGAACAGAATTGGCCCCAGCACCGATCCCTGAGGCACTCCAATATTCACCTTTCCGTCATCCGAGCGAATTCCATTAACCACCACCCTCTGACATCTGTCCGTCAACCAGTTCCTAATCCAGTTCACCACGTCGGGTCCTATCTTCAGCCTGTCAAGTTTATTTAAGAGCCTCCTGTGGGGAACCGTGTCAAAAGCTTTGCTGAAATCTAAGTAGATTACGTCTATAGCACGTCCATGATTCAATTCTCTGGTCACCCAGTCAAAGAATTCAATGAGATTCGTTTGGCACGATTTACCTTTGGTAATACCATGTTGTCTCGGATCTTGCAACTTATTGGCTTCCAGGAAATTCACTATCCTTTCCTTCAACATTGCTTCCATTACTTTTCCAATAACCGAAGGGAGGCTTACCGGCCTGTAGTTTCCAGCTTCTTCCCTATCACCACTTTTGTGAAGAGAGACCACAACTGCCGTTCTGCAATCCCACGGAACCGCTCCCGTCTCCAAGGATTTATTAAACATCTTTAAGAGGACCCGCCAGAACCTCTCTGAGCTCCCTCAATATCCTGACCCATGGTTGCGTCCACCTTTAGATTTTCAAGTTGTTCATACACACTCTCTTCCATGAATGGTGCTATATCCACTCCATTCTCCATTAGGTGTGAGTATTTACACTAGCCATAGAGCTGGTGGAGGTGTCTACTCCTAGATTGGGGAGATACATTTAGGGCCAGATTCTATAAAAGGCATCTAAATAATCCACGTGGTAAACATTTCCACCTAAGTGTATTCTATAAGTGGTGCCTAGATTTAGGCACAGAATATAGAATACACATAGTTGATATCCCATGAGTAAAACTACATGTCTCCATTTACACCAACAAAACCGTGATATAAATCCCTGCATGTAGATTTCCGTGGAACGGGGCCATATTCTATAACTACGTTTGTAAATTTTGAACTGCCTACAAAATGCCCATTTCTCCACCCATAGCCACGCCCCTTTTGAACTGCGCTTATTAGAATTTAGGTGCAGTTCATTACAGAATATGCTTAGCGACTTGTATGCATAAATTCTAATTATTACTAATTGCTGCTTATTATTGTTTCAGTGCAGTTAGCAACGCTAATTAGCTTGTTAAGTCAATTAAGTTGTATGTGCTATTATAGAATATGCTTGGATTTCAGTACAGATCTGTAGGCATACTATATAGAATCCAGGGGCTAGGACCTAATTCATTAAATGGTGCCCTTATTTAGGTGGCGTAATGATCCGCAGTAAGCTAGTTTTCTGTAAAGGGCACTCTGGGCAAAGCAACCTTTACAGAATACTAGTTCAGCACGCATTCTGTGTCTAATCCTGGGCATGAACACTTATGCCTGCCAAAGCTGGTGTAAATGCTCACACTCAACCTATGACGCTCAAATTCAGGTATTCCATAACATTTATTGTAATTTCTGGCAATATCCCTGATCTGCCCATGAACTTTTCATGGCCACGCCCCTCTTTGATTTGCACACTATGAAATTTAAGCATGCCGGTTATAGAACAGACATATGGCAGGTCTGTGCATAAGTCCTAATTACTACCAGCTAAGTGCTTGTTAACCCCAATTATTGATTGCTAGTGCTTAACTGGCTAATTAGTTAACACGTGGATTTGGGAATTGAGTGACCTATACAGAATATGTGAAAGAACTTATATTATAAGTTACATACATGTGCCCCGCCCATGCTCTGCCCAGACTCCACCTATATGAACGTCCACATGCAAAGTACATGTTACATGAATATGCGTGCTTAGCTGGATTACTGTTATGACTAGAATACGGTACGATACCGATTATCTAAGTGCCGATTATCCAGATGTCCAATTATTCGGACCAGCGATAGTTAAAAAAATTAAAATTGCTCACCAGAAGGATGTGGAACCATCTGGAGGTGGATAGAAAGAAGCCCTCGTAAAGCTCCACTGTATAATGAGTGCCTGTGTGCCATCCTTGGGTCACATTAATGTGTATGGGTGTCAATATGAGGCACGCACTACTCAGCAGAGCTTTGTGGAGCCTTCTTTTAATCCAGCTCCAGTATCCTTCTGGTAAGCAATTCTAATATTTCATAGGTTTGTCCAATCAACTGGATTTATGATTATCCGGACCACCCCCTGCCGAGGATAGTCCGGATAATCAGTGTCGTACTATACCTAAATCTACATGGCTCCTTATAAAATGATCTCCCTAAATTCAGTACCTAGTAAAATAGCTTCCTAGAGTTTGGTACTCAGCAGGAGAGAGATTTTTAAGATGTAGGGACCTGCAGTAGATCTTTTGAATAATAGACTATTCTTACTCATGGTTCAGACAGAATGTATTATATGTAAGTCCCTAACTAGCTAGTTAAATTGGGTCATTTGAAACATCCATGTTAAAAGGATGCCTTTATCTTTAAATATTTCTTTCATGACTTGATCCTAATTATGTTTTTTCCATAAGCATGGTGTGTGAGAAACTTATAATAGAATACAGTCATAGTGGATAGGGAGTGCATTTGATTGATTGTAATGGTGGACCAAAGCTGTTTACTTTTTTTGTCCAGTTATTGTATGTTGAGGCTGGTTTACAAGTTCAGTGCATTAATACTACTTACTCAGGAGCTCTGAATGCTTTACAAATTAAACAGAGCAAGCTACATATTTTCCAGATAAAGAATGTGCTTTAGCAATTCATTAGGCTCATTTTCTCTACATACAGAAGATATCTCCGGTCTGCATGGAGAAATGCACTGCTGTATGAAACCTTGCTGACAGAGGAAAATAAAGTCTGCTTTCATGTCAATAAAAAAAAACAAATTCAAAAACAGTAAAGTGATGACTCCATCGTATTAAAGCTTATACAACAATATAGATTTGCATGAATATCTACTGCAATATTCAATAAAAAATGAGTGGTTGCTCTAGCAACAATCACATTAAATGATGAATGTGATAGCACTACAATCTTTCTCTTTTTAAATTTTTTTTATACATTTTATTATTATTATTATTATTGACATTGTGCTTTCCTTTCCCATGGTATCTTTTAAATATAGATATTTCTCATCTGACTTACTAAATTAATTTTACTTCTGCTAGACACAGAAAGGCCTAGCAGTAAGAACTTGCAATTACTGTACAGTAAGGGGTCCTTTTACTAAGCTGCAGTGAAAAGTAGCCTGCGCTAGTATGGGTGCATAAAATTGGTGTGCGCTGAGCCATTTTTTACTGCAGTGGGTAAAAAGGCCTTTTTTACTGGGGCAGTAAATGGCCATGCACTAATATTAAAAGCAGCACACGCAGGGCCGGTCTTAGCAAGTGCGGGGCCCTGTGCAGACCAATTTGGTGGGGCCCCACCCTAGCTCCACCCCATTGATAAAATTATTCCATTTTTAAATTTTTTTTTTATTTATGAAATTTCAAATAAAGACAAATGAAGCTAAACTTATACAAAAAAACTGATTGAAATAATAAGCACAATGCTATCATGAAACCTCCCCTCCCCATAAGTGGAGTGGCCGAGCCGCGGGATCATCATGAATGATGCGGACGGTCGTCCGAGGCGAGCGGAGGTCGAAGCGGAGGCAGAGCGGGGCCCCCTTAGGCGCGGGGCCCTATGCGGCCGCCTTGGTCGCCTCTGCCTAAGACCGGCCCTGAGCACACGGCTATTTACTGCCTGAGCCTTTACCGCCACCAATTTACTTGGCGTTAAGGGCTCACACACTACTCTTGCAGTAATCAGGCAGCACGTGGCAATGTGGCCTCTGTGCCAATTACCGCCGGGAATGCCCCATGCGGTAGAAAAATAGAAAATTATTTTCTACTGCGGAAAACAGCACATACCCTCTTTGGAATTATCTCCGGGTGGCTACACTACCACAGAAGTGGTTACATTAGCCCTACCGCGGTTTAGAATAAGGGCCCCCTAACTGCAAAGCATTGGTATCAACTGTTGGCATCTTGCCATACAGTTAATGAGCGATATGGAAATTGTCTAAGTTAACCGCATTTCAAGTAACACAATGCAGTTAGCAACCCTTGTTTACCTGACATTAATTGTGCCACATTTTCTGCCATGTTTCTACTTAACTTGGGGTAAGTTAATTCACCATCCATTCTCCACCCAATCTCAACCTGTTGCCACCCCATTCTGCATTAGCTGTTAACACAGAAATGAGCACACATTAACAATTTATGCTTGGCAACTGTCATGTTGCAGCCAGTGTAACGTGAGTAACTCAGAATGGGGAAAAAGAGGGCATAAAAGATTCGGCTCCTTAATATTTTTAGATCCTTTTTTTTTTTGCATCCGGTAAGAGAATAAAGACTCAAAATCTACTGATGGAATATTTTGAAGTATTTTAATATTGACTGCATAACATTCTTGTAATGGTTTATTACTGAGCCTTTTCCCTCTTTTTACAAAACTGATTAACAACTGTTGATGAAAACTCATATTGGATTCCATTTGAAAATGAGAATGGTTGTGCAAAGGGTTAAAACACAGTGCACGCTGTTTCTCTTCTCTGCCACCATTTTGTTTCTGCCATGAATGAACTTACTCCTTTCAATATAAATATTTTAGTGAGTAAGATGCTGCATAATTTACTGTCAGCCACGTGACCTGCCATTTTACAGACAACAGATGTTTCACTGTTCACTTGTCTGATCTTTGAAGAAAACTATTCTTTTCTTTACACCTCAACACAAGCAGCAGATCTGATCCTCTCTTCTGCAATGTTCTTTCAGTGGATTGCAGAACACATACAGTTGCTCTGCTTTGTTTGTGAAAGATGTGCATTCAAACAGTATAATGGCTGCATAGAATCTCGGTTTCAGAATAGCATTCATGGATTTTATTCCCTTGCCCTTTCTCTGTTGGATTAATGTCATAGACATAATAATCCATGCAGTACATGGTTTCTAAGAGGATGAATTGCCTCCCAGGATAATCAAGCAACCACAAAGCTTGATGAAGCTGCTCTGGTAAATCTGTATTAAATGAATCTACGTGTAATAACTAATTAGCTATGCTTTTTACATGATTTTTAGCAACATAGTTCCTGTTTTCACTGCTAAATAACACCGCTGATTGGTTCCTCATAAACAGTTTTAGTCCAAATGTCAGCTTTATTGCCTTTTCTTCTCATATGCTGACATTATCATTAGTAGTTGAAAAGTAGCTGCTTACTAGGGATGTATGAGCAATCCCATATTGGATTGGAACCAGGTACATTTCAGCCTGATTACAATTTGTTGACATTTTCAGCTAATTTGTTAGACATGATGCAATACATTTGATTGATTTGGCAAAATCCAACAGAATTTCAATATCTTGGTTTATGTTTATTTTAACTTGCATGTATCAGTGAACCGCTGAGTAGCTTTTTTTTTTTTGCCTAGGGAAAAAAACATTCTGTACTACTGACAGTGTTGTAATCAGTTGGAATCTGCACTACAATCCACTTTTATCTTATTTAAGAAATTATAAACAAGCATGGCTTATAGGCTTATTTTCGAAAGAGAAGGGCGCTCATCTTTCGACACAAATCGCAAGATATGCATCCTTCTCACAGGGTCGCCCAAATCGGCATAAATGAAAGCCGGTTTTGGGCATTCTCAACTGTTTTCCATCGTGGGGACGACCAAAGTTCATGGGGGCATGTCGGAGGCGTAGCGAAGGCGGAACTGGGGCATGCCTAACACATAGGCGTCCTTGACCGATAATGGAAAAAAGAAGGGCATCCCTGATGAACACTTGGACAACTTTACTTGGTCCTTTTTTTATTATGACCAAGTCACAAAAATGTGAACTAAATGACCAGATGACCACCAGAGGGAATCAGGGATTACATCCCCTTACTCCCCCAGTGGTCACTAACCCCTTCCACCCTCAAAAAAATATTTTTTCCAGCCTCAAATATCATACCTAGCTCCATGACAGCAGTATGCAGGTCCCTGGAGCAGTTTTAGTGGGTACTGCAGTGCACTTAAGGCAGGCAGACCCAGGCCCATCCCCCACACCTGTTACACTTGTGGTGGTAAATGTGAGCCCCTCAAAACCCACCATAAACCCACTGTACCCACATGTAGGTGCCCCCCTTCACCCATAAGTGCTATGGTAGTGGTGTACAATTGTGGGTAGTGGGATTTGGGGGGGGGCTCAGCACCCAAGGTAAGGGAGCTATGTACCCGGGAGCAATTTCTGAAGTCCACTGCAGTGCACCCTAGGGTGCCTGTTTGGTGTCCTGACATGTCAGGGGGACCAGTGCACCCCTCAAGGCCAGGGTGCAGCTCGGAGAAGTGCATCGCTTGAAGGACAGCTTGAAGGGTCTGTGCCTGAAAGAGATAAGGATTATGATCAGAGATATAAGGAGCACTGGAAGGACAGCTTGAAAGGCCTGTGCCTGAAGGAGATAAGGATTGTGATCAGAGGTATAAGGAGCAGCGTTGGACTATTACTAGCCCAAAGGGATAGGTAAAGGTACTGCTATACATTTGTAAATACTTTGGTGTTTACCATGTGAAGACAGTTGGAGTTGTAATACACAATCTTGAATGGACAGGAGACATTTGGAGTCAAGATTGAGAACTGTACAGATGGAGCTATAACCTATTTTGCCTATGGTTGCAGAAAGTTCAGTAAACTTGAGTTTGGCATAAAAATCTAATCCTGGAGTACAGAGTGGTTCTTTGGAATAAGAGCGAGGACACTCACTTTCCCAGACTGGCAGAGCACTCTCATGAAGCCTTAATTGTATAAAACATTGCTCCGGATCTCTATTCCAGCCTTTGACCCACTCCCAAGCTCGAAAAAGAATTTTAATGGGTGGAAAGATTGAAGGTCGAGGTGGCCCAGGTCTGTAGAGTGCTCCAACTCCGAGAGACTGAGCTAGTGGTGGAAGCAGCGAGGCCTGGATTATACATAGTATTGAATCTTTGTTTCTCACAGTGATTTCAGAAGTATATAAAGATATATAGATATAATTATAGATATATTTATATTCATATTCTCACAGTGCAAGTGGCAGATGAAGTTCAATGTTGACAAGTGCAAAGTGATGCATGTGGGTAAGAGGAACCCGAATTATAGCTACGTCTTGCAAGGTTCCGCGTTAGGAGTTACGGATCAAGAAAGGGATCTGGGTGTCGTCGTCGATGATACGCTGAAACCTTCTGCTCAGTGTGCTGCTGCGGCTAGGAAAGCGAATAGAATGTTGGGTGTTATTAGGAAGGGTATGGAGTCCAGGTGTGCGGATGTTATAATGCCGTTGTATCGCTCCATGGTGCTTACCGCACCTGGAGTATTGTGTTCAGTACTGGTCTCCGTATCTCAAAAAAGATATAGTAGAATTGGAAAAGGTACAGCGAAGGGCGACGAAAATGATAGTGGGGATGGGACGACTTTCCTATGAAGAGAGGCTGAGAAGGCTAGGGCTTTTCAGCTTGGAGAAGAGACGGCTGAGGGGAGATATGATAGAAGTGTATAAAATAATGAGTGGAATGGATCGGGTGGATGTGAAGCGACTGTTCACGCTATCCAAAAATACTAGGACTAGAGGGCATGAGTTGAAGCTACAGTGTGGTAAATTTAAAACGAATCGGAGAAAATTTTTCTTCACCCAACGTGTAATTAGACTCTGGAATTCGTTGCCGGAGAACGTGGTACGGGCGGTTAGCTTGACGGAGTTTAAAAAGGGGTTAGATAGATTCCTAAAGGACAAGTCCATAGACCGCTATTAAATGGACTTGGAAAAATTCCGCATTTTTAGGTATAACTTGTCTGGAATGTTTTTACGTTTGGGGAGCGTGCCAGGTGCCCTTGACCTGGATTGGCCACTGTCGGTGACAGGATGCTGGGCTAGATGGACCTTTGGTCTTTCCCAGTATGGCACTACTTATGTACTTATAAGCATATAGATAGATTTACGTTATGATATTATATTGCTTCAATATGATTTAAGCACAGCATTTTTATAGATCATAATCAGATGCTAATTAAATTGAGTGAACTTTTGAATAACAGACTAAAATGAGTGAATTTTTGAATAACAGGCTATATGGGATTAAAAGTGTGTCTCCTACTTGGAAACCATTACGTGGAATTCATCAGGGATCGCCTCTCTCACTTCTCCTTTACAAAAGTTACATGAGTAGTTTTGGGGTAAGTCTACAGAATATAACAACATATTTCTACTCATATGCAATTACTTATCTTATTCAAAATCTGTCACATATTGACAAATACATTAGGTTGACTGAAAATTGGTGTATTATGAATTGCATAAAAATGAATAGGGAATAACCAAGACATTATGGTTGAGCAATTCATTGAACTTTATTCCTACAATTTTCAATCTGCCTTCAGGATTACTTCTTCTGGTTGAAAAGTCCATTAAGCTGCTGACTTTTGATTTGCAAGTAAATCCAGTTGTAAAGAAAATCTTTCTTACATTATATCAACTGTACTCAGTCTTTATGGAAGAACGTTTTCAATTACTCATTCAAGCATTTATACTATCACATCTTGATTACTGCAATGCTTACCTGTGCATCTGAGCAATAGGTTACAACTATTATAAAATGCAGCTGCTAAATTAATTTCTCCATCTCAAAAATATGTAATTCCCTTGTTAATCTCTCTTCATTGGCTGCCATTCCATGCATGAATTATGTTTAAAATTGCTTGCTTGGTATTTAAAACCTTTGAGGGTAATAGTCCAGAAAGATTTATTCTATTAAATTTTCTCAAGGTCTTGCAATTACAACATCGAATAATAGAGTACTTTTATCTTTTCCTTCAGTTCAAGGTTTGTACTGTAGAAAATAATTGTACAGCTCATTATTATATCAAGCATCAAAAGTTTGGAATAGTTTGTTTATTCCTACACATTCTCAATCTTCTTTTTTGAAATTTTATTTTTGTAAATTCATACCATAATTTCAATCTGTGGAGGAGTGGCCTAATGGTTAATGCAGCAGGTTGTGGACCTGGGAAAACAGGCTTGATTCCCACTGATGCGTGACAGTCAGTAATGAGTTGAGATCCTGGGGAACCAGGTTCAATTCCCTCTGCAGCTCCATGTGACCCTGGGTAATTCACTTAGGGTCTATTTTACTAAGCCGCAGTAGTGTTTTTTGCTCACAGTAGAAAGTAGCTGGTGGTAAACACCGAGATGCCCATAGGAATATAAGGGACATCTTGGCATTTACCACCAACTGAATGCTACTGCGAGCTAAAAATGCTACCACGGCTTAGTAAAAGATCTCCATAGCCCTCCATAGCCCCCTGGAAGAATATATTACTCAGATTATGAGTCCATTAGGGACAGTGCAAAGTACCTGCAATAGAAATTGTAAACCGCATAGTTGCCTCAGGGATCACTTGTGGTATATCAAGTGCTGAAAATAATTAAAAAAAAAATGGAAGCAATGCATCCATATTTTCCTGGTATATTGTATCCGTAATCTATTGTAATCCACTTTGAACCTTATTAGGGAGTTAGCAGAATATCAATTTTTGGATTAGATTTTAGTTTTGCTAGCAACTCACAGATATCATCTTCTGAAAATTGTTTGAAATCTTTCTTCTAGGAATATATATTCATCTCAGTCCCTCTCTCTGTCGTTATACTATATATATATATATATATATATATATATATATATATATATATATATATATATATATATATATATATATATATATATCAAGTCTGAGAAACTGGTTCAATGTGAAAGATGCTCGAAAAACCAGTAAAATCATCCCCCTAAGTTCAACTTCACTTCATCTGAAGAATACTTGTTGAAAACATAATTGAAAACAACTATCAAAGTCCCTGCGATTTCCCTCAGGAAAAGAAAGCATAGTCCCATTGCATGACATGTGCATCTCTAGATACATCATACAGGCAAAGATCTTGTAAAACAAGCATCAAATCATAAGAATTCAGCTTAAGAACATATAAGAATATAAGAACATAAGCATTGCCATACTGGGACAGACCGAAGGTCCATCAAGCCCACTATCCTGTTTCCAACAATGGTCAATCCAGGTCACAAGTACCTGGCAAGATCCCAAAACACTACAATAAATGTTATGCTGCTTATCTTAAGCAGTGGCTTATGAACTTTTCTTTTAGGAATCTATGCAAACCTTTTTTAAACCCCACTAAGCTAACTGCTTTTACCACATTCACTGGCAATGAATTCCAGAGTTTAACTACACATTGAATGAAGAAATATTTTCTCTGATTTGTTTTAAATTTACTACTTTGTAGCTTCATTGCATGCTCCTTAGTCCTAGTATTTTTGGAAAGAGTAAACAAGCGATACCCGTTCCACTCCACTCATTATTTTCTTTTCAGGCCATTTTCAAAACAAAAATATACAAGTGAAAAACATAGAAAATCATCCATTGAATGTAGGATGGGCCATCATTTTTAGCAGACTGGTCCCCCAGATATCCCAGGAGAGCAATGGGGCACCCTAGGGGGTACTGCTGTGGATTTCATATAAATGCGCACCATAGCTCCCTTATCTTGTCTACTACACCAAACTATTTACCACTATAATAGCCCTTATGGGTGAAGGGAGCACATTATGTGGGCCCTAAACAGGGGTTTCTGGTGAGTTTGGGAGGACTCACAGTTTCTACTACAAGTGTAACAGGTAGGTGGAGGCATGGGACTAGGTCCACCTTTGTACAGTGCACTATACCCACCACTACACTATTCCTGGGACCTGCATTCTGCTCTAATGGACCTGGCTTTAACATCTGAGGCTGTCATAGAGGCTGGGAGGATAGAAGGGGGTCAGTGACCACTGGGGTAGTAAGGGGAGTCATCCCTGATTCCCTCCAGTGGTCATCTGGTCATTTAGGGCACCTTTTTGTGCCTTATTCATTAGAAAAACAGGTCTAGAGCAAAGTTTTTAGATTTTTGCCCTGGATGTTTTGTTCCATTATGGCTGTAAAATGCCCATGTGTTGTGTACACCCAAAGCCCACCCTAATCCCACCTTCGAAATGTCCCCAACATGCCCCCTTGTAATTTGGATACACTGCAGATGAATTGTATGAATATACATTTGCAAAAACAAGTTTTGAAAATACCAATTTGGATGTTTTTAGAATAAATTTGCCCAAATGCTCCTTTATGACACTTTTTGAATGTTTTTCTCTTTCGAAAATGGCCCCAAAGTGTCTTAGAAGCTCAGACTGAATGTATTACACATGTTAGAAAAAAGTAAAAAAAGATGTCCAGTTGATGACCACAGCGGTTAAAAGGTGAGGTGAAAGAGGCTATTAAAGCCAAAAGGATATTTTCCAAATTATAGAAAGCAGCTTCAAAACAGGAAAACAGGAAAGAGCACATACACTTATAGTTAAATATAACACTTTAATAAAGTAGGTTTAAAAAATTGAAAAGCAGCTTGACATTAAAGCAAAAGATCATAACAAAAATATTTTCAAGTGCATTTGAAGCAGAACATCAGTGATGGATTGGATGGGGTACTTGGTGATCATGGGGGGGGGGGGGGGAGGAGGGTCATTCATGGAGAACAAGGTCACAAAAGAAAAATTAAATTAATTTTTTGTTTCAGTCTTTACTGAGTAAGATGTCGAGCAGATGCCTGTAATGCTCTTTGATAGTGAAAATACAGAGGAACTGAAGCAAATCACAGTGGACCTAGTTGAGCAAACTGACAAGCTAAAGAATAAAAAAAAAAAATCACCAGGAATGGAATGTATATAGCCCAGAGTTCTCAACGATTTCAAAAATGAAATTGCAGACCTATCTTTAAATCAGCTATGGTGCCTAAGAATTGGAGGCTAGCCAAATGTAATTCCAATTTTTAAAAAGGATACTAGGGGGATCATTTTTGAAAGAGAAAAAAAAATGTTTAAAAGGTGGCATAAAGTAGCATTTGGATGTTTTGCTTGCCAAAACATTCAAAACACTATTTTTGAAACCTATTTTGCAGATGTTTATCTATGCAGTTCATCTGCAGTGTATCCAAACCACAAAAGGGCATATCAGGGGAGTGTTGGGGATTGGATTAGGGCATTCCTAACAATTGGATGTTTTTCAGCCATAATGAAACAAAACCAAAATGTCCAGGACTAAAACTAAGATGTTTTACGTTAGACCTAGTTTATTAATGACTATGCACAAAAAAGTGCTCAATATAACCTGATGATCACTAGAGGAATAAAGGAATGATTCCCTTACTCCCCCAGTGGTCACTGACCCCTCCCACCCCACCCCCAAAGATGTGAAAGAAACAGTACATACCAGCCTCTATGACAGTTTCAGATGTTATGGCCAGTCCTATTAGAGCAGTACACAGGTCCCTGGAGTAGCCTAGTGGTCAGTGCAGTGCACTGTGGAGAAAGGGACCCAGACCCATAATCCACTCTGTTACACTTGTGATGGAAAGTGTTATCCCCCCCCAAAAAAACTCACCAAAAACCTACTGTACCCACATATAGGTGACACCTGCAGACATAAGGGCTATTGTACTGGTGTATAATTGAATGCAGTAGGCTTTGGAAGGCTCACCATAAAATATAAGAGAAGTGAGATGTGTACCTGGAACCTTTTATATGAAGTCCACTGCAGTGCCCCCTAGGATGCACCACTCTTCTGCTGGGATGTCTATGTGGCCAGTCTACTAAGAATTCTGGCTCCTTCTACATCCCAAATGGCTTGATTTTGTGCATTTTTCATTTGGATTTTTTTCCCGAAAATGGACCATAAAGATAAATGCAGAGAGCACAAAAACATCTAGCAAGTGGCCATTTTCTAAAAATAAAAAGATAGACATTTTGCTGTTTTGAAAATCACTATATTTATCACTTGGATTTTGGATGTTTTGAACAAAATGCCCAAAGTCGGACTTAGACAACATAGGAAAAATGCCCCTCTAGGAGGTAACTTGGGAAACTATAAATCATTCAGCCTGATGTAGATAGCAAACAAAATGGTAGAAACTATTCTAAAAACCCAAACTGCTGTTGATATGGATAAAATTGGCTTAATTGGGCAAAGCCTACATGGATTTCACAACGGAATGTCGTGTTTTCCCCATCTTTAGTTATTTGAAAGCTATTAATAAGCAGTTAATGATATTGTTTCTGGATATTCAGAAGGCATTTGATATAGTCCCCCAGGAGAGACTTGTGGAGAAATGTATAAAAACCTGGGATAGGAAGTGATGCCCTATTTTAGATTTGGAACTGTTTAGAAGATTGGAAACACAACATAGGACTAAAAGGTAAATTATCTTCATGAGAATGATTAAATACCAAGGGGTCCGGGGATCCAAGATGGCCGCGACTTACTAAGCACTAGCGGGTCTCGATCTCTCTATACAAAAAAAATGCCTAAACGGAGAGGGAGATTAGCGGTTAGAGCTTCCCCGCTAACTCCCTCCTTACCTGGTCCTTTGGATCGTTACTTGAGACCCCAGGGAGTTACTCATGATGGCGGAACGCTGCCAGTCGGAAACGCCGGCGAATTGGAGATTTCGGCGCTCCCTGGCCTTGAAGTCACTCTGAGCCCCGCCGAGCGCACCCCTCCTCCACAACCGCTTGGCGCCAGTTCATTCCTCGAGGATTCGACAGGGTCCACCCCGGAAGAGGGCAGGGGCCCATAAGAACGCCGAATGGAAGCTGTTTTTACATCTGGAGCTGGACTGGAGGGCAGTATGCCCATGGAAACGCCGCGGATTGAGGAGAGAAACTCTGAGGAACGGAGTGCCACATCTGAGCAAACTGTAAGATTTGAAATTCCTTTAGAACTCCTGGTCAAACCCCAGGAGGTTACATTAGAAGCTTTGTGGGATTTGGTTTCTAACCTAGGACAGTTATTCCTAAAACAGTCTAATGAGGTATTACCTAAATTAAAAACCTTGGAAAAAGATCTACAAAAGAAAGAAGAGCAGATAAAAGACTTGAATGATAAAGTTGTTAAAATGGATCAAAGGATTATGAAATTTGAAACAGTACAATCTACTATGATTAAAGACTTGACGAGCCTAAGGGTTAAAATGGAAATCTTTGACAATTATACTAAAAATTGTAACCTCAGATTCGTCAATTTTCCTAAACTTCAGAATGTTGCTCCTATGGAAATGTTGAAGCGCTATATGCGCGAAATACTATTAATTCCTGAACAAAATTTACCACCAATGACTATGGCTTATTATATCCCTGGGAAAGACCTAAATCAACCCGAAGCTCCATTAGATGTCTCACTTTTGTTAGAGACTTCGGATATTGATCTAGCGACTGCAGCCACATTAGTGGCAACAGTCGCATTGTTACCAGACAAGAGTTGGATTTTTCGTCTATTTTTTCGTAACAAAGATAAACCTTTTTTAGGTTTTAAAATATTATTATTTCCGGATGTCTCTAAGGAGACAAGAAGACGGAGGAAACAATTCTTGCTCCTTAAGCCGGAGATTCTGCACTTGGGGGGTACCTTTTTTTTAAGATACCCCTGCAAGTGCATAATAAGGGTTAGAGAAAAAAAATATGTATTTACAGAACCTGCTCATGTGTCGGCACTTATAGCCTCAGTAAAAGTGGAAAAGCGCTAAATATATAAAATAACTCTGCCTAGTTGAATTAGTATGTCTTCCGATATCTATTTTCCTTGTAATGTTTTTTCTCCTTTTGTTTTCCGAAATCTTGGATCTGAATTTATGGACTTGAGTATTGTTTTCTTTTGAAAACGTGAGGAATTCACCTTTTCCTTTATTATAATGATTGAGCATGTTATTGTTAAATGGATACTATCCTGAACAAGAATTTTGCTTGTAATATATTTAATAATATGAATAAATAAATAAAATAAATACCAAGGGGTCCTTTTACTAAGGTGTGTTAACGAATTTTAGTGCACGCTAACGATTAGCATGTGTTAAATGTAAAGAAGTCCATTTTATACCTATGGGTTTGTTAGCATTTATTGTGTGTTAATCAGGGCGTACTAAATCCATTAACGTGCATTAGTAAAAGGATGCTTAACGTATTTATAAATGATCAAGAAAAAGGAGTGAGATAATCAAATTTGCTGATAATACAACATCGAGATTACTTATGGTGGTTTAGTATTCTGGTTCCAAAACAGTCAAGCTTCTGTAAAGACTTTAGTACTAAAACTTGTCTGTTGGCTTTGATCTCAGAGTTCAGACTTATTTTTAGATAAAGGAAAAATTACACTACTACTGCCGTTGGATCTGAGTTCTGCTAGTGAATCATATGTTACTAAGAGGGGCATAATTGAACGAAAACGCCTATCTCCATGGGCGTTTATCTCCGAGAACGGGTCAGTGAAGGGGCGGACCGAACCGTATTTTCGAAAAAAATAGACGCCCATGTTTTATTCAACAATGTGTGAGCTGGGCGTTTTTGATTTTCAGCGATAATAGAAAATGAAAGCGCCCAGCTCAAAAACGAATAAATCCAAGACATTTATTCGTGGGAGGGGCCAGGATTCGTAGTGCACTGGTCCCCCTCACATGCCAGGACATCAACCGGGCACCCTAGGGGGCACTTTTACAAAAACAAAAAAAAAGGTCAAAGAGCTCCCAGGTGCATAGCACCCTTCCCTTGTGTGTTGAGCCCCCCAAATCCCCCTCAAAACCCACTGCCCACAAGTCTACACCATTACTATAGCCCTAAGGGGTGAAGGGGGGCACCTACATGTGGGTACAGTGGGTTTGGGGGGGTTGGACGACTAATAAGCATTAAGCAGTACAATTGTAACAGGTAGGGGGGGATGGGCCTGGATCCACCTGCCTGAAGTCCACTGCACCCCCTAACAACTCCTCCAGTGACCTGCATACTGCTGCCAGGGAGCTGGGTATGACATTTGAGGGTGAAAATAAAAATGTGTGAAACATCATTTTTTTGTGGTGGGAGGGGGTTAGGTACCACTGGGGGAGTCAGGGGAGGTCATCCCCGATTCCCTCCAGTGGTCATCTGGTCATTTAGGGCACTTTTTGGGGCCTTATTCGTGAAAAAACAGGGTCCAGGAAAAGTGTCCTAAATTCTAGCTAAAAACGCATACTTTCTTCCCATTATCGCTGAAATGCGCCCATCTTTGTTCGGCAGATAACCACGCCCCAGTTCCGCCTTCGCCACACCTCTGACACGCCCCCATAAACTTTGTCCGCATCCGCGACGGAGTGCAGTTGAAAACGCCCAAAAATCGGCTTTCGATTATACCGCTTTATTCGTTTTTGTGAGATAAACGTCCATCTCCCGATTTAGGTCGGAACTTGGGCGTTTTTCTCGTTCGATTATAAGCTGGTAAATAACCTTGATTTTTGTCTCATATTGGTTCTCTGCTTTTCTGAAAATAAGATCATATTGAATGGTCAGAAAGAAGGAAACTACTATGACCTGGAATCCTGGTTGTGGGATCCTTCACGGGCCTCCTTTGTCCCCCATTTTGTTTAATATTTAAGTCACTGGGAAGAATATTTCAATCTATGTGTCTTTCATATTACATTTAAACTGAAGAGATTCAGATATTTGTCCTATTTTGACATTACAGGGTGCCTATGATTGCCTCGCAATTTGTTTAGATAAAGTATCTTGAGTGAATGAATAATCATCGGCTTATTGAATAATAATAAAACTATGATTTTACGAATAGGCAAAATCACCCAATCTCAGAGAAGAGTCCTAATTTAGGAGGAAATGAAATTATTTTACAATCCTTCATACAAAGTCTCAGCATTATCTTTGACTTCTCACTGCCTTTGAGAGTCATTTAAATCAGGTAGTTAAATCCACTTTCTGCAAATTGCAAATGCTCCATCAAATCCAAACTTGTTTTTCATTGGAATATCCTCAGAAATTAGCTTATGCTTTTATTGTATCACAGGTTGCTAACTGTAATATTTTTATATTTAGACCCCCCCCCCCTCCCTAGTTGGAGATACTTGAGACTACCACTAGGGGCACCATTTTGGAAGATGGAGCCAGGTGGGATGAAAACAGAGGGGGACAGCTGATCCACTACATCACCAAGAACCAGATCACCTTTGGATAAGTTGTGAGAAACAATGGGGGCCTAGGGGGGTACAAGGGTGGATGGGGGAGAGTTGGGTTTTGCAAATATGGGCTGATTGGGGAAGAGCTTTTCAGGAGTTTTGGATCAAGGGGTTGAGGATCGGGGGGGTGATGAGGAGAAAGGGGGATCAGATTGGAGCAGGAGATTGGATCAGAACAGGGAATCAGACTGGATTAGGGGAGATCAGATGAGTAGGTCAGAGTGGGAGAGGAGATGGAAGCAGGTGGGTGGGATGGGTGCCACAGATGTCTCTATTTCTTCAGGTGCCAGAACATGCTTGCATTACATACCTTGGTAGATAGTGCAGGTTTGCACTATCTACCCAGACCTGCAACACGATGTCCATGCAGTAAGGCTTGCCCGATGTGGTAAATGAGGAGCAGATACTGGGCATGCCCCCTGCATTTGTCACATGTTTTGCACTTATTGTATATTACTTTTTCCTGTTAAAATACACAGTAAGTACAAAATCTTACCACACTTCAACCAAACAGCCCCAGTAAAACTAAAACAAATATAGTAAAATGGGGAGACAATACATTTCTTTTACATATGTTAAGTGATAGGAGGAAGAGCAAAAGTGGCATTATGATACTCAAACAGATCTTTCCTCCTGATTTCCCATGTTTTACTTGGACTTTTGGGGATCTGACAGATTAAAGTGGGTTCCATTAATTGACTGGCATCTGTGCCTGTTGACGTTCACCTTTATCTATTTACCCTCCCTATTGGCCCTTTGTACTTTCTCTTATAGTTAGTTCGTAGATATTGATTTCCTGTTCTTTTTCATTTTTTTAGTTTTTCTTTTCTGTCATATTGTTGGTGTGCTTTTTTCATATTTAGTCTGTAAACTGGTTTGTTATGTGTGTCAGAAAACTATTGTGTATAACAAGCTCTATAAGCATAAATGTAAATATATCTTAAACAAGAAAGGCTTGAGTAAATTATTATTATTATTATTATTTATTGCATTTGTATCCCACATTTTCCCACCTTTTTGCGGATTCAGTGTGGCTTACAATACATTATGAATAATGGAAATACAATTTGTTACAATTCAGGTTATGGATTACATTGTGAAGAGTTAAACGAGTCAAAATCAAATTCGTTAAGGAGTAAATCAATTGAAAGAACATTGAGACATTGGAAGGAGACAACAGGAAATTAAGGGGCGTTATATGAAGCAAATGGTACACATTTTTCTGTGAGTAAATGTTTGGGTGTAGTGAGATTAGGGTTAAGAATTCGTAAGTAGATGTATTGATGTATAACTGAACAGTGAGTGTGAGCTTTATGTGTTGTGGTTTCTTCTGTAGTTTTTATCAAAAAGATGTGTCTTTAGTGATTTACGGAAGTTGGTTTGTTCCAACCTTTTAATTGGCAAACCTTTTAAATAACTTTCGAAAACCAAGGCAAATAAATTTTATAAAATCTTTCATACGTGTATGAATGACCTTTTATAAAATACTGACGGAATAAAAGTAAGTGTCATGGTATGATGCATGTGCTTTGCCAATGGGCGTGCAAAATAGAGGAGTATGAGTGAAGCACAGATGGAATTAACATATATGTACAATGATTATAAAATACCTTAAATCTATATGCATATGTGTATAAGGTAAGCGCTATCATTTACACTCGCCCTTTGCGAATGTAAGTGATCACGCCTACATTCAAGGACAGTGACATAGCCAGGAATTTCTAACAGGGAGTGCATCTCCAACACCCCCCGTGCCCCTCCCCAGTACCTTAAAAATCATCTCTGCTCCAGTTTTTGTCCAGACAGTGGCAGTGGCATTCATACGCTGCTTCCGGTCTGTACCGGGTTTTTCTCTCCGAACTGTCCCGCTCTTCACAAAACAGGAAGTAGCATCAGAAGGGGCAGGATGGTTCAAAGGGAAAGTCCAGGTGCAGGCCACAGGCAGCCTATTAATGCTGCTACTGCCTGGGCAAAGACTGGAGCAGACATGATTTTAAGGCATGGGCTGGGGGGTGGGGTGCCCGATCTAACAGGGGATGCGTATGAAACACACACACCTTGAATAAATGTGCCCATGTTCAAGGAGTATTCTCTGCCACATACAACAGTATTTTATAAAGAAACTAGATATCTACTGGTCTTTGTAAAATGGTGCCCACCCATGGAGATCTGTTATAAAATTACTATCTAAAAGACAGATACCCGAGTACTTCTCAGTCTACTAGTTGACAATGAAGGATCAAAGATAGTACTGAAGAGATCTTGTGTTCATATGGCTTCAATAAACCTACAATCTCCTGTTTGAACCATGGTTCTGTTGAGGGCATTTAGTTCTGAGGTCCCTTTAAGTGGTCTCTGTAGTGAAAATCTAAAATCCTACAGGAGAAGCTTTACTGCCATAAGTTTTTCATTTCAAAAAAGCAGCTACATTTTTAGATTGAACAGAATGAAGCCACTGTAAGATCATAGTCAAGATTTTAGGCCTAATTTTCATATCAATTGGAAGTTAGAAGTTGGACAGGATTAGTATAACAAGATCAAACTTATTTTTACCCGCTAAGAGCTTGCAGCTGTGTTCTGAACCAGATACAACCTCCTTATACAGATGAAATGTAATATGGACAGGTGGAAAGTGGTGTATACTAGGAAAAATAATCTGCATTATATATACTAGATGATGTTTGTGATCCTCTGTTTAGGGGATTGTAGCAGTATATAAGCCTTGATTTGATTTGTTGTGTTTGTGTGTATTTCTTGAACAAAGCCTCTTTTGCCCTTATTTTTTCAAGCCACTTGTTTGGAGAACCATATAGGCGTCCTCTTTCTCTTGTTTTTGTTTACTTTCCTTGTGTAAAGATCAGTTGCCATATTTATAGCAGTTTTCATCTTGGACCACTGTGCTTCCACTTCACCCACTCTTCCCCATGCCATCAGTTCCTTCTTCAGGTATTCCCCCATTTTACCAAATTCAGTACGACTAAAATCCAGTATTTTGAGTTTTGTATTTCTGCACTCCAATTTTGCTTTTATATCAAACCATATTGTGTGATGATCACTATTACCTAGATGGGCACCCACACGGACATTGGAAACAATTTGTGAGCACTAGATCCAGCATCGACCCTTCCCTTGGGGGGTTCTGTCATCATTTGCCTGAGTAAAGGCACTTTGACAGGTATTCACAATCTCTCTACTTCTTTCTGATTCTGCTAATGGGACATACCAATCCACCTCAGGCAAGTTGAAATCTCCTAACAATAGCGCCTCCCCTTTCACACCAAGCTTTTGAATATCTTCTATCAGATCCTTGTCCAGTTTCTCCATTTGTGCCGGAAGTCTTCTGTTTCCAGGACAATCCATGTAGCTTCTTCCTTTCCCCAGGTTCCCCACATTTCAGTTACTCTAATATGGTTTTTCACATATAGCACCACTCCACCTCTTCTGCCATCCCTATCCTTCCTAAAAAGATTATAGCCTGGTATAGTCACATCCCATTCATGGGAATCATTGAACCATGTCTCTGTAATAGCAACAATATCCAAGTTTTGCTCAAACATCAGGACTTGCAGATCTTGAACCTTTTTATTTAGACTTCAAACATTTGTGCTCATTGCTTTCTATGTGCTAAGTGAGTTTGGATGGTTTTCAATATCAACATGACCTTTCCCTCTGCCATTGTGTTTTTTTTTTCTGGGGGTGACTTTCAGAATTCCCTTGTTTCTTTTTTCACTAAAGAGTCAGAACTCCTACAAGTGAAAAGAAAAAGGATTTTTTTTCTTTAAAAGATAGATGGAGGTAAAGTCAGCAGATTATCAAGGAGATATTAAGAGAAGGACACAGGTAAAATCAGATTAGTATCAATGAATCAAACCAAGTCAGAAAATTCACAGTTTAGCTCAGTGGCAGCAATCCAAAATCAAGAAAGTGTTATGGTTTTTGTCTTTTACCAAAATACTCTATAGACTGCCCCTCCTCCACAATCTGTTAGTCACCAGATACAATGGCACCAAATTGTCTAATCACAGGTAACCTTGTATTAGAATGAAAGCACAAACTACAATTCTGATAATACAAGCACCTAATTTCAGCATTAAAAAAATACAATGCAAGATAGCAATTATAAAGCTGTAAGAAATTAGTCAGGATGTTGACAGATATAGAAACTTTTAGAGGCAAGGACTCCTGCAAGGGAAAAGAAGGATGATTTTTTTTTCTTTAAAAGATAGATGGAGGTAAAGACAGTAGATTATCAGGGAAATATTAAGAGAAGAGAACAGGTAAAATCAGATTAGCATCAATGAATCAAACCAAGTCAGAAAATTCACAGTTTACCTCAGTGGCAGCACTCCAGAAGCAAGTTTTTGTCTTTTATCAAAATGCTCTATAGACTGCCCCTCCTCCACAGTCTATTAGTCACCAGATACAATGACAATATTTGGTCTGGGACATATATATAGGATTTCCAGAGGAGAGGAAGAGATAGTAGACGGCATAGATGGGCATATTGGATAGGCCATGTGGAGGGGCATAATCGAACGCGAACGCCTATCTCCATGGGCGTCTATGTCCAAAAATGGGTATGTAAAGAGGCGGGACAGACCGTATTTTCCAAAAAATGGACGTTTTTCAGCTGGGCGTTTGTTTTTTTTTAGCGATAATGGAAACTAAAAACGCCCAGCTCAAAAACGTCCTACTCCGAGCCATTTGGTCATGGGAGGGGCCAGGATTCGTAGTACACTCACCCCCTGACATGCCAGGACACCAACTGGGCACCCTAGAGGTCAGTGCGGTGGACTTCAGACAATGGTCCCACATGCATTGCTCCCTTACCACGGGTGCTGAGCACTCAACCCCCCTCCCCAAAAACCACTACCCACAAATGTACAACACTACCATAGCTCTTAGGGGTGAAGGGGGCACCTACATGTGGGTACAGTGGGTTTTGGAGGCCTCCCATTTACCAGCACAAGTGTTACAGGTAGGGGAGGATGGGCCTGGGTCCACCTGGCTGAAGTGTACTGCGGTACCCACTAAAAGTGCTCCAGGGACCTGCATACACACAGGCCTCTAGGACTTGTTACTGCTGTATAACATTGGCACACCAGTTTACACCTGAAGACTAATCTCTCTGAAAACGTCCTTTATTGGAATAAGCATGCTAACTCACAATTAATTGCAGATCAGAGGTTGTGCCCCACTGGCAACGAGTCTCCCTGGTACTGAGATGAGCAGTAGGTCAGAGCTGGCAGAATGTTGTACAATGCCCTCTTTCAGCCACATTCAAGGTAAGAACTAAGTTCTGTAACGTGGCTAACACGTAAAAGGGATCTAAAACTGGCTTACAAAAATGGCCACTACCTCATGGACTACCGGAAACAAAACAGGGCACACTTTGACCCAGTAAGCAAGGGGAAAAGCACCATGGGAGTAGAGCCTACCAACTACCAACATCGTGAGCATGTGGCACAAACTAGTGGAATCACGGAGCCCAATACCCTACACCCACCACAATGCATTGTTGATGTGACTCTGCAGTGCCCTTAACAGAAAAGGTGTCACACTCACCCGAGAGCCACATCAGAACCAGGGAAAGGCTGTCAGAGGATAGAACACATTCTGCTGTCATGGAGGTGGATATGGCATTTGAGGCTGGCATACAGCCTGGAAAAAAAGTTTGTAAAGTGGTTTTTTTTTGGTGGGAGGGGGTTAGTGACCACTGGGGGAGTCCGGGGAGGTCATCCCCGATTTCCTCCAGTGGTCATCTGGTCAGTTGGGGCACTTTTTTGGGACTCGTTCGTGAAAAAAAGGGTAAAAAAAGTGACCCAAAATCGTGGTAAAAGCGTCTTTTGTTTTTGATTATCAGCTAAAGACGCCCATCTCACCTCGGCCGATACCCACGCCCCAGTTCCGCCTTCACCACGCCTCCGACACCCCCCCGTCAACGTTACCCGTTTCTGCGACGGATTGCAGTTGGAAACGCCCAAAATCGGCTTTCGATTATAACGATTTGGGCGCCCACGGGAGAAAGACGCCCATCTCCCGATTTGGGTTGCAATATAGGCGTTATTCTCTTTCGATTATAAGCAGGATAGTATGTCATTATCTGCCTTCATTTTTCTATATTTCTATGATATCCAGAGATTTGTATATAATAGAAGAGTAGGAATTGAAATCTATGTCATACATGTTTATTATTTCATACCAAGTAACTACCAAATTATTATCTACTAAACTATATCTCCTTTATTGAAAATGATAAAACTTTCTAAAAACACCAGGTTCACATATTTAACATTAATCCCACACTCATTCATACACACCATTCATACATACCAACATCACTCTTTATTATCATCCTGTCTATGTGAGCACATTGAATTTCCTATTGTTTCCCCTCATATCTGATTTCTTTAACAGTAACTTATATTGATGATATTATGCAAGTATTACACAAATACTTCCAACAGCACAAACTGTAATTCTTCAATATGTTATTGCGTTAGAGCAGTCTTGCACCTTCCATCTTATATTCAACACTTAATATCCCACCAATACAACTCTTCCGATAATTATAGAACCCACATGTCTGGTCGAAAATTTCATGAATCTTCAATGAAAACTGTCCATTGTCAAAGATTTCTCCAACAAACATCAATGCACTTCTTTCTATCACTGTCCGTCTCTGCATTCAGCACAAGAATTTCACCCCACTTGTAGCGTTGTCAAACCTTACACAGGTCTATGTTTCGCTATGTGCGTCTTCAGGGGGTTAGCAGTTCACCCTGGTAAAGTGACCAAGAATGTAATCCAATAAATTCAGGTATGAAATTGAATAAAACAAAATTTTAAGTTATGTTGTAAAAGGATTATATAAGTGAGTGTTTTCTTATAATGTTTATTTGCACTTTTAGTTAAACCTAAAAAATATAGATCGGAAAGGAAAAGTTAGTGCTAGGTAGGGATCCAGTGTCCACATTTTCTGATTTAAGGGAATATTAAACTCAATGTCAATGTCATCCTTTCTCACACACCCCTCAGCAAAACACCCCCACTCAAACCCTCTTCACCAGTATACCCCTATTCTCCTCAATTGGGCATTGGCAAAATGAACATTGTCTGCAAATGTTCATTTGACTACAGACCAAACAAAAGCATATTCTTCAATTTTACAGGCTATAGATCTACAAGCTGGGGGTCTCTTCTTTTTTGAGGAAACAGGAGGGACAGGCAAAATGTTTCTTATAAATCTTTTACTAGACAAGGTTAGAAACAAAGACAAAATCGCTATTGCTATTGCTTCTTCTGGTATAGCTGCCACATTACTTCAAGGAGGCTGAACCGCTCACTAAACTTTTAAATTGCCTCTTAACTGAGCTCATACTGAGAACTCAGTTTCTGAAATAAACAAAGGAACAGGCCTAGCCAAATTATTACAACAATGTAGCCTCATTATTTGGGATGAATGCACCATGGTTCATAAGCATGGCCTAGAAGCAGCCAACAGAAGCCTACAAGACTTGAGAAGTAATGAAAATTTGATGGGAGGACTTGTAACAGTCCTTGCCGGTGACTTTCGACAAACATTACCTGTCATTCAAAAAGGATTGATGTACAATGAACTCAATCAAAGCTTGCCTCAAGTCCTCCACTCTTTGTACTTCTAGGCAGCATTTAAAACTGACCAAAAATATGCAAACATAAACTTTAGGCAACAAATCTGTTGAACTATTTTCAAAAGAGCTTCTGGAGTTAGGAGAAGGAAAAATAAAATGTGATGCTGATGGAAATAAAATGTGATGCTGATGGACAAATAACTTTAACTCTAGATGTATGCAATATTGTAGAAGAAATTAATAGTTTAAATGAAAAAAATATTTCCAAACATTGCAAATCATTATCAAACCCACAAATGGTTATGCAAACAAGCAATTCTAGCTCCAAAAAACTTAAAAATCAATGAAATGAACAACAAAATCCAAGAAATGCTACCAGGTGAAAATAAAGAGTGTTTGTCCATTGACATAATGCAAGATACGAATGACACTGTAAATTATCTGGTTGAATTTCTAAATTCACTGCATCCACCAGAAATGCCACCACATCAACTACACTTAAAAATTGGCTCGCCAATCATACTGCTATGAAATCTAAATGCTGCAAAGCTATGTAATGGCACATGTTTAGCTCTTAAAACTGTAATGCCACACATTACTAAACCTACAATCTGACTATGAGATACAGTTCAAAAGACTGCAGTTTCCAGCCTTTGCAATGTCAATAAATAAGGCTTAAGGTCAAACATAAAATTCACAGGTGTAAACTTAGAAAAACCATGTTTTTTACATGGCCAATTATATGTCACCTGTTTATGAGTTGGCTCAAATAAGTCTTTATACATATATGCTCCAAATAAAACTTCTACTTAGGATCCCTTAGCTCGCTGACAATGTCTTGGAGTCTTCCTTCAGCTACTCCAAGGGCCTCTCTAACTCTCTCTTACTCAGAAGTTTTATCCTTCCTAATATGGGCCATGCCTTCCTGCTTAGGCTTTCTAGTCCTAGCTCTGTTAAGGTGGCCCAGGGATGAGATGCCATGAGGGGACTTAGGGTTTACTTGGCATTTCTTCACAGTCCCCAACAGTTACCACAATGGTTTTATACCGAACACATACTATATTTTGTTTCATGTTAGATATAAAACCTTAGTGTGCTGTATAAAATAGGGGGCCTTATTGTTTGACCTCAGCATTAATTGCCTTGAAATCATGAACATGCCCTGGGAACACCTCCAATGATGCCTAGTATTTTACCCAGCTAAATTAATATATCATGCACATTTAAAGAGTTTAATCTAGCTGGTCAAAGAGGAGCGATTTTAATTGATGAAGCTGAGGATACTAACTCCAAAACTTTTACACATTGACCCCATAGTTTACACTGAGCTTACTGGTCAAGAACTGACATGCATAAATATGATCAAGTCAGCTTTTATTTGAAACCTGTGTGCCAGTGATTCTCAAACCTGTCCTGGGGGAACCCAGCCAGTCAGGTTTTCAGGCTATCCACAAAGAATTTTCATGAGGTTGATTTGCATATAATGTTATGCTTGCAGTGTTGATAACCTAAGTTTAATTTTTTATCAGAAAACTACGGAGGGAAGGGGGTGTTCATCTAGGGTGGTAAAAGTTTACCTATTACTGCACCTTGATTTCCCCTGGATTTCAGCAACCTGCAGGACCCAGATACTACAGGTTGCTGAATCCTGCCTGAGGGGAATAACCATGCTTGGGATCCACCTCACATATATATGGAATATGACATCTAGCAGTAGTAGCACAAGACTACACCTAGGGACACCATTTCAAAGATGGTGCTGGACAAAGCAGGAGCAACTGGGCATCATTCCTGCCCGAAAAGCACTCCCAGACCCCAGATCCCCCAGACCTAGGAAGACCCTCACCCTGGACCACCAATGCATCCTTTCCGGTGGGGAAGGGGGAGTGGGGGGCTTCAAATCCAAGGGATTGGTGCTTGAGTGTGGTGGTGGGGGGGGGGGGGGGCGGAGAAGTCTTGGGGGACTGGACAACTGTTTTGCATTCTGATGCTCCCGAATGGAAAGCGCGGGGTACAAATGTAACAAAAATAAAAATAAATAAAAAATAACCCCAGCAAAAAGCTGGGGTTATTTTACCATGGTGTTTGGGTCCTAATGCGACTTGCAATGTATCACCAGAAGTCGCATTAGGGTATTTACATAGTAATGAGATCTAAAACATGTATTTGCATATTTTGCATCTCATTACTAACTAACCCACAGCAACTTAAATATTGCCGCGGTATTTAGAGAAAGGCAGTGTTAAGGTTGTTTAAGTCATCTTAAGGACCAATTAATGTGACATAAAGCCCTAATGTGGCTTGATGAATCCCCCCTAAGAGACCTAAAAGCATTACAGTTACAATGGAAACTCTTCCAAATATGTTCAAATGTCCAAAAACAATGCTATTGAGATTTGAGTCTAAAATAAATCGAACAAAACTGCAAGACTTACTGTAAAATTAATTATAAAGCTACAATTGCTCTTGTGCAGTTTCAAATAATTGATATTTCATTAATGCCATATTCTTTTTCTAACATTTCATTGTGTTTAAGCTGTCAGCAGTGACTAGTCTATTGTTCTGTTATTGGCACCTTTCTATGGGCAGCTGAAATGACAGCTGTTTCCACACCCCTACTGAGATAAACCCTGTACTTTAGAAATGAAATATACATGCACTTGCAAACTGATGGCTAAGACCAACACCTTCACAATGAGATTTTGTTTGCAGGGTTATTCTCAATTGTATGGTAACACTTGCTAATGTAACATGAATATGAGTTATCCATAGGGATGTGTGTTTGTTAGTACATATTTGCTCCTCTACCTTGAGAAAAGTGAATATTTATCTTAGCCATCTTAACTAGTGTGGTATTGTGTTGGAATATACTTCATTCATTGTGAGTTCATACAGAGCTAGGTCTGCAGTTTATTTATATGGTTATAATTAACCCTGTAGAATTTGGAGTATCACGGAGAGTATGAGTGTTAATTATAACCCTTCAGAGTGCAAGATTATTTTCAAAGGGAAACTTTATGCAGTTTCCTTTTACAAAATTGGCTGCTGTGGGAAATGGAGGTACAAAGTACCCACATACTTTTGTGTAAATGTAAATAAAATATGGGGATTGATGATGCAGTCTCTTGTGAGCCTAATAGTCAGTGCAGTGACCTGAGAACTAAGGGAACTGGGTTCAATTACAACTTGTGACTCTGGGCAAGTCACTTGGGGGTCCTTTTACTAAGGTACACTGGAAAGTGGCTGGCACTGTGATTAGCACGTGGGTTTGCTGTTCACTCTGGCCACTTTCTACTGTGGCAGAAAAATGGCCGTGGTCAGCTTTTTAATGGCCACTCAATAGTTTTCCCCATTACCATGTGGCAATTACTGCCGAGCGTCCTTACAGTCACCTATTTAGGAAATAGTAAGGGCTCCCTTGGTACTCCTGGGCTAATCAGGTAGCACGTGGTAATATGCCTGTGCTACCTGATTAGCGCAGGCATGCCTACTCTCTGCCCAGACACGCTTCCCATGGCAAAAAAGAATATTTTTTAATTGCATGAATAGCACATGCTGCTGCCCAAACTACCATAGGACACCATAACACCCGTACCTTGAGGACTTTTCTGTTTTACAGGACATGAGACTTTGCAGTTTGCACCACTGTGTGGGTAGCCCTCCTGGCTGCTTCCTGTGGCTGCTGTTTTTTTCTGCAGTTTGTGTTGGGTCTTGTGTGGAAAGTGTTGCAGTGGCTGACCTGGCTGCTTGGACTCTAGGCTGTTTGTCTGGAAAGTGTGGGCACCCGGGACATGGAGTGGATCAGTGGATCTTGGCTTGTGTCTGCACTGTTATGGAGTAGACTTGGGGCCTTGGACTATTATAGTTTTAACTCCCTCATTCCAATGTTTGTCAGGTTATTTGGCTCCCATTGTGCCTGCTGATCATTGTGGCTCCATCCTATTCATAGCCCCGTGAAACAGCTTGTTGGAGTTTGTTATCCCTTGGGGATGCTGTTACTACCTCTGTGTAGTTACTTGTTTATAATTTATGGGAATGTTTAGTATTATCTATGTTGTTTGGAATGGTGGGAGAGAGTGGGGCTACAATGGGGAACTGTGCGGGGTGCATTGGGGAATGTGAGTTAGTGCATGTGCAATGTATGCTTTGCTTCTGTAGGTTGAGTGTTTATGGGTCTTACAGGGGGTCGGGGTAGATGGACATGGATGGTGGCAGGGTGCAAGGCTGTATGATGGCATGGTGGTGTCTTGGGCGTGTTTGTTTGCTTTTTTGTGGCAGTATGTTGAGCCTAGTGAGTGGGGTGGCTGGCTGGCTTGCACCCCTCTTCCCCATGGCATATGCTGGATCATCTTGTGTCTGGGATATATTGTAGTATTGAACTGTGGGTGATATGGACTTCACATTTTTTAATGGTCCACCAGATCTATGCCAGGTTGGATTATTTGTTGCTTCCGGCGTGCTGCTTCTCCCATCTGCAACAGGCTACTATAGAACCTGTGTTGGTCTCAGACCATGTGGCAGTGGAGATCACTCTTCAGCTGGCTGATGGGCAGCACTCTGGGATTTGGAAATTTAACTCTTTGTTATATCAAACATTTTTGGCCTTTTCAGGAAGGAGTGGCAGGATTTCTTAGAATTAAACGACACAGGTCAGATTAGCCCTATTACCCTCTGGGAGATGCTAAGGTTGTCCTGTGGAGCCATATCATTTCTTATGTCAGTCATGAGCATAAAGAGCAGGTCCATCAGTTATTGGACTTGTTTGAACAATTGAGGGCTGCCCAGTGGAAGTACCAGCGTACTCTTGCATGGGAAGATCAGGATGCTTATGCTTCCGTTCGTGCACAAGTGGATCCATTTCTGACACAAAGAGCCCAATCTAACATTTTGTTGTACAAGTACAAGCTTCATAAATGGGGCAATACATCTGGGAAGTTGTTGGCTAATCTGGTGCGTCCAAGCAAGAGTAAGCAGTTCATCATTAAGTTGTGGATGGGTAGTCGAGACCTAAAGAGCCATCAAGATATTATGAAAGCTTTTGTGGTCTACTACAAAACCTTATATGCTCGTGTGCCCCAAGTTGAAGGAGTCTGGGATGACTTTTTAGAGGCTCACGACTTGCTCTCACTTTTGGAGGCAGAACAGAGGGTGTTAGATGCCCACCTGATCCTTTTCCAGAGTGCTATTTTGCTGCTGAGAAAGGCCCTGGGACCCTATGGATATGGTGATACAGTTCCAAGTTTTATAAAATGTTAGCAGATTTGTGGGCTCATTTTCGAAAGAGAAGGACGTCCATCTTTCGACATAAATTGGAAGATGGACATCCTTCTCCCAGGGACGTCCAAATCTGTATAATTGAAACTCGATATAGGACGTCTCCAACTGCACTCCGTCACAAGGATGGCCAAAGTTCAAGGGGGCGTGTCGGAGGCGTAGCAAAGGCGGGACTTGGGCATGCCTAACACTTGGACGTCCTTGACCCATAATCGAAAAAAACAAGGACATTCCTGACGAACACTTGGATGTTTTCACCCGGACCTGTTTTTCTTACGACTAAGGCACAAAAAGGTGCCCAAAATGACCATATGACCACTGGAGAGAATCGGAGATTACCTCCTGTTACGCCTCCAGTGGTCACTAACCCCCTCCCACCCTAAAAAAAAACATCTTTCGAAATATGTCGTTCCAGCCTCTATGCCAGCCTCAGATGTCATACTTAGGTCCATGACAGCGCATGCAGGTCCCTGGAGCAGTTTTAGTGGGTACTGCGGTGCACTTCAGACAGGTGGACCCATGCCCATATCCCCCTACCTGTTACATTTGTGGAGGAAACAGCGAGCTCTCCAAAAACCATCACAAACCCACTGTACCCATATATAGGTGCCCCCCTTCACCCGTAAGGGCTATGGTAGTGGTGTACAGTTGTGGGTAGTGGGTTTTGGGGGGGGTTGGGGGGCTCAGCACACAAGGTAAGGGAGCTATGTTCCTGGGAGCAATTTATAAAGTCCATTGCAGTGCCCCCTTAGTGTGCCCGGTTGGTGTCCTGGCATGTCAGGGGGACCAGTGCACTACAAATGCTGGCTGCTCCCATGACCAAATGGCTTGCATTTGGCCATTTTTGACATGGACGTCTTTGGTTTTGAAAATCGCCAAAAGTCAGAAACATCCTTGCCTAGGGACGACCAAAACTAGGGACGTCCAAATTTAAGGTCTCTGATGGTATTTTCGAAATGAAAGATGGACGTCCATCTTGTTTTGAAAATACGGGTTTCCCCACCCCTGGATTTTGCCGTTTTGCAAGGACGTCCAAATCGCAACTTGGATGACCCTTTCGAAAATGCCCTTCTTGGTGTCCCTGGTTTTGCAGCATTTGTATCAGACCCAGGCCCAGGTGGGGGGGATGAATGCCTACCAAAATAGGGCCCATGTTTTATGGTTTCCAAAACCCAGGACGGATCTGGAGTCCTATTGCCCTATCTCTCTGATCAATCAAGATATGAAATAATTGTCAAAAGTTTAGCTCCCTAAATTAGTCCATGAGGACCAAACTGGCTTTGTGCCTAGTTGTTATGCCTCGGTGAATATTCTTCATGTAATCATGACCTTGCACTCTATGGGAGCAGGGCCAGCAGCCTTGTTGAGCTTGGACACCGAAAAGGCCTTTGATCGCATTGATTGTACCTATACACATTGGATATTGGAAAGATATGGGATTGGCTCTTCCTTTTCTTCATGGGTATAGATTCTTTATGACATGCCAGATGTGCCTTTGTTGGCTAATGGGGTGTTAACCAATCCTTTTTCTTTGGCCCAGGGAATGAAGCAGGGGTGCCCATTGTTGCCTGTGCTTTTTATTTTGACATTGGAACCCCTGGTCCAGAAGATCCATTTAGCATCTAATATTAGGAGTATTTTCTTCAGGGCCCATGAGCAGAGGATATACCTTTTTGCTGATGATATGTAAATTTTTTTTGGCCAGACTAGCTGAGGATCTAGAGTCCCCTAGTGCGTCAATTGCTTCTTTTGGGCACTTTTCCAGACTAAGAATTAATTATGATAAATCGGAATATCTTGGTGGCTAGGGCTTATATGTGGCTTCCCTGGGCATGCCCATTTGCAGTGGCCATGCACTATCTGGGAATTCAGCAAGTTTCATATAGGCGCTGTTCATATCATCTTAATGTATGCATTCATTTGGAGAAAACTAAATAGCTGTGTGAGCATTGGAAAGACCTTATGCTATCTTTAATGGGGTGATGTGTGCTCTTTAAGATGGTCTATGTTACCTAAGATTTTGTAATCCCTTTAGATAGTCCTATTTTGGGTCTTGAAGAAGGAGGAATGTTTCTCTAAAGATATCTTGCAACAGTTTTTTGTAGCAGGGCAAAGTCCCTAACTGACCTTAGATAAGCCGAGAGGGGCTCTGGGGCACTGGACCTTTGTATGTATAATGTGCCGGCATTCATGTGCTAAAGAACTCTATGGTGGTCCCTATCGGTATGCACCCACTGAATTACATTCGATGCTGGTGGGGACTTGAGACTTTATGACCCTTCTTTACTTAAACCCTCAGGGAGGGTATGATAAGAGAAGGGGTTTTCTGCACTCCTTCCAGAAAGCCTGGGCTTGGTGATGGTCCCTTTGGCAGTTATCTCCTTGCATCTTTCCTTTTTTGGTCCTTACTGGTAATCCTGATTTCCCAGCAGGGCTGGGAGCCTCCAGATTGCAAGTGTGGTCCCAACAGGTTTATGCTACTTTAGGTGATATAGAGGGGCATAATTGAACGAAAACGCCTATCTCCATGGGCGTTTATCTCCGAGAACGGGTCCGTGAAGGGGTGGACCGAACCGTATTTTGGGAAAAAATAGACGCCCATGTTTTATTCAACAATGTGTGAGCTGGGCGTTTTTGTTTTTCAGCGATAATGGAAAATGAAAGCGCCCAGCTCAAAAACGAATAAATCCAAGACATTTATTCGTGGGAAGGGCCAGGATTCGTACTGCACTGGTCCCCCTCACATGCCAGGACATCAACCGGGCACCCTAGGGGGCACTTTTACAAAACCAAAAAAACAGGTAAAAGAGCTCCCAGGTGCATAGCACCCTTCCCTTGTGTGTTGAGCCCCCCAAATCCCCCTCAAAACCCACTGCCCACAAGTCTACACCATTACTATAGCCCTAAGGGGTGAAGGGGGGCACCTACAAGTGGGTACAGTGGGTTTGGGGGGGGGGGGGTTGGACCACTAATAAGCATTAAGCAGCACAATTGTAACAGGTAGGGGGGATGGGCCTGGGTCCACCTGCCTGAAGTCCACTGCACCCCCTAACAACTCCTCCAGTGAGCTGCATACTGCTGCCAGGGAGCTGGGTATGACATTTGAGGGTGAAAATAAAAAGTTGTGAAACATCATTTTTTTGTGGTGGGAGGGGGTTAGTGACCACTGGGGGAGTCAGGGGAGGTCATCCCCGATTCCCTCCAGTGGTCATCTGGTCATTTAGGGCACTTTTTGGGGCCTTATTCGTGAAAAAACAGGGTCCAGGAAAAGTGTCCTAAATTCTAGCTAAAAACGCATACTTTTTTCCCATTATCGGTGAAATGCGCCCATCTTTGTTCGGCAGATAACCACGCCCCAGTTCCGCCTTCACCACACCTCTGACACGCCCCTATCAACTTTGTCCGCATCCGCGACGGAGTGCAGTTCAAAACGTCCAAAAATCGGCTTTCGATTATACCGCTTTATTCGTTTTTGTGAGATAAACGTCCATCTCCCGATTTAGGTCGGAACTTGGGCGTTTTTCTCGTTCGATTATAAGCAGGATATTGTTGCTCTCCAAGGGTACATTTCCCACTTTTGCAGACATTAGCTGCAAGTGGAACCTTCTCAAAACCCATTTGTTCATCATTTGCAAATCTGTCATTATTGCGAGCTGCTTCATAAAAAAGCTCCCTCAAATTTACTTTGGAATGAATGTGATGAGGATTTTTAGGCTTTGCCCTTCAAATTTAATACCTTATCTATTTGGTATATAGATAGTTTATTTGCCCAAGGTATTCAACATGTAGAGACCCTAGTGGGGCAATAGATAGAGGACCTTGGGGTGGATGTTAATGCAGGTAACTTATGTAAATGCTGAGAGAAAAATTGTAAACTTATCCCCTTGATGCCCCTGCAAGAAATCAATTTTAAACTCTCTCATCAGATTTATATTACGCATTCTAAATGATGTCAGCTAAAACTTTGAGAGGATGATTCTTGACTAAATGTAAATGGGGTCAGGGGACCTGACTCCATGCTTTCTTGGAATGCCTTGTAAGATTTGTGGAGCCATGTCTTTCGAGTGATAGTGGGTATTCTGGGATGGGCCCCTCCATATAAATACACACTGCTTCTGTTGGGGGATTGGGAACCTGATGAGAATAGGGATAGGGAGCACATTGCGTACGGTTAGAAAACATTTATTTTGGCTGCACTGCTTGTCACCAAGAAACTGATCTTAAAGGACTGGATTAAAGACATGGCTTCAGTGCTCACGGTGTGAACCCAATGGATGTCAAGTTTGGGGGCTTTACGTTGCAGGTACCAAGCCCTGGATGAAAATGTATCTCCTTCTGTGGAAAAACTTATACGATGGTATGGTCTCTCTGTTGCTAACTGACACATGGTCTGGACACTTCTTTTTATATAGTTAAAGTTTTAGGTTTTCTTGCACTGGGCATATGGGGGAGGGGTGGAAGTACACGGGTGACTGACTGGATGAGCATTTGGTGTGAGTCTGTTGTGGGGTTGAATTTATAAAAAGAAATAGTTTCCATGGTATGGCTGGGACTATTGATTGGTTTGTTGTCCCGCTGGATCATAGCCCACCAGGAGAACAGCACACTGTTCACTTTGCTGTATTGTGCATTTTGTATGATTTCCCAATTGTTATTTTACTTGTCTTGTCTTGTCCTTGTTAAATAAAGATTTTTTTAAAGATATAGATTGCACTATTTTTATTTGGTAATTGTTAACCTGATCTGAACCTAAATTTAGGGAGTGAAGCAGGTTATAAGTACCCATCATCATCATGATCATCAAAGGCGATACATCAGATCCCATCCTCTTTTCCTTTCCCTTTCCCCTGATTCAGCTCCTCCCACAGTTTGGGGTATATAGATGGATGCATGCTTTTACCTGCATAATCTGGAGGGAGTAATAATCAGCATGTATGCATAGAACATGATGACAGATAAAGACCATGGAGGCCATTTTTTAGAAAAGGATTTTACACATGAGAAGCCTTGTTTACACATGGAAAAAGAGCAGTTCTAAAATCATATTATATCTACTTTCATATAAGTAGCATACTAACAATCAAACATGCTGTTCATAGGCCTGATTTGGGACAGACTGCAATGTACATTTGAAATTTGAAAGGCACACAAGTACATGTATTCCAAGTATGCCTGTATGATAGCAGATATAAATTTGTGCATATTCATTTGCATACTATGGGCCTGATTCTGGGTGCTTGTTTTATAAAAGCACATGAAGGGGCATTTTCAATATGATGTCAATATGAAGTCTGAATTTGGATGTTTTACAAAAAATGTCAAAATTCAGAACAGAAAAGTAGGTCATTTTCAACAAAAAAAGTCTCTCTTTCCCTTTTGAAAATACTGTTTGGAAAAATGTTCTGTGATTTGGACGCTTTATTTTTTGGTCCATTTTCGAACAAAAAACGTTCAAATGCGAAACATCCAAAATAGAGGAGGAGTGACTTAATGTTTAGTGCAGTGGGCTTTGATCCTAGCAACATGGGTTCTATTCCCACTGCAGCTCCTTGTGTCCTTATTGATTAGAAGAGATACCATAATGATTAGAAAAAATGGACCCACTCAAAATTGGTATTCAAAATTGAGTGGGTCCATTTTTTCTAATCATTATGGTATCTCTTCTAATCAATACGGTATCTTAACGGGTAACACGGATATGACGATGAGGTTTTCCAAATACAAATATGGAAGCAAGAAGCAGTAGCCCTCTTCCGACAGAACGGACAGAGTATGAGATAGGTATGTTGAGCTAATACGATGTGTGCAACTTAATAAAATTAAAAGGATAATTGTTTATATGTATTGCAGTTGCTACAGCATGCCAGGACCATGGATCCTGAAGCAGGAAGTGGAAAAGATTCTGAAACCTGGACCAGAGTCGGCCGTGGCAAATAGAGACTGAGCGTTGGAATGAGCAACAAGGAGTCCAAGCAAAGATAAGTGACTCCAGATTAGAGAGTTGCACGGGGACAGAAATCTTACCCATCCCTGCCCGTCCCTGCTGGAATCTTACCCGTCCCCACCCATCCCCACTGGTATCTTACCCATCCCCACCCACCCCCGCAAAAATTTAACCCATCCCAACCCATTCCCACCCGTCCCCACAAGAATTTAACCCATCCCCGTAAAATTTAATGGTACATAAAAGAAAATTCCAGTCAGCTCCCTCAGTCTGTCTCTGGATTTGAGCCACAGCACTGTAGGCAAGGAAGGACCGGAAGTTGGAACTTAGAACACTCTGGTGCGCACATGTAAGATTTGTCTCTGATTCACTGGCACTGTGTGCTGAGAGGTCGCCACATGCACATACCAGTAGGTCAGGTGACATCTGATTCTCGTGCCTGTGTCAGAGCTGAGGTCTGTGCACCAGCCTGGGAGCAAAGAGGATTAATAGTAACATAGTAAGTGACAGCAAATAGACCTGAACGGTCCATCCACTATGCCCAATAGTCACACTCATTATCAATTCATCATTAAATCATCGAGTGTGATATTATATACTTGATTATGGTCTTTCTTTCGTGTTTCTGGAACAAAGACCACAGAAGTCTATCTGGCTCTATCCTTATGTTACAACTACTGGAATTGCCGTTGAAGCCCACTCCATTCTATTCGTCTTCTCATTTGTGGGACACAGATCGTAAAAGTCTGTCCAGCACTGTCCTCATGTTCCAGCCACTGAAGTTGCTGTCTAAGCCCTTTCCAGCCCATCCTAAACCAGATTGCCATATATAAGACACAGACCATACAAGTCTGCCAGGTATCAGCCCTAGTTCATCACAGCCAGAGTCGCCATCTAAGCGTCATTTGACACATCCACACACATGCAGCCATTTAAGGTTAGGTTTTATATAACTTCCATTTTCTAATTAGAGATCCTTTGTGTTCATCCCATGCCTTTTTGAATTCCGTCATCATTTGTGACTCTACCACCTCCTTAATAGAAGACTTTCCACATTTGTGCTATTAAAGCAAGGAAGAAGAGGAAGAGGAGGAGACAGCACTCAAAGGACTTGGTATTCGGTAGATGAGAGGCTGGTGCAGGTGTAGCTTATACTTTCATGGGAATCCCGCTGACCTGCTTCCATCCCCGCGGGAACCCAGCAGGAACTGCCTCCATCCCCGCGGGAACCCCGCAGGAACTGCCCCCGTTCCTGCGGGAATCCCGCGGGTTCCGCGGGATTCCCGCAAACCCCGTTCCCGTGCAGCTCTCTACTCCAGATTGATATAAATAATAAAGGAAAGGAGGGTTTTTAAGCCAGTGATGACAGATAGAACTCCTATGAATTAATTAGCCTTAGAGCTAAGGTTCAGGAGTTTGTTTAGGCTTTTTCCTCCTGTAGAAGAACACACAGGAACATAATATAGGAATACCTAGGTACTGTTTGTAGATACCTATAGTAGATGGCCATGTAAAACCAGCCTAAAATATGTGCCTTGTTCACATGTTTAAGGTGCCCTGTTCTAACATTGTCTCCTATTTATTATGTTTATCATTTGTATCCAAAATCTCAGCTCTACCATCTTTTCCTTCTTCAGAAATATTCAGTATTTGTCCTATGCTTTCTTAATTAAGTTACATTTAATTTCATTGAAATTGTTATATACTATAACATATTCAAACAAGGGAGATAAGTGAATTTATATAGGGGATAATTAACTAAAGTTAAGTGCCTGAAGTATGTGTACTAAGCACAAATTCTATAATAGCAATTACATGCATAATTGTTATAGAATGCTAGCATAAGTCCACTTTTATGCAATTAACTTTAGGCTGTCAGTTACATACACAAATAACAGTATTCAATAATAGTACGCAAGAGCCGGGCATACCCCCTCACCCTCTAGCAGATATAAGTATAAACTGCTAATTAGTGGCAATTAGTACCAACTCCACTTATAGGGGCCCTTTTACTAAGCATAAAATTGTATACACAAAATTACAGAATGAGTAAACCCTCCACTTCCACTGGGAGGCTACTTCATTCATCCAGAACCCTTTCTGTAAAGAAGTATTTCTTTAGATTACTTCTGTGTCTATCCCCTTTCACTCTTATTTCCTCCCTTTTTACTCTTATTTCAAAGTATTCTTTCCACTGCAGAAACCTGTCTCCTCTGCATTTATACCTTAGAGGTATTTAAATGTCTCTATCATATCTCCCCTTTCCTGCTTTCCAAGGGCATACATGTTTAGATTTTCAATACTTTATTGTTAAATGAAAAAAGATACTTGCAACATGGTTTATTATGCATTCCAGAACCTTTTGGTTTTTTTTTTGGTATTTGTCCTATAACATCTTTCTCCAATAGTCCCCTGTCTCAGTTTAGCAATAACCCTTCAGTGTGCTTCTGGTGACATCAGTCTATAGAGAAAACATAGCAATGCTGCACAACTTAAACAGTTACCCCTAATGGAACCACCATTAGCAGAGGATGTAATACCATCAATACATATTGAAGTCTGGCGCCACACCAGCTGATTGCAATATACTAAAAAGGAAAGAGGAAAAGGGTATCATTAGTAAGCCTAGTTATGTGTGATAGACTCTTGAAACCTCTGTTTTTTTTTTGCTGATGTTCTACAAATGTCTCTGCAGGGACATTCAGAGCTGTGCTGGTTGTACTATAAATACCTGAGGGAACCTTCAGTAATGAGACAGCAAGGTGGTGTTTGACGAATACATAGGATTTTCTCAAGATATTTCAGTTCAGTAAAGCCAAAGGTCAGATGCTTTCTTGGCACCTCGCTTATCACTTTATTGACTAATGCATCAGCACAGGAAGACAAGACTTTCAGAATACAATCAGAACATAAAGAATTCCAGGGTTGCACTCTGTCGCATCCTTCTATTCCAAGCCTCCACTTGAGCAACTCAATCCTGTTTTTATTGATAAATCTTTTATTCTTCTCTAATGAATAATTCAAGCTATCTGCAGTAGACTGGTTTATTCAGTGAGACATTAAAGGAAGTCCTCATATAATACACAGTCAACTCTTCCCTCAAGTTTAAAAACCTTTTCCATCTGCCTAATGGTCTTGCAAGAATAAAATAAGACAAATATAGATATGGTTTGGTTGCTTAGATTTTTATTGTCTTTACAATAGGTGTTAATATTAAATTGTTGGGGTTAGTACTTATAAGATTTTGTTTTAAAAGCTTAACACTGTGATGATCACTATGGTCAATACATCTATCCTGAAGTCTCTAGATAGACACAACTGAAAGAGAAAGACATTTCTTTGATATTCTCAGCTTTTCCACGGGGGCTAAATTTCAGTTGTTTTCCTTGTAAATGTATATTTTTCTTGAACATAGGACTTATGTAATTTATGAGCCATTTTCAGCTTCAGTTTTCTTTTGGAATCTAAAGAGGTGGATACTCTTGACAACTAAGTGGTAGGCTTCTCGGCATTTGATAAGTCTCTGTAAGGTGCTTATTTTGGAAGCTCTATTCATGTTTTGGATGTCTGAAAACTGGCATTTAGACATCCATATTGCATGGGTGTCCAAATACGATTGTATAAACCCAGAATATGGACGTCTAAAACTGCTATACATCAATATGGCAAAGGGGCATGGAGTGTTTTCAGTGGCAATAGGGAGGAGCCAAAATAGACATCCAACTCTGACTGCAGAATGGGAAGGGATGCCCATGTCTAAAATGATGGATGTCCATATTTAAACCTGGTATTTGACATGTCCAGGATTCAGAAAGTTGTTCTGATTAAGCAGTTCTCCACTAAAAGGATCAAGGAAAGTCACAGTAGGCATTTTGATGTTGTTGGAGGGCAAACAACAAAAATTACAAAAAGCTACACTGGGACTTGAATCAGCTACCTCTTATTCTCTACCTAGGTTTAGACTATTCCTTCACATAGATGGTTGTGTGGCCATTTTATAATGTGATCGTTTGGTCTTACTCCTGACTTAAGCTCTCATGGAAGTTTTTGTTTTTGCTTCTGTTGCATTTTATAATATTGCCATTCCTCTGCTGCCACAAAGACAGCTGTATCCCTTGTTTTGCCTCATTCATAGTTTGGACATTTCAGTTTGTAAAATAGATGTGCCAACATTTTTTCCAAATAACCCAAAAACATCCTATTACACCAGAAGCTTCTGCCTGAAATTCAAAACATTTCTCAGTACTTTATTTTTCAACAGGATGGACCTCCAGCACATTGAGCTTGCAAAACAGTTGAGCTCTTAATTAATGAAACTCCAGAATTCATTGAGCCAACAGTTCAGTGGCATTGAAAGCTTCGGGCATGTGTCAAGGTTGAAGGAGGACACTTTGAACACAAATTATGAATTAACTAAGAAAAAAAACACATTATACTAATGTGTTTTCAAAGGTCATAGTGAATGTTAAAGCAATTGTGAAGTAGTTTGAAACTGTGTACGAGGTCCATTTTTTTCCAGACAGATGTATCTACCCATCTGGAGAGTGGTTTATAGTTAGTGCAGTGGGTTGCAGACCTAGGGAGCCAGGTTTGATTCCTGCTGCTGCCCAAGAGTCAGTCAATTGAGATCCTGGGGAACCAGCTACAGTTCCACATAATAGTGGGCAAGTCACTTAGCTCTCCATTGCCTCAGATACAAAAAAAAACTTAGATTGGGAGCACACTAGGAACAAAAAAACTACCCCTATACAATATTTAAATCACTTTGATTGTACCATAGAAAGGCAGTATTCCAAAGTCCTTCCCCCTTGCTGGACATAGCCAGCACATGGATGTCCATTTCTCCATATTTTAGAATAGGCTGTATGTCAGATCCTGTTCAAAAATACACAAGACATAGACATCTATAATCTGATGTACAGACTTGGATATCTGAATTCTGAACTGGACATCCTTTCTAAAATTCCTCTATGAGACCCTTTTACTAATCTGCATCAGGCACTAATGTGTACTTAACACAGCTCAAAATGACGTACAACAGGACACGCTCACATTTTTTGTTGAAGGTGGTATGTCTACGGGGTAGACAGTGGGCGTACCTGCTATAATCAGTTAGCATACCTACATTAGCACACACTAACTGGTTAGTGCAGGATTACCATGTGAGCCCTTACCGCCTATAAAGCAAATGTCAGTATGTGCTCATATGGTAATTTGTTTTTTAATGGCCACACGCTAATAGCAACATTAGTGTGTGGCTATTAATACAAAATATGGAAAATCTGCCACTTTACTGCTGCAGTAAAAATGGCCTTAGTGTGCAGGAAACACCCATGCAAGGGCGCAGTAAGGCCTGTGTTTGCTGCAGCTTAGTAAAAGGACCACTAAGATGTGCTAACAGCTTTAGCATGTGCTATCGATTAGTGCACACTAAATGATAAGGCACCCATATAATGAGCACCCATATAATGAGCATCCTATCATTTAGCGCATGCTAATCATTAGCGTGCGCTAAGGGGCCCTTTTATTAAGTGGCGGTATGTGCCAATCCAGAACTACTGCCAGCTCATTGTGGGTGCAGGCAGTAGTCCCACCCCCACCGCAAGGCATTTCAAGCGCTAACAGAAATATTTTTAAAATACTTCCACAGAAGGTTATCGCCAGGTTAGCGCGGGATCCCTTAACGCCACCTCAATGGGTAGCAGTAAGTGCCCCCCCACACACACACATGGCTGCGCTGTAAGTTCAATTTTATCTCATGGACATTTCTTTTTTCAGCCTTTTTACCCACTGCGGTCAAAAGGGCCTTAGGGCATGGCAAAAATGGCTGCCACTGCTAATGCAAGGCTCTTTTTACTGCAGCTTAGTAAAAGGGTCCCTAAATCCATTAGCACATCTTAGTAAAAGCACCCCTAAATGTCTTGCCTTTTATAATTTTCTTTTGGGATCCAGTTTCTTCTGGTATTTATATTTGGTTTCCTCAGACTTGTGGACTATTAACATAAGATTTAAATTTTCTATCATTTGTTTATAATACCTGTACAATACATTATGGTGGATCTATGATTTCTTTTCAAAAACTTCTTTGGTGTAATTATTTGAAAATTAAATAAAAATAATAATTTTAAAACTGCGATGATCACTATAGTCACCACATCTTTCCTAGAATCTTTCACTCTCAGATGCTTTATCAGCTCATCCTGATGTGCCACTTGCTTATGAGACTCAGGGAAAGAATTGAACTCACTAGTGACTTTATTATTGCATTGTTTGACAGAGACAAAAAGATAAATATGGGTGATAACATTTGAAAAATAACTGTAACCTGTAAGATATCTCTGGAAGCAAAGCACCATTGCAAGTGCATGGAACATAAGAAAAAAGTATAGTAAAAAATGTACTGAAACAAAGTAAAACATTTCTAGCCTATTATGGAAAAATAACATTTATGAGGCTAATTGCAGTTTCCTTTTCTGGGAACTCTGGGGCCCTTTAACTAAGGCATGCCGAAAAATGACCTGCATTGGTGTAGGTGCGTGTTTTGGACGTGCAGGTCCTTTTTTCAGCATGCCTGAAAAAAAGGCCTTTTTTTTGTGGCCGAAAATGGACGTGCAGCAAAATGAAAAAACAGCATGTATCCATTTTCGGCATGAGACCTTACCGCCACCCATTGACTAAGTAGTAAGGTCTCACGCATCAACCAGGCAGTAATCATCAGCACGCGTACACTGCCTAGTGGTTGGTGCAGTGGACTTTGAGCCTTGGGAAGTAGGTTCAATTCCCACTGCAGCTCCTTGTGACTTTGTGGAAGTTACTTAACCTTCCATTAACCCAGGTACAAAATAAGTACCTGTGTATAGTATGTAAACCACTTTGTAATCACAGAAAGGTAGTATATCAAGTCCCAGTCCCTTTCCATTAATGGTAAAGGATTGAAAGATTCGGTACAAGATAGTATTGATAACTTGGTTTTGGCTTGTATATATTCATGAACCAAATGTGGAAGAATTTGAGCCAGTAAGCCTAAATAGATCAATTTGCTCTTTATGTGCCTTCATTTTTGTATGCTACTATTGTACAAAGCTAATAGCCTCAACATGGAAACAGATTGGATATCATTGATAGAAACTCTGTTATAACCCTATATTGTTTGCATTAATGTTTTAGTTGCATGTTATCCATTGATCAAACCTGTATTCTGATTTGAAATGTATGGCCACGTGATTTAGTGGTTAATTATGACTAATTCCTTGTCTTCTTTGGTTCCCAGAAAGTTGCTATGTGGAGTTGGAAGCCAGTGAATCTGTCAGGACCATAGAATAAAGATTGCCCCTGAAACAGAATTATATTCAAAATATGATAACATGTTGGACTGTTATGGAGTAGGTATTTTTTTTTAGGAAATTTATTCACTGATAACTATAGATGTTCTTAAGGAGACAAATGTACCATGACAGCTAAGTTAGGGGTCCTTTTATTAAGCTACAGTAAAAATAAGTCTAAATGTACCCTTATGCAGGTCTTTCCTGCATTCTAAGGCTATTTTTACAGTGGTAGTGAAAACCCTGATTTTCTAGGTTTGTTAATGGCTATGCGCTAATGTTGAACTAAATATTCAATTAGAGGATGAGCAGTGGCGTAGGAAGGGGGGCGGTGGGGCGGTCCGCCCCGGGTGCACGCCGCTGGGGGGGGTGTCGTCTCCATTGGTTCCTTGCTCCCTCTGCCCCCGGAACAGGTTACTTTCTGTTCCAGGGCAGAGAGAGCAAGGAACCAATGGAGCCGACGCAGCTCCCAGCGACGTGGACTCGGGGGCGGATCAGCCCTCCCGCCCGCCCCTTGCTTCTAAACTAAGTAATATCGCGCTGTGGGGGAGGGTGCACGTCGTGCTGCACCCGGGGGGGGGGGGGTGCGCAGCGGCAACCCGCCCCGGGTGTCAGCCGCCCTCGCTACGGCACTGAGGATGAGTTTCCACTAAGGGCAATAACAATTCAAATAAAGGGAAAACTCAATTAATAGTAAGCAAACCCTGTAAAGGACGAAGGCAAGTTATACAAAGGAGGAAAAGAAGCTCCATTCCATACAAAACTGTGTTAAGGGAGCTGGGACTGCTTCATCATGGGCAAAACAATTCCTGTATTATGGTGAACAGCCTGCTTAAACTAACTTTAAATGTTTAAATGTTCACTGTTGAGTCGCCTTTCTTCTCTCTGATTTGTTCAGGTTATTCATTGTTTCGCCAGTGCTGCGTCAGAACCACAAGTCAATATATCAGCTAGTAAAAGAATAAGAAAAGGACATCAATAAACCAGTTTTACTTGCTCCTTTCTGTCAAATTATTAATGCTCTTGCTTATAGTCCATTCACACTGCCGACAGTCGCAAGAAGGGAAGTTTCCTGGAAAATGGTGGCTATTTAGGCATTTAATGACATCACACGCTGTCAGAGAGCCAGCCAATAGACACCGTATAGTGATTCAACATTCAATTACTATTGTTTTCAATGTTTTTATTGAATTGCATCAAAGTATCTTTTACAGAAGGACCCTATTTACAAAAAGTGGCTCCATTCTATTTTACCATTTAGCCCAGAAGGTGTTAAAGTTCCAAAACTGAAAATTCACTGTTGTTCGTTGTGTAGGAGTATTCAACGGCAACCCACCCCTCTCTGCCCGGTATTTATTTGGCATCCTAGTGTTTCAAAACCATACAGGAATTCAGCACAATGGGTTGCTAATGGTGAAGTGATCTTCTTCGTCTTAATCACACTCTTATGTTCCACAAGCCTCACGCATAACTTGCGGGAAGTTTGTCCAATACTTCCCGAATACTCCTACGCAAGGAACAACAAGGTTCCCTTGATGACTTCTTTTTAAGTAAACTTTAATCAGAGTCAAGTATAATTTGGACATTAGTATAGGGACACTGCAACATATTTTAAAAAATATTCAGAACTATCAAAGGCGCCTAGTATAAGAGGCTTGGGGAGGCTGAGCCTCCCCACCCAAAAGCCAACCCAACAAACCTCCGCTCGCTGCCTCCCCACGGTATCCGGAGCAGCATCAGCACAACAACAGAAAGAAGAGCGGCAACTTGGCGAGCCCACAGGAAGTAAAGCAGCACAGCTGTAGCCTGCGGGACCTGACCTTCCGTTCTGCCCATTCGCCAGCGTGTGAGCACGGTGAAAGATGCCCCGCCCCGACTCACGCTACTGCCAGTCCACTAGCGATTACAGCAGGCCTGCCGACTCTGCCTTCGCCAATGATGCGTTGTCCCTCTGTTTCCTGCTTCCACGAAAGTGGGACATGTCACAGGGAAAAGTCCGAGTTCAGAGGCAAGGCTGCTATGGTCTCTTCAGTGCAGCACTGCACGCCACAGAAGAAAGACTAAGGCAAGTGTTCGATTACTTCTGAGGGGGAGGGGTACTAAGGGAGAGACTAGAACTAGGAGGGAGAGAAGGAAGGAGTGGGACTTAGAGGGAGAGACTGGAGAAGGGTGGCAGAAGAGAGCTTGCTTGCTGAATCTTTGAGGGAGAGAGAGATGAGGCCTTCAGCTCTCTCACAAAGGTTCAGCTTGAACCTTTGGGAGAGAAAGAGAGCTGAAAGTGCTGCTCTGATAGTCCTGGGTGGGGTAGGGAAGGAGGGCAGGCAGGCAGGAGGAAGAAAATATGTAAGACCCTGGAGGGGGAGACAAGTTATAGATGTGGACTGGGGGGGCGGAGGGGGAAAGAGAGCTTGCTGAACCTGCGGGGGAGAGCTGATATTTATCCATGGTGGTAATATTTGATTTAAAGAGAGAAAAACTGCACATGGAGGAAGAAAATAGGCAGAAGCTGGTCCACTGGACAGTCAAGTCTGTGGAGGACCCAGCTTTTACTTACGGATGTAGGACAAGAAATGAAGAAGAAAGGCAGAAAGTAAAGAAATAAATGGAAAGGAAGCCCTGGAAACGGAGTAAAGAGGACAGATAGTAGCAGAATCGGATACTGGACCAGCATGATCAGAAAAACAAAGTCACCAGACAACAAAGGTAGAAAAGATCATTTTATTTTCATTATAGTGTTTGGAATATGTCCACTTTGAGAATTAGGTGCTCAACATTAAAAGTTTATATTTATTTTCTTATTTATGGCATTTTATCCCACATTAAACATGAATTGGGGTGTTTTGTGGCTCTACACGTATCATGATATTATGATCCCTTGGTTCATATTGTTGACGGTCTGCATTTTCCATATGGGTGGTATATTGGTGTATTAGGTTCTGCCCAGTGTAATATTTATGGTACAGTAAGGTTCTGAGTGTGTTTTTGCACAAAGGTGTGCATAGTGTTTTGCAGTTGAGCAATTGTGGTTAGTATATGCTTTGAGCAACCACTTTATTCTTTCACATATGATACATAGCTAATATCTAAATTTAATAAAAGGTATTGTGACTTTTATTTTTATTTTTTTTTCTGTGTGTTATCAGACAATTATGGATTTAAGCCCCACCCCTGGGCCCACCCCCAACCCCGCCCCATTTAGCCTCCCCAGTTGGGCCACCGACCACCTATGAGAACTATGATTATAACATATGGAGTACATTGGAAAAAGTAATTACAATTCTCCCTGATGTATGATGGTCAGTCTTCAGTGAATTACTCTGCTACAACATATGTTTAAGCATGTGGGATTGTCTTCTTATTTTGAATTTTCAATAACAGATGAGTCACAAGAAGCAGACAATTAGTGCACAGTCATTAAAGAAAAGAATTGAAAAACAACCATTTTTAAGGCTGCAGTAAAAATGGCCTTAATGCATGGGAAAGACCTGTGTAAGGGCACACTAAGACTACTTCGTACCTTTTTATTAAATTTCTGTTAAACCTGCTGCTAATTAATTTCATGGTAAGTAAACTAGTTCTAGTACTATTTGATAGAATAAATATTCCCTGTTAACTTGTTCAATAACATACATGGAGTAGATTTATAAACAATGCATTAATAACTGGATTTTATAGAGCGCGGCCGTAATTGCATGTGCAAATAAGGTTGTATTCTGGATTTACACACACAATTTAATAACTATGGGATCCTTTTACTAAGCTGCAGCAAAAAGTGGCCTGCAGCAGTGTGAGTGTATCTTTTGGGCATGTGCTGGGCCAGTTTTTACTGCATCCTGGAAAAAGGGTCTTTTTTTTAAAATTTCTAGTTTATTAACGTAGCTTCAAAGAAGGGGCCAGAAAATGGACATGAGGCATAATAAAAAACCAGTGCGCATCCATTTTTGGCCTGAGACCTTATCGCCACCCATATACTTAGTGGTAAGATCTCACATGCTACCCGGGCAGTAGGCATGCAGCGCACGCCCACTGCCATTTACCGCCAGGTAAGTGCCATGCAGTAGAAAATAGAAAATATTTTCTACAACATGTTTTTGGTGCACACCAAAAGCAGAATTACCTCCCAGGGCACGTGGTAGCTAGGCAGTAATGCCAATTTTGTGCATGTTGGACATGTGTACGGCCTTATGTACCTTTGTAGAATGGCCCCTTTACAAGCCAATCAGCACCAATAATTGCCACTTAACAAGCAATTATTGACACTAATTGGCATTGATCAGAATTTAAGCGCACAACTTGCTCTGCATATTCTGTAAAGTGATGCACGTAAATTTTAATGTTTGCTACCAAAAAGGGGGCATGGCCATGAGTATGATATAGGTGGGCTGTGGGCTTTCTGAAAATGTACGTGCAGGGTTATAGAATGCACCTGCTCTGCGAATTTATACCAATTTATACTTGGCATAAATGGACGCGCCTAGAATTAGGAGCAGGCATGGTCTCTAGGTCTAGTCTATAAACCGGGCCTAAATCTAGGTGCAGTTTATAGAATATACTTAGGTGGAAATATTTTCAGCGACAATTTTTCAGGCACCATACATAGAATCAAGTCCTAGATCTTGTTAAAGCACTAAGGTGGAATTTATTGAAAACAAGGGATTGTGGTAAGAAAGAGGCAGGGAAGGGGTAGCTACTTATTTATATTACAATTACGCATGTTAATTATATTCATTTGTATTACAATTATGTATATTTATTCTAATATAGCATTTTAAGTACACCCACAAAAGTGCTACTTTTGTATTCAAAAAACAGTGTGGTTCACATGTTAATATGTTTTTCAGTGATTGCTGTTTAAACACAGCACAATGTTTTTGCCATTAGCATGAACTAAATTTTTCCATTAATGGAAGCTGTGTTTTGGGGATTCAGCCAGGTGCTTGTGACCTAGAAACTGGGCTTGATAGATTGTTGGCCTGACCAAGTATGGCAGCTCTGAGGCTCATATGTAGTTTTTACTCAGACTTTTCATGAATGTTCTTAAAGTAAACACACACACACACACACATCATTTTGCTTTGAAAATTGTCTAAGTAAAAGTACCTGCGTATATTTGCACCTGCTTTTTGTGAAGGTACTTTAACTTCAAAAAAGTGTTTTAATAAAAAGAAAAAATATATACTTTAAGTCTCAGTCCCTGGCCTAGCTCCAGTCCTGGAAATGCCTCCCACAAATGTGTATTACTGCACTGTACAATACACATTTGTGGGACAATTTTCAGCCAACTAATTTGTGTGGGTAAAACAATTTGTGACTCTTTTACTTAAGTACATTAGAATTTGCAGTTAATGCATTTTAATGTGGGATTTTACCAGACAATAACTTAAAAAATGTTAGCACTTTGAAAATTGCCTGTGTAATTCTGTCATATTCTTTGTTCTCTGTTTTGTCTCAATGGCGAGTGAAGACCCTAAATCAATGCAATACTCCTTAGCATTACAGTACATTTTTCAAAATATTGTTTGTTCAGATTCAATGTTTTTGTTTACATTAGAAATAACTTCAACTTGTCAAAATTTATACTTCAACTGTGCTTCTATATGTAACACTGTTAATAAACACTTTAAGGCAAGCAGGGTGTTTCTCAGGGGAGTTAGGGGGGATTGTATTGAAACCACTATTGAAGAGTCTTTATAAAACCCATTATAATAATTATCAATCTGCAGCAAACATTCCTACACTGGCTAAAATTATAGAGACAGTAGTTGCTGCTCAATTTCAAAATTATTTAGAGCAACTTCAGTTAATGGACCCAATATAATCAGGATTTCACTCCACGTTTCTGTAATGTAGCTCAATTGGGCATCAATGACAAAGTTTTAACATGGTTCACTAGATTTTTGAAAAACAGATCTCTTAGAGTTTTGGCAGAAATGATTCTCCTCCACTTGGCCCATGAAATATGGGGTCGCCCAGGGCTCACCTCTTTCACCCATTCTTTTTCATTTTTTATCTTAGGGACATAGGAGAGATTTTGGAACCTTTTGGTGTTGTTTTTAATATGTGGATGACGTGGAGGGGCATAATCGAACAAAAACGTCTATCTCCATGGGCGTTTATCTCTGAGAACGGGTCCGTGAAGGGGCGGACCAAACCGTATTTTCGAAAAAAATAGACGTCCATGTTTTATTCGACAATTTGTGAGGTGGGTGTTTTTGTTTTTCAGCGATAATGGAAAATGAAAGCGCCCAGCTCAAAAATGAATAAATCCAAAGCACTTGTTCATGGGAGGGGCCAGGATTCGTAGTGCACTGGTCCCCCTCACATGCCAGGACACCAACTGGGCACCCTAGGGGACACTTTTACAAAAAAAAAAAAAAAAAAAGGTAAAAGAGCTCCCAGGTGCATAGCACCCTTCCCTTGTGTGTTGAGACCCCCAAATCCCCCTCAAAACCCACTGCCCACAAGTCTACACCATTACTATAGCCCTAAGGGGTGAAGGGGGCACCTACATGTGGGTACAGTGGGTTGGGGGGGGGGGGGTTGGACGACTAAGCATTAAGCAGCACAATTGTAACAGGTAGGGGGGGGGGCCTGGGTCCACCTGCCTGAAGTCCACTGCACCCCCTAACAACTGCTCCAGGGACCTGCATACTGCTGCCAGGGAGGTGGGTATGACATTTGAGGGTGAAAATAAAAAGTTGTGAAACATCATTTTTTGTGGTGGGAGGGGGTTAGTGACCACTGGGGGAGTCAGGGGAGGTCATCCCCGATTCCCTCTGGGGGTAATCTGGTCATTTAGGGCACTTTTTGGGGCCTTATTCATGAAAAAACAGGGTCCAGGAAATGTGCCCTAAATTCTAGCTACAAACGCATACGTTTTTTCCATTATCGGCGAAAGGCGCCCATCTCTGTTCGGGTGATAACCATGCCCCAGTCCTGCCTTCACCATGCCTCTGACACGCCCCCGTCAACTTTGTACGCTTCCGTGATGGAGTGCAGTTGAAAACGTCCAAGTTCGGCTTTCGATTATACCGCGTTATTCGTTTTTGTGAGATAAACGTCCATCTCCCGATTTAGGTCAGAACTTAGGCGTTTTTCTCGTTTGATTATAAGCAGGATAGTTCTCTTATTCTAACAAAATCAGAAATTGCTAATCTTGAATGCACAGAGCATGCAAATGACTAATAACAAATTGTTAAAAAAAAGAAAGCATTAAGTCTCCGGGGCCATCACCCATTGTCACCCCACAAGCAATGCAACACTCTCGTAGGTTTCTTAATGAGAGAAAAGGAGAACAGTGACAAAAAAACCTTTCCTGAACTCCAAGAGAAAACGCTGTTCCATAAAAACCTCTCCATAAACCAAGGTCAACCAATACACACTGTGCACTTCAACACTATAATGAAAAAGTTCCCAAAGTCATTAAATGCATCCACCACTGGTGCACATAAGCATTCATAACCCTGGAGTGGTCTCCAAATCACTTAGGGCCTCTTTTACTAAACGTTAACAAAGTCCATAGGAATACATGGATGTCACTAATGTTTAGCACACCCTAAATATAAGCACACACTGAAAATGCTAGCATGCCTTAGTAAAACACCCCCTTAGCTTGTGATACAGTTCCAGTGTATCGTCATCTTCATATGAGTAATCCACTCCAAGAGCAAAACATGTTCAGCCTTTCATTTCACATATTAAGTAAAGGATCGAGTAGAAGATTATCATTTGAATCCCTTCCAATTCAGAGTGGATTTTGAGAAATGTGTAAGATATTTGTGGTTAAAACTATATTTTTAGGAGTTTGAAGGACATAGGGGATCTTTTACTAACTGGCAGTAAGTCCAACGTGGGCTTATCACTCGCTAAACAGGAAGCACTGCCGGGTAGCTCCCACCCCCAGTACATGCCATTTCCGGTGTTTACCCGGCGGTAGTCAGGCCGATTACCACCGGGTTAGCGTGGGAGCCCTTACTGCCACCTCAATGGGTGGCTGTAATTGCACCTCCCCAAAATGGCTGTGTGGCTTCACTTGCCGCACGGCCATTTCTTTAAATAAAAAACAGCCTTTTACCTGCTGCAGTAAAAGGGGGCCTCAGCATGCATGCACTGACACCAGAACAGGCCCCCTTTTGCCACAGCTTAGTAAAAGGACCCCATAATGATTCCTTCTCAGATGTTTGGCCTCAGAGAAGGTTCCTCTTGGCCCGATGGATCTATCTATTCAAATTTTTTGGCAACTGGTATTATGGAATGTATCTCAATTAGAACAAGTACATAAGTACATACTACTACTACTTATCATTTCTATAGTGCTACTAGACGTACGCAGCACTGTACACTTGAACATGAAGAGACAGACCCTGCTCGACAGAGCTTACAATCTAATTAGGAAAGACAAACAGGACAAACAAGAGATAAGGGAATATTAAAGAGAGGATGATAAAATAAGGGTTCTGAACAAGTGGATAATGGTTAGGAGTTACAAGCAGCATCAATAAGGTGGGTTTTTAGCTTAGATTTGAAGACGGCCAGAGATGGAGCTTGACGTACTGGCTCAGGAAGTGTATTCCAGGCATATGGTGCAATAAGATAAAAGGAACGGAGTCTGGAGTTAGCGGTGGAGGAGAAGGGTGCAGATAAGAGAGATTTACCCAGTGAACGGAGTTCTCGTGGAGGAGTGTAGGGAGAGATGAGAGCAGAAAGGTACTGAGGAGCTGCAGAGTGAATGCACTTATAAGTCAATAAGAGGAGTTCAAACTGTATGCGGAAATGGATAGGGAGCCAGTGAAGTGACTTGAGGAGAGGGCTAATATGAGCATAACAACACTGGCGGAATATTAGTCGTGCAGCAGAATTTTGAACAGATTGAATAGGAGAGAGATGGCTAAGTGGGAGACCTGTAAAAAGCAAGTTGCAATAGTCTAAGCGAGAGATGATAAGAGTGTGGATGAGGGTTCTGGTAGTGTGCTCAGAAAGGAAAGGGCAAATTTTGGTGATATTATAGAGAAAGAAACGACAGGTTTAGCAGTCTGCTGAATATGTCAGAGAAGGAGAGGGAGGAGTCGAAGATGACCCCAAGGTTATGAGCTGATGAGACAGGAAGGATGAGAGTGTTATCCACAGAAATAGAGAATGGGGGGAAGAGGAGAGGTTGGTTTAGGGGGACTCTATCAAAGGATGTGTCACCTTAAAGAAATTGAGGGCTCTGTTTACTAAGGCGCTCTAGCATTTTTAGCACACACTAAAATTTAGAACGTGCTAATGCTAGAGACACCCATATATTCCTATGGGTGTCTCTAGCTTTAGCGTGCGCTAATTTTTAGAGCACACTAAAAATGCTATTGTGCCTACAGCACAGCTTAGTAAATACTGCCACAATTTTGGAACCCTTGATTATTAGGGCCGATAAAGGAGGAGCTGTAGTTGATTTAGATCTAACATCAATTGAGTGATGAAGTTACATATAAAAGTTTAGAAGATCCATCTGCTTGTTTGCTGAGTGAAATTAATGAGATCAGTAAAAAAGATGTGGAGAGTGTTTTTTTTTATCAAAATGGGAATTTTGCTACTTGAACCATAGAACCGCTAAATTGCCATTTATATATATACTAGCCGTTGAGCCCGTAAAAACGGGCTGGTATTGAGGTTTTCCTACCCCCGCGGTCACCACCGCTCCCCTCCCCCCGCAAAGTCGCCACCGCTCCCCCCCCCTCGAAGTCGCCGCCGCCGCCACCCCTCCACCTGGACCGGGCCCTCTCTTTACTTTTGAACTTACACATCCATTCGCCGAACGCAGCAACGCACATCAGCTGAGCTGCCCCTTCCTTCTCTGCCTGTGTGTGTCCCGCCCTCGCTGACGTTACGTCACAGGAGGGCGGGGCCACAGGCAAAGAAGGAAGGGCTCAGTGCAGCTCAGCTGATGTGCGTTGCTGCATTCGGCGAATGGATGTGTAAGTTCAGAAGGGAAGAGAGGGCCCGGGCCGGGTGGAGGGGTGGCGGCAGCAACCTCGGCGGCGCAGTTTCCCTCTCTGTCCCGCCCCCCCCATCATCACGTATTGACGCGGGGGCGGGACAGAGAGGGAAGTCTCTACTGCGCATTTGCGAGTGAGTCGGTCACTCGCCATTTATATGTTTGACTAGTAAAAGAGGCCCGTTTCAGAGCAAATGAAACGGGCACTGCTAGCAAGTTTTTCGTCGGGAACCCCCACCCTCCCTGCCAACCCGTTCGTTGTTCTGCCATTGCTCCGTCCTCGAGGGCAGGGCCCGGAGCGATTTTGGTGGCTTCACCACCACGAACCTTCAAACCTTTTTGAAGGAAGTCAGGGCTTGGCTTCACTGACGTCAGTGTCCTCAGAACGTTGAGGGTGAGTTTTATTATAGTAGATTACCAAGGATTCATAAATATTTAAAAGACCCCCTGGTCATCTGATTCTTTACTTGAAGGATCTCGTAAGTACTTAAGTAGTCTTTTACTAAGCTACGGTAGCGTTTTTAGTGTGCAGTAATGATTAGCATGTGCTAAATGCTAGAGATACCCATAGGAATATATGGGTATCTCTAGCATTTAGTGCATGCTAATCATTAGCAGACACTAAAAATGCTGCCACAGCTTAAATTTCTTTTTACGTCCTTTGGTGGAGGTAATGCCATCGTATCTGAGAGATACAACTCACTTTCTACAATGTTTGATGTCTGTGCATGGCTTTCTAGAAGACTGGTTATTAGTAACTACGTCGATTCCACAATTGGATGTGTTAAGGGTGACGTGCAGCTCTGGAGAGTTACCCTTGACTCTATGTGATTCCATCTGAATTTTTGAAATGATTTCTGGAGATAACCTTGTTCAATAATCATTTCGTGCTTCATAAGAAATCTTTATGTAGTTATCGGTAGAAGCTATGAGAACAACTTTTGTTCCTGCAATAGCAAATTTATTTATAGCCCACTTTGTGAGATTGTGGGTTTATCCTTCTGCATATTTTTGCCATGTGAAATTTTGGTTTTGATTTATTGATTTTGTTAGTGTAAATTTACCTGTGCCTCGCTAAAGTATGGGTTATTTGATATAGTTCTCTTATAATCTGATGTCTGCCTATCCTTTTATGACTGAGAATTTTGACACTTTATTTGCTTGGTTTTGTTTCTTGGACTTGAAAATAAACCAGATATGACAAATATATTGTAGGTAGCGAATATATCACACAGTATACCGCCATTGCTTCACAAACTAGCAGGAGTCATGATGCCCCTCAAAGAAGAAAGCAAGTTATTGGAGGTGCCGATAGATTCTGGCTTGACCACGTCTCCACTAAAAAAAAAAAGAAACAAAGTGTTTTGTAAATGCTTTTTTTTAATTGAAGATGTTACGTCATATTAAATATCTTCTGGAGCCTAAAGATTATTGTGCAAGCAGTGGTATTAACACTTTTGGATTATTGTAATATTGTTTATCTGGGTCTTCCAGACAAACAGGTGAGGAGAATGCAAACTGTAGAAATGTGGCAGCCAAATTAATAGGGGAGGTTTTGGCCTGAACATTGGCTCCCTTGTAAAGTCAATGTAAATTTCTCAAAAATGGAGTTGAATTTAAATTATTGACTTTGGTCTTTAAATAATCTTATATATTGGGGACCCTTTTACTAAGCGGCTGTAAGCCCAATGCGGGCTTACCGCTTGCTAAACAGGAAGTACTGCTGAGCTACCGCAGCAGTCCAGTGGTACTTCCCAGATCTAGCACACCATCATATCTGGCACTACAAAAATATATTTATTTTTGTAACTCCAGAGTGTTACCGCCAGGTTAGCGCTGAAGCTAAACGCTATGGGTGGTGGTAAGGGCTCCCCCCGAAATGGGTTCCCCCGAAATGGCCATGCGGCAAGTGCTTTACCTGCCACACAGCCATTTCCAGCAAGAAAGAGAGACTTCCCTTTTAGCTGCTGCGGTAAAAGGGCGGCCTCGGAGTGCGTGAAAAACAGACGCTGATGCCAGCGCAGGCCCCTTTTTGCCGCAGCTTGTTAAAAGGGTCCCCTATGTCCCCTACTTATTTACAAGACTATGTTCAACTTTATCAGCCAAAGAGGGTTCTTAGATCCTTAAATAATATCAAAATGGTGATCTCTGCTTGTTCAGTATGTCACCTGAATAAGACTTTTAATACAACTAAGAGGTGCAGAACTTTGGAATTTTTTACCTGTGGGGATCAGATTGATAATGGACTTTATGAAATTTTGACATTTAGTAAAAACTTGCCTGTTTCAAACAATATTTTAACTAGTTAATTACTATACTAATTAATGTGTTTCTGCCTTTGTCTTTGTATACTTTGAATATGTAATCATTCTATGTTGATTGTATTGTTGGATAATTTTTTTAAGATGGCTTCACTTTGTTGTACTCCTCCTAGAACTTGTTGGTGAAATGGATTATAAGTGTGAGAATTAGATTTAAAGTAAACTGTGCATGCATTTTGACCAGGCCAGTCTTTTAAACAGAAATGTTATTATTGGGGAGTGTAGCATAAATATTTGACTTGCGGATGACAATATTCTAAATGAATACTGTAGGATTTAATAGGATTAGATTGTAAACTCTGTTAATTAGATTGTAAACTCTGTCGAGCAGGGACTGTCTCTTTATGTTCAAGTGTACAGCACTGCGTCATCTAGTAGCACTTCAGAAATGATAAGTAGTAGTAGTAGAGTGTGTTGAACACCCTCCCACCCCCCGATTGGTTAAAAATATGTTTAGGAAGGTTAAAGAGGCATTCCTGATAATTTAGTTTTACATCAGGTTAGTTTTCCAGAGATATAGAAGGTATACATGTATATGCACATATGTAGTTCATTTCCAATGAGAACCTGTCTTTCTAGTATACACATAGAAAATAAACATACACCTTGAAACACTGCAGGGTATTCAAAGTTGATGCCTAAATTTCTTGGTTTGGTAGTTTGTCTATTAGCTGACCAAATAACCTGTCTAACCACTGCACAGAATAAGATATATTTCTCTAATGATTTTCTGTCTGCAAGGTGAGAGTTAGTATGGATTCTTCCTAATAAAAATTTCTCAGTGGATCATTGAAATGTGGTAACCTTTGATATCCAGAAGACATTGCTGAAATAAAAATAATAAAACAAATTATGAGTTACAGCTCTACCATCTCAAAAATATTAGTTACTTCTATACTGTCTTCAAGGAATTCAACAAAAAATGGATAGCAGGCTGTACAAAATAACTCTGGAACTTCTCTTATACATTGGATTCCTTTGCCACATTAAGCGCCCACGGTCCTGTTCCTATTGCTACTGCAATGTGTAATGAAATAAATAGAAATATGCCAGCCTTTTCAGTCTAACCAGCCCTCCATTATCTTCCCAATGACCTCTAAGACATAGGTGTGCAGCATAACCCATTTGTACCCTGCTGGTGCACTCCCTCTAGAGCTGAAGCTTGTCCCTGCTTCTTCCAGTTAGGGAGAGGTAAGAGTATATGGCATTCTAGCTGGTTCAAAGGTTACTCCTAAAGTGGATGCTATCCTCCTTTTCCTTGGTCAGCTGAACATCATTCAGGCAAGGCACTGATCCCCAGATTCTATATATGGTGCTCAAATTTGGTCACACTGTCGAGATGTATGAGTAATTTAATTGGCTAATGAGCTATTAACCAACAACTGATAATTGGGTGCTAACAACCAATTATTGTTGTTAATTGACAACTATTAGTATTTGCACAAGCATCTGGCTGCAGGGCATTCTATAATGCCGGGCACCTAAATCGTATAATGTACAACCAAAAAAGGGCGTGACCATGGGAAGGGCATGGGCATTCCAAAAAGTTGCATGCAATGTTATAGAATATTGGGTACCCAACTTGGGCACCAGGATTTACACCAGGTTTCAGCAGGTATAAGTCTTGTGTCCAGAGCTGGGTGCAAAAACCAACACTAAGCGCTGTTCTATAAAAGGCAAGTGTCGAAAGATGGACGCCCTTCTCTTTCGTAAATGAGCCCAATAGTGTGATAGAGATACAATATACACACAGTAGCTTCAGTCAATACACACACACATAGTTTGAAAATGAACGTGTTTGGCACTGGCTTTTTGGACATTTTTTGAAAAACATCCAAAATCGGATTTGGACAACATATTGAAAATGCCCCTCCATGTGATAATTTGGGCAACCAAGGAAATATCTTCTAAGTCAAATTTTGGACGTTTTCCTAGAAACTAGAGCTGTACTGATTGGAATATTTTACTATTTGCCAAATACAAATAATAAAAAATATTATTCAGCCAAATATGAATAATGGAATTGAGCTTTAACATAACAAATAATAAAAGAAGCAATGTGAAATCAGAGATCAAGTGTTTATTTCAGTAGGATTTAGCACACTAGAGCCTCGGATTATTCGTATTGGAACTTAAATCACTATTCAGCCGAATATGAATAATGTATTTGGAGCACTATTCAGGGATGAATTGAATCAAATATGAATATTTGGTATAGCCTTACTAGAAATGTCCAAAAATCGAGTGGTGGGCATAGACATTTTTCAGGTTCCAAAATGGCTATCTTTTTGGTTTGGAAATCGCCTTTTTCCTTGCCGATTTGTGCTCAGTATGTTTTTCTTTTGGGATCATTTTGAAAATTAAAACTTCTAAAAGAAGAACACCCAAAAACCAGCCATTAGGATGTCTGGTGGCCATCGTTCTTAGAAGACTGGCCACACAGACATCCTAGCAGAGTAGTGGGGCAACTTAGATGTTAATAATGTGGACTTCACATAAAAAGTCCCAGATACAGATCTCACTATAGTCTTCTTATATTTTATAGTGAGCCCTCCAGGAACAGAAAAATACCTATAGTACCTCACTATGGGGCCCATTTTGCAAAGTGGAAACTTGTGGTACTTGTGCCTGCACTGACTATCAGGGGCTAATTTAGCCAGTGACAATCAGTGTTTAAAAAAGCATCAACTGCCACCAGCTGAATATCAGGGAGAGTGCCTCTGCTCTCCTCCTTCTTGGCTGCTTCCTTCCTGCAGATGTTGGTAACACCCTTTTCCTCAAAATGAACTGCATTTATCACTACCACATAACACCTTCCACTCAACAAGTCATATTAGGGTCCATACCAAGGGCACTCATTTTATTTATAAGTTATCTCTGTGGAATTGTGTCAGACATTTTGCTAAAATCTAAGTACACCACATCTAGTGTTCTCTCTCGAGCCAACAGTCTGGATATCCAGTCAAAGAAAAAGTTTCATATACATATGAAGAGGTTTTAAAACACACAAAAAAGTTTACAATATCCCGATGATAGAAATTTATCAACGGATCTTTATATATCCGTTGTTAACCTAGGACACAACGTCCGATAGGTTTGTGAGGGATCCTCTTCATATTTATTTAACATAGTAGCCATTTAGCCACTAGTATGGTGTCTGTAGTTTTGCTGTATTGGGATTTCAGCATCCCTGCCAGCAATGGTAAATGGGGTGTTGCACTTCTGGAGGGGGGCCCGAGCACAAAGTGAGGGGGGGCCAGGCTCCCCAAGGCCCCACATGGCTACACTACTGGATGATAGTGTTTCTGGTGAGACCTCATTTAGAGTACTGTGTACAGTTTTGGAGACCATGCCTTCAACAGGATATAAGCAGGATGGAGTTGGTCCAGAGGGCAGCTACTAAAATGGTCAGTGGTGTTCCCCATAAAGTATGCGGGGACAGATTAAAGATCTCAATATTTATACTATGGTAGAAAGATGGCATCAACTAAAAGGAAGCTCTGGAATGAAGGGCCTAGGATGAAGGTGAAAGGAGAGAGTCTCAGAGGTAATCTAAGGAAATACTCCTTATGGAAAGTGTGATGGATGCATGGAACAGTCCCCGGTGGAGGTGGTGAAGACCAAGACTCAAAATTAAAGAAACCATTGGATGAGCACATAGGATGTGTAAGGAAAAAAAGAGAATGGATGGCATGAATGGGCAGACTGGATAGGCTATAAGGTCTTTATCTGCTACCATTTTCTATTCTTCTGTGGTATATATTTCAAAATACATTTCTTTCAATATAGGAGTATTCCTTTTATAAACAGTAATCTAGTACAGGTGTTCTCAACCCAGTCCTCAGGACACACCTAGCCAGCCATGTTTTCAGGATATCCACAAGGAATATGCATGAGATAAATTTGCATGCATTACATGGATTCTATGTTAATCTATCTCATGCATATTCATTGTGGATTTCCTGAAAACCTGGCTAGCTAGGTGTGTCTCGAGGACTGGGTTGAGAACCTCTGATCTAGTAAAATAAGATAATTGTTTGTTTTCTTTTTCTGATAGTATTTCTTATACTATTACAGCAACAGAAGATTGAAAATAGTATAGCTGTCCAGGAGATTTCATTTTTAGTCTGCTCTTGTCAACATTACTGCTGTAGTTCGAGTTAAGAAAAATGTCACCTGCTTCATGTCACTTGTTTGGGTAATGACATATTGCCTTTTACTTTAAAAAGGTCCTTGCTAACAGAAAAGGTGGTCAGAATCTCATTAGTTTTGCCATAGTGAGTGGTGATTATTTGGTTCATACTGGGTCATTGTTGTTCTTGATAGATAAGATCTGGAATGAATTTGAATGTGTTTCAGACAGCCTAGGTAAATGATGAATCAAATGTGTTCCAGCCAAAAGACAATGGGTTGAATTCAGTACATTGGCACTGAAAAATAGGTACAAGGAAAAATCGGTGCTCCGCTCTATTCTATAAAGAGTGCTCCGGGATATACGCCCTTTATAGAACAGCACCTAAAGGGGATTCCCATGCACAACTTTGGGTACGAGGACTTACACCAGCTGAAACTTGGTGTAAAGTATGCTGGGTAAGTTAGGCATAAATCCCTGGAATTCTATAACACTGCATGCATCTTTTAAGAATGCCTCTGACCCTCCCATGGCCACACCCCCTTTGGGTTGCACACTATGGGATTTGGGTGCCCAGGCTTATAGATGAATGCACAGCCAGATGTAGGCACAACCCCTAAGTGGTGCCAATTAATGTCAATAATGGATTGTTAACATCCAATTGTTGGTGTTAATTAGCTCATTAATCAATTAGACTGCATGTGCATTGACTGCACCCAAATTTTGGCATGCATATTTGGCCGCCCTTTATAGAATCCAAGGGAATATTTTTTTTTCTCAATGTGTTATCTTGGTTCATGGACATTGTTGAATCTCATAATAGGACAGTTTTCTTGGTTTGGATCAGGATGAAAAACTAGTTTATCATTATTATAATTATCAGAGCCTGCTACTATCTCGATTGTAATTCCCTTTATTTGGGCAAATTGTTCCGAATGCAGCAGCTCATTTGCTTCTAAGCAGTGGTATAGCTACGGGGGGGGGGGGGGGGGGGCACAGAGGCCTGGGTCCCTCAAGTTATCTCTGAAGCCCCTCATGTGGCTGGTGGGGGTCCCCAACCCATGCCAACTAAAGTGTTTGTCCTGCACTGGTCTCACATTGCCTGGCACCCTGTCCCATTTTTAGTTGCTATGCATGCTCGTTTTAATGAAACTGAAAACAGAACAGAGCGCCAGGCAACATGAGACCAGTGCAGGACAAACGTTTTAGCTGGTGGGAGTTGGGGACCCCCGCCAGTCAAGGTACCTTCACAGTGGCAATGGGTGGGGGAAGCAGCAGTGGGGGGAGTGGCAGCAGGAGGGTGGTGATGGGGAGGCGGTAGCAGCCGCGGGGTGGGGGTATGTGGCAGAGGGAGGGTGGCGGAGGGGAGGTGGGCCAAAATGTGCCCCCCTACCCTAGCCTCTGGCCCCTCCTCCTTTCGAGGTTTGGCTACGCTCCTGCTTAAAGGACTGAATATGTTTCTCCCACATTGAAAGGTTTACACTGGCTACCTGTAAAATTCTGTGTATATTTTAAAATTTAACTTTGATACATCAATGTGTATATAGTAATGTTCCATAATAATTTTTGAATTGTATGAATATGTATGAGTCACGGCGTGATTTGCGGTCTATGTCAATGAACCAGTTACTTGTGTCAACATGTTTTGCAGAAACAGGGAATCACACCTTTTCAATAGCTGAAGAGAATTTATGGAACCTTTTGTCAGGTTAACACTTTGTGCTGATTACAAACAATTTAACTAATTGCTGAAAACTTTTTGTTGTTTTGTAAAAGCTTTTATTAATTTATAGGATTGAGTTGATTTCTTTGGCAGTTTCCCATATTTTGCTCTGTTTACGTTCATATTGACGGAGAATTATGATTTTATGTGATTGTTTTGTTTGTTATGTTTTTTTCCCTTGATATTATGATTATTTGTATTGTAACCCATTTTGACTCTAAAGTGGGATATACATTTTTGAAAATAAATAAATAATTTGTATTGAAAGTTTTAGAATGAGACTGCAAATGCTCTTTCTTGCTCTTAGACAAATTACACTGAAAATTATCCAAACTCAAAAGAGATGGATCAAATAATACCATATTAATTACAACCTCCCCATGAGCCATGATACAAAATAAAATATAATGGGTGACTTGCAGAAGTCAACCGAAAAGGGATCTCAGGAAAGGATGATTATATCCTTTGAGTTCAAAGAAGAGAAACACTTTGACTAGGTGGTGGCCAGAGCTGGAGGGATGAATGGGGAAAAGCACCACTAGTATAGGTTAATGGTGAGACCTTATGTGGAATATTGGAAGCAATTTAAAAATTGGGTACACCTATACAGGTGCTCTGAGATTGCATGAATGAGACTACTCATTAATAAAACCTAGGTACCCAGGTTCCATTACAGAATAGTAGTGTAATCACAGAAAGACGGTGTTACCAAGTCCCTTTCCCTTCTTCCCCTTTCTCCCTAACACCTAGGCATCTATATTATACCAGCCCTAGAGTTGGCTTAAGTGCAGACTGCTATATGTGGCAGGGATGCACATAACTTACACATGTGTGAAGGAACTCTACCCATGTTGCTGCTCATGTGTTCCCCCTTGCAAATACACACTGTGCTAAGTGGGTATATACAGAATAGCACTTAAATGCCTTACTAGCATTTACATGGTAAGTATACACGTACACATGTTAAGTGCTACTATTCTATACATTTATGCACACAAAGGGCATGTAAATGTGAGCAGCCAGTTTACAGAATTGTGTTTGACACGATATATGCTGAAGACCACGTCTCTTAATAGATACATACAGAGGGGAGGGTGGGTCTCTATAAGAAGTCTTGTGAGATAAGACTTAGCAATATGTATTTAGAAATATTTGTTAAACCACAATTCAATAAAGTTATCTTATGCTGTACAGTAACATAAATTTAAAACAGTACATACAATACCAAACAATAATGAGAACAGTACAATAATATAAACTATAAAAGACATAAAAATGGGAAGGGAATGAATAGCATGGATATATGAGGAAACATCAGACAAAAATAAATAGGGGGGGGGGGTCAATATTCAGCCGGCAGAAGTCTCGCAAGGCCGTCGCTTGAACTTGCCAGCCATTTTGAAGTGGTGTCAGGAGCAAGACAGTTCAGCAGTCACGCCAGGCAGGAAAGAGGGGGCCCTATTCAGTCCCAAACAGGTCACTAGGCCACCGGGGCACGATCATAAGGTAAAGGAGGGGAGGGGAGGATAGGACACCCTGAGGCCAGTCTACCCGTTCATCCACAAACTCAAACAAATGAGCAGACTGGCAAAACCCGCCTAGATGCCCTGCAGTGTCCTCAAAAAAACGACATGCCCAGGTAAAACCAGACATACGGTAACCCTACTCATGCGGTAATTTTTAAAAATGATTGTGTGCAAATGGCAACACAAGTATATGGCCATTAATACAAAAATTAGAATAGTGTCACTTTTACAGCCATGGTAAAAATGGCCTAAGCGTACAGAAAATGTTCGCAGAAGGACATATTAAGGCCACTCTTTGCCACAGCTTAGTAAAAGGCTTAGTCATCTTTAACGTGCATATTAAGCATTTGTTAATTTTGACACAGAGCTGCTAGTTTCTCTTTAAAAAATTGCATAAAGAAATTGTATTTAAAACCATCTATGTGATTTGTAAATCAGAAAACAATTTGGAAAATCACTCACCAATAGAATCAAGCAGCTATCGTGCACATATTTTGGAGTTACTGCAGGATGGCTGAGCATGTCCCATGATACTCCATTTTTAGCTGCTTTAGGGATGTATTAGCGCCCAATGCAGCTTAGTAAAAAGACCCTTACATACTTTGCATTTGCTATATGTGAAAAGGTAGGGGGCTGTAAAAAAGGCAAATCATTTAGGGGTCCTTTTAAAAAGGTGCGCTAAAAAATGGCTTGCGATAGTGTAGGCGCGGGTTTTGAGTGCACGCCGATCCATTTTTTAGAGCGCCTATAAAAAAGCCCTTTTTTTGCCAAAAGTGGACGTGCAGCAAAAATCAAAATTGCTGCATATCCATTTTGAGTCTGAGACCTTACTGCCAGCCATTGACCTAGCGGTAAAGAATCCGGGCGGTAATGACCTACGCGTGTCAAATGCAACTTGGCACACTCCGTTACGTGCGCCTGAAAATAAAAAATATTTTTCAGGTGCACATATCGGATGCGCACCAAAAATGAAATTACCGCAAGAGTCACGTGGTAGTCAGGCAGTAACTCCAATTCGGTGCGTTTTGGGCACGCGTAGACACTTACGCGGCTTTATAAAAGGGCCACTTAGAAATTTAATTTTAAAAGTGACCATAATATTTTTATCTCATAACCTTAAAAGGCCTCCAGGAATGCATTTTCCTCATGGGTAAAAATTAGGGATGTGTACGAAATAAATCTCAGATTTTTAAATACTTTTTGGACTTTTCCTCCAAATTTTCAGGTATTTATTGGTTTATTTCATGCATTAATTTTAATAAACATTTTAAATATGCCTTAGAAAATTTTAGCATGCAATAACTTGTAAATTAATGTAGGGTAAATTGATTTAGGAAGAATTTTATAAAGACATTTTTGGGTGTGTGACATTTTCATCAACAAGCAGGACTGAGTCAAGCACACCTTGGGTACCAGGCTAGAACTGTATTCCCACACTAAGGGGGCTTTTACTAAGGTTTACTAGTGTTTTTAGCTCATGCTAAAATTCATCTGGCATTAAACGCTGAGATGCCCATAGGAATATAATGGGCGTCTCGGCGTTTAGCGCCAGCTGATTTTTATTGTGGGTTAAAAATGCTAGTGCACCTTAGCAGAAGACCCTCAAAAGGGCCCATTTACCAAACAATGGTATACAGTAATCTTACCATTCCCTTACGTGGGTCATTCCCACATGTTAAGGCCATTTTTCTTGCTGGGTTAAAATGGCCAAAATTCCTACTTTTGGTATTAATTACCTCATGCTAATTTTGCCATTAGTGCATGGCCATTAAAATATATTAGTATATGAGCCCTTAAAACAGATTAGTATATGAAGCGGTAAGGGCTCATGTGCTAAGCATGCGCCAATCAGTTAGCAAGCGGCAATATAGCTGCATTAACAGATTAGCACAGAACATAACCACTCTCTGCCCCCAGAGACACCCCTGCACCAAAAAAAAATATATTTTTAGCATGTGGGTAGCGCTCATACATCTCAACATTACCGCAGGCTGCCTCAGCGTGCCTCACGGTATACCATTTTTGTTGTTGTGGTTTTTCGATTCAGCTTAATGGACACAAAACAAAGTTCTCCCATACAAATGTTCTAAATCGTCATTTCTTCAGTGCTGTTTTCATCGGTCTCTTCTTTGTTATTTTCTTTTAAAAAAAAAAAAGACAATGTTGCCAAATTGGGATTTAGGTCTTGCCCAAAGTGCAATAGAAAGATCCTGAATTCTGACATGTTTACCAGGTGTCTCATGCTTGGGTCCTGACCGCAATCAAAAGAAGTGCAAACATTGTGCTTGAATGTTACCACAAGCACAGAGAAATCATCTGAATTGCCTTCAGGAGAATATCAAAGCTGAAAAAAAAAGCTATTTCTTGGGAAAAATCACATTAAGAAGAACTCCTCTGCACAGAAGACCTCTACATCTGCGCACACTGGTTGAGAATTTTCCTTGGAAAGGCCATCACTATCTAGGCACAGTGATCTTAAGAGTTCAGTTACCCATGGGGATCATCAAACAGTAGTGAAGATCAACTGAGTACCCCCTGCGGTTTACAGACTCACAGCACAGCTGTTTTTGGAGTGCCTGCAAAAGCCTAGGGAAAGCTATTTTCATCAACCCCAGTCACAACACTGATGAAGCATATATCCCTGAGCAGACACTCCTACTATTAAGAAGAGGGACATACATAGACTCACTTTCTGTGCAATAACAATAGCACAGTGTGAGCACCTTTCTGTGGTACCCTCTAATGCTGCATTAGATTTTGCATACCAAGGACTGAATGGGCCCTGGGTGGACAAATTGAGATGGGCCTCCCATAACAATATTGTTCCTAGGGTAGTGGGAACCAAGGGGAGGGTGATGGGAGGGGAGGGGAGGGGAGGGGGAGGGGAGGGGAGGAGGAGGCATATTTCTCAAAACTAACATATTACAATGAAAAAAATATATATACAGTGGGGGAAATAAGTATTTGATCCCTTGCTGATTTTGTAAGTTTGCCCACTGACAAAGACATGAGCAGCCCATAATTGAAGGGTAGGTTATTGGTAACAGTGAGAGATAGCACATCACAAATTAAATCCGGAAAATCACATTGTGGAAAGTATATGAATTTATTTGCATTCTGCAGAGGGAAATAAGTATTTAATCCCTCTGGCAAACAAGACCTAATACTTGGTGGCAAAACCCTTGTTGGCAAGCACAGCGGTCAGACGTCTTCTGTAGTTGATGATGAGGTTTGCACACATGTCAGGAGGAATTTTGGTCCACTCCTCTTTGCAGATCATCTCTAAATCATTAAGAGTTCTGGGCTGTCGCTTGGCAACTCGCAGCTTCAGCTCCCTCCATAAGTTTTCAATGGGATTAAGGTCTGGTGACTGGCTAGGCCACTCCATGACCCTAATGTGCTTCTTCCTGAGCCACTCCTTTGTTGCCTTGGCTGTATGTTTTGGGTCATTGTCGTGCTGGAAGACCCAGCCACGACCCATTTTTAAGGCCCTGGCGGAGGGAAGGAGGTTGTCACTCAGAATTGTACGGTACATGGCCCCATCCATTCTCCCATTGATGCGGTGAAGTAGTCCTGTGCCCTTAGCAGAGAAACACCCCCAAAACATAACATTTCCACCTCCATGCTTGACAGTGGGGACGGTGTTCTTTGGGTCATAGGCAGCATTTCTCTTCCTCCAAACACGGCGAGTTGAGTTCATGCCAAAGAGCTCAATTTTTGTCTCATCTGACCACAGCACCTTCTCCCAATCACTCTCGGCATCATCCAGGTGTTCACTGGCAAACTTCAGACGGGCCGTCACATGTGGGGACCTTGCGGGCACTGCAGGATTGCAATCCGTTATGTCGTAATGTGTTACCAATGGTTTTCGTGGTGACAGTGGTCCCAGCTGCCTTGAGATCATTGACAAGTTCCCCCCTTGTAGTTGTAGGCTGATTTCTAACCTTCCTCATGATCAAGGATACCCCACGAGGTGAGATTTTGCGTGGAGCCCCAGATCTTTGTCGATTGACAGTCATTTTGTACTTCTTCCATTTTCTTACTATGGCACCAACAGTTGTCTCCTTCTCGCCCAGCGTCTTACTGATGGTTTTGTAGCCCATTCCAGCCTTGTGCAGGTGTATGATCTTGTCCCTGACATCCTTAGACAGCTCCTTGCTCTTGGCCATTTTGTAGAGGTTAGAGTCTGACTGATTCACTGAGTCTGTGGACAGGTGTCTTTCATACAGGTGACCATTGCCGACAGCTGTCTGTCATGCAGGTAACGAGTTGATTTGGAGCATCTACCTGGTCTGTAGGGGCCAGATCTCTTACTGGTTGGTGGGGGATCAAATACTTATTTCCCTCTGCAGAATGCAAATAAATTCATATACTTTCCACAATGTGATTTTCCGGATTTAATTTGTGATGTGCTATCTCTCACTGTTACCAATAACCTACCCTTCAATTATGGGCTGCTCATGTCTTTGTCAGTGGGCAAACTTACAAAATCAGCAAGGGATCAAATACTTATTTCCCCCACTGTATATTTTTCCTACCTTTATTGTCTGAACATTGCTTTGGTCCTAGTATCTCTTCTGTTTTTCTCAACTCTCTCCATGTACTCCTAACCTTTCCCCTGAGTCCTTATCCGTTCTGTCCAGTGTCTCCCTTCTGTATCCCTGTTCCTAACTTTCCCCCATGTTCAGCACCTCTCCTATGTGTTTCTATCTTAATCTGTCCAGCATACCCCTCTGTGTTTGACGTAAATCATAAGATGGGTGTCCTTCTCACAGGGCCACCCAAATCGGCATTAACCGAAAGTCAATTTTGGGCATCCCCAACTGCTTTCTGTCGCAGGGATGACCAAAGTTCACGGGGGCGTGTCAGAGACGTAACGAAGGTGGGACTTGGGTATGCCTAACACATTGGCATCCTCGACCCATAATGGAAAAAAAAGGGCATCCCTGACGAGCAATCAGCGATGGCTATATACAAACATCCAGACAAATGCAGCTACCTCCACAACTCCAGCTTCCATCCTTCACATACAAAAAGATCCATTATTTACAGCCAAGCCACAAGATACCACCGTATCTGCTCTGACCAAGGGGACAGAGACAGACACCTCGAAACCCTGACTGCATCCTTCGAACAGAAAGGCTTCAACCCCAAAATAATCTCCAAGGATATTGCCTCCTCCCTCCAAACACCCAGGAAAAATCTGCTACAGTACAAAGGAAAAAAACGCCACAGACAGAATCCCCCTTATAGTGACATATAACCCAGTGCTGGAAAAATTAAGAAAATTCATAAGAGATCTGCAGCCTCTAATCCAGGAGGATGAATTACTGAAAGAGATATTCCCAACCCCACCTGTGCTGGCTTTCCGACAGCCACCCAACTTAAAACACAAGCTAATTAGAAGTAAGCTCCCAACAAAGACTCAAAAAGAAAAGAATGGCACACATCCTTGCAATATATCCATCTGCAAACTATGCCAAAATATCTCACAGAACCCCACGATCATTCACAAAGGAAAAATATTCAACATTAAGGAATCTTTCACATGCTCATCTTACAATGTGGTATATATCATTCAGTGTAAAAAGTGCGATGAAGGCTGTTACATTGGAGAAACAAGTCAGATGCTAAAGAAGAGATTTAATTTACATAGACATCATATGAAAAAATGCCAGTACAAAGATGTCACACCTGTGGGACAGCACTTTATAAAACCAGAACACTGTACCAGTGATTTTATGATAAGGATCCTGAAAGGGAACTTTAAAACAACACAGGAATGTAAGACCTTTGAAGTCAAAATGATTAAATATTTTGACACCCATCAGATAGGACTTAACAAAGATCTGGGTTTCTAGCCCATTACAAACCATAAAATTGTATTGCTTTGTAAATTGTATTGCTCTCCTGTCTCCCTGACTCTCACCTCTCCACCCCCATCCTGTTAGACTGTCACTGAAATACTTTGATGTTTCACTGATCCCCTGTCTCCATGCATACAGACTGTCACTGAAATGCTTTGATTTTTCACTCATATAAACTGTCATCTACCAATATTTGCTTATTTCCGATCTGATGAAGAAGGGCAACCTTCGAAAGCTAATCAAGAAATGTATTAAGTTATGTCCAATAAAAAAGGTATCATCTTATTTTCTTTTCCATGTTTTATTTTGTTGTATTTCTATTGATTAAGTTTCTCCAATTCGTCAGCTTCGAATGCCATTTCTGGCACTGGTATCTCTCCCAAATCTTACTCGGTGAAGACCAAAGCAAAGAATTCATTTAATCTCTCCACTATGGCTTTGTCTTCCCTGATTGCTCCTTTTACCCCTTTGGTCATTTAGCTGTCCAACCGATTCTTTTGCCGGCTTCTTGCTTTTAATATACCTAAAAAAAATATTTACTATGTGTTTTTGCCTCCAACACAATCTGTTTTTTTTTCAAAAATCATAATCTTTTATATCTGGTCCCCACAGATATCCTAACCACCCAACATTCCTAATCACATCCATGAACCCAAGTCATTAACATCCATGAACCCAAGCCCTGATTACATATGTCACGCCTAGCTTTCACCCATAACTCACGTTAAGTAGCTAGCTCAGGTTCTCTTACCATGCTGCTGGTTTTAAAATGCAGTAAAACCTGTGCTAGCTGCTTAACACATCTTACTAAATGGGTGTCCTTATATTTTTAAGGGTTGGTATTCAAAATATCTAGGCACTCAACTTAAGAGTTATACACCTACAATAGATCTGCATATACGAAAATGTCAATAGGGTTAAGTAATAACACTGAAATGCTGATTGTGCATGCAAATGTTTAGAATAGCCAGAGGAATTTGGAAAAGAATGTCCAGAGGATAGGGAAGGTGGAAGGGAAATAAAGTGGAAAATGGGGGGGGGGGGGGGGGCAAAGTTGGGTTAAACAAGGAAAAAAACTCTGGAAACTTCAGTAGGAAAGGCTATAATGCCTATATTTGATGTATCAGACTTGATCTTTGTTGATGGTTGATACTTTTCTATGGCCATGGTATACGTTATCCTTCAGGTTTTATATATGGCACTCAAAATTGCACATGCTAATTTGGGTGAGCACCCAATTTGTGTGTGTAATTTAATTGAGGAATGAGCCAATTAGCCCCAATAATTGGGTAATATCAATTGGTGCTAATTGGCAACAATTTGGATCCGCCTGCACATCTTGCTACATGCTAGTCTATAACGATGGGCGTGCAAATCTTTCAGCATGAACTGAAAAGAGAGCATGGGCGGGGTCAGGTGTGTTCACTAAAGATGTGCACACTATTATAGAATTTGGGGGATGCATGCATAATTTACATGCTAGGATTTATGCCAGGTTTCAGTTGGTGTAAATCCTCTCACCCAAAGTTGGGTGCGCATCCCGGCACTACACTCTATTCGATACATGGTGCCCAACTAATAGTACCAATTATAGAATAGTGATCAATGTGCATTTTTTTCTGTGCCCAAATTTGGGTACCCTTTACTGAATCTAGCCCTCTGTGTTTATGTTCATTTTCTAATGTTAGTTATACTCTGCTTCTGATCTACCAATAAAAAATGTTTTCAAAAACAAAAGAATAATGGCATGTATCCACATATGTGCACACATAAATGCCAAAAGTGTGCCTAAGCGTTATTCTGTGAATCCACACATATCTTACACAGTGCATATTTTATAGGTCGGAGTGTACATGGGCAGAATCTCAATGGAACATAGATAGGACAAACAAGTGTAACTTATAGTATACTATAAGTACACCCATTTCTCTGGAAGTTAGGTACAAACATTTTCACCAGCTCTATGGTTAGCGTAAGTGCTTGCACCTAACCACATACATGTGTATATACTCTTATGCTACTGTTCTACTAAAGAAAGTAGGCATTCACCTTTCTTTATAAAGTAGACTCCTATCAGGCACCCTCTAAGTGCTTAAATTTAAGCATATGGTTATAGAATTATGCCCTAACTGCCTCAATTTAGAAGCCTAAAGTTACTGGAAATGGGATAGATAAATAGGAAAAGAGGCTCCTACCTGGTTAAACCTTGCTGAGCTGGCCATTCCTGAATATTCAGTGGCACTTAACCAGACAGTTACTTCAGACTGCAGAAGCACTAACCAGCTAGGTTAGGGGCAGTTTGGGGACAGAACATGGCTGGAGCCTACCAGGGCCGCTCAGAGAGAAAGCTGGGCCCAGGGCAAACAATCTTCAGGACCCTGTCACCACCATCGTTGCCCCCACCCACTGCCACTCCCCCCCCCCACCCACAGCAGCAATCAAGAGAGACTGCTCTGCTGGCCACAGATCCCACCTCCTATAAAGTAACTTCCTGTTTCCACATAGACACAACAGAAAGAAGAACCCGTGGTCAGTAGAGCAGTCTTTCTTGGAGACCGGGCCTGGGGAATCTTGTCCCCCCCCCCCCCGCCCCCCCTTGGCAGCCCTTGAACCAGCACTTAACTGGTTAGCAGCGATATTCAGTCCATTAATCATTTAAGTGAGCAGATAAAGTTAGGACTGCTGAAAGGCTGTCCTAACTTTATCCACCAAGCTAACTGTGCACTTGTCTCTGTGTTGGCTGATATATATGGTTAGCTTCTGGGTTGTTGAACTAACCCGGATATTCAATGCTGTCAAGGGATGTGGGAAGAGGTCCCCAGAGGGCAGGGTAGGAAATCTTGAATAAACTTGCTTATCATTTGTAAACGGTCATTAGATTGTAAGCCCTCTAGGGACAGAGAAGTTACCTGCATATAATGTGTACAGCGTTGCGTATATCTAGTAGCGCTATAGAAATGATTAGTAGTAGTAGTAGTAGTAGTAGTGGAGGCAAGACATGCATCAGCATTGAATATCCAGGGTTAACTCAACTCATGGCTGTGAGCAACTTACAAGCTACTTACTGCTGGGGGCTAAATATTGACCCCTTTAAATTTAGGGGTCCTTTTACTAAAGTGCACTGTGAAATGGACTGTGGTAGTGTAGACGCATGTTTTGGGCGCTTGCGAAATTATTTTTTAGCGCACCTACAAAAAAATGCCTTTTTTGCCGAAAATGGACGTGCGACAAAATGAAAATTGCCATGCGTGCATTTTGGGTCTTAGACCTTACTGCAAGCCATTGATCTAATGGTCAGGTCTCACGTGGTAACCAGGCAGTAATGGTCTATGCACATCAAATTCACTTGATATGCGTAGCTGCCGCGCATCAGAAAAGAAAAAAATATTTTTCAGATGCGTGTAGCGGACGTGCGTCAAAATTGAAATTACCGCAAGGGCCACATGGTAACTGGGTGTGCGTAGGTGCTTATCATGTGGCCTAGTAACAGGGCCCCTCAGAAACCTACTTACGACACCTGCTTATCCTAAAATTGGAACCCTCAGTTTTCTCCAAATATTATTTTCCTATAAATGAGGATGTGATTTTGGTACTCAGCTTCCTTTGAAAATTAGCCTTTAAGTGAAGGGATGCCAATGGGAGACACTGATCCTAAAAATAGAAAGGAATACATTTTAAAAAGTATAAACATTGTATATGTGTGCCAATTAAAGGAGAAGGAAAAGAACAATTTAAATTAAATTAAACAAAACAAAAAAACAATGAACAAAAGACCAAAGTCATGAACCTATGAAAGCAGCTCCCAAAAGGCTAATTACCACAGTTATGTCAGCAGCTCAAAGGAAAGATGCTTTTACTCTCCCCATGCATTCATTAGTGCCACTAGGCACAACATCAAGGAAAGACACAGCAACACTGTAGCAGCTTTTTTTTTTTTTTAAATTTATAACATTGATCCAAACAAGAGCTGCCAAGTTATTTGCACTTTCTGCTAGATGAGTGTCAGTCGGGAAAGATAAAATGGACACTTTGAAAGCTTGGTCCTAAAATACCATTTACAAAGAAATTATCAGCTGCTGTGTAAAAGGAGAGTGGGGAATGAGATACAAAACATAGAATATAATGGTGGATAAGGACTAAAATGCCCATATATGCCCAATTTATTTCATGAGTGTATGAACCTAGTTGATCTCTGTTAATCCCTTCATATATTCAAAACAAGGGATCCTCTGTGTCTATCCCATGCTGGGTGTGGAGTAGCTTAGAGGAAAGAGCAGTAGGCTAAAAAAATAAAGCCCAAATAAACAAACAACAAAAGCAGGGCAGTGAGGGTTCAAATCCTTCTCACAGATGTTCCTAGTAACCTCAGGCAAGCAGAGAAGTAATGTAATGAGAATGAAGGAAGTCCAGTTAAAATCCCACCACAGCTGTTAACTCTCCCATAGCCTCAGGTACAAATTTACAGGCCCTGTTACTAAAATGCAGGCTATTACTCAACCCTGTTAAAGCGGTTTTCAGCAGTTTCCCTGTTTCTTCTACTACTACTACTACTTATCATTTCTATAGCGCTACTAGACGTACGCAGCGCTGTACACTTGAACATGAAGAGACAGTCCCTGCTCAACAGAGCGTACAATCTAATTAGGACAGACAAACAGGACAAACAAGAGATAAGGGAATATTAAAGTGAGGATGATAAAATAAGGGTTCTGAACAAGTGAACAAGGGTTAGGAGTTAAAAGCAGCTGAACGTTAAAGCAAACATTATTGATTTTTTAAGAATGTTTCTTTCATGGTGGGGATGGGCAAAGAGTGGGCATGGAAGCATTATCCAGCTAGTGTGTTATACCTATTGTGTGCTAACTGGCGAATGCAGAGTTAAATGCAGAACCACTTACTGTCTTCGAAATAGGAAGTGGTAAGTGGTCCAGTGTTTATTCTCAGAGATATCTGATTGCCTTTCTATATAGCACACATTGTTCTGATGCTTTTAGGGCTTTTTCTCAGTAAAATTCTCTGTGAAGCTGACTGCATTTGCATTGCTACAACCCCTGACGAAGGCTTTCAGCCGAAACATGACCTGTGTAGGGTCTTAGTATCAGCATTTTTTGGCAAATATACTCTTCGATACTCTTACTCCTTATTTGCCTTGGTCATTTGGAGCTCTCCTCATTTCCACCCCTGTTGGTGTTGCCTATTCTCGGTAATTCTACATACTAATGGGACATTAACACATGACCTGCAATAAAAATACAGGGAACGCTCCTTCTTGATGTAGTTTTGAGCTTGCTGTGCATTAAAATCCTACATTATAACACATACTCCCCCAGATTCTATATATGGGTCTCAAAACTGTGTGCCCAAATTTTGTCACGAGGCCAATTTGAACATACAATTTAATTAGCAAGCCAATTAGCCCCAATAGTTGGGTGCTAGCAAACTCCTATTGGTGCTAATTGTTAACAATTTGGATATATGTGTGCATCTTGCTAAGCACTATTCTATAAAGATGCGTGTGTAAACCTTTTAGCGCGCAACTGAAAAGCGTTCATGGCCATGGGAGGAGCATAGGTGGGTCAGGGGTATTCACTAAAGGTACTAGCAATCTTATAGAATTCGGGGGGTCTTTGCCTAATTTAATCACAAGGATTTACACTAGGTTTCAGTTGGTGCAAATCCTCACATGCAAAGTTGGGAGGGGATCCTGGCACTACGAGCTATTATATAAACAATGTCCAACTTGGCGCTCATTTTTGTTCGGTACCCAAATTAGGACATCATTTACAAAATCCGGGCTTAATCCCAAAACGTAATGCACATTAGTAAAAGGGCCCCTTAGACTGTAAACCCTCCATGGATAGAAAAAATACCAAGGGGTCCTTTTACCATGATGCGCTAGGAAAGGGCTTAGCACGTTTTAATGCGAGTCTTTGTTATACGCTAAGTCCATTTTTAATACATCCCTAAAATAGAGCTTATTTTCTTTTCTATTCTTGCAGGCCCTTTGCTAATTTTTCCATTAGTGCATGAGACCTATAAAAATAATAAAGCAGAAACACCACCTCCTATTTAGGAGGTGCTGTGAGCTAAATTCTATATATCATGCCTAAAAAATCATTGCCGAAAAAATATATACTTAGGCGTAATCTATAAAGTATGCCTAAATTTAGGCATACTTTAAAGAGTATGCCAAGCACCCATCCACACAACTAAATTTATTCACATTAATGCAAACACGCTAGCTGGATAACACTTCCATGTCTATTCCCCATCCGTGACTTGCACTCTTCAAAAAAAAATTACAAAAAAATCAATAGTGCACAATTAGGGGTGAATTATATATATGGTGCCAAAAAAGCACTATTCTATAAACCACGCTTAAAACTAGTTGTGGTTTATAGAATAGCGCTTACACCTGGAAATTGCGCCTAACTTTAGGCATGGCCATTTGCTCCAACTGAAACGTGATGCAAATGTACGTACCTAATTTAAGTGTATTTCTCCCTTATTCTATAACTATGTTCATTAATTTTAGGCATGCTTCCATTCTGCCCATGACACTCCCATATCCTCATCCCCCTTTTTGAGCTTATGCGTAAAATATAGGCATGGATCCTGTGCCTAAATTTACTCACGTATATTCCACTTAAATGTAATTATTACCAATAATTGCTTATTAACAAGCCAATTAGCTCTAATTAGCTTCTTATTCTATTAAATTACACACAAATTACAGACAAATTGAGTACATGCTCAAATTTGTGTGCACAATTTTTAGCAACTTTTATAGAATTAGGGGTTTAGTGTGCATTGACAGGCAAATTACCATAAAACGCTTTAGCGCATTTTGTGTTAAGCCTTTTCTTGCACTCTAAGGCCCAGATGCATCAACCATATGTAAAAAAATCTAAAACGTAAAAGTGCTTACCGAATTTGAAAAAACGAAGAATGCACCAAAAAAAACAAGTCACACATGTTCAGTGCGGTATTGTAAAGTACAATGCATTACAGATTCGTTAAGCTGGTGTAATCCCCGTCGGTAATGAGCCCCTAAAACATGCGCAGAGGAGCCAAGCATTATGCTTGCTGCTCTGCGCATGCCACAAACGTCAAAACAAACAAAAAAAACACAAACATGTGGCTCCCCGCTTCCCTCTGCATAAAATAGAAAATGAAAACATAATCAAAAAAGGATCGGGAGGGGGCAAAGGCGCTCGTCAGGAGCGTCCTGTATGGACGGCCTTGCCCCCCGCCCCGCCCCACCCGAGGTCGCCGCTGGTCACTTTTTTGCAACCCAGATAACCTTGCAGTATTTCACCCTGAAAAAAAAATATTATTAGAAAAAACATTATAATAAGAACATAGAGCTCCAAAATAAAATGTTCAGAACTGAACTCAAGCTCCAAAACAAAACATTTGGAATCAAATCCACCATCCCACATCTTTCAGTCTGAATTTCACAGCAAGGGCTCTAGATAGTATGAACAGTTAAGAATTCCAACTCTTGTTCTTAGATGTCTTTGAAGATCTATTTGGTCTATTCCAATCATGTTCCCATATTCTTCTATACTTTTAAACCTCCAGCTATTTTCTTCCAAAGAACAAGTGATTTCAATCTCAGCACGGTATCAGCTCTGACAATGCTGATGTTAAAACACAAAAATCCCAAATCTTTGACAGATACGGGGTATATTTTAATAGGGTACTTAGGTGAAAAGACAACAAAGCATTTATTTCATAAAGGCAACATAGGTGATATAAAATAATATTTTCATACTATTTTATTTATTTATGTATTGGGATTTATTAACTGCCTTTATAAAGAGATTCACCCAATGTTGTGTACAGCAGGTACAGTTTAACATAAAACTTATAATTTTGTTAACAGCATAACAATAGTAAAATGACCAAGTATAAACATAAATACAATAAGGAGCCCTTTTACAAAGGTGTGGTAGGCTGTACGCATGTGCAGTGCACGCCAAAACGAGACTACCGCCAGGCTAGCGCATCCTCCTGGCTGTAATTTTGGATTTGGCGTGCGCCCATACCACTGGGACACATTTTTTTTTAATTTCCTACCATACGCAGCGTTTTCGGTTTTAATCAGCAGTTGACAAACGCCAACCAGTCACCACTTGTGTAGCGCATGAGCACTTACTGCTAGATCAATGGGTGATGATAAAGGCTCGGGCTGTAAATAGGTGTGCACTGGTTTCAATTTTACCGCAGGCCCTTTTCTTGGCCCATTGAAAAATGCCCCTTTTCCCAGACATGGTAAAAACTAGCCCGGCTTGTTTGCTGTGGCTTAGTAAAAGGACCCCATAATGAGGTAAACTTATTGAAAGCAGCAAATTGAAACCTAATAATAGGACTACCATGAAACAGGATTGAAAATATACACATTTAGCAGCACTGAAATTCAAATAACAGAGATATAATACGTTGTCAGCATAATACTAATGAAACATCTAATAAGCACAGATTAGAACATTCAAATAACATAGCTATGACACTAATTTGCATCTCTCCTGGAGCAAGTGTAAATTGTTGGGACAGTATTTGCATACTATTGGGGATTATGATAAGTGCTTGTTTTATAAAGGCACTTGAAATCTTATGTTGCATTTTGCCATGGGGTATACAGACTTGCATTCAGATCCAAGCCAGAACCAGGAACCAGTAGAGCTATTGCCAAGTCATCTTGCACACTTTCAATGACAGAACTCACTACAATCACTTTAGCCCCCATGTAGATTAATTAGCAAAAGGATGTATTTCCCAGTCAGAAAACAAAGAAAACTGCTGCAAAAGAAAGTCCCCAAGTCTAGGCACTTGAAAGAATTTAGACTTCCTCCTTTCAAAGCGTCTTAGGATGAAATCAGAAACAAAAATGTTGCAGTCATTATACAAGCAAAACTTCAGACTCTTAAGGAAGTACCCGGATATTCAGCTAGCTAACTTACCCCCAATATTAAGTGCTGGGTCATGTCCAGGAACTGGCACTGAATATCAGGGATTTTTTTGAGTGGGCTAGGCAGACCCAGCATAAAAGTTATGTGGCCCTGGCTGAATATCAGGCCAGCAGGCCTGCATAACTTTTTTGTTCTTTACTAAGGACCCCGAGCTCCCTCAAGCTAACCCACCAATGTCCCCTTCTTTCCCTCCCCCCAACCTAAATCAAGACCCCCACCCCTGTAAGACCCCCTGCCCCACAGCCATGCAGGCAAACCCTCCTTCCAGGCCTACATGTATCTGTAGTGGTCCAGTGGGGTTGTTGGGGCAGGAGCGCAGCCCTCTCACTCCTGCCCCTTGTGGTGCCAGTGTAAAATGGCTGCCATGATCTCTCGTGGCAGCTCACGGTACTTTGTGTAGTACCGTGAGCTGCAGGTCACACCATGAAACGTAGAAAGGCATTATAACATTCTCGGTTTTGTTTTCCATTCCTTTCCTAATATTTCCTAACATACTATTTGCTTTCTTAGCCACCAGTGCACATTGAGCAGAGGGTTTCAATGTATCATCAATGATGATACCTAGATCCTTTTCCTGAGTGGTGACACCTGGGGGTCTGTTTACTAAGCTATGCTAGCAGCTTCCACACAGCATTGCCAACATAGCCCATTCAAAGTGAATGGCTGTAGCACACAGCCAGCCATACTAACAGCATAGTAAACCCCAGAGCTAATGTGAAACCTTGCATCACGTAACTAAGGTTTGGGTTCCACTTTGCACTTGTTCACATTAAAAGTCATCTGCCATTTGGATACCCACATGTGTCTCCCAGTCTTGTAAGGCCCTCTTGCAATTTTTCACAATCCTCTTGCAATTCAATAACTTTGAATTACTTTGTGTCATCAGCAAATTTAATTACCTCACTAGTTATTCCCATCTCTAGATCATTTATAAATGTTAAAAAAAAGCAGTCCCAACACAGACCCCTGGGGAACACCACTACCTATCCTTCTCCATTGAGAAAACTTGACCATTTAAACCTACTCTCTGTTTTCTATTTTTTTAACCAGCTTTTAATCCACAATAGGACATTGCCTCCTATCTCCTGACTTTCTGATTTTTCTGAGCAGTCTTTCATGAGGCACTTTGTCAAATGCCTTTTGAATGTCCAGATACACGATATTGACTGGCTCATCTTGGCTTTGTCTCATTAATCCATGCTTTTGTATATGCTCTGTAATTTTGTTCTTTATAAAAAGTCTCTACCATTTTGCCTGGCACTAATGTCAGGCTCACTGGTCTATAATTTCCGGATCACCTCTGGAACCCTTTTTAAAAATCAGCATTTCATTGGTCTCCCTCCAACCTTCTGGTATCATGCTTGATTTTAAAGATAAATTATATATTATTAACAATAGCTCTGCAAGTTAATCTTTCAATTCTATCAGTACTCTGGGATGTATACAATCCGGTCCAGGTGATTTACTACTCTTCAATTTGTCAAATTGCTCCATTATCTCTTCTATGTTTACTGAGATTTCAGTTTCTCTGACTCATCAGCATTGAATACCATTTCTGGCACCGGTATCTCTCCCACATCTTCCTCGGTGAAGACTGAAGCAAACAATTAATTTAATCTCTCCGCTATGGCCTTGTCTTCCCCGATAGTTCCATTTATCTCTTGCAGGCTTATTTTCGAAACAGAAGGGCGCCCATTTTCCGATACAAATCAGGAGATGGGCGTCCTTCTCCCAGGGTCGCCCAAATTGGCATAATCGAAAGCCGTTTTTGGGAGTCCTCAACTACTTCCTGTCGACGGGATGACCAAAGTTCACGGGAGCGTGTCGGCACTGTAGTGAAGGCGGGACTGGGGCGTGATTAAGAGATGGGTGTCCTCGGCCGATAATGGAGAAAAGAAGGGCGTCCCTGACAAGCACTTGGCCGACTTTACTTGGTCCATTTTTTCTTGCAACCAAGCCTCAAAAAGGTGCCCAAACTGACCAGATGACCACCGGAGGGAATCAGGGATGACCTCCCCTTACTCCCCCAGTGGTCACCAACCCCCTCCCACCCTAAAAAAAGAAACTTACTTTTTTTTTGCCAGCCTCTATGCCAGCCTCAAGTGTCATACCCAGCTCCATCACAGCAGTATGCAGGTCACTAGAGCAGTTTTAGTGGGTGCAGTGCACTTCAGCCAGGCGGACCCAGGCCCATCTCCCTTTACCTGTTAAACCTGTGATGGTAAATGTGAGCCCTCCAAAACCCACCCAAAACCCACTGTACCCACATGTAGGTGCCCCCCTTCACCCCTTAGGGCTATAGTAGTGGTGTACAGTTGTGGGGAGTGGGGTTTGGGGGGTTCAGCACCCAAGGTAAGGGAGGTATGCACCTGGGAGCAATTTCTGAAGTCCACTGCAGTGCCCCCTAGGGTGCCCGGTTGGTGTCCTGGCATGTGAGGGGGACCAGTGCACTATGAATTATGGCTCCTCCCACGACCAAAGGGCTTGGATTTGGTCGTTTTTGAGATGGGCGTCGTCGGTTTCCATTATGGCTAAAAACCGGGGACAACTATCTCTAAGGTCGACCATCTCAACATTTAGGTCGACCATCTCTAAGGTCGACCTAAATTTTGAGATTTGGGCGTCCCCAACCATATTATTTAAATGAAAGATGGACACCCATCTTGTTTCAATAATACGGGTTTCCCCGTCCCTTCTTGGGGCCGTCCTGTGAGGACACCCTCATGAAAACTTGGGCGCCCCGTTCGATTATGCCCCTCCACGTCATCTAACAGTCCAACTGATTCTTTTCCTGGCTTCTTATTTCTAATATGCCAATAAAGTTATTATTCTGTGTCTTTGCCTCCAATGCAATCTTCTTTTCAAAGTCTCTCTTTGTCTTCCTTATCAGCGCTTTGCATTTGACTTGCCATTCCTTATGCTGTTTACTATTAATTTCAGTTGGATCCTTCTACCATTTTCTGAAGGATTTTCTTTTAGCTCTAATAGCTTTCTTCATCTCACTTTTTAACCATGCCGTCTGTCGTTTGCCCTTCCTTTCTCCTTTTTTAATAAATGGATTATGTCTTATCTGGGCTTCCAGGATGGTATTTTTGAACAGCATCCAGGCCTGATGTAAATTTTTGACCTTTGCATCTGCTCTGCTAATGTTTTTTTTTACCGTTTTTCTCATTTTATCATCATCTCCTCCTTCTTGAAAGTTAAATGCTAACGTATTGAATTTCCTGTGTGTACTTAATCTAGAGCTGATATCAAATCTGATCATAATATGATCACTGTTATCAAGCAGCTCCAGCACATTTCCTCCTGCACCAGAACATGTGCTCCTAAGGACTAGATCTAGAATTTCCCCCCTTCTTGTTGGTTCCTGAAACAGCTGCTCCATAAAGCAATCATTGATTTCATCATGTAATTTTACCTCCCTAGCATGCACTGATGTTACATTTACACAGTCAATATCAGGGTAATTGAAATCACACATTATTATTGTGTTGCCCAGTTTGATAGCCTCCCTAATTTCTGATATTTCTACATCTGTCTGTTCATCCTGGCCAGGTGGACAGTAGTCAGGGCTTTTTTTGAGGGGGTACTTGGGGGTACTGAGTACCGGCACCTTTTCTATTGTCTGCTAAAATTGACCCATGGTCCCCAAGTGTTAATGAAAGATTTTAGGCTCTACACAACAATTCTGCCTTGTCATAGATTCTGTGACTGGTTGCAGGGGGCCTGTCTATTGTAGGGTGGGTCTCTCAGTGATCACCCAATTCCTGAAGGGTGGCCTAGTATTTGAGTACCAGCACCTTTTTTGGTAGAGAAGATGCACTGACAGTAGTACACTCCTTTCACTATCCTTTTCTCCTTCACACATAGAATCTTTATCCACAGGGATTCTAAGATGTGTTTTGTGTCATGCAGAATTTTTAGTCTATTTGATTCAAGGCCCTCCTTAACATATAATGCTTCCCTTCCACCACTTCGATCCACCCTATCACTGCAATGTAATTTGTACCCTGGTATGACAGTGTCCTACTTGTTATCCTCCTTCCACCAGGTCTCAGAGATGCCTATTATATCTATCTTTTCATTTAGTGCAATATATTCTAACTCTCACATTTTTTTTTTTAGGCTTCTGGCATTTGCATATAAACATTTCAAGCAATATTTGTTGTTCCTATTCACAACTTGCTCAGCATTTGACAGTGTTAATTTGCAATCTTGAAAATCTATCTGCTCTTTATTTAAAGGCACCTGGTCTACTATGATTTCAATTGCAACCTCGCTATCGGGATGCCCTACCTTCCCTGTTTTGGTGATATATTTTAAAGATACCTTATTCCGAACCATGCACTTTTGAATGACTGTTGGCCTTCCCCTAATTTCTAGTTTAAAAGCTGCTCTATCTCCTTTTTAAATGTTGATGCCAGCAGCCTGGTTCCATCCCAGTTAAGGTGGAGCCTATCCTTTCAGAATAGGCTCCTCCTACCACAGAATGTTGCTCAGTTCCTAGCAAATCTAAATCCTTCATCCCTGCACCATAGTCTCAACCACACATTGAGACTTCAGAGCTCTGTCTGCCTCTTGGGTCCTGCGCATGGGATGGGGAGCTAGAAGCCTAAATTTGACTTCCAGAACTTCCCTATCACATTTTCCTATGTCACTGGTACCCACATGTACTAAGACAGCCGGCTCCTCCCCCGCATTATCTAAAATCCTATCCAGGTGACGTGTGAGATCTGCCACCTTCGCACCGGGCAGGCAAGTGACCAGAGGTGCAACTCTGGGAAAGGAGTATCATAGGAACAGAGAGAGGTGATAGTGGTCTAAGGGAGAGGAGAATGAGTTTCTGATAAGATAGTTGCTGAACATGGGGATAGGACAGAACAGAGCCACAGAGGGGTGACACTGAACAGGATAGAAAGGGAAGCACAGAGAAGATGGATATTGGACATTGAGAGAGAAGAAATGTTAAATGGACAGGAGGTCTTGCAAAAACAAAAGAAAACAGGAAAAAGCAGAAAAGAAACACTGAGACCACAGTGAATTAAAAAATAAAATGCTCAGACAAATTAATTAGAATTTGTCAACTTTTAGAAATGCACATTCTAATATCATGGATTTCAGTTTCTATTTCTCTAGTACTGCTGTAAATGTGGAGTGTAGGAGTAGCTTAATGGTTAGTATAGTGGACTGAGAACTGGGGAAAACAGATTCCATTCCATCTTCTGCTTTTTTTGACCTTGGGCAAGTCAACTAATACTCCAGTGCCACAGGTACAAAACTTAGAATGTGAGCCCTACTAGGGACAAGGAAAATACCTACTGTGTTTGTATGTAACGTAGGGATCCTTTTACTAAGCTGTGGTACAAAGTGGCCTTAGTGAACCCTTGCATTGGTCTAGTGGCTGCTACACACTACAGCCACCCTGGTGATTCTCCTAGGCACTGCCTGCATCCTGTGCTGGCTCTGCGCTTTAAAATGGTGGCCACAAACTCTTGTGAGACTACCATGAGAGGTCACAGACACCATTTTAAACTGTGGAGCTGGTACGGGTAGCAGTAGCAGCAGCAGCAGCATGCTCAGCAACAACATGGAAGAAGGTGGGAAAGGGGAGTTTGGAGGGACATGTTGGACATGAGTAGGGTAGACATGTTGGACATGGAGGAAGGTGAGACGGAGATTAGAGGCATACACTAGGCAAGGAGGAAGGTGGGAATGGGAGATCAGGGTAACATTATGAATACAGAGGAAGGTGGGAGTAGAGATTGGGGAGAAGGAAGGTGGGAATGGAGATTGGGTAGGGGAGCATGCTGAATATGGTAGAAGAGGAGTTTGAGGGAGCAGGCTGGGCACAGAGGAATGGGGGAGGAGAGATTGGGGAATATTCTGGCCTGTATATGGAGAGTGTAGAAAGGGAAATCAGGAGAACATGGTGAAAATGGAGATTGTGGGATGTGTTGTGCATGGAGGAGGGTGAAAAGGGTGATTAGGGTGATATGCTGGGCACAGAGGAGTGAAGATGGAAGGAAAAATCAGGGGGTGGTGCTGGAGAGGAGGAAAGGTGGAAAGAGATCAAGGAGATGTTGGATAGCAAGGAAAGTGGAAGGGAAACCCAGGAAGAGATGCCAGGTAACAAGGAAGGGAAGACAGGAGAGATGCCTGGCATATTACTACTACTACTACTTATTTCTATAGCACAACTAGATGTACACAGCACTGTACACTTGATGAAAAGGAAAGAGAAGAGAGGGAAGATATTAGAAATGGGTGGGGGAAAGAGATGGAGCACTAGGTAGAAGCAGTAAAAGGTTGTGAAGATCATACCTAAACCTACACTACCCAAATTGCAAAGGACTGGAATACAAAACAACTTACACATCTGGCTTCTCCTACATAAGCGCACAATTATGGAATAGCCTCCCAAAAGCCCTGAAAACAGTCCACGACCACCAGAACTTCAGGAAATCACTAAAAACCAACCTCTTCAAAAAGGCCTACTCCAACGACCACACGTAAACCTCTTCACCCAGCAACACAACATTACTTTGATCGTACACGCAATCGTCATCCTTCCCGACCCTCCACATATACCTCATACTATCACATTTCAACCTTGTACTTGTTATCAACCGACTGGACAAACGCTTTTGACGGTACTATGTAAGCCACAATGAGCCTGCAAATAGGTGGGAAAATGTGGGATACAAATGCAACAAATAAATAAATAAATAAAAAGAAGGAGCTGGATGACTGAGGATGAGAAAGAGGTATAAAATTTGAGAGGCAAAACAAAATGTATCGGAGGAAGCTGAGAATGAAAAAAAATCAGTGTCTGAATGGAAGAAATTAAGAATGTAGAAAGAGAGAAAAACATGGCAAATAGACAGGAGGCCCTGAACAGCGATCTAAGAGTTAAGACTGGGACCACTATGCTTAGAAAAATAAAATTACCAGGCATAAAGGTAGAAAAATAATGTTATTTTCCATTTATTGATTGCAATGTGTCAGTTTTGGGAACTGATATCTGCTATCTTTATATTTTTCACTGTACATAAGGAAACGCAACATTTTCTATTTTTTCTGGTGTGCTAATTGTAGTGAATCTAGCGTCTTGAGCTTTCAAGCTAATTGTTGTTTACACATTTCTACTCTTAAGAGCCCTTTTACTAAAGCTTAGTATGCGCTAACGGGAATTAGCATGCACTAAGTGCCTATGGCCCATAGGTATAAAATAGGACGTGCAGCATTTAACGCTGCTAATTCTATTAGCACTCGTTAAACTTTAGTGAAAAGGCCCTTAGTTTATGGTCACTTATCCTGTATTTGTGTTTGCAGGTGTGACCAAGGCCAGATGTTCTGTTAGTGTTGATTGTTGGGACCTGTAGTAGTAGTAGCAGTAATCCAGCTTGTTCAATTTTCCCAATAAGTGTATTGATGCTCTGGGCTCACCACGATATTTCCAATGCTGCCTTTTCCTAGGAAGGTCATGTTTGGTGCTGTTATAGAATGGTCAATTTGTGTCATACAGGTCCTGAGTGACTTTTGTAGGGTTTTGGATAAATTTATAATATGCCTGCTACTGGAGAGAGGTTATGTTGTTGTGTTCCTTAGATTAATGTTTGGTTTTCTCTTCTTCTCCTCAATGATGTAGATTTTGTGATGTCTGTTTGGCAATCTCTTTTTAAGTACTGTAAACTAAATTTTCAAATAAAAAACAATTATTTTCTATTTATTAATTAGAATATGTCAGTTTTAAGAACGTACATATGCTAGACTTGGCAGGGACCCACAAGAAAAATCTCACTCATTTGGCCTTCAATCTCCAGCATTGCGGAGGTAAATCTCTAGCACTGGGATGGGCCACCCTTGGCATCTCTGCCCCCGAACAAGCCACTAGACCACCCCTTCAAGGTAAAGGCTGCGGGGTCAGCGGTAGCCTGTGGGGGGAGCAGCAGTAGTCTTTGTGGGGGGTGGAAGGGTGCAGGGGTGGCGGCGGTAGGGGAGGGACCCAGAGTACTCCCAGTGCCTGGGGGCCCAAAGTACTCTCAGTCTGCGCCTGCCTATATGAAATGATAGAACCCATCCAAAATGAACAAGCTGTTTAAAGTTGTTCATATAAAAACAGAAATGAGTGAAAACAAAGTTGAGTACAATCAAAGCGGATTTCCATCCTGCAATGCTGAATTATATTATTCCTGTAATTAGAAAAGAACCTAGAAGATTTAAATAATAGATCACAACGAAACAACATCAGAGTGTTAGACAAACTAGAATGTATGGAAAGTGTTGATCTGATTGCTTTTGTGAGGTAATTACTGCCATAGTATCTGGAATCTGAAATTTAATTGCCCTTTTGAGATAGAAGACAACAGAGCTCCCTCTCACAGAATCTCCAGTGCTAAAGTTTTGTGTCCCACTGTATTAAATATTTAGCAATACCTGTAAATACTTATGATCAAGTAAAAATGATTGTTCCAGTCAAATATGAAGGTAAAAGCAGTGCCAACCCCATCCACTAGGTAGGCTAGATGGCTGCCTAGGGCAGCACAATTCATGGGGCAGTATTGTATTGTCACTTGGTTTCCAGGTTCTCCCTCCTTCCTTCCTTCCCTCCAACCCAACATGTTTAGGCCTTATCTTCCTTCCTTCCTCCTCCTCTGAGGAGACGTGACAGTCAAGAGCTATAGAAAATGCCTGGTGGCAGGCACAGGACCTTGAGCATATGCACATGCTCAAGATCTTCCAGCTCCCACCCACTCCAAATCAGGAAGTTAAGAGAAGTGGGAGTCAGCAGGGCTTGAACATTTGCAGATGCTCAAGGCTCCATGCTGATCACAATACATCTTATATAGTTCAACACCTCGAAGGACAGAGGACAAGATGGAGACAGGGAATGAAGAAGTGAGAGAGATGCTGGAGACCATGGAGACTTCCTGTTCCGGGGCCCAGCTTGCAGCTGCGTGCTTGACGAGTCTGGTCCTGTGTAGCTGTAGCTTGTTTAGCTGCTGTTGTTGCTCATCTAGAAAAGTAGTGGCGGCAGCAGCAGGGATGGTGCATGGGGGGGGGGGGGGGACAAAGAGGAAGCATATGCTGGATTGGGGGTGAAACAGAGAGGTGGCTTAGGCTGGATGGAAGGGGGAGCATGAGGTTGGGCAAAGGCTAGATGAAAGTGGGGGAGAGGGAGGGCAAAGGCTATATGGAAAGTGGAGAGAGGGTAGAGACTGGATGATAGTGGCGAGAGAGGGAGGGCAGGATGAAAGTGGTGAGAGAGAGGGAGCGATGGACGAGAAAGAGAAGGAGGGCAGACACTGGATGAAAGTGGGGAGAGAGGGGATGCAGATGCTGGATGGAAAGGGTGGAAGAAGGAGGGCAGATGCTGGATGGATGCCCAATGCAAGCTTACTGCTCGCTAAAAGGGAAGTACTGCCGGGCTACTGCAGCAGCCCGGCGGTAGTTCCCTCCCCAGCACGCGCCATTTCTGGCACTACAAAAATATTTAAAATTTTTGTAGTGCTGGTATGTACCCAGCGGTAATTGGGCAGTGCAGCGTGCTACTTGGTTACTGCCAGGTTAGCGTGGGAGCCCTTACCACCACCTCAATGGGTGGTAGTAAGTACTCCCCCTTGAAATGGCCGCGTGGCAAGCGGTTCACTTGACGCACGGCCGTTTCTTTAAGAAAAGGGAAACCTGCCTTTTACCCGCTGCGTCAAAAGCATGCACCGAAGACAGCGCAGGCCCCCTTTGCCACAGCTTTGTAAAAGGACCCCCTTAATGTGGATCATAACAGCACATAACTTTGGGCACCATTTACTGAATCTGTAGAGGGAAATCACTGTTACCAGTGGATTATTAATGTATCTGTTCTGTTAAATATTTTCCCGTTCAATATTCTAATTTACAATTTCATATGCTTCTTAATATCATGCAATGAATTATTTATTTTACTTGCATTATACTTGTGTGATGGCTCAGCATTACTGTGTTTCATATTGCAACTTCTAGAATCATAATAAAAATGTAATTTGTTTTAAAACAAGTGCTCACTTATTTGTAATTATGATTTAGCAAATGCACAGAGTGATAATTAAGAGCTCAGATGTCATTTGTCTCCAATTTTGAAAGTAGAAATGGTATTGTTTATATTGTGATAAATGTTTTACGTATTTTAATAAATATGAAGCCTTATGCAGAAGACTTTTTTCATCCTTTCTTTTCATTTTGGCTCCATCACTTTGCTATTGACGTGAATTATTTTGCCTTTCCCAAGAGAATGCTGAGGCTAATATATGAAGACAGTGTTAGAGCATTTACTTTCAAGTGTAGGATCACTGGTTTAATCTTTACATGAAACAGTTTGATTACAGATTGAAATAATTACCATAATGGTCAAGACTGGAAAGGTTAAATTATTTTAGGGGATTTAGCAGGACTCATTCTTCAGAAGCCACTTGACAGGAAGTTTGTGTAGTTAACAAGAATCTAAAGATCGTGATTTGCTTTGATGTCTAATTGGAACACAACTTTTTCTTGTATCTGTCTCTGGTATAGGATGATGAGAAGCAAACACTGTCTTAATGCCCTTTTGCAGCTGTATCTGGGGGAAAAAATTAAATAGTAACGCAAGCTGTATAAGGACACTTCTAAACTGTATTAAACAGTGAAAGCAGGAATTACTGCATGTTAGCATGTGTGTGTTAACAAAACAGCAGCTTGACATTTTGGGGTCCTTTTACTAAGCTGCAGCAAAAACTGAACTTAGTGTGCCCTTAGGTGGGTCTTTCCACTTGCTTAGGTCATTTTTACCAAAGCTGTAAAATGGCTGACTATTTTTTGTATTAATGGCCATGTGCTAATGTTAAAAAATTATTTGAGGAAGAGGACCCCACAGGTACTAACGGCAACAACAAAAACAAAAAGATTCTCTTATAAAACTAAACATGAGCAGTGAATAGATCTGTTGAAAATGAGGAAGAAAAAGCCTCAAGAAGCTCCCAGTTATATGCAGCAGCAGCATGACTGCTTCATCATCGGCAAAAAGAAAACCTCCTTAAAGTTGGTTACAGTGCTTAGAGAATGACAAATTTGGGGGAAGGCCCGACAGTCGCTCAAAAGCGCATGGTTCGGGATAAGGTATCTTTCAAAGATATCACCAAAACAGGGAAGACAGGGTATCCCGATAGTGAGGTTGTAAAAGAGGCCGTAGTAGATCAGGTGTCCTTAAATAAAAATAAAAATCAGACAAAAGATTGCAAATTAATACTGTCAAGTACTGAGCATGATGTAAATAGGAACAACAAACATAGTTTGAAATGTCCATATGCGAATATCAGAAGTCTAAGAAGTAAGATGGGAGAGTTAGAATATATTGCACTAAATGAAAAATTAGATATAATAGGCATCTCTGAGACCTGGTGGAAGGAGGATAACCAATGGGACACTGTCATACCGGGGTACAAATTATATTGTAGTGATAGGGTGGATCAAATTGGTGGAGGGGTAGCATTGTATATTAAGGAGAGCCTTGAATCAAATAGATTGAAAATCCTGCAGGAAACAAAACACATCTAGATCCTGCAGTGCCTGCTAGAGGCTATCTGTTAATGCTGTGGTACAAAGTTCAAGTTTTAAAACTAAGGGGAAAAGACTATGGAGATTAGGGTTACCATTCGTCCGGATTTCCCCGGACATGTCCTCTTTTTGAGGGCATGTCCGGGGCGTCCGGCGGATTTTGCCTGCACCCACGTTTGTCCGGATTTCTGGACAAACGTCGGCGCGGGTGCGGGCAGGCGCGTGCGTGTGGGCGGGCGATCGGTGCCGTGGTAACCCTACTCCCATCCCCTCCCCTTCCTTACCATGTTCCCTGGTGGTCTAGTGACGTCTTCGAGGCAGGAAAGAGCCCCCTCTTTCCTGCCTGGAGCGCTGCCTCCCCTGTCTATCATCCTCCTCGGTCTGGCTGGGGATTCAAAATGGCCGCCGAGAGTTGAACTCTCGCGAGGCCACTTCAACTCTCGGTGGCCATTTTGAATCTCCAGCCAGACCGAGGAGGATGCAGCAGGCAAGGACAGGCAGCGCCCCGGGCAGGAAAGAGGGGGCTCTTTCCTGCCCCGAAGAGAAGACCCTACTAGACCACCAGGGCTAGATAGTATGTGAGGGGGGGAACCATGTGACGGGGGGCGGGGAATAGAGGGGCGGAACGAGGACCCGAAGGGGGCGTGGCGGGGGCGGGGTATGAGGCGTGGCGGGGGCGGGGTAGGGGGCGTGACATGTGTCCTCTTTTTCAGAGGACACAAAATGGTAACCCTAATGGAGATTAGTTCATAAAATTTGCTTTTTATATACTTTAATTCTGCCTATCACTAACCTACAACTCCTTCTTTAAACCCAAATATTTAAGTTCCCAAAGCACAAAGCAAAATAGTGTTCACTGTAACGGTTGTGGCCGTGCCATTATGTTCAGACCTGTTTCTCTGTATGTAGCTCTGTGACCTCTCCAGTCTGCCTTTTTTCCTGCTGTTGTTCTTCCTGTAAGCCAAGCCTTGCTTTGGTCTCCCTGCTTCTGCTTCATTTTCTGTTGTTGTTTTTCCTGTTAGCCAAGCCTCACTTTGGTCTCCCTGCTTCTGCTTCATTTCCTACTTGTGACATCATCAGACTACTCCTTTATAAGGACCCGGGGAGCTTTTCTACATTGCGTTTGCAACAGGGCTATTTTCCTTTTTCTTGTTGTACTGTTGTTTGATTCTGGGGGAATTGGTCTTCTTGTTAATCTGTGCCTTTGGGCACAGCCCTGAACCCTGTTTGAGTGATTTTGGTTTGCTTTCAAGCAAAGCCCTTTTTTGTTTCTTTGTGTGTGTTGTTCTGGTTTAAACCTGTATGGATTACTTATCTGTTAACTTTGCTCCTCAAGCAAAGTCCTGTTTTGTGTGTGGTTCTGGTCTGAACCTGAATAGATTCCTTTCTTGTTTCTAGGCTCTCTAGCTTAAACCTGTTTTGTTTCCTTATGTGGTTTCCCTTGTTACCTTTCACTGTTCAGAGAGCTGGTTGTTGCCAGCCCAGCTGCATTTCTTGATTATTTTGTTTCCACTGCCTAGCTGCTTCCCTGATTACCTTGCTCCTATGCAGCTGGGTGTACTCTATCTCTGCCTGCCTTTCCCTTCCCTACCTTGCTGTGAGTACTGGCTGAGTTCTGATAAGAACATTGCTTTTTTTTTTTCCTTTGTATGCTTTAGACCTTGGACTGCAGTGTAAGCCCTGCTTCTTTCTGATGTGTATGTAAAGGCAGCTTTCCCTGTTTGCTTGATTTTCCCTTTGTTTCTAGTGTCTGTTATTTGATTCTGTGGCACAGCTTTGTGTATTCCTATAGGTGGTTTTCCTTCCCCTTTTCCCTGACTGCTGTAAGATACAGCCTAGAGTATTCCTTTGAGTGGCTTCTCTTCTCCTTGAGTTCTGTGCGGCATTGCAAAGTTCTGTTCCTGTTGTGTGTTTGAGCTAGGTTCTGCCTCTGCTCTGTGTTTGAGCTAGTTCTGTTCCTGTTTCCTGTTAAACTAAGCCCGTTCCAGAATCCTGTTCCAGCTAATCTAAGCCCGTTCCAGAATCCTGTTTGAGAATCCTGAATCCTGTTCCTGCCTTGTGTATTGTCTTGCTTGTTGCTTGTCTATTTGCCATGTCTGGTATCCTGTTTGTATTCAGTGCCTGGTTTGTTTCTGCTCTGTGCCTCCCCAGAGAACTTATCTGCTGCAGCATGGCTGCAGCCCAAGGGCTCACCAACCTGGGTTTCGTGACAGTCAGTTACCAGAGACTGAATCGTTTGGGAAGGGAGTTCCATCTTTTAGTACTGTCAGCAAGCACCCCTCTGTGCTGTCCGCTCTTGTTTCGACACCTCTCCGTGCTGTCCGCTCTCCGCTCAACACCTCTCCGTGTGGTCTGCGCACAACTTAGCACCTCTCCGAGCTGTCCTTCTTCACCCACACAATTGGGGCTAATCCATCTCCTAAGCGGAACTGTTCCTGCTCACTTGCAAAAAGTAATTCACAGTACTATTTATTCTGCAGAGTACTTTATTCCAGAGCACAACCAGCGGGAAACTAGTATGTCCTCTGTACTACAGCTGCTGGTCTCTGTGCACTTTGCTTCCCTTCTCCCACACCCAACAATCCCCAACAGTTCCGAACAGTTCAGTCTTGGAACTCCATAACAACTTGAAATAAACCTTTGAATCAGTCAATTCCTCTACTCACTTTCTCCTACTGCCTAGGAGATAGAGGCATTTTCTCCACCCTCGCTTGTCAGACACCAACACTCTGACAACCTCCCACAAAAATGTCCAGACTGACCTTCTTCAGGTAATTACCCTTTGTCCTGAGCAGAAGAACTCCATTTGCTCCTGCTCAGCCTCCTTCATGACATTTTCACTGTTCTCCTCTAGCTCAATCTCCTCCCACTCCATGGAGTCTTCCCCCACCCTCTCTCCCAGGTGCTGCTCCTCCACTTGATTATCCTCCATCTCCCAATCACCTCCTGACTTTTCTGCCCGCTGGGAGTTGGAGTGCTGTCTCTCATGTTCCCTCCTCCCTTGCAAGTGCTGCTGGGTTCTGCAGTTCTCTTCCTTTCTTGCAAGTCTCCTACCCCCTTTTCCCGGCAGAGAGTGCTCTTCCTTTCTTGGCTTACTGCCCCTGTCAGCTCTTCTCTGCTTTCCCTCTACCTCCTCCTTACAGTACATTGGTAGGAGAAACCAGCATTATGGATTTTTTTGTATTGTATTTGTTTCCAATTTGGGAAGTGGAGAACTAGGAAGTCTCAGGAATTTCTTGATGCATTACATATTGGTAATTCAATAAGGTTCTGCATATAAGATGGAGATAGACTGTATATGATTTGATAAGCAATATATTATTGAATATTATACATGCATTTATTGGAAGCCATTGTTACTTTAATAATAAAGGAGTCACTTTAGAGTAACTGGGAACTCTGAGTACAAGGTAAGTCGCTGTGTTCTGGGCTGTTTGTAATTTTCTCAATGGTGAGACTTTTAGTCCTGCATAAATGGTATTACAATAGTCAAATTTAGATAGTGCTAGTGATTACGTTAAGGATCTAAAAATTGAGCTTGGAAAGTATGGTCTTGGTCTTTTTAGTTTCCATATTGAAGTGAAGTTATTAGATACTACTTTAAGTATCTGAGGTTCAAATGATAACTGCTAATCAATTATTACTCCTAGAATTTTCATGGTGGTTTCTAAAAGATAGATTATGTTATCAGTGACAACACTTTTCATTTGTACTGGAATGGATGATGAGGATTTGTTAATATTAGAAATTTAGGCCCCAATATTGAGAGAATGGAAGTTAGACCAGCTAACTTGTGCTATCACTGGCAAACCCAGAAATTCAATGCTGGGGCCATTTCCAACCACCAGCATTGAATTTCTGGGGTTTGTTTTAATGCCACAAACATAGCCGGTTAAGTCAATATTCATAGGCTATCCAGCTAGGTTCCAGCGGCCAAAGATACAGCTGCTATTTACTTAGGTCTATCTGGCCACTAAACTTAGTTTAGCAAAAATCAGCATTAATTGGCTATGTTAAATGACATAGCCATTGACCAGGCTAGCCACTGACCAGGATATTCAGCAGGAGATAGCCGGTTATCTCCTACTGAATATCAGCAGATAGCTGGCTTGAGTGTATTTAACTGGCCAGTTAAATACACTAACGGGCAGTAGTTTTTCCTCTGTTGAGTTCAATTTGAAATTATTGGCTTAGGTTTCCATAAAATCTAATCCAGATTTGATTTTTTTTGTAATTTCTGTGATATCCTTGACAAAAGGAATATAAATGGTATCATTGTTGGCATACATGAAAGACATTATCATGCTACTTGAGCTGTTCATCTGCACGCTCATTCATTCCCATGCTCCAGGTTTCTGAATATTCTGTGCAGGTAAATGCGGGCGCTAGTCTGGCATTAATGGCCTCTAGCATTTACTTTTGAGCATCGGGATCTGAATGGTAGAGATCTTTTCTTTCCTAGGAATGCCCCTAATAGCAATCAGGCTTTGCATTTTCTGTGTGTTAATTTTTGCATCTAATATGCAGTAAGTGCAAATCTTCAATGCAATTTAGTAAAATGGGCCTCTTAGTTGATTATACTGTATAAGACCAACAACATTTTTATGACCTTTGTCATATAACTGTATTGTGCAATATGGAATGATTAGGGGTTTTCATAATTGTAACTCAAGCATTTTCTAAATGTTTATTTGCAGAGAAGCTATTGTTTTGCTGCTTTGCACAGAATTAACTTTCCTGATCTTTTAATGTGAAGATGCGGGTTACTTAAACAATGTTGTTTTATTACTAAATTTAAGGAAAAGTAGATTTGGACCCAATAAAATACCCAGTAATTTTGGCTGCAGCTATTAGACTACACTATTTAAAATGCAATCAACCTGATTGAGAATAGAAGAACAATCTCTTTAAATTCAACGACATTAGACAAGCTGACTTTTTTCTTTTTAATTTAAAAAAGCTCATTTTCAAAATTCTAACTTTCATGTTATTTGATCTCAATGATCTTAGCACCTGACTTTAATACCACTTCAAAGCCACTTCAATACTATTCTATTAATAGGAAATTAAGTATTAATGCCGCTTCAAAGCCATTCTATCAATATAAGATTAGTAGGGTTTTTTTTTCAAAATTAGAAGCTGGTATAGAATTTCATTGTTTATTTTATGTTTTATCAGTTATCTATTCATCATTCCACTCCATTAGATAAGCAGATTCCCCTCTCTACATAGGCACAAAAAGAATATATTAGTCATATGTGCTTAACAGAACTAGGAATAGGTCAGTGGATATAGCTATTGAACCATGGGTAATAGGCAGCTAATCAACAGGGCCATCATATGATGAACTGAAATTGATTTGAGGCCTTAAAGAAAAAAAAGGCAATAGAATTCATAAAACGAAATCCAGTTAGATATTGGATAGTGGGCTTGGTATTGCCATTATCCAGATAGTGGTGCTGGTTACCACTCTACTCAGATATTCCAGAACACACACACACACACACACCAATGTAGTTGGAGGACTCCTGCTCATCTTAGAAAGAACAATGTTCCACACTGGTCATTATCTGGATATTGGGATTAAATATCTGGATATTTTTTGGGCTATGTTGGCAGCAAAATATTGGCCAATATGTTTTTAAAACATAGAGAAGAGCTCTGATTTATTCTGGATGATCCAGAATATTGCTCATTATTTCAGGATATGCCGATAAAAAAAATGCATGCATAATAAATTTAAAGCAACATTGATCCCCAAGAAATTGATAAAGCATGTTTGATGTAGTGAATTAAGTTTTACCATATAAATAGAACATTTTAATAAGGTGTATGCACTGCTGCAGCTACCAGACTGATTAAAATTAAGTGATAAATCAACTAGTTAAGTAAGCAAGAAGACTGTAAAAGATTGATGGTTATTAAGAATAATTAATGCCCAAGGAAAGGATATGGTTTTAGTTTGCAAAGCATGCACAGGTTTACAAAAGGAATATTTCACAGTGCATTCTTATTTTCCCAAGTGTTTTTAATGAATATTTCAGATCAATAAGTGGTTTAGCAGGCAACATTTGCTTTGTATGATTTACAAATCAAATTATCTAGTATTCTGTTCCATTACTTAGATGTCTGATTTTATTAAGTAATTTGTGGAAAGGCCTTTGTGTCCTTGGTTCATAATGTGATGTTGTCATTTTCTTATACTGAATTCTGTAGTAATTTCCATGTTTTTAAAATTTTGTTTGGGGGGGGGGGAGGGAGTTCAGTAAAAGGCATCCAAAGTTAGGTACCAGAAAGAGCTAAAATAATATTCAATAAAGGGTGCTTATCATGGATCTCGTAACTTTGGGTACAAGGAGTTATGCCTCCTGAAGCCTGGTGTAAATGCCATGCCCAACTTTTGGCAGTTGGGAGCACAATGTATAGTATTCTATAAAATCACATCTAACTATTGGAAATGTCCCCTGATCCACTCATGCTCCTCCCCTATCTGTGCCTTTTTCGGTCAGATGTTATAGTATGGTGACTAGGACAGATGCCCATATAACTCCAATTTTTTGCCAATTAACGATTGTTGATGCCTTATTAACTAATTTGCATATACATCTGCCGTTCGCTTCCAAATTTGTGTGCCCAACTTTGGGTGACCTAATTAGAATACAGGGGCTAGTTTTCAGCTTTAGTTTTTGTATGGTAACAATTCTAAGTATGAATAACTGCAAGCTTAATCTAAATTATTTTCTTAAGTCAAGTAGAAGCTCTGCTTTTTGTTGTGGATTTTTTCACACAATGCCTTGCGAACTTCTTCACCAGTCTAAAAAAACTCCCGTTGATCAATTTTTTTCTTTATTTTTTCTACTTATGCAATGGTAACAATTCGAAAGAAAATAACCAGTACCCAAGATACAAAGGGCAGCTCCAACATAATTAGCCATAGAAAGGAGAAAAAGGGGATTGGTAAAGAAACATCTTTACTTTCTTTGCTTAGTCAACAAGAGCCACCTGGGGGATGTACTCTTAATCACTCTGGCAAGAGCAACTTTCCCCTCTCAGAGGCCTCTAGAAACACTGGGTATTAAACTTGTTCACAAAATTTTCCATGAAAATAGTAAACCAAACAAGTTGTGTCTTCTGAAGGTTTCCTAGGAGATTTCTAGGTGGAGGCAGAACTGTGCCTGACAACCACCCATAACTGATCGAGCAATTTTGTGCCTTTGTGCATTAAGAACTCTAGCATTTCCAATCCATGACAATGATAGGGAGGCTAGTTTTAGTAGGATCTTGCATCCGAAAATCTTATATACCCAAGATATTATTTGGGATCAAAAAGTGTGGATTACCTAGGAAGACCTCCAAAGATTTAAAAAAAATTGCTGCTCAATCCAAAGTTGCTCCAATGGGGTGTACTTCATTTTAACTAACCTCTCAGGGGGGGGGGGGGTGGGGGGGGGGTAATACTATCAATAGAAAATCATGTAGCTATTTTTGCTGAACAAAAGCACTGACCAAATTTCAAAGCCTCATATTTATGGCTATCTATTCATCTGATGGAAGGGAACAGCCTAGGTCAGATTCCCAGGCAGTTTTCAGTTAAATTATAGTCCACTAAGGAGACAAAAGTATGTCAGTGGAATAACTGGTTTTCTTTTTGTAAGGGAGGCAAAGTGCCCTGGCAATAAGAGGAGCTAGACACTTCTACTCGGAAGCTATTCCTTGGGTCAATTGAAATAAGTGGGGATGGAAAGAGAGACAAGGACAATTTGTTAGCTAAATACTTCCACACTTCTAATACAGAAAGGATAAGCAGATGGGTAGTATTATAACACAATGTGAAACATAATGTTTTCAGGGGTCTCCAGAGCAGCACCTGAAGGAGGACAGCCCTGAGTTGCATCTAAAATTAGCATTTTTATGATACCTATGCATGCTTGAGAGGTGATGCACAATCATCAGGATAATTTTGTTGAATATAGGTGTATTCCCATTAAGAAATGGGAAATACATGTTTTAATTTATGGCCTACTTGACATCTCTGCATTTAAGTCATCTACCTGTGCAAATAGTAGTTTTTTGGAATCACCATATATAAGTGCTGCAATTTAAATATGTAGACAATTCTAGATTAACTTCATGATATTTTCTGCACCATCATATCCAGTTATGAAGCCAGTTTTGTATCTATAAATGAGCAAAAGTAGAAATTTACTAACATTTTACATCATAGTTTAATATTAAGTTATGACTTTACAAACAACCCTAGGAAAGTCTTGTCTTCCATATAAATAATAGGAATATGGTACATAAGCATAGAATTATGTAGCACACTGCCCGTAAAAACATCTGTGCATCCCCACCATCCGCCCTAGGCTCTTACCTGGCCTGAAGGCCTTTATAGCAAATTCTACTTCTGGAAGGGAAATTTAGGGGTGGCGTTACTAAAATAATGTGTGCCATTTTACCACTAGCTCATGTTATTTTATCACCGGTCACATTCTATGTGGTGGGACCTAGTTACTAATAACTCTAGTTACATGTTAAGAGTAGCATATACTAGTAACTAAACCCCTTGTTTGTTTGTTTTTTTTAACAAATTAGAAGCCTCCGCAGAGTGTGGGGAGTTTGGAAAGCCAGGCATATCACCGATTTTGCTCTGTGACCTGTATATTTGCAAGGCATCTGAAGAGTGCCCGCATATACTCACCCCTTGCATGTGTAAATTTCCACACTACTAGCACTTTCACAGGTAATTGTACATTGACATATGTAAGTGTTAGGAAGGTAGCTAAGCACTGTTATGTAAGGGTCAGTGTAAGTGGCGTGGAGGGGCATAATCGAATGGAAACGCCTATCTCCATGGGCGTTTATCTCCGAGAACGGGTCCGTGAAGGGGCGGGACGAACCGTATTTTCAAAAAAATGGACGTTTTTGAGCTGGGCGTTTCTTTTTTTAGCGATAATGGAAACTAAACACACCCAGCTCAAAAACGTCCTTATCCGAGCCATTTGGTCGTGGGAGGGGCCAGGATTTGTAGTACACTGGCCTCCCTGATATGCCAGGACACCAACTGGGCACCCTAGGTCAGTGCGGTGGACTTCAGAAAAAGCTTCTACACTCATAGCTCCCTTACCATGGGTGCTGAGCTCCCAACCCCCCTCCCCCCAAACCCACTACCCACAAATGTACAACACTACAATAGCTCTTAGGGGTGAAGGGGGCACCTACATGTGGGTACAGTGGGTTTTGGAGACCTCCCATTTACCAGCACAAGTGTTACAGGTGGGGGGGGGGAAGGGCCTGGGGCCACCTGGCTGAAGTGCACTGCAGTACCCACTAAAAGTGCTCCAGGGACCTGCATACACGCAGGCCTCTAGGACTTGTTGCTGCTGTATAACATTGGCACACCAGTTGACACCTGAAGACTAATCTCTCCGAAAACGTCCTTTATTGGAATAACCGCATTTACTCACAGTTAACTGCCCCACTGGCAACGAGTCTCCCTGGTACTGAGATGAGCAGTAGGTCAGAGCTGGCAGAATGGTGTACAATGCCCTCTTTCAGCCACATTCAAGGGAAGAACTAAGATCTGTAAAGTGGCTAACACAGGAAAGGGAACTAAAACTGGCTTACAAAAATGGCCACTACCGCATGCACTAAAACAGGAAACACAACAGGGCAAACTCAGACCCAGTAGGCAGGGGGAAAAGCACCATGGGAGAAGAGCCTACCAACTACCAACATCGTGAGACTGTAACACAAGCTAATGAAATCACGGAGCCCAATACCCTACACCCACCACAATGCAATGCTGATGTGACCCTGTACTGCACCTGAGAGCCACATCTGACCCAGGGAAAGGCTGTGACAGGATCAAACACATTCTGCTGTCATGGAGGTGGGTACGGCATTTGAGGTTGGCATACAGGCTGGAAAAAAAGTTTGTAAAGTGGGTTTTTTTTGGTGGGAGGGGGTTAGTGACCACTGGGGGAGTCCGGGGAGGTCATCCCCGATTCCCTCCAGTGGTCACCTGGGCAGTTGGAGCACTTTTTTGGGACTTGTTCGTGAAAAAAAAGGGTCCAAAAAAGTGACCCAAAATCGCGGTAAAAACGCCTTTTTTTTTCGATTATCAGCTAAAGACGCCCATCTCTCCTCGGCTGATAACGACGCCCCAGTTCCGCCTCCACCACGCCTCCAACACGCCCCCGTCAACTTTATTCATTTCCGTGACGGAGTGCAGTTGGAAACGCCCAAAATCGGCTTTCGATTATACCGATTTGGGCGCCTTTGCGAGATAAACGTCTATCTCCCGATTTAGGTTGCACTATAGGCATTTTCTCGTTTGAAAATAAGCAGGATAGGGTGTCAATGCAAGAGGGAAGTACAGGGCAGATCATTGACAGGACATGGGAAGAGCTCCCACTTATGCATGTAACTTACAGAATACTATAAACTATGCTCATTCCTGCCACATTTAAGTGACTGTGGTTATACCAGCTCTATGGCTGGTGCAACTGCAGACATATAAATGTAAGGTGTGCCAGATTCCAGGTTATACTAGTATTCTATAATGGAATCTGGGTTCTCACTATGCATCTTTGATGTGCCTAAATGGAGGAGCCGAGTTAGAGAATATCCCTCATAGTAATTTGGAAAATGCATACATTCCCATAGGTCAAAGAGCCCTCATGTGTCTTAATTGTATTCTAATCTAATCTAAAAAGATACTTTTAACCCACTTATTCCCTAAAAAGGTCCAAAGCAGCTTACAATTTTAAGAAAAATCCAAGTAGCTTACATACATTTAACAGTTGACAACAAAAAACCAACTCATAAACACATTAAACATCTAAAAGATTGCATTCCTTAAAATGAAAAGTTTTTAAATCATTCCAGAATAATGAATAGGAAAATTGATGTTTTATATTTAATGGTAAATTATTCCACACTTGAATAGCTTGGTATGAAAAGAACTCTGCAAAACTTTTAAAAATCGTATTCCCTTAAATGTAGGATGAACTAGGACCAGACGATGCAACAAACATCTAAAACTCAGCCTAGATGAATGGGGTACCAAATATATAACTTGTTCTGGTAGTAAACCATGCCAAATTTAAAAAATGATACAAGATTTAAAAAGCATTCGTGCCTGCAATGGAAGCCAGAGTAGCTTCCTCAACAGGGGAGACACATGATCAAATTTATTCATTCTGAAAATCATACGTGCAGCCGTATTTTGAAGCAATGTAGACAATACCTAGATTTTACTGAAATACCCAAATATATAGCAAGTTGCAATAATCTAACTGGGTCACAATACGACTCTGAACCAGAAGCCTGAAATGAAATTCATGAAAATAAGATTGAACAGTTCACAGCTGTCTCAATTTTAGAAAAAACTTCCTGAATAGATTACTGATCTGAACTTCAAAGGAGAGAGAAGAATCTAGCATTAGTCCCAATACTTTGTAAGATTTCTGTACTGTCAACTTTTCATTTAGTCCAATCTGAATAAATTAAGGTAGACTGTCCACTTCATTAGTGAACCAGAGAAGCTTGGGCAAGGCTTGAGGGCTATGGAGATGAGGGAGGAGTCGACAAGTCTTTGAGGTTTGGGCTTAAGTTTGGAGGGGCCTTTTCTGCCAGCCTGAAAACATTGGGCCGTGGCTTTGAGGCTCAATACTCCCAAGCAGAAAAAAAAATCCCAGTTAAAAGCTGGGGTTATTTTACTGTGATTTATGGACCTTAACGTGATTTGCAGTGTATTACCACAAGTCATATTTTGTTAGTTACATAGTAATGAGATACAAGACCCGTGGTGACTTAAATTTCGTAGCGGTAAATTAAGTCAAGCTGAGTTAAGGCCCTTTAAGTCATGTTAAATCCCATAACAGTGCTTGGTAACTTCTCCCCTTTGAGGTCATGTTTCAAAAGCACTTTTGTGTCCAACATCAAATACTGGATGCATAAGTGCTTTTGCTTAAAAGTTCCAGCCTGCTAAACATCAGTTTTGGCCATATATTTTGCTGTATGGTATAATTTATCCATATATTGAACTAATGAAATCAATAGAATGGCCTATGCCCTACACTAATGGAATTAGAAGCAAAATAATATATTGTCTAAACCAAATATGTGTTCCACCCTTACTTCTGCTGGGAAAAGGAACTTAATGTCTCACTTTCCAGCATCCACCCCTGGTTTGTCAGTTTCGTTAAAACATGCAAAATTGTTTAATTTGTTGATTTTGCTTGCTCTTCACTTGTTTTACATTGGAAAAATAATCTGCATGACTCATTTCATGAATGGTGGAATTTGCCTGGTTCATATAGGCGTTATGAGGAAATAGCTGCCATAAAATTTGGTCATATTTTGTCCTTTTGTAAAACATGGTCATTGCTAGACAACTATCCAGCTTATTTTCGAAAGAGAAGGTCGGCCATCTTCCGACACAAATCGGGAGATGGCCGGCCATCTCTCAAGTCCGGCGAAATCGGCATAATCGAAAGCTGATTTTGGCCGGCCTCAACTGCAGTCCGTCGCAGAGCCGGCCAAACTTCAAGGGGGCGTGTCGGCAGGGTACAGAAGGTGGGATGGGGGTATGCTTAAGAGATGGCCGGGTTTGCCTGATAATGGGAAAAAGAAAGCCGGCCCTGACGAGCATTTGGCCGACTTTACTTGGTCCCTTTTTTTTCACGACCAAGCCTTGAAAAGGTACCCCAACTGACCAGATGACCACCGGAGGGAATGGGGCATGACCTCCCCTTATTCCCCCAGTGGTCACCAACCCCCTCCCACCCAAAAAACAAAACAAAACATTTTTTTGACAGCCTCAAATGTCATACCCAGTATGCATGTCCCTGGAGCAGTTTTAGCAGTTCAGCCAGGCGGAGCTAGGTCCACCCCCCCCCCCACCTGTTACACTTGTGGTGGTAAGTGTTGAGCCCTCCAAACCCCCCAAAACCCACTGTACCCACATGTAGATGCCTCCTTTCACCCATAAGGGCTATGGTAATGGTATAGACTTGTGGGGAGTGGGTTTGGGGTGGGATTTGGGGAGCTCAATACCCAAGGTAAAGCTAATTTTTTTTTTTTAATTTTTAGAAGTGTCCCCTAGGGTGCCCGGTTGGTGTCCTGGCATGTCAGGGGGACCAGTGCACTACAAATGCTGGCTCCTCCCATGACCAAATGCCTTGGATTTGGCTGGGTTTGAGATGGCCGGCCTCGGTTTCCATTATTGGTGAAAACAGAGGCTGGCCATCTCTCACATTTGGCCGGCCCCAACCGTATTATCGAAAGGAAAGATGGCTGGCCATCTTTTTCAATAATACGGTTCAGGACTGCCTTTTGCAGCGTCGGCCATATAGATGGTCGCCCATATAGATGGCCAATGCCGTTCGATTATGCCCCTCCACGTTAATTGATACTTACATGTAACTTTATAAGGTAAATTCAACCTCTTTAAAATATACACATACACTGTTTTGCTTTAGTTTCTGTTAACCTACTGATATAATAGGTTTGTTTTTTTTGTTTTATTGTTTTTATTTTAGTTTTTGAAAATGTTTGACGATTTATTGGTTATAGCGTATGGTGCTTGTTCATTTCTTATAAACATATATATTACTTCTGTATTATTCTAAAACCTTATAAATAAAGACTTTAAAAAAAGAAGCAAAACAATATATTTGTAGGCCATGGAAACGTGACTTCTAAAATGTGAGCAGAATTGATTTAATTATTTCTGTTAGTAGAATTCTGTATCTTTGTGTTTTCAAAATCAGTATTTTTGTTATGTAGGTGTCACAGATGGTGAAGTTATTTAATTCATGCATCACTTATCGGTAGTGGGAAATGACTTACAGCCCCAGCAAAACAAAAATAAACTGTAACATCAATTTTCCTTATGTACTTTTGTCCTCTATAAACCTTAGTTGTATTAAAGGCAGACTAGCATATATCACATAAGTGTGATAGGAAAAAAGGCCTCATCAGTACTGTTGACTCAGCCTATAAATAATCACTGTAAAATAGGCTTTGAATATGTTTGTTTAAATCATCTTGCTGCTTTTTGAATCACCAGATATATAAAAATAGAAAACCTTAAGAAAGACTTTTGAAGTAGATTAATTTTAGGGATTTGTAAAATTTGTTTGACGCAGTTCTTAGTCACAGTTGACTAAGAACTATGTACTGAGTTTTAGCTCTTAATCACATCTGGAAGTGCTGCAAAATGGATAATTAGCAAATGGACAGATGACCAACATGGCGTATCCAGATTGATGGACCACCTCCTAATTCTTCCATCCCTCCACCCCTACTTCTGAACCTTCCTTCATATCATGCAACCCCATCTCTCGTCCTATCTACTAGTGGCAAAGGGGGTATTACCACCATAGGACAGAGGCTAATTACCCCTTAGAGGCAATATGGTTAGTTACCCATTAAGACTAACTTTGGAAGCAATAAAGCTAAATACCCATGAGGGCAATATACTCCAAACATGGGGTCAAAATGTATACAGTTTTAAAATATATATATTTCAACGGTAAAATCTGTCAGACCCTTACTTACTTGGCACTCGGTGCTTCCACATGGGGATGAAAAGCATTAGTGGGTGGGATTACCCTCTTCTCCCCTACAAAAAATCCACAAAAAAAGAAGACTTTTGGTGTTTGTGTATATTTGCTTTAAGAGGTTAAGTGCCAAGACTTTTGGTGGTTGTGTATTCAGTTATTATACACAACTACCACAAGTCTTGGCACTTAACCTCTTAAAGCAAATATACACAAACACCAATAGTATTGGCACCTAACCTCTTAACCCAAATGCACTAGTATTAACACTTAGACCTTCATGCACACTGTTCAGACCCTGCCTGTCTTGCTTGCCAAGGTAGTAGCTATAAGCTCTTCCCTGCAGCTCAATTAAATCAGTGTGTAGGTGTGGCTGAGTGGCCAAGGTCCCTCTTCCCTCTTCTCCTTTCCTTGCAATTCCACCCTCTCCTAATCCCCCTCAGATCGCATCTGTCCTGTAGAAGCCTTCTTGGACTGGTGGCTGTTGTGCTGGATCCCAAGCTGGCTGATCCTGTCCCTGCTGCAGCTTCCTGGAGGCTTTTCCTAGGTTCTGGAGACCAGTTGTTCTCCTATAGCTGTCCTCCGCTGGGCTCCTAGGGCTGGCCATACCTAAGGAGCCTTCTTCCTTGCCAAGCCCCTGGTGCCGATCGCACCCCAGAGTCCTTCACACCAGTGGTGTGTGCTGGTAAATGTTTAACAACAGGCTCTCTCTCCCCGGTCCACCTCTGTGCCCCCCCCCCAAATTGCAGAGCTGGCTATAGCCAGGGAGAGAGCCTTGGGGGGGGGGGGGGGCAATGCATTACTCTAGGGAAAAAAATATTTTATGATCCCAGGTTCCAATCTAATTCATGTTTAATCTGGGATAAAATGCCATAAATAAGTAAATAAATATAAACTTTTAATGTTGAGCACTTGATTCTCAAAGTGGACATATTCCAAACACTATAATGAAAATAAAATGATTTTTTCTACCATTGTTGTCTGGTGACTTTGTTTTTCTGATCATACTGGCCCAGTATCCAATTCTGCTGCTATCTGTCCTCTTAAATCCGTTTCCAGGGCTTCCTTTCCATTTATTTCTTTCCTTTCCTCCTTTCTTCTTCATTTCTGGTCTTCCGCAGACTTGACTGTCCAGTGGATCCAGCTTCTGCCTATTTTCTTCATCCATGTGCAGTTCTTCTCCTCTCTTCCTTTTCCCTCATCTCATCTCCTTCCTCACTCTTCCCTCCCCTCCATCCATGTCCAGCATTTCTTCTCTCTTCCTTCCCTCTGCTCTATCCATATTCAGCAACTCTCCTCTCTGCTGCCCCCCCCTCCAGCCATCCATACCCACCCAGCGATTCTCTGCGCTCCCCTGCCCCACCTCCAGCCGTCCATACCCACCCAGTGATTCTCTGCGCTCCCCTGCCCCACCTCCAGCCGTCCATACCCACCCAGCGATTCTCTCCGCTCCCCTGCCCCTCCTCCAGCCATCTATACCCAACCAACAATTCTCCTCGCTCCCCTGCCCCTCCTCCAGCCATCCATACCCACCCAGCGATTCTCTCCTCTCCCCTGCCCCTCCTCCAGCCATCCATACCCACCCAATGATTCTCCTCGCTGCCCTGCCCCTCCTCCAGCCATCCATACCCACCCAGCGATTCTCTCCTCTCCCATGCCCCTCCTCCAGCCATACATACCCACCCATCGATTCTCCTCGCTCTCCTGCCTCCGTCACAGCAGCTGCAGTGAAAGCCCATCTCTAGCCTTTACTTCATTCCCGTCAATGTCCTGCCCTCGCAGAAAGAGGAAATGACATCAAAAGAAGGCAGGACACTGACAGGAACGAAGTGAAGGCTAGAGACGGGGTTTGACTGCATCTGCTGAGACGAAGTCACGGAGGTAAATCAACAAATAAACCCCTGAGTGGTGGGGGATGAGGTAAGCATGACTTGTGGTGCCCTCCTGCCATGCTTACCTCACTTACCACCGGGTTGCGCTGCCCCTGGGAGCTGGCTCGCCTGCCACAACAACCAGCTCGCAAGAGCTTTAAAAATTTAACGAGCCGGCCGGAGCACACCACTGCTTCACACTCACTGGTCTTCTCTGGGGGGTTCTCCCTGCTGGGGTTCAGAGTTACCAGCTTTTAACAGGACTCTGCAACCACCAGTTCCAGGATTCTCCACTAGAGGGCTACTTCTGCTCTTCTTGGTCCTAGGCCAGTGATGGGCAACCTTTTGAGCTTGGTGTGTCAAAATTCGCCAAAAAACCGAGCATAACTCGGGTGGTGTGTCACTTCGAGAAAAAAACCATAATTTTGCGATATTTATAGTTTAAATAACAAAAATGTATAATTGTAATATATAACTGTATTTAATAAACCAAAACCTATTTATTTAACTTACCTGCTTAGTGACTTCTTTGTTCATCTGTCAGTCGGTTTCTTTTGTTGGTCTTGATATTATTTAACTTGTGTGGGGTGCCGTGAACTAAGATAAGTGAGGGGGAGGGGGAATTCTTTAACTAATCTGCCTATTAGTGACTTTTTTGTTGCTGAATTTCATTGGCTAAATCTTCAATTGAAGGTTGGTATTTTGTACACTTCAAGCCCAAGCAAGCACTACTAACTTCATCTTTCAATCTGTTTCTTTTGTTGGTTTTGATATTATTTAACGCTGAGAATAAGGTTTCACAAAACTACGTAGAGGGAAAAATTGTGAGTAAAGCCATTGCTATATTTTTCAGGGTGCTAAAAGTGTCTGGTAATCGGATCCAGGCACTCCAAATTTCCTGGTAACTCAGATATTCTCTTAATAATTGCATCTTTATTCTGCATATCGTGAAATAGAACTGGTGCACATCTTAGGAGAGTTTCTTTAATAAATTCTCCCTCACTGAGTGCTTTTCCATGCTGAGCTATGGAGTGAGCAATGCTCAAACTTGCAGATGTTAAATTTGTAGAACCTTTTACAAATTTAAGGATGGACTTAGATTGGTTCTTATAAAAGTGTAGCTGCCTGGAAATGTATTCCTTCCTTTCATCCTCACTTTTTTTCAAGAGCTGGGAATGATTAGTTTCAAAATGTCTATTTATATTCCACGTTCTGCTTACTACCGTTTCAGTACATAGAACGCAAAATGATCTGCCATTTTTTTCTATAATGCCATACATCTCGGTCCATGTCTCTTGAAAGGGTCGGCTACTGCTACTACCACTTCCTTTACTTAACCTTGGTTTTTTATTTTTTGGGTTCTCCATCAGGGGGGCAGTGACAGAAGATAGAATTATAGATAGCCTGTTAGCCCTGCAGGCAATTAGGGGTTAACTAGCCTAACTGACCACCTTATGTAAATTAAGATGGCTGCCGCTATTTCTAATGGCGGGAAACGGCACCCATAGCACATGCCCTCGCCTCTCCCAGCCTCCCCCTCACCTATCTCAGCAATGATGGTCAATTAGAAATCCACAACACCCCAGAACAGTAGATTGGATGATGGTTGCTGTGGTTATGTGGTAATGGCGATCACAGGGCCCCCAGAGATGCGTCCCCCACGGCATTCCGCTGCTCTCTGCTCCGCCGGCCGGATGTGAGGTCAAAGATCCCCTAACGGCCGTGCAGGAGCCGGGGCAGAGGGAGCAGCAGGGAGGGAACAAGCGGAGGACTCGGAGGGAGCCAATGGGAGCGCACACGGCACCCCCCCCCCAGTGGGTAAACATGCACCGGGGGGGGGGGTGATTTCGCCGGGGGGGGGAGGTCACGCTGCACCTGGGGGGGGGGGGACGCATCGGCGATCCACCCCGGGGAACGCCGCTGCTTCTCTGTATGCGGCCACATGCGGCCGCGTGTCACCGAAAATGGCTAAGCGTGTCAGTACTGACACGCGTGTCATAGGTTCGCCATCATGGTCCTAGGCACTGGTAATGTCACTGCAGGCCATTTTCTTCTGCCTTGAGCTATACCTGCTCCTAAGGGCTTTTGTTCTTCTTATTTTCAAGAGTGCCTCTAAATGTACTTTTTCTACTTGTGGTCAGACTTTCTAGCTTTTACTAAGATTCTGTAACCACCACTAGAAATCTTTCCCCACTACAGAACTATCTTCCATTCAAGTCAGAACTATCAGAGATAGTTCAGCATGAAACAAATACTTTCCAAAGGCTAATTAATTATCTCCATAAATTCACAACATGTCACCAATCTGCTTCTCCCCTAAGCTCATGGGGAGCAGGTTTTTATACCCCATATTCTGATTCAGCTCTCTCTGTACAGTGTGTAGGCATAGTTTGACCCACATGCTTTATTCCCTTCAGTGAATTAGTCCCCTCATGGTGTGTGGAAATGCTCCCAACCACCTGCCTGCATATTCTCATTTCCATGCAGGCAGAGCTGTGAGACCCATCCCTACCTCCTGCAAAAATGTAACAAAGTTCAGCACGTTCCAGGGCAGTTCTACTAAGGCAAGCAAACTGAGAGTTATGAACTCAGAAAGAATACACCTGTATGTCTTTTAAAACCATTTTACCCAAATGTCTTCTTATTTTTCATTAAAGCCCACCCACGGGATAGGGGAGGGGGGGGGGGTCTTGTGAAAATCACTGAAGTAAAAAAAAATGTGCTAAAAAGGAACTGTGGGCTAAATGGAAGTAACTTGTACTTCTGTGTTAAAATGAAAGTAAACATTGAGCTGCAACTGAAAAGGCATGAACTATGTGAATCTTATTGACAAAAAGAAAAAAAAAGTTAGGAACAGGGTAAAATGGTAGGATAGCAGCTTTTCCAATCTAATCATGCTTTTTGAACATGCTCACTCCAATTTTTTTATTTTTTTACAAGAGAGGAGAGGTGTCAGTGGGAGACTTTTGCCAATTGCTGAGCACTTTGTTGTGTTTTGTGATTCTTTTGTGTTCAGTCTTGTCTTCTGTTTTATGTTTGGAGTGAATCTTTTCACTGCTAGTGTTTATTGGTTTGTCTATTGTCAGTCCTGTTTATTTGTTAAGGTTCTTGAAAGAGAAGGGTTGTTGTGACTGATGTGAGAATAGAGTACAGAAGTGTGGTGTACATGAGAGAACAGATAGGTGTGGCAGTAGGGTGAATGAGGAGTGAGAGGTTAGATAGAGTAACGGGGAAAAGTATTTGGTGAGGGATGTTGGAAGTAAATATATTGTGTCTCCATATAACATAGGTGTATATGTATAGTTCAGGCTCTAACTAGCTGTTTTGTAACAGAAAGAAGTACATTATAGCTGTTTGAATTATTAGACTAAAGATTTGTGTCTTTCTGTAAGAAGCAGGAACAGGAGAAGGGGGAGGAGGGGGGCTTGTAAAACTACTGAGAAAGGGGAAAATCTTCATTCAGGCCCCAGAGCTGAGATAAACTGTAGCATGAGACCATGAAGGAGAGACAGGAAAGGGGGGGGGGGGGGGGAGGTTATACCAGCCCAAGGCCAAACCAGGCATGACACTAACATCTGTGAGATAGCAGGGAACTATGAACAAAGAAACTACAGAGAGGAAGTTAGGGAGGGAGAAGAAAGTGAGAAGTCCCAGCTGCTGTTACGCAGAATACTAGCAGATAGGCAGGTGACCATCGGCCAATGAGAAAACTTAGGGACAGACACTTAAATGTAACTATAAAATCTGTGGAATCTTATAGAAGGTGTATGTGTGTAGCTCGCAGTTTAGAGATACAGGGACACACATCCATTCTTGAAAGGATGATTTTTTATTTTTGAACACTAAATTACTTAATTAAGCTTTGGTTCATCAATCTGATTTTGTGAGTCCTATTTTGTATAGGTTCTCAGGTGATCTGGGGGCCATTTATAACAGGGAAAAGTGTGAAAGGAAAGAGTAGTGGGCCAGGGCAAGGAATATGGAAAGCAGCAGTAGGAGGGGGGAGTGATGCCAGAATGAGAAATAGCACATTGTGGATCACTTGCAACACCAGAGGAAAGAAAATGATGGTGGAAGTGACAGGAGAGAGGGAGGGAGAGGGGCAGGGATATTGGTGATGAGTGCAGGAGGAATAGTCTGGCAGGGAGGAGTCCATAACAGCTGATGAGCAACAGCCAAGGCCAAATGGTGAGAAGAGATGCATGCTGAGGAACTACCTGCTCATATGTCATGTCTGTGGGCATTACCACCAGATCTGCACTGTAGTTGTCTTCTGTCCATAGAACACACTCTGAGAGGAAAAACAGCTTGAAAGTGTGCAACAGCTATTCAGGAACTACTAACTACACGAAACAGCCTCATTCTGACTGATTTGAGCCAGTAAGTCAGCCGCAATTAGTGCGACTTTCAGCAGTCCCCGGAAGCAGGTCCTATGATGGAAATCCTGTTTTCACCAAGATACCAGCATCGGGCAGTTGCAACAGTTTTGATTCAGTGCTGAAGCTACATATGCAGGGATAAGTAGTCGCCATATTTTGTCTTTCCTTGGTAGGTGGATAGAAAAGTTTGACACCACTATATATTTAGTAAAATTTTATACCCATTTTCTTTTTTCAATATTTTAAGGTCTAATGGACTAAATAAAGAAATTAAGATTGTAACATTTACAGAGGTTTTGGTTCTGGAAGGGCAAATGATTAATGTCATTTAGGAGGTTCAGGGGTCTGAAATAGCTAAGTGCTATAAGACCTGATAGCCTGTTAAATGATTTCTGATGCCTTCAGTTCCTTTTCTCCTCTTTCTCCCTTCACATCACTTTTCTTCTTGTTCCTATTTTTAATACTTTTTGACTTACTGAGGAACATTGGTTTTGGCACATTTGTAAGTGTCCCCCTTTCTTTGATTGCAGATTATATTTCTGTCAGAAAAGTTCAGAGTTCATGGTTAAAGTATTAAGGTAAGTACCTTTTATATACTTGCACTTCCTTAAATCAAGGTCCCTAGACTTTCAGGCTCTCAAGCAGCAGTAGGCAGTGGGTCGTCCTTATCCTTTTTCTTCTGCCTGCTTTTAGTCTAATGAGTTCTTTTAAGAGGTTTTGGGTTTTACATCCCTCCTGGGCTCTCTACCTATGGGTAAGCCTGTCTTCTCCCCCTCCCCAATATGGATAGGGGTCTTATTCCTCTGCTTTTTTAAATGAGCAATGGTCCTCTCTTACCCTGGCAGGTCCTGTGCCTGTCAAAACTTAAAGGGGAAACACCCTTTCTTTGTTTATGTTAGCTTTAACCTGAAACCAGAGCCTTAGAGCCAAGACAGGGAATCACCTGTGACTGTCACATACCCCGGCCCTTATGATCCTCACTACTACTAATGAGGATTTCTTAAGCCTCTTTACCCAGTCCTGTTTACCAATGACCCTCTTATTATTTACATCATTGGGTTCTCTTCCTAGAATCAAGTTTTTCTTTCTGTGTGCAAGGATAGGGATTTGAAGAAAGGCTTTAGAAGCCATAGAGGGGCATTTTCGAAAGGTCATCCAGGTATGAATTAGGACGCCCTTGCGAAGTCGGCCAAAATCAGGAAGGTATAATCGAAAAAACGTATGGATGTCCATAGATATTCCATTAACGCAGTGCAAAATGCCCAAATCAGGGACACCCAAAATATAGTAAAAAGGACGCCCATCTTCCAGAATCACTAAGGACGTCCCTAAAACATTCACTGTACTTGCCAATCAATATCCTTCGCTGGTTCTATGAGAATGACGTCCTTATTACTATACTTGGACTTTTTTGATGTACCTGGTTGTTCCACATGTACAATGCATGTAATTGCGGACATCCAGGTACGGGGAAATATAAGTAACATTCATAAGTGTAAAGTACAGTAACAAAGACGTGTTTCTCACAGAACTGCTGAAGGACATCCATCTTACTAGGCCCGGCCTGTAAGAGGGACATCCTTCGGCAGTTCTGTGAGAAACATGTCCTTACTGCACTTTACACTTATGAATGTTCCTTATATTTCCCGTACCTGGATGTCCGCAACTACATGCACTGTACTTGCGGAACATGCAGCTATGGGAAAAATAAGGAACAACCATATTTTATTGTGTATATATGAAGAGGTTTGCACACTTGATAATGATTCAGATAAGAAAGACTCCGCACGTGTAAACACATACTCATACAAATAAGGCCCTGCACGCATGACAACTGTCCAAGCACGTCATGGACGTCCATGCGTCATGGTCATCCACGTGGTGACCCATCATATATGGGACCAGGATGTCCACATGCTGACCCGTCCATTTATGGGATGGTCATCCATATATGGAACTGTGTACATAAGAACGTCCATCACGCATGGGCGTCCATATAAGGCAATGCACGTTTTCAAACGGTTATTCACTGAGAAACATGGCTCTGAGGCGCGACCAAATTTCAGCAATGCTGAAAATTTGTGCCTAGTGCACCTGTGCATGAAGCACCGGCACATTCTTTTTAGGCACCACCACCACCTGCCCCCAAGAACTGTCTCCATCCAAGCCTGGTGTCAAATAAGGGACAGGTTGGAAAGGTAAGTGTTTGCTTCTCTCCCCCTCCTGGGCTATCAGGGCCCCCTCCTGTAGCTACACATATAAGAGCTCCCTCAGCAATGAAAGCACAAACTGTAGTCTGCATTCAAGGGTAATCAGTGATATGTGCACATGCACATTCATTAATAGAATCGAAGTACTAGAAAGGAAAAAACATTCCCACATCCCTACAATACTGCACACAAACAGTACTCTCTGTCCTCATGTCCACCTCAATGACATCATCTGTACCAATGTAATGCCCCCCCCCCCCCCAATCAGTGTTGTGAGTCTCTCATATTTGATTTCCAAATGAATTTGTGCTCCTGCACTATGCAAGTCATGTTGGATGTGCTGATCTCAAGGACAATCCTTTTACATACACAGGGCGGCGGCAGCAGCAGCAGCCGGAGGAGGAGGAGGAGGAGGAGGAGGCGGTGCCATACCAGAGGAGGAGGAGGAGGAGGAAATGATGGTTGTGGGTGGTGAATGGGCAGATATGCCTCCACTGGAGGGGGAGGAGCAGGAGGAGGAGGAGGAGCACCCACCAGCCCCAGCAACACCACCACCACCAGCCCCAGCAGCACCACTGGACAAGAGTTCCGCAGCACTGCAACTCCTGCAGTGTTAAGTGTGCGGCGGCGGCGGCAGCCAAAAAAAGCAAACAGGATGCTAGGAATTATTAGGAAAGGGATGGTGAAGAAGTCCAAAAATATTATAGTGCCTTTGTACATAAGTATTGCCATACTGGGAAAGACCAAAGGTCCATCAAGCTCAGCATCCTGTTTCCAATAGTGGCCAATCCAGATCACAAATACCTGGCAAGATCCCAAAAAAGTACAAAACATTTTATACTGCTTATCCCAGAAATAATGGATTTTCCCCGAGTCCATTTAATAACGATCTATGGACTTTTCCTTTAGGAAGCCGTCCAAACTTTTTTAAACTCCGCTATGCTAACTGCATTTACCACATTCTCTGGCAATGAATTCCAGAGTTTAATTACACATTGAGTGAAGAAAACTTTTCTCCGATTCGTTTTAAATTTACTACATTGTAGCTTCATCACATGCCCCCTAGTCCTAGTATTTTTGGAAAGCGTGAACAGACGCTTCACATCTATCCATTCAACTCCACTCATTATTTTATAGACATCTATCATATCTCCCCTCAGCCACCTTTTCTCCAAGCTGAAGAGCCCTAGCTGCTTTAGCCTTTCCTCATAGGGAAGTTGTCCCATCCCCTTTATCATTTTCGTCGCCCTTCTCTGCACCTTTTCTAATTCCACTATATCTTTTTTGAGATACCAGAATTGAACACAATATTCGAGGTGCGATCGCACCATGGAGCGATACAAAGGCATTATAACATCCTCATTTTTGTTTTCCATTCCTTTCTATTTGCTTTCTTAGCCACAGCAGCACACCGAGCAGAAGGTTTCAACGTATCATCAACGACGACACCTAGATTCCTTTCTTGGTCCATGACTGCACCTTAAGTATTGCATACAGTTCTGGTTGCTGTATCTCAAAAAAGATATAGCAGGAAAGGTTCAAAGAAGAGAGACTAAAATGAATAAGGGAATGGAGCTTCTCTCGTATGAGGAAAGGCTAAAGAGATTAGGGCTCTTCAGCTTGGAAAAGAGACAGATGAGGGGTGACATGATTGAGGTGTAGAAAATCCTGAGTGGTGTAGAACGAGTAGAAGTAAAACAATTTTTTACTCATTCCAAAAGTACAAAGACTAGGGGACACTCGAGGAAGTTACATAGAAATACTTTTAAAACAAATAGGGGGAAATATTTTTTCCACTCAACAAACAGTTAAGCTCTGGAACTCTTTGCCAGAGGAGGTGGTAACAGCAGTTAGAGTATCTGGGTTTCAAAAAGGTTTGGACAAATTCCTGGAGGAAAAGTCAGTAATCTGCTGACATGGGAAGCGACTGCTTGCCCTGTGATTTGTAGTATGGAGTGTTGCCACAATTTGGGTTTCTGACAGGTATTTGTGACCTGGCTTGGCCACTGTTTGGAAAACAGGACATTGGGCTAGATGGACCATTGGTCTGACCCAGTATGGCTACTCTTATGTTCTTATGTAAAATGTTCAAATGTATGCTTTTTGTATTAATGGCCATGCACTAATTTTGCCGTTAGAACAGATTAGCGCGTGAGCCCTTACCACCACTCGTTAGCACAGAACACTCCCACTCTCTGCCCCCCAGACACACCCCCTGCATTTTATGTTTTAGCATGCAAGTAACACATGCACATCCTAAAATTACCATGGGACACTTTAGCACACCCCATGGGATGCCATTTTAATGCTGCAGTAAGCACACATTAACGTTCACCACAGCTTTGTAAAAGGGCCCTTAGTATGGTTTTCTCATCAGTCTGTAGAATTGTGCTACATCTAGCTTGTCAATCATTTCATCTTTGTCTGTTCTACTTTTAGATAGGGTAATACATTTGATATATTGCCTTTCTGTGGTACCTACAAAGCAGTTTACATATTATATACAGGTACTTTCCCTGTCCCTAGAGGGCTCACTGTCTTGATGATGTAGTGTTTGTTCTTATTTTTATTATTAACATTTGTGCAGCACAAACCAGAGGTACGAAGTATTGTGCAGAGAACACTTGGGTTACAGGCCTGTGCATATTTGAAAGTAACAGACCTGGAATTAGATTTCAAAGTGGATACTTCCCATGGAGGAGTTTTTTCCCCCAAAAGTATTTTGATTATGCTGGTGCCATGGGGAAGCGTTTCCTTGTATACTTGTAAGTGAAAAGTATGTAGAGGAAAGAGGAGAAGGCAGTTACTGGTATTTTAAAAAGCTACAAGAATGGTACGGGATTTGCGTTACAAGACGTATGAGGAGAGACTTACTGACCTGAACATGTATACCCTGGAGGAAAGGAGAAACAGGGGTGATATGATACAGACGTTCAAATATTTGAAAGGTATTAATCCGCAAACAAACCTTTTTCCGTGGATGGGAAGGCGGTAGATCTAGAGGACATGAAATGAGATTGAAGGGGGGCAGACTGAAGAAAAATGTCAGGAAGTATTTTTTCACAGAGAGAGTGGTGGATACTTGGAATGCTCTCCCGCGGGAGGTGGTGGAGATGAAAACAGTAACAAAATTCAAAAATGCGTGGGATAAACATAAAGGAATCCTGTTCAGAAGGAATGGATCCTCAGAAGCTTAGCCGAGATTGGGTGGCAGAGCCGGTGGTGGGAGGCGGGGCTAGTGGTTGGGAGGCGGGGCTAGTGCTGGACAGACTTCTACGGTCTGTGCCCTGAAAATGGCAGATGCAAATCAAGGTCAGGTATACACATAAAGTAGCACATATGAGTTTATCTTGTTGGGCAGACTGGATGGAATGTACAGGTCTTTCTCTGCTGTCATCTACTATGTTACTATCCTGCTTATAATCGAACGAGAAAAACGCCCAAGTTCCGACCTAAATCGGGAGATGGACGTTTATCTCACAAAAACGAATAACGCGGTATAATCGAAAGCCGAACTTTGACGTTTTCAACTGCACTCCATCGCGGAAATGTACAAAGTTGATGGGGGCATGTCGGAGGCGTGGTGAAGGTGGGACTGGGGCATGGTTATCACCTGAACAGAGATGGGCGCCTTTCACCGATAATGGAAAAAAAGTATGCGTTTGTAGCTAGAATTTAGGGCACTTTTCCTGGACCCTGTTTTTTCACGAATAAGGCCCCAAAAAGTGCCCTAAATGACCAGATTACCACCAGAGGGAATCGGGGATGACCTCCCCTGACTCCCCCAGTGGTCACTAACCCCCTCCCACCACAAAAAATGATGTTTCACAACTTTTTATTTTCACCCTCAAATGTCATACCCACCTTCCTGGTAGCAGTATGCAGGTCCCTGGAGCAGTTGTTAGGGGGTGCAGTGGACTTCAGGCAGGTGGACCCAGGCCCATCCCCCCCCACCTGTTACAATTGTGCTGCTTAATGCTTAGTCGTCCAACCCCACCAAACCCACTGTACCCACATGTAGGTGCCCCCCTTCACCCCTTGTGGGCAGTGGGTTTTGAGGGGGATTTGGGGGGCTCAACACACAAGGGAAGGGTGCTATGCACCTGGGAGCTCTTTTACCTTTTTTTTTGTTTTTGTAAAAGTGCCCCCTAGGGTGCCCTGTTGGTGTCCTGGCATGTGAGGGGGACCAGTGCACTACAAATCCTGGCCCCTCCCACAAACAAATGCCTTGGATTTATTCGTTTTTGAGCTGGGCGCTTTCATTTTCCATTATCGCTGAAAAACAAAAACGCCCAGCTCACAAATTGTCGAATAAAACATGGACGTCTATTTTTTTCGAAAATACGGTTCGGTCCGCCCCTTCACGGACCCGTTCTCGGAGATAAACGCCCATGGAGACAGACATTTTTGTTCGATTATGCCCCTCCACATGTTACTATGTAATTCCTTTCAATAGGGTCAGTGTTAAACATATTGTGGACTAGGGCAGAAATGTGGGAGGCAGCCCCAAAGTCCAATAGCTTGGGGTAGGCTTGGGGGGGGGCCTGTAACACGGGCAACTGTTTTCACCTCTCCTCCTTAACACTGGCCCTGCCTTATGTATATGTCTGGTGACCTGATTCCAACAATGCCTATTTCCTTCTCTGAATGCCCAAGAAAACTTGCAAAAGGAGATTTTAATGAATAAAACCCACTAACTTGCGGAAAACCCTTTTGACAATTGCCCCTAACCTGGATAATCCCTACTTCTTGATGGTTTTAGTCAAGTGGAGGAGACAGCAAAGGTACACAACAAAAACAAAAAAGTTCTTCGAATTAAGAGAACAAGTCCATGACTGTGGAAGTTTAATGTAGGATTCTAATTTAATGTCCAAATGAGTTAAAAATATTTAAAGAAATTTTATTATATATGTTATGTTATTGATTATCCTATACTTATTTTTGTAAAAAGCATAGAATATCTAGTACTAGAAATGCACATTTATTAGCACGCATTTGGTTCAATAACACTCTTAAAAGATATTGTACATGCAAAATTGTTGAATATTAGCCAGAGCCGCATAAGTTCCTTTGGCCAATAAAAGAACACTGACCGCTGGCAGCTTTTGAGCTGCCCTTAATTCACCCACTCTTTTATGTGGGTTCAGGCACTGAATATTACTGGCACCCACATAATCCCCAGTTCCTCCCCAGTGCTGCTCCCTGTACTGCCCTTGACCTCCCCACTTTTTCTGAGGCCAGTCAGAGCTGATATTCAGCGGTACTGTCCGGTATGATGCCACTGAATATCGGGAGTTTAGGTGATTCAAGGCAATTTTAGTGGGTAGGAGCCTCTCCTGCCCATTTAAATTTACTTGAATATGGGGCAGGGAGGGGTGGGGTTATCGGAATGAGCAGTTCCACTGTTAGAGCAGGATGATTGTGGATATAGATTATATCCTCTGATTTCTGTTTGAAATTATTTTCTTTATATCATTCATTCTTGTGTTTTCCGTAAGGTGGTTTTTCATTTCCTGAGAATTAGTTTTTTTCTTAATTTATATCTTAAAACTATCTTAACAAAAAACACACACAAAAATTCTAAAGGCTTGCTTACCTTTGTAAAATCCCTGGTCTCATGTGGTGTGGGCAGAAGTGATCCTCAGGCATTCCTGCTCTTGCGACCTCCATCAACCAAAATAGCATCAAACAACGTATTTTGATTCCATTTTAATTCATATTTTGTAAAAACGTTCTGTGACCTTATCTCATGCTACTAGCAATACCTTTTAATGCATTTGGCAGTATTCCAACAAATATGTTTTGTTTTACACTGGTTGAGTTTTTTATAACATTTTCTTTGCATTAACACAACATTTTTTATCAAGGTTCATGCTCTTTTTCACTGTTATTTACTTTCTTATTTTTTACTAGCAAAAAAGGCCCGTTTCTTTGAGAGATGAAACGGGCGCTAGCAAGGTTTTTCTGTCCAGCGACCGTCCTGTTCCCCGCCCCCCCTGTAGGCACCCATGGCCAGGGACCCAGCTGTCCCCCAACCCCCCTCCAGGCAGGCACCTGTCCGCTGCTGTCGCTGGCGCTCCATCCCCCGGCCCCCCCCTGCAGCCACCCATGGCCAGGGATCCAGCTATCCCCCAACCCCCCTGCAGGCAGGCACCTGTCCGCTGCTGTCGCTCCATCCCCCGGCCCCCCTGCAGCCACCCATGGCCAGGGAGCCAGCTGTCCCCCAACCCCCCTCCAGGGACCTGTCCGCTGCTGTCGTTGGCGCTCCGCGATGCAGTGTGCATGTGAAAAATGGCCGGTGAGGGGCAGGGGGAGATGGCGTTTCGTGGAGTGTGTTTGCTCCGCCCTCGTCATCATCACGTTGTGACGCGAGGGCGGGGCACACACTCTTGGGCAAACCGGATATCTATCTCGCCCTATTCAAAGTTCCGGTTGGAGGCTTCATAGAACGTTGGAGGTGCCTTTTATAGATAGAGATATTTAATTTATGCATATTTTCTCTTTATGCTTTACCAATGCATTTTTATTGCTCTTCAATAATAAATGTATATGTTTATATATATATATATTTTTTTCTTTAATTTAATTTTTATTTCATGTATGTGTGGTTGCTTATTTATATGTTTTTAATTATATTGTGTACATTTGGATATTATCTTAGATGTTTATTTATTTATCTTTTCACTCATAGCATTGTTTATTTGACCCCTGATGTAGGCGCTTACATGTGCCGAAAAACAGTCCGTGTCGGGTCCTACTTTGATTTGCCTTAATAAAAGACTGTTGAATATCTCCAGTGGTGGATTCGTCTTTGGTCAGCTTCTACTTTTGCCTGCTGTGCTGGTGACTGTGAGAAATGTATAAATATACTGCTTTTTCACTTAACAACATTGCAAAGTTAAAATACGTAGCTTATGCTCTTGTAGAAAGGAAATCTTTGAGGATAAAGGTATAACTATATTTGTGTTAGTGTGTGTGTGTGTGTGTGTGCTAATATTGTAGGCCCTTTCTAATAGAGATCACCACATTATGGCGTTGCAATTACTAACAAAGGGTGTTAGTTCAAAGGGACAGGATGTGCTAGTTAATAAGGAATGTAAGACCTGTAGGAGGAGAGAAGGGGGAGAAGGAAGCCCAAACTGCTGATGTGGAGATGCATGAATGTTTCAAGGACATAAAATAAAGACCTGAGGGTGTAGATGAAAGAATGTAGCCAGGCATGAGAGTTACCCATGATTGGACACCTGCAAGTCTGACTTTTAGCTGTTATATCCTCAAACAAACTACTTTTAGTAAGTTAATCTTTGGTTCCAGTTGAATTCTACAATTACTGTCTTGTGTTCCCCCGCACCTCCCCCGGGTAGTACTTACCTCTTGAGCTCTTGATTGACTTGAGGCTAAGGTTCTCTAGAACTACAACTTCCAGCAGCCTGGAATCTAGATAGCTATTTGAATATTTCTCCAATGGCTCCCTTTTCTTTTCGAAGGTAAATTATTATGTTTCTTGAGCATAATCTGTAGGATATGTTTTGCAGGCTATATGCCATCTTGTTAGCCCTCTTTTGAATTTCTTCCATTTTTATATCAACCCTTATGCTTTAAAGATACCAAATATTTTCCTTATACATGTTTCCTAGGAGACACATTTTCACTAAATGTCTTTTATGAATGCATTTTCTCATGCCTCAAACTCAGTATGAAAGTCTTGGTTTCTTTTAGGCACCCTGATGATATTATAATTTGTATCTTTAACATGTATGAAAAGCAGAAATTACTGTAATAATCTATTAAACATTTTGGTTCTGATTGATTCTCTTGCCTGGTATTCTACACAAACTTCTTTAAAAGAATTTCAGAGGGTTTATTTTATTCTTATTCTTCTATAGTCAATGGAAAAATTAGACAGATTAAAATGATTAAAAAATATAGTATCACTAACTGATTCACAGAACACTGAATATTATAAACATAAGTGTATGTTTGTTTTCTCCTTTTCCAGGCCCAGCTCAAGGGACTGTGGTGCCCTGAGTCAACTTTTGCTTTTGCACCCTTCCCCCCATCACATTGGCCCCAACTACTCTCAGTATCTCTCCCTCTATTCCTTTTCCCCTACCTGCGATTTGGTGTTTCTCTCTCCTTTCCCTCTTCCCTTACTGCCCGCGATCCAGTATCACTTTTTCTTTCTCAAACCCCCTCCCCCAACCCCGTCTACTTTCACTCTGTAAAGGGCACCAGCAGCAGCATGGATCCACACACACCTGCACCTAGTCTGGAGCCTTCCCTTTTTTGCCCCCTGCTCTCCCCCTCCCCTCCAGAAACAGGAAGTTGGGTTAGAAGGGGCAGGAAGAGGCAGAGAGAAGGCTCCAGACTGGGTGCAGGCCACATGTGTGGATCACTGTTGCTGCTGGTTCCCTCTAGATTATTAAGGTAGATTGGGGGGGGGGGGGGGGTTGAGAAAGAAGAGGTAATACTGGATTATGGATGCTGGGGGAGGGGAAGAGAGAGAAATGCTGGACTGCTATTTTGATACTCTTTATCACTGGGTGCCCTGAGGCCAGTGCTCACCTAGTCTATAGGCTGCACAGAATTTATTCAGAGTTTTAAGTTGATTTTCCTGCCCAGTATGCATTTAGGGGCCCCTAATTAATGTATGGTGAAATCTGGACCTAAAACTTTTTAAAGTGGGACTTTCTCATGCACTAAACCCAAATTCAGTGCTGCACGTTTTTAGGTTTTGTTTAAATTTACAGGTTATGCACTATCTGGTCTGGCAGCAGCACTATTAAAAGTAACCATTTTGAATATTGTTAAATCAGTAAGCTAGGTGAAAAGCGAAGAGCAGAGTGGGATGCATATATAAATTGCTCACTAAAGGAAAGCCAACCAATAATCAACATTTACATTTGGGGGTGATTATCTATTAAAGTTGGTGAATAAAGTTGGGGTTAATAAAGCACACACATTAAATGAAGATAACTGAAGCCTGTTTTTTTTTTTTTTTTTTTGGGGGGGGGGGGGGGGGTCAGTGAAATCTTCTCACTTGAATCTAATTAGAGTAGTCTACTCAGAACCGTCCTGGAGTTCAAAACCCATTAGACCTGCATTCTTGTATCCTACTGTAATCCAAAACAAGTTTCGGTTCAAAGTGGCTTACAATTTACATTCTGGTTGAAATTACAATGATTGCTTACAGTTTAACTACTTTGAATAGTTTTGTCATCACAAATTTAATTACCTCACTTATCGTTCCAATTTCCAGATCAATATGTTAAATGACACTGGTCCCAGTACAGATCCTTGTGGTACTCTACTATTCACCTGCCTCCATTGAGCAAAATGGCCATTTAACCTTACCCTCTGTTTTCTGTCCAATAACCAATTCCTAATCCATAACAGAACACCGTCTCCTATCCCACAACTCTAATTTTCTCAGGGGTCTCTCATAAGGGAACTTGTCAAAAGCTTTCTGAAAATCTAGATACAGTACATCAACTGACTCACTTTTATCCACATGTCGTCTATTCAATCCTTCAAAGAATTGAAACAAATTGGTGAGGCAAGACTTCCCTTGGCTGAAGCCATGCTGACTCTGTCCCATTAAACTATGTATGTTGAAATCATTTTTATTATTATCACCAAAGAACATAATAAACATTAATAACAGATGATTGTCAACAAACCCCCCCTTTCCACCCAATCCCCTCAACCCCCCATCCCCCACCCTCCTTTGTATATAAAAACCAAAACAATAAGTGGGTCACCGTGGGGCATGCTCAGCCCTATTTATTCAAAAGTTTACTAGGTGCCACAGGCTGTAATGTGTCCCAAAATCGCTCCCATGTCTGTTGAAAGTATCTACCTTCTCTAGAATAGATATTTTTAATCTCACAGCGTTCCAGTTTTAATGTCTATCATGTGTGTACACCACATACTCACTGTCGGAGGGAAAGGCTCTCGCCAACATAGCAAAATAACTTTTTTCCCCATTAGGGCAACTCTTTGAAGGAAACATCGGAAGCCTGGAGGAACAGGTTTAGAGTGTTTACATATATCAAACAAAATCAAAGGATGCAGTCCCACTTTGTGGCCTTCATAAGTGTGCAGTGCTCTTAAACCATGTATATTTTTAGGTGGCCACTCATCTCATAACTGGCACAATAAGATGGCACATCTCATCCATTGGAGACTTTGTAAATAATACACCATTAATGTTCGAGAGAACAACTGGGATCATGACCCAAAGTATGAAGAATGTAGTCAGAGGCCGATCCTCTTCAACCTAATGATGACCCCATTAGCCAAGACCTTATCCAACCAAGGCCTTAACCCTTTCATCTATGCAGACAATGTCACTATATACATCCCTTACAGATCTACACTGACAGAAATCACTAACGAAATCAAGATCGGCTTGAATACCATGGGCTCTTGGTCAAATGCATTTCAACTAAAACTCAACAAAGAAAAAACTCACCCTCTCATCCTTTCATCCCAACACACCACGGACAATCCCACAACTATCAACACCCCAGACCACACCCTCCCTGTCTCAGACAGTCTGAAAATCCTCGGCGTTACATTGGACCGTAACATAACACTAGAGACTCAAGTAAAATCCACAACAAAGAAAATGTTCTACTCAATGTGGAAACTCAAACGCGTGAAACAATTCTTCCAGAGGGAAACATTTCGCAACCTGATAAAATCAATGGTACTAAACCAAGTAGACTACTGCAATTGAATTTATGCAGGATGCAGATAACAAACCTTAAAGAAACTTCAGACCTCAAAACACGGCAGCAAGAATCATCTTCGGAAAAACACGATTTGAAAGCTCAGAACCCCTCTGTAAAAAACTACACTGGCTCCCAATCAAAGAATGCATTGCCTTCAAAATCTGAACTACGGTTCACTAAATCATCTACGGCGAAGCACCAGGATACATGACAGACTTGATCAACCTACCAATTAGAAACACATCCGAATCAACATGAACGTACCTAAATCTCCACTACCCAAGCTGCAAAGGATTCAAATACAAATCAACTTACGCATCCAGTTTTTCCTACATCAGTGCACAACTGTGGAATGCACTACCAAAAGACTTGAAAACTACATACGATCACTTACACTTCAGAAAAACATTTAAGACCCACCTGTTTAAAAAGGCATACCCTACCAACCCAACGTAAATGCCTGATCTCTGCGACACAACAATGCTAAAGTTCGTAATGGTCATCACACAACTCTCCCGTTGTACAATTCCTTTATGTGGTCCTACCACATGAACCTTATCCTACCACAACATCACCTTGTATTTGTTTACTCCGGAGTCTGCAAACAGCTCTCCGGCACTATGTAAGCCACATTGAGCCTACAAATAGGTAGGAAAATGTAGGATGCAAATGTAACAAATAAATAAATAAATAAATAATATAGAGATTCTGTGTCGGAACTCTATATCTTGGCCTTTTGGATGAGAGGGAGGGCTCCCTCTATAGAGGAAAACCTGAACTGTATGCCACAGATTATAGAGGATTAGAATCAGAGAAATAGCTAGTGTAACCTGAGCCTATTATCCTGGGTTAGGCAGAAGGTGTGGGATCTCAAAAGACTTGTACTCACTGAGGTCCAGGTCCGGTCAGCCAGGGGTGTAGCTAGGTGGGGCCACGGGGGCATGGACCCCCATAGATTTAACCTTGGCCCCCTCTACTTTTGACCCCCCGCTGCCGACCCTCCCCTGCTACTTTCGACCCCCATCCCGCCGCCGCCACCCCTCCCCCATCGCTGCTGCTGCAGGTACCTTTGCTGACGGGTCCCCAACCCCCACCAGCCGAAGTCTTCTTCAGTGCCGATCTCCGACGTGTTCGCTGATCTGTTTCTGTGAGTCCTGACTCCTGACATCCTGCGTGCACACGTGCAGGACATCGGGAGTCAGGACTCACAGAAACAGATCAGCAAACGCACCAGAGACCAGCTCTGAATAAGACTTCAGCTAGAGGGGGTTGGAGACACCCCCCCCCCCAGCAAAGGTACCTGGCAGTGGCAGCGATGGGGGAGGGTCAGCGGCAGGAGGTAGGTCGAAAGTGGTGGGTGAGGGGAGGTGGGGGGCAGATTTTCACTGCATTGATCTTAATACAGTCCATGTTTTAAGTCACAATTGCTTTCCAAGATGATCACAAGCAATAGTCTTTCTGGGTTAACACATGTGCAAAACCCTTATGCCTGTCCTGTGGCCTAAATGAATCCCAGAGCGGATTTCACTCACCCGATGAACTTCAATGTCATCCGGGCTAGACTCCTTATAATTGTCCTCTCTCTTCGGGCTATCACCCCGAATGTCCCGCTTCAGCCATTGGTAGACTTTATACCACCCAAGCCCCAGCTACGGCCAGATGCCTCAATCTGCTGAGTTTATGGCTCCTCAGATGGCTGATGCAATGTGACATCTTACTGTCTGTGAATCCAATCCACTGGGTATGGCACTACAGGACTCCCGTTTATTGCAATGGGTCACCTAGCAGGGGGCTATAGGTAGCTCAGACCTAAGGCAATCAATGACAATCCTTTTCCTCTGAACTTTCGTTTTATAATCTCTGAGCTCCTCCTGGGTCCTCCAGTCACTCTTCTAATGACTTGCTGCCCAAGCCTCACTGCATCATGAATCTCAAATAAACCAAGGGTTACACCAGACTGACAAAAAAGCTAAGAGCTATGTACCTGACAAGGAGATGACCTCTGGAGACTCCTCCTAAAAACAGTAAAGAGGCCCATCAGGAAAGAAGAGGGGCCTAATGGCAGAACAACCCTTGCGAGCATGCTCAGGGCAAGACAAAAGGCCTTCAGAAGCACAATCGGTGTCCAGGGTCTAGAAGCAGATGTTGATAATATAGTTGGCTGTAGATTGGGAGTAATAGCAACCCTCGACTCTAAAAATGAGTTTGTGTGTGTTTTTTTTAAACTTACTTTTGAAGAACCTAACCTTAAATTGTAAAAGTTACAAAAGTTTTAAAAGTTACAAAGAAGAGCTCATGCTTCTGGATATCTGTTGCATGCAATGCCACATATTTATGACATGGCTTCTTCGTGATAGAAAAGGAGTGACTTTAGTTTCAATCCCAATTAATAAAATGTATTAGGAATGTTCTTTTTCTCCTGCTTTGAGCTTTCTGGTTACTGGATTTTTCTCCAGCTTTGTGTAACTTTTTAAGCAAACCAGCTGGAGCTAGCTGCATGTAGGACATTGATTTGAGAAGTACTTCTAGCTAAAAGGAAAATAAAATCTTTAATTGACCTTGTTAGTTTCCAAAGTGATCTGTTATGTGTGGGAGCAGAAGTCTAGATGCAGATTTATTGTTGCCAAGCAGCTTTAGTTTTTCATTCCTAGTGTGAGGCATTGTGTACTGTCCTATTCACAACAGAATGTCAACTATTACAAAATGCTGTTTTTCCTGCACAATTTCTTAGTGCAGGAAATAAAGTTTTGTAAGTTACTTCTTTGATTTTTAGTATGTACCTAAAATGAAAGTTCTTGAAATGTGCAAATTGCTTTGCTTAAAAAATAAAGTAATCATCATCTCTACCTCAAACACCCCAGAGTTTGGTTTTATTGATCAAGATAGTTGGGTTAAGGCAGTTTCAGTCTGAAATACAAGTCCCAGAAGGCATTGCAGGCAAGGAGCCAGGGGGTGAGATGAGGAACCCAGAATGGACTCCTAGCTGCAATGGGAGAAGACATGGGTGTAAACTGGCAGGATGTGTAGATTGGCTGCCACTAGGGAGAAAGAGAGATAGGAAATCCTGTGTGCAGTAGCTCATCATCAGTCTAATGCTCAACTCAGCTGGTATGGGTGTGGGGGAACCTAATGGAAGGAGAATGATTGGTTGTGAGAGCACTGGGATGATGAACTGATTGAACTGTTTGTTTTGGGAATTGAACTACAGTTTATTGTGCACTGGATAAAGATCCCAGACTGAAGCTGACTGTGAGCCTGTATTGAATCCTGGTAGGTACTACTACTACTATTTAGCATTTCTATAGCGCTACAAATCGTACACAGGTACTGGTAGCCTACTGCTTAAAGGGGACTATTTGCCACACACTTTCAAGTGGTTTACATGTGCATAAGACTAAAGATGAATGCTGCTGTTGGAACCGTGTATCAGGTCTACTAGAAACCTGCATGGAATAAAAGCCTTAAAATTGAAGTTGCTGGTGGACATTTGTTTTCTTGACTGTACCAGGAGCCTGTGGCTGAAGGAGATTGTTCTATCCTTGGCTGCACATACCTGGTTACTATATATATATACTAGCCGTTCAGCCCGTAAAAATGGGCTAGTATAGGAAGGAGGGGATTGAAAGGCCCCCCACCCCGCCGCCGAGTTCGCCGCTGCCGCTCCCCCCCCCCCCTGAGTTCGCCCTCCCCCGGAGCCGTCACCACCCACCTTCCACCCAGTCGGGCCCTCGCTCCGCTATTGAAACAGCGAGGGCACGCAGCACACAGCTCTACTGCTCAGCTGCCATGGCCTTCCTTCTTCTTCTCTGCCTGTGTCCCGCCCTCGTGTGACATAATGTCGTCGAGGGCGGGACACAGGCAGAGAAGAAGGAAGGCCGACGGCAGCTCAGCAGAGCTGTGTGCTGCGTGCCCTTGCTTTTTCAATAGCGAAGCGAGGGCCCGACCGGGTGGAAGGTGGGTATAGCGTTAGCAACGGCGATGTCCCTCGCAAATGCGCAGTAGAGACCCTCTCTGTTCCGCCCCCGTCATCACGTATTGACGTGGGGGCGGGGCAGAGAGGGTCTCTACTGCACATTTGCGAGTGAGTACGACACTTGCCATTTATATATATTGATATATATATTTTATTTATTTATTTATTTATTTATTGTTTGTGCCCTGTTGTGCAGTAGCAGGATAAAGCTTCCCTTTCAACTCAGTGGAGTTACTAAGATCCAGGAACTCACGTCTTTAAAAGACAAACGATAGAATGATCAAGTAGAAATAAGAAATGAGGATGATAGAGACTGAATGAACACAGAGGTTTTTGCTGGTGAGACAGTTAGGGGGCCTGTCCTTATCACCTTCAATCATGAAAGAAATGCCTCCTGTACTGCCCCGTATTCTGTGCTATTGCTGGTTGCTGTGAACACAGCAATTCTGACTCTGCCTATAGACCGCTCCAGAAGTGACATCATCACACATAGTACTCTTTAGCTTTCTCTGCTTGTGGCACATGCCATCAGAGCATGTCATACCCCATAGTGTGCTCTTTCATGGAACACCTGAGGTTGCCATTTGTATCTCATTCTGTAATTTTTCTATCTTTGGTTTCTTTAGTAATCTGGCACCTCCTGATGTCTCTTACTTACCCCACTCTGGTACACTGGGGTCAGCATTTACCACCTCCTTTGCCCTGCTTTTAACTTCATACCAGTTGAGTTCTCAAAATCTAATGCCAAAACAAAAAGCTCAATCTACTATTTCCTTTTCTGTATCTGCTCATTTTCTTAATATTAAACTTTTGAATATTCACTTTTTATGCTCATATTGTACATTACTTGATTTCTTAGTATACATTTGATATCTTCTCTCTGGTTCAGACCTGGCTCACTAATGTTGCCATTTGTTTTTTATCTGAAATCAGGCCTCCCTGCTTGACTACCACTACCTTTTCCTCAACAGGGTTTGGTAGTTCTGCTTGTTGAGACATTTCCTATAACTGTTTTAGGGAGTTATTTCTCTCTGGAAGTAAAATGTTTATCTTTTAGGCTGAAAACTCATTTCTTAGATTTTCATCTCATTTATCATCCACCACCTGTGACCTGTTCCTGCTTGCAAATCCTGTTTGACCTACTTTCCCAGCTTTTGTGCAAGTTATTCTACTATTATTCTCAGTGATTTCAATATACACTAACTTACATACATTTTTAATCATTCTTACATGATGCTGACTTCTTTCAACATGTATTGCCCCCCACTCACTATATTGGTTATATCCTGGACCTTGTCATTACTCGTAAACTTGATGCTAGAGTTACTGCTAACTCCCAGGTCTTCCCAGTTCCCTACTCAGAGTGATTGTTTTAACTTGGTAGCTTGAAAACCAAGTCAATTCTCACTCAAATCTTCTTCCTTCACAATCCAGAAATGTGTAGACTATTGGAAACTTTTTTTCCTCCACTGTAAATCATTTCATAGTGACTTTGCTGCTCTTCCTTTATCATCCCAAGTTCATTTATGGGATACTACCATTTGATCTAATTGAATTATGTGAGCATCTCCCCACTACTTATAGATCCTGTCACCCTTAATACAATCCTAGCTTGCCTTTACTTAAAAGAAAGGTGCACTATTCTGAGCACTGCTGGAAGAAATCTTGCTTCCTATCCATACTGGCAGCTTATAGAAATTCTATACACATTTATAGGTCTTCTATCATTCAAGCTAAGAAGGACTATGTTTCCTCACTAAAAACCAGGGACACTACAGCCTCATGACTCATGTTAAGTGCTTTTTGTGTCAGGGTACATGAAGTGGAAGGAGAGTGTGGATGGAAGGCATTTGGCAATTAATACACTGCATTTACTACAAGCAAGTTGCCTAATAAGGAGTTGAGGAGGAACCACTTACAGCCTCCTAAATAGGAGGTACTGAGGGCTAGGTTCTGTAAATGGTGCTCAAACTTTTGTCACCAGAAAAAATCAGCACTGAATGATATTCTATTTATTTATTTAGATTTTGCTCACACCTTTTTCAGTAGTAGCTCAAGGTGAGTTACCTTTAGGTACACTGGATATTTCTCTGTCCCAGGAGGGCTCACAATCTAAGTTTGGACCTGAGGCAATGGAGAGTTAAGTGACTTGCCCAAGATCACAAGGATCAGCAGTGGGATTTGAACTGGCCACCTCTGTATTGCAAGACTGCTGCTCTAACCATTTGGCCACTACTCCTCTATAAAGGGCACTCTGGAATGGGCATCCTTTACAGACTAGCACATAAAACCGGGATATACGCTCAACTTTGGGTGCTAGGATTAAACCAACTAAAACCACATGTAAATCCCATCATGTAAGTTATTCAATAATACTGCGTACATCTTTAGTGAGCAACCCTGATCTGCCCATGTACCTCTCATAGATATGCACCTTTTGAGTTGCATGCTATTTGTACGTGGATCATATTTATTTATTTAACTAGACGGGTTACAAAATAAACACGAGGTCCTTTTACTAAGCCATGGTAAAAAGTGGCCTACGGTAGTGTAGGCACATGTATGGGGCGCATGTTGAACCACTTTTTACCATGTCTGCAAAAAAAAGGCCTTTTTTAATGGGACGGGAAAAGGGTATGTGGTAAAATTGAAACCGGCTTGCGTCCAAGACGACCTGAGCCCTTAACGCCACCCATTGATCTTGTGGTAAGGGCTCACATGCTACATGCACAGTGACCAGTTGGTGCATGCCAACTGCCGATTACCACTGTAAACAATGTGCATGGAATGAAATAAATCATCCAGGCATTTTGGGTGCGTGCCAAATCTAAACTTACCACCAGGGGGTGTAGTAGTCTCATTTAGGTGTGTGCTGCATACACGCAGCACCTAAGGTGCCTTTGTAAAAGGGCCCCACAGTAATCTAAACAAATCACATGCAGACATACAAATCAGTATATATAATATGAATATTATTTCTTCATCTTCATAAAACACATAGTACACACTGAATTAAATCCCAAAAAATGCCTGTGCAAATAAAAATGCCTTAATTGAAATTATCAAGTTTCTGCAACAGACAAAGCCTCAAAGGTAATAGGGCCAGCACAGGATAATGCTGCCTTCACTGTAACAGAAAAATGCAACCACCTCAAAGATGGATCAATTGCTTCAATAGAATAGTGCTTAGCAAGATGCATGTGCAAATCCAAATTGTTTGGATTTGCACACACATCTTGCTAGGCAATTAGTGCCAATAATTGATTTTTAAAGCTCAGTTATTGGCACTAATTGGCTTGTTAGACAATTTAGTTGAACACACATCCAACAGTAGCCTGCAATTTTGCACATGTAATTTTGTGCACCATTTATAGATCATCCTATAACTGCTAGATTCTGTATATTGCATTAAGACTTCCTTGTGGAAATCAAAGCATATTCCATAACATAGGGATAGATTATATATATACGGTGCCTGAAAATTCCACACAGAAAAAAAATGTGCCTAGGCGTATTCTAAAAAGTATGCCTATATTTTATAGGATAGGCTTAAACTTCTGCATGGTATAGAATACGCCGAGTGCCTTTCCACGTGACCAAATTTAGTCTTGGCCCATTTACACCATGTTTTACTTGACATAAATCCTGACACCTAAATAAGGCGCAGAGCGGGTGTATTCTATAGCAACATGCATATATTTTAGAAATGCCCATGCCCCGCCTAAGGTTATGCCACTTTTCAACTATCCAATTTAGAGTTTAAGCACACTACAATTGCAGAATATGCTTAGTTGTGTGCGTAAATCTTAATTAATTCCAATTAGTTCTGATAATTGCTTTTTAACATCCAATTAACAGCACTGATTAACTAGTTTACCAATTAGGTTATGTGCATTGTTATTGAATACACTTTGATTTTTACACAGAAAGTAAGGCGCCATATATAGAATCCCAGGGATAACCTAATTGGTTAACAAGCCAATCAGCATTGATAATTGCCAATTAACAAGTAATTATTGATCCTAATTGGCATTGCTTAGAATTTACACACAGAACTGTCTAAGTGTATTCTATAATGTGCTGCATGTAAATTCTAAGTCACATAAGGGGAGATTCTGTATTTGGTGCCTAAAACATTCAGCACGGAAATCAAATTCGACTAAGCATATTCTATAGTGGCACCTAGATTTAGGCACAGTATATAGAATACTCTTAGTTGATATCTCAGTGCCTAAAACTATACATCTTGATTTACACCAATTAAAATGTGGCATGAATTCTGGTATGTAGATTTAGGTGCACTGAGTCATATTCTATAACTATGCATGTAGATTTTGGCATGCCCACAAAATGCCCATTTCCCTACCCAAAACCATGCCCCTTTTTGTTTGTGCGGATTAGAAGTTAGGCGCACTGCATTATAGAATGTGTTTAGTAAGTTGTGCACATAAATTCTCATTATTGCCAATTAGTGCTCATTACTGCTTGTTAGGAGCTGCTATCAATGATGATTAGCTTGTTAAGCCAATTAAGTAACAGGCACTGTTATAGAATACGCTTAGATTTTAGCTCGGATCTCTAGGCACGCTATATAGAATCTGGGGGATAGTTAAAAAGGGAGCATGGTCATGGGTGTGGCATGGGATGATCATGGGTGTTTCTAAAATCTATACATGCTATTGTAGAATACATCCAGTCTGCGTGTAATTTAGGTGTCAGCATTTACACGAGGTTTTACTTGGTGTTACTGCCCGTGAGTAAATATAGTCACATGGATTGGTGCTCGGTGTATTCTATAAACCATGTGGAAATTTAAGCTTATTCTATAAAGTATGCCTAAATTAATGTATACGTTATAGAATGCGCTTAGACAAATGTCATTTCAGCGCCAAATTTTTATGTGTGATATATAGAATGTAGTCCAAAGTGCTTCCACATTAATCGGGAGCAGGGACCGTGCATAAATGTGAAAGCTAATGGATGACCTGCTGTAGAAAAAATACTTGGAATGCACCCAAAATAGGTGCCTTGTTAAATTTGCGGTTACTGTGGGGTAAAGTCCAGCATGTAGCTTTGGTAACTGCAAAGTTTACCATAGTTTTGTAAAAGAGCCCCTAAATAAACCTAAAACAATTCCCAAAAATCTAAATGGAATGGAAATAAAAGCACTCCAACAATGCAATCAAAAGAAAAGACACTTTGCATTGCTGTACACCCTGATTTTCAATAAACATTAAAATGAACTCATTGCTAGTAATATCGTATTAATATAAATAACATAGACTTATCTTGTCCAGCATGTCACCTCTTATCAAACTTAACGTATTTCTAATTAGTAAACTTCTAAGAAAGGTGGTGTTTGTCAAAGTGATATTTTAAACATTCTTTTAGTATACATGCCTTAAGTATGTTTGCACAAGGCAATTAGTTTAACAATAATGTGAAAATGAATAGATACATTAATATTTCTAGAATGACAGCTAGAATTTGCATACATATTATCCTGTTGATTAAAAAATAAGTGGCTGGATACAATCAGTGTAGCCATGCATACAACTTATTCCTGAGCATTTTAATTCACAGAAACTGAAAACCTAATTATTTCTGGCAGTGTAAGAGGAGGGCTTTGTATGTGTAGCTTTGTCAAATAAATATAAAATAATATTTAGCCTGCATTATTGTCAGTTGAGTAAATAATGTTAGATTTGCAAATAATCTTGAAAGTACACACTATAAAGGCAATTCTGTAAGCTAGCATCTAAATTTAGTTGCCAATGATGCACTTAGGTTATAGAATATCAGGGCTTTTTTTGTGCCAGTACGCACCAGTATGCCGTACTGGCACCTTGTTTTTCCCGGCAAGTCCTGCAGTTGGTCTGCACCCTTCCTCTCGCTCCCTTCTTTCCCGCAACCCTCCTTACTTTTCTTTAGCCACTCGGCAGTGCAGTGATTAAGAGAGGTTGCTGGTGTCGGAGCCTTCCCTCTGCGAGTCCCACCTCTGTGGTAACAGGAAGTTGAAACAAAGTAGGCGGGACTCGCAGAGGGAAGGCCCCGACGCCGGAATCCTCTCTTAATCGCTGCACTGGCTGATGCTGGGGGTCCGGACTCTCAAGCAGGCAGGCAGGCAGTGGGAGAAGAAGGATGGGAGGGAGAATCGCTATATGTGGATAGCAGGGGAGGGCAGTGAGGAGAGAAGAATTGCTGGACATGGATGGCAGGGGAGGACAGGGGAAGGAGAATCGCTGGATATGGATGAGAGGGGAGGAGAGAGGAGAATCACTGGACATGGATGGGAGGGGAGGACAGGGGGCAGAGGAGAATCACTGGACATGGATGAGAGGGAACATGCTGGACATGGATGGGAGGGGAGGGCAGGGAAGAGAGGAGAAATGCTGGAAATGGATGGAGAGGAGAGCAGGAGAGAGAGAGAGAGAGAGAAGAGAATTGTTGGACATGGATGGATGGAGGGGTGGATGGGAGAGAGGAGAAATGCTGGACATGGATGGAGGGGAGGAATGAGAAAAGAAGATGCAGATGGATGGAGATGAGGGAAAGGGAAGAGAGTAAAAAAAATTGCACATGGATGAAGAAAATAGGCAGAAGCTGGATCCACATTATACCTTCTCCAGTCAATTCCACAGAAGAGGACCCAGCTTTTACTTATGGATATAGGGCAAAAAATGAAGAAGAAAGGAGGAAAGTAAAGAAATAAATGGAAAGGAAGCCCTGGAAACAGAGTTAAGAGAACAGATAGAGAGCAGCAGAATCAGAGACTCGGACCAACATGATCAGAAAAACAAAGTCACTAGACAACAAAGGTAGAAAAAAAATCATTTTATTTTAATTTTAGTGTTTGGAATATGTCCAATTTGAGAATTTACATCTGCTGTCTTATTTTGAACTGGGTATACTAGAGCTGTACAGCTTACAGAAATTTTTTATAATGAAAAAAAATCACAAGTTATTTTTTTCTCCTATACTGGTATAATATTTTCAATGATGCTTGTTTATATGTGCTGTGGCTGGTATAAGGGGTGTGGCTATCATAGGGGTGGAGCCAAAGGTGGTGACCCTGCCCATAATGACTACCGGTACCTTTTTTCCTACAAAAAGAAGCAGGTGACTGATTGGTACCAATGATTTGCTTATGTGCTAGACCAGCGGTTTTCAATCCAGACCTCGGGGCACACCAAGCCACTAAAGGTTTTCAGGATAATATCCCTATTGAATTCAATGGGGATATCCTGAAAACCCTGACTGGCTGGGTGTGCCTCGAGGACTGGGTTGTAAACCTCTGTGCTAGACACTATTCTATAAACAGTGGGCCTGATATTCAGCCAGTGGGAGGCAGTTCAGCTAACTTCTTCAGTTGGCACTGAGCACGAATAGTCAATGCTGGGTCATTTTTTGTGACCGACATTGAATATCTGCGTGTTTTTTGGCCGGTTTAAATTTAACTGACTAAGCCAATATTCAGTGCTGGCTGGTTACATTTAAACTAACCAAAGATATTACAGTTATTTTGGCGGCCTAATTTGGCTGCCAAACTTAGCCGAAGATGTACCAAATATTGGCAGATACCCAGTTATATCACATGATATAACTGGTTAACTGGTAAGCGCTAACCAGCAATATTCTGTTGGAGATAGCCAGCTATCTCCCACTTAATATTTCCGGATAGCAAGTTAAGTGCCATTTAACCAGCCAGGATCCATTTCTGGCTGGTTAAATGGTTTTAAAATATCAAGCAAAGTATGCTTAACTTGCTTAGTGCAAAACTGTCAGGAGAGTGTACATGTTGGAGGAGCATAGGCATCTCATGTCTGTGTTGCCTGGGTTTGCACACATTGGCTGTCAATTGAATATCGGATACGCTATAAGATCTTACAGTTGGTGTTTAAGGTCTTGATTAGTAAAATCTCTATGGTAGTCTCTTCTATATTGCATGTACATCAACCATCTCAATCTTTACTATCGGCAGCATCTAATCTACTAGATGTGCCTCCTTTTCCTGTAATACATCTTGAGGAGAATCAAACAACTTTTTTTATGTTGCAGTACCTAAAATGTGGAACAACTTACCATTGAAAGTGTGCTCCCTGAAGGACTTGAAGGAATTTAAAGTTGCTTTGAAAATCTTTTTGTTTGGTCAGGCCGTCAGGTTAAGTGAATGAGCTTCACAAACTGGCTTTATGAACCTTTGAACTATAGTAATTACAGGTTTTGACTATTTTCCCAGGATTCTATATAGTGCAACTTGAGTTGTGTGCGCAAATCAGGTCGTATTCTGATTAGATTGTACAACTTAATTATCTTAACAAGCCAATCAACATCGATAATTGGCACTTAACAAGCAATTATTGACACTAATTGGCATTAATTAGAATTTATGCACACAACTGTTTAAGCAAATTCTGTAATATAATGCACGTAAATTCTAAGGTGCGTATTTGAAAAGGGGGTGTGGCCATGGGCGTGGAATAGGCAGGTTGTGGGCATTTCTAAAAACTATGTGCGTGATTATAGAATACACCCGGTCCATGCCTAACATACAGTGGTGGAAATAAGTATTTGATCCCTTGCTGATTTTGTAAGTTTGCCCACTGACAAAGACATGAGCAGCCCATAATTGAAGGGTAGGTTATTGGTAACAGTGAGAGATAGCACATCACAAATTAAATCCGGAAAATCACATTGTGGAAAGTATATGAATTTATTTGCATTCTGCAGAGGGAAATAAGTATTTGATCCCCCACCAACCAGTAAGAGATCTGGCCCCTACAGACCAGGTAGATGCTCCAAATCAACTCGTTACCTGCATGACAGACAGCTGTCGGCAATGGTCACCTGTATGAAAGACACCTGTCCACAGACTCAGTGAATCAGTCAGATTCTAACCTCTACAAAATGGCCAAGAGCAAGGAGCTGTCTAAGGATGTCAGGGACAAGATCATACACCTGCACAAGGCTGGAATGGGCTACAAAACCATCAGTAAGACGCTGGGCGAGAAGGAGACAACTGTTGGTGCCATAGTAAGAAAATGGAAGAAGTACAAAATGACTGTCAATCGACAAAGATCTGGGGCTCCACGCAAAATCTCACCTCGTGGGGTATCCTTGATCATGAGGAAGGTTAGAAATCAGCCTACAACTACAAGGGGGGAACTTGTCAATGATCTCAAGGCAGCTGGGACCACTGTCACCACGAAAACCATTGGTAACACATTACGACATAACGGATTGCAATCCTGCAGTGCCCGCAAGGTCCCCCTGCTCCGGAAGGCACATGTGACGGCCCGTCTGAAGTTTGCCAGTGAACACCTGGATGATGCCGAGAGTGATTGGGAGAAGGTGCTGTGGTCAGATGAGACAAAAATTGAGCTCTTTGGCATGAACTCAACTCGCCGTGTTTGGAGGAAGAGAAATGCTGCCTATGACCCAAAGAACACCGTCCCCACTGTCAAGCATGGAGGTGGAAATGTTATGTTTTGGGGGTGTTTCTCTGCTAAGGGCACAGGACTACTTCACCGCATCAATGGGAGAATGGATGGGGCCATGTACCGTACAATTCTGAGTGACAACCTCCTTCCCTCCGCCAGGGCCTTAAAAATGGGTCGTGGCTGGGTCTTCCAGCACGACAATGACCCAAAACATACAGCCAAGGCAACAAAGGAGTGGCTCAGGAAGAAGCACATTAGGGTCATGGAGTGGCCTAGCCAGTCACCAGACCTTAATCCCATTGAAAACTTATGGAGGGAGCTGAAGCTGCGAGTTGCCATGCGACAGCCCAGAACTCTTAATGATTTAGAGATGATCTGCAAAGAGGAGTGGACCAAAATTCCTCCTGACATGTGTGCAAACCTCATCATCAACTACAGAAGACGTCTGACCGCTGTGCTTGCCAACAAGGGTTTTGCCACCAAGTATTAGGTCTTGTTTGCCAGAGGGATTAAATACTTATTTCCCTCTGCAGAATGCAAATAAATTCATATACTTTCCACAATGTGATTTTCCGGATTTAATTTGTGATGTGCTATCTCTCACTGTTACCAATAACCTACCCTTCAATTATGGGCTGCTCATGTCTTTGTCAGTGGGCAAACTTACAAAATCAGCAAGGGATCAAATACTTATTTCCACCACTGTAAGTGTCGGTATGTACCAAGTTGTACTTGATATGAATGCCTACAACTAAATAAAGTCATGTGGATGAGTGCTAGGCATATTCTATAAACCACACCTAACTTTAGGTGTAGATTATAGAATATGCCTAGGTGTATTCTTTTTTTGGTGTCAATATTTAAGGCACCATCCCCTGGATTCTATATATCATGTTGAGATTTGGGCGCAGAAATTGAAGCGTATTCTATAACAATATGCATAACCTAATTGGTTAACAAGCCAATCTGTACTGATAATTGCCAATTAACAAGCAATTATTGACACTAATTGGCATTAATGCACATGCACAATTGTCTAAGCATATTCTTTAATGTGCTGCATAGATGAAAAGGGGACATGGCCATGGTCATGGAGTGGGTAGGTCACGAGCATTTTTAGAATCTATGCACATCGTTATAGAATACATCCGCTCCATGCCTAAATTAGGCGTTGGCATTTACAGTAGGTTTTACTTGAAGTAACTGCCTGCGATTAAATGTTGTCACATAGACCGACATTTGGAGTATTCTATAAATTGCATGGAAATTTAGGCTTATTCTATAAATTACACCTAAATTAAGATGTACTTTATAGAATGCGCTTATGCAAATTTAATTCTGGCACCAAATTTTTACGCATGGTTCAAAATGTTTTCATCTTTTATAAAATGAGATTACCATGTTTAGGGTGCTTTAGAGAGGTTACTTTTCCCTTAAGTCATTTCCATTTTAGTGATTAGCTAAAAGACACCCTGCCTTATTTTGCTAGGAATAATATGTAGCAAAAATTCACTCCCAGCACAAATGAAATGGTGCAACAAATATAATTCATGTATACTAGAAAAAAGCACCCAACTGTCAAGTCAGAAGCTATATGTTATATAAGGAGAAAAAGACCCCAGAGACGACAGAGGACACCACAAATGAAGGACTTCATTGGTCAGCTTATATTTCAATGGTCTAAAAAAACTCACATGATAAATAACTTTATTTTTTTTATAAAGTTTATTGGTTTTCAATAACAAAATGCAATAAAATATAGATATAAAAAACTCGTAGTTTACAACATGAGAATTAGAAGTACATTCAATCCAGTGTCATTGAATATGTAACAATAATCAATGGCAATTAAGTTTAGTGTGTTACCAACAGAAGAACTCCACTGAAGGAAAAACACCAGGCATAAAATAGTAGAGAAATAGTGTGTCATATCTCTTAATTCTTAATATGGTCACAAGCCCCGTTCCTCTTACATCAGGCCCTCCTTCATCTTTCTAGCCTCTGAGGACATCAGACATCAGGGAGGTTGGAGAAATCCCAACCGGTTCCTCAGTTTTTGCCGCTTTCACTTTTTCGGCATTCAGTTCTTTTTTCTATTGTATTCTAGTTTTCTATCCTGCTAATTTCACTCAAAGTGAGTTATAAAATGTAATCATTTCACTACATTATCATTCACACTTCAAAATATTTATTGAATAAAAGTTTTTAAAGACCTCCTAAACTGATAGTAGTCTGAAATTCTCTGTAACTGAATATAAATTGAGTTCCACAACTTGACTGCGGAATAGCTAAAGGAACTATCAAAAAAAATGCTTATATTGAATTTTGTTTATGGAAGAAAGAACTAGATTTAAAGAATATTGTCTACGAGTAGGTCAATCTAGTGAAGGATAGTGGATCAGAGTAATGTGATCAGATGGACTAGAGTGGCCAAATATGATTGGGCAGTTGCTATTTGTGTTATTGGAGGAAAAAGCCTCTGTATTCCCGATTCAGAACATAATAACGTCTGTTAGACCGGGGTGGAATCTTCATCGGCTGAAAAACCTCCAGGTGAAACTTTAATTAGCAAATAATCACAGCAAAAAAATGAACACTCATGGCAGGCTCAATGTGGCTCCAGAAAACAACAAGGCAAGCGATCTGCAAAATCCAATGTGGAAAACAAACTGGCAGATCAATATAATATCCAAACCACTTTATTGAAGATACCGTATGTAAGACAAATGCCCACTAGACCACTCCTCCACGTAAGGATCTAAAAATATTAAACAGAACTTTACTAATTGCCCAGATCCTATTAATTTCTGATAATATTCCTTCTTGGTTTCAATAACCGTTCATTTATATAATGAGATCAACTCTCTCTGTTTACATTTATAATCAGTATTTTTAGTTTTAAGCCTTCCCGGCTTTATGCTTAAATGATATTGACAGGTCTGACCTAATTAATTCTACTCTGTCAAGGGTGAGACTTGAGAGCCCAAGATCATAGAAAACCACTCTGTATCCATGAAAGCTGAATTCTTAGTTATCCTCATCCATTTCTCTTGGTTCTTCCACAACACAGCAGGTAAAGTAGTGGGATGTGTTGTGACCTCACCTTGAGTACTGCATTCAGTTCTGGTTGCTATATCTCAAAAAGAGATATAGCGGAATTAAAAAAGGTTCAATGACGAGCAACCAAAATGATAAAGGGGATGGAACTCCTCTCATATGAGGAAAGGCTAAAGAGGTTAGGGCTCTTCAGCTTGGAAAACAGATGGCAGATGGGAGATATGATTGAGATCTACAAGATCCTGAGTGGTGTAGAACAAGTAGAAGTGAATCGATTTTTTACTCTTTCAAAAAGTACAAAGACCAGGGGACACTCAATGAAGTTATATGGAAATACTTTTAAAACAAATAGGAGGAAATATTTTTTCACTCAAAGAATAGTTAAGCTCTGGAACTCGCTGCCGGAAGATGTGGTAATGGCAGTTAGCGTATCTGGGTTTAAAAAAGGTTTGCACAAGTTCCTGAAGGAATAGTCCATAGTCTGCTATTGTGATAGACATGGATAAGCCACTGCTTTTCATTTTATTTGTAGCATGGAATGTTGCTACTATTTGGATTTCTGCCAGGTAATTTTGGCCTGGATTGGCCGCTGTCGTGGACAAGATGCTGGGCTCGATGGACCCTTGGTCTTTTCCCAGTATGGCATTACTTATGTACTTATGGCTAGATGGACCATTGGTCTGACCCAGTATGGCTGTTCTTATGTTCTAAGTATTCTGTATCTTATTTAATCATGGAATATATTAATTCTTTTATTATACTCAAAAACTGTGGTTAGGAATTTTCATAATGAGAATCATAGCTAAACTAGAGCATATTAATTCTCTTTGCTTCCTGAAAACCCTTGTAGCATTATGTAATCAGAAATGTTAATTTGTTTCTCCTGGGAGAGGGGTATGATATGTACCCTTAAATGTTCTCACAGCTTCAGAAAAAGAACTATGATGCACTCCTGTGGCAGCAGAATAATATCTTTAATGAAGCAGTTAGAAATGGCAGCATGTAGAGGATAATTATGTGAAACGAACATAAGTGGACAAATATATGGTAAGGTCTACCAATTAACTATGAAGAGTAAATATTTTATTGGAAACAACTCTGCAGGGAACCAGCAAATTACCACTCTGGAGGGTGTCAAGTTGTAGCATAAGATGAGAAGCAACAAAGAGGGCAAGGTTACACTAAGGGGGTCACTGGGAGAAAAAAAAAAGATTCAGCATGCAATGCATTGCAATCCTGCTGCTGCTGCTAAAATAAAACTTTCCCAGTTGTAAGGTGGCTGAGGCTGAGCTGTCTTATGGCCAGAAGCAATGTGAAAAGAACATCTTACTGAAATGTTGCCATTGTTCAGAATTGCTTCAAGGGTGATACCCAAAATAGAGAGAAAGGGAGTGCAGGTCATTTATGAAATTAAAGATGGGTTCTTTACTAGAACTCCTTGATGAAAAGACACATGCCTTGAAGGCTGTAATCATGAATGCAGGATATGAAAGTAGCATGCTAATCATGCAATCAAATTACAATTATCTTCAATTTTCAAGATCTTAGATTGCCTTTTATTATTTAGTCTCCGGGATACAGAGGAAGTCATTTTGGGGGTAATTTGAAAAGAAATTCCATGAGTAACATAGTATTTTACATGCAGAAAAAGCCTCTGATAAAATTGCCTGGAGTGTATGTGCATAAGTTTATTAAACCTAATGGATGTGATTCTGTGGTGGGATAGTGGAGGAGTTTACAGTTTTTATACAGAGTTTATAAATATGTGCTTATGTCTGTAAACAAAGAAGGAAAGTTGAACGTACTAAATAGCAGTTGTAAATATTTGTGTACCTTCGATGTGGTCATTTCCATGGAAAGATACATGACCCCCCCCCCCCCCCTACACACACACACACACATACACATTCTGGTATGTTTGCACATTTTGGGATATTTTTGCATATTTTTCCATGTGAAGTCTCTCACTTACTGGAATTTCTCACATTAGTACAATAGCATCCAAGTTAATAACTGAAATTAAATTGTTTAGAGGTACCATAAAGACAAGATGGTATTAATTTCAATATAATGCTGAAATGACAAAATGGTATTTAAGAACTGAAGAGTTATGCTAGCCCTTACTCTCAGTAAAATACAGGCCAATGGCTAATAATAAGAGCTAGGCTTCTTAAAATCAGAATCATCTCTGATACAAAAGAGAGCTAGCTTGTAAAAATCAGAGATCACCTTTGACACAGTTACATTTCACTGTGCCAAGTGCTGAACTGGCAAGGGTGGGGGCAATCTACATCCTGAGATTGGCACCTGCAAGACGTCATAAGCAAGAGTTGCTATGGTTACGTAGAGATAGTGCTGGGTCAGCTGCACCCCGGGTGAGAATATCCAAAGGGGGGGCTACAGGAAGGTTTGCGAATATGTGAAGTCATTCTGATCAACTGATAAGGACTAGGAGCCCAGTTGAGACAGCTGGGGTCCATTGAAATGAATAGGGCCAAAATTGTATATAAGCAGCAGTTTGAGGAGTATTAGTTCAGTCGAGACGAGACGAGACGAGACGAGATGAGAAGAAGAAGGAGACGAGAGGAGAAGACGAACAGAGAAGGGAGACTCCAGAAGGCTAGAGAGAGAGGACGTGCCATGATATGCGGTTCCATTATGTGAATGCTTAACCTACCTGTATTACCATTGGTAAGATTGTAATAAACTATCTTATTATATCTACTACATACTGGGTTCCTTTCTAATTACAAGAGTCCATACTGCCTGATGGTGTAAGCCTGTCATGAGCAGATTCAAGGTTGGGAAAGCTAGATATTTGGAGGGCATATGTAACTTTGCCCAGAGAGAGATGAGACGGGCCACTGCTTCCGCTGCTTGATTAGCAAAGGCAGATTCAGAGAAAATAAACATATTGGTAGCCAGAGGATGGTTACTCCCTCTTGGGCTTCGAATCTGCCTTTGTAAATTTATTTAAAATTGCCCGAAGAGCTGTAAGTTCTAAACCCTTTTTCTCACATTTTTTTTAATATCCTTATCCAGGCTCCCGAAACTGCCATTTCTTTCTGTAGCTTTTAAAAGTTTTCCCTAACAAGTGCTGTAGTTTACTATCTCAAGGACATGAGAATCTGGGAAGCTTGCCCACTTTAGATGCCTTATCAGTCCAACACTGCTTCAGCAGAGGAGGCTCTACAGTTTACTTTTAAAAGCTCAGAAAGTGATTTTTTCCCCCTTTTCCGTTCGTTTTTTGTCCCTGTTCTATGCTGAAGTGGTACAAGTTAAACAGTCATTTACATAGGTATTCTTTTTAACCTCTCACTGTCTATCCTCTGTCAACTGTATTGCTCCTAAATCCATCTAACTAACTCCCTCTCTTATCTTTTTCATATCTTTCAACTCCGGTTTCATCTCGAAACTGGTACAACTTTTTTTTTCAACATATTCTCGACGGTGGACTTATGCAAGGGTCCTTCCCTTAACGCCGATGAGATTTATGATTCCCTATCACTAGATTTTCAGTCTGCCTCCTTCGGCAGCACTTTCTGATACATAAACAGCCTTCCCCTGGCTGCGGTCCCAAATTACCACCTTTAGCTGGGTTATTTTTTTTTAGTTAGCCAGTTTCCAATTAATGGAGACTGATCCCACCCTTTGTGTAGGTTCTGGACTTCTTACAGTCTGTGGGTTGCTGCGCTTTCCCCAGTACTAATAAAGGGAGTAAGAAGCACCTTCTAACCTCTACCAAGGTACTTTTGAGGGTTTTAGGCTTTGTGCAGGACAATTTTTTGAGACTGGCCATTGCACAGTACATTTTCTTTGTCTTGTTTCTGGGCAAGTGGCCAACCATACATTGTTTACCGATTCAGCCCTGCTTGTACTGTCTAAAGACACTCGCTGAAGCAGGATAGACACGCTGATTTCAAACACACTTTTTACTGTCTTCTTACAGAGCTGTGGGTTTCTCTTAGGGTCCCTCTTTAAATCTGCCACCTTTAAATCTGGGCATCTTTAATATTGGGCACCGATATTACTTTGTTTTCAGGGTTTCTTGTTTCTGGGAAGGCTGCCAATCCTAGCTTGCTTACCAATTCAGTCCTGCTGAAGCAGCATAGCCACGCTGATTTTAAAAGTAGTTTTATCCTTACTGTCCCAGCCCGTTGTGAATATATAGAATTGATTGTCTAGGTGCCTCTATATGGGGTACTTTCCAAATTGTCTCCCACATTAATTTTTTATGGTGAATACCAACAAGTGTTTTTTTTAGGGTTGCCCTCATTCAGGTACTATAATTTTAGCTGACCATTACGTTTTTTTTTTAAATAGGTTTTTTTTATGTTCACCTGTCTACAGTTGGCCGAGAGGTTTTATATTGGTCAAGGTGACCAAGAGTTCCAGTTTAATACTGAGGGATATTTTTGTATTCCAGTCTGAATTGACTGAGGGTTATTCCAGTTCTAGGTGTGGAACTGAGGGTTCTTCTTTTCCTCGGTCTACCGTGACCGAGAGTTTGTCCAGTCCAGAGAGGCTGAGGGTCCAGTCCAGAGAGACTGAGGGTCCAGTCCAGTGAAACTGAGGGTCAAGTCCAGTGACACTGAGGGTCCAGTTCAGAGTAACTGAGGGTTTGCTTCTTTTCCCCGGTCTAGCATGACCGAGAGTTTGTCCAGTTCAGAGTAACTGAGGGTTTGTTGTTTTTTTTTTTGTCCGATCTCCTGACCGAGGTTGAGGGTTTTTTTTTTCTTCCGGTTCCAGGTGAACCGCGGTTTTTTTTGTAATACAGGTAACCTTTAGCCACCCTGTCTTAAGTGTCTTGTAATGGATCCTGAGTGTACTCTCAATAAGTGGACGCACTAATTGATGAGCCAGGTTTAGACCGCGGGGTTTTGCTAAGTACCTTGACTATTACAAACACATATTGAGAATTTTTTTGTTTGCGTGCACATTGTAATTTTCTTTTTTGTTTTTGACCGGTTCAGCTATAATTGTACCTTTATGAAACTGCCCTAGGCAACCTTTTCTTTTTACTTAGACTTATTCACAGGTTTCCTTCCCTTTTGTGAAATATCCCTGCACACTGGAAAGTTCTGAAGACAGGTAAGTATAAAATTCACTTCATTTTTGTTAGAATCAATTTCTAATGAAGATTTAGTCAGTCTATTAAACCCCTTTCACACTGTAATAAAGTTAAGCACATAATTACAGAACACCAGTTGTACCACCCTTTGTGCCATATACTTTTCTGACTATGTCCAAGCCCAAGCCCTTAGACACAATTCTAAAGTTCTTCCAGAATGAAACAAAGGCTCTCACCCGTATCTGTAAGAAATGGTTCAAAGTTTGGAATGCCAAGGATAAGACCCTTGATTGGCCCGTGTCCAGCTTTTTTGAACCTTCCAAATTACGTGGTTTAATTACTTACAACAACTCCCATAAAAAAGTGAAGTCCAGAGATAAAAATCTCAATGCCATAGACAAATTTATTCTTATTGGGGAGCAAGAAGGTAATTCTAATCCTCTGCTCAACACCCAAAGCCCAGCACATCCACCTTTGGATGACGCTGCACCCATGGCTGTACCTTCATATGAGGGGACTCCGCCTCCATATGAGCCAGGTCTTTCCAACAAACTTTTAAATTGTGGCATTGCCATTGGATATACGCCCATACCACCCCACCTTCTGAATCCCACACCTCCACTTCCCCCCACCCATCCCATCACTCTGAACAAGCCCACATCTGTACAGATCTCCGGTACGGTAGATCTGTCACCTGTCCCTGTTTCTTCCGGTCCAGGACCCATGATTCCAGGTGCTGTTGCCCCTGCCATCCCCCAGCCCACTGATCTAGGTGCTGCCATCCCTGCCATTCCTCCAACCATTGTTCCAGGTGCCACCACCACAGTTGCAGGTGCTGCTATCCCTATTATCCTTCAACCTGTCATCCCAGGTGCTGTTATACCTGTTCCTCCTCCCATTCTTCCTCAACCTGTACCCCTGCCAAGTGTCCCTACTAATGCAATCCCTTCTAGCTCTAGACCAGAATCCCGGCTCCAGACCCGCCCTTCAGTCCCGAGATCTGTCACCTTTAAACAACCCTCTAAAACAGTAAAATTTAAACAGCCATCTAAACCAGTGAACCCCTTGTCACTCCCTATCACTTTGGGCAATGCTAATCTAAGTCAGTTACAAATTAACTCTGTGTCTACCCTTGACAAAATAGACAAAGCTCCCAATGTCTTGCGACAACCAGAAGTTGCCAGCCTAGATTGTGGTGAGCATATTAGGTGTGGGCGCTGTCATAGGTTGGGCCATTTTTCTGCCATATGTCGACAGTCTTTTCATAAGCATGCCCGGCGTAATAATCCCCCTGTCCAGCAATCATTCCCTTTGTGGAACCTGGACCAAAGCCATTCTCAATAACTAGGCATGGACTGTACCTGAGCAAATTATTTGGACCCTATAATCACTTTGCTCAACTGTACTATTGTGAAGAACAATGCTTAAACTATTAGATTAAAGATTAGAAGTTATCCTGAGTGTGTTTGGTAATATTCTAGTTTTAATAGTCCTACTGTCTCTTCTGACTTAATTCTAAATAGTGGTTACTTCCTACACTGTCTTGAATTACTGTATTATCCACATTTGTTTTTTTACCATACCTTGTGCTAACATGCCATGGTTTAATGCCATTACTTTATCTGATATTTACTTAGGAATAAAATGGTCCCAGTTCGTCAGGCTTTTCAACTCCAGAATCTCCTGTAATAGATTTGTTTTTAGCTAACTTTTTAAATATATTGTGCAACTCATTCTTAGAGAAAAAATACAACAGAATGGTCTTGTGTCCATCTGGTTTGAGCCCGAGTTACTCAGACCTACAAATGCATTCTTTTGTGCTTCATGCTTAAAGCTGCATCTCTGCTTTTCTGTGTGTAAACGCTCACACTGGGAAAGCCTGACAGTTTCCTTTTTCTGTACTTCAAGGTTATGCTGAGTACTCTTCCCCTCCCCCTCCCCTAGCAGAAGTGCCGCTACTTCCAAAACTTTATTACCTGATTGAGGCAGAATTCTACGGCGCTTCCCCCTAAAGCCACCGGAAGCCCCTAGCCTGCTTCTTTAAACATTCACTATGAACTCCCGCAAACTAGTTTACAGGTAGAGTTTTTTCCTTACTTTGTTATTCACAGACTGGAAACAAAAACAGAAAAAATGTGATCCTCTGTTTATTTTTTCCTTTATTTCACACCTCTGAATAATAAAGTCTCACTGTTCACTGTTTCTGACTAACTTTCTTTTGATTAACAGCTGTATTTTCTTCTGCTACTTGTCTATAATACTTGTCTGTAGCACTGAACAGTTTTCTTTAAACTTTTAAAGATAAGCAATGCCGCTGGCAAGATAAAACTCATTATTTCTCACTTTTGATTTTTAATAAATTCCCACCGTTTACTGCTTTCTGTTCAACTCTCTTTTGATTTATATCTGTATTTTCTGTTACCGGAGTACTTTAAAGGAAATTTTTTCCCTTCCGTTTGCTCTCCCGACATTATTGTGTGTGTAAAGATTTATGAACTGTCTTTCTGTTCACAAGCGCAGATTCGTCTGCCTACAAATTAACTATTTTCTGTTTCACAGCTGCTGAATTACAGGACAGAGGAATATTTAAAAATGCACTGCACTTTTTCATGTCCAAATTCTAGACTCTTCTATGCTTGATCTATATTATAAAGATCACTCATCCAATACCCTAATAACAGCAATTTAGCTGATGACCTGGCACACCAGGTAACAGCAGGTCAGGTGTCCTTTGGTCCTGATCTTACCCTGCCACTGCGCACCCCGGATGCATTAACCCCACCCCATACTCCACCTCTACCCCCTCCTTCCTATCCCCTATCAGCCCCCCCTTCCCCCTCAGCCCTCCCTTTCTCTTCTCCCTCAGCCCTCCCTTTCTCTTCCCCCTCAGCCCTCCCTTTCTCTCCCTCCACAGCCCCCCTCTTCCCCCTCAGCCCTCCCTTTCTCTCCCTTCACAGTCCCCCCTCTTCCCCCGCAGCCCTCCCTTCCTCTCCCTTCTCTACCCCTCCCCTATCCCCCCTAGCCCTCCCTTCCTCTCCCTCCTCCACCCCTCCCCTATCCCCCGCAGCCCTCCCTTCCTCTCCCTCCTCTACCCCTCCCCTATCCCCCGCTGCCCTCTCTTCTTCTCCCTCCTCTACCCCTCCCCTATCCCCCGTAGCCCTCCCTTTCTCTCCCTACACAGCCCCCCTCTTCCCCCTCAGCCCTCCCTTTCTCTTCCCCCTCAGCCCTCCCTTCCTCTTCCTCCTCTACCCCTCCCTTATCCCCCGCAGCCCTCCCTTCCTCTCCCTCCTCTACCCCTCCCCTATCCCCCATAGCCCTCCCTTTCTCTCCCTACACAGCCCCCCTCTTCCCCCTCAGCCCTCCCTTTCTCTACCCCTCAGCCCTCCCTTCCTCTCCCTCCATAGCCCCCCCTCTTCCCTCTCGGCCCTCCCTTCCTCTCCCTCCATAGCCCCTCCTCTTCCCCCTCAGCCCTCCCTTCCTCTCCCCGCACAGCCCCTCCTTCCTCTGTGCCTCCTACCCCCTCCCCCTGACGTCCCCTCCACCCCCCTTCACAAGATTTTTTTATTTTTTTATTTTTTTCTCTATTTTGCAGTCTTCAGTTACACAAGCAAAACTTATGCAATGGAAATGAACAGGCTGCTTTCTCAATCCTGCTCATTTACTCAGTCCATACTCTCATTTCTACTGCACTCATTCCATATGACCAAGTTGATGTGTTCAAAGCCTGCCATTCAACTTTCTTTCTTTCTTTCTTTCTTTCTTTTTAATTATTTTTATTTTTCTGACTTTGCAAATTGTTTTTTTTCCTTCTTTTTATCCACCATGGGGGCTACCATGATACACATTTCCAGTATAGTTTTGATTAAGTTGCGGAGGAAGGTAATTGGATGTGAGAATCCCATTCATTTTTGGGATAATTATAAAGGTTATAAGGAAATGATATTTTCAAATATGATAGGTTTCAGAAATGTTTGCAATGTAAAATGGTTTAGCTGTTCATGTATCATTGGATGTGCTTTCTATAAGTGCATATAAGTAGACATTCACATGACAGACCCTTAAGAAAGATTTTCGCAAGTCGCGATGGTGAAGAGAAAAGTCGTAGAAGGTCCAGAGGAATTTTGACAAGTTTGAATGTGGTAATGTATCTGCTATCCTCTGTGCTCTATTTATATGAGGCCTTCTATTCTACCTAAAGCTTTTTGAGTTATAATGCTTTTTGTCTGTCTACACAATAACAACAAACAGTGTTATGCCCATATAATATTTATATCTTGTTTCTATTTCTCTGTATATGCTCTCAAACAGATCACATTTATTTACACACAACAATAGTTGAAGTCTCTACACTAACTGCTTATTTCTTTTTCATAATAATAAGTACCCTTTCCTGGATTACGTATTTCACAAGAATGGGTATCCCTTATAATTTATCCAATACTGAATTTCCCTAATTCTCTAAATTTTTCTGTTCATAATGCTTTTCTGTTTCTCAAGCAATGTATAAGAATTACTGGCAACAAATTTGAATACCATATGAGCAAGCTTCTCTATCTAATGTCATTCCAGATCAGTGTATCATCTGCTGAATACCTACTGGTCACTTGTGCAAGGGCCAGGCCTATACTGATTTTACAGATATGCAGATACCTGTGAAAGATAAAAGGTACCTGCTTGTCTGCATAGATGCTTTCTAAAAATTTTTAACAAAATAATAATAATAAATAGAAGATTATCCTTGCATCAAAGAGATTATTCCCATATTTGGCAATCCCTGCAAAATTACTACAGACAATGGTTTTCATTTTTGATGAGTTCCTAAAGTCTTTTTATTCCTGTACTAAGTATTTCACATCATACTATTTGTATTTACAAACCTACTAGCAATGGCCTAGTTGAGCACTACAATGCACTTTTAAAAAACTAAATTAATACAACTTCTGGTAAATTGAATTAACAATTGGCTCAATGCTCTGCTGCTTGCCTTGTTAGCTCTTCAAGCTACCCCATCTGCCTTTTTTAAAGCTAATCCTGATAACAACTTGCCTGCCAATATTCTGTTTATTATCATTACTTTTTCTGTCTTCGATTGTCACAGGAAATCTTAGTCAGAAGAGGGGAGGTGTAATGATAGCCCTTCCCCTGCCACCGGTTATCCAAAAGCTCTCAAAGTTGGAAATTTGGTTCACCGGAAGTACTACATCCCTATTTACGTAGGACCCTTCCAAATTAGTCAAGTTGCAAGACCACACATCCTGGGTCCACCTCACAGACATCTGCATCTACAAGGTTCCTGATTCAGTCCCTTTCAAGCCATCCCCACCAGCTCAGCAGTTACCACTGGTTCTGCAGCCTCCACCACCTCTTCAAGTTGATGGACTAAAAGAACATTTTCCAAGCATCTGACAACTACAGACATCACCACCGTACCTGAACGGAACATTTCCCATCAAAGAGAGCCTACTACTGCACTTGCCATCTTTCCAGTGGAACCGTGTGATGCAAGTCCACCTACCCACAAGAGGACACTGTACTTTGTACTTATATTATTCCTAATTTTGTTTCCAGGACTAATTTATTATACATTTGAAAAGACTCACAGGTCTTTTCAGTATACATAGTAATAATCACAAGAATCTACCCTAAGTACCCCAACAGTTGACTTATCCTGTTTTAATTGAAACCCTATATCTAATCATTACTTGCCTTTTTAATTCTATTTAATTCTATTATTCCTGATAATACGAATCATCATTTGTTTTGTTTTAACTTTGAAATTTTCCAGGGATGTGGACAAATTAAAATTAACAGAGTACACATCCAATAATCAGACTCTCTAATAGAGAACCTGTATACTTTTGGTATGCCACTTATAACATTGATTAAAGTGGGTGGCATCCTTGGTTTTTCATCCTCTATTGTCACTATCAAGAGGGGTACTTGATTAATTTAAAGCCAGAAATCAGTTTTGTACTTACTTTCCCAATAATATTGACACTGATAGGTTCCTTTATAAAGGCATTACAAGACCTTTCTGCCTGAGTCTACAAAACTAGCTACTAAATCAGGTGTTGATATTGTTGCATTATTCCCTATGTTCAGAGGTTTGTTTTAAGCCTCCTTGTTACTACTCTCAGTACAAGACAAACTACATTTCCACCATAAAAGTCTGTGTAGGACCACTGCTGTTTATTTTACTCTTATTGCCTGTAACGCAAGTATACCTCTTTTATTAAGGAAGATATTTATTCTGCTTATGCTGTTTAATTGAACTATCATATGTTTCTTTCTAGTTTGTTACATTTTGCTAATTTGTATAGACAGGTGTAAATTGTTTTCTCTCCATTTTTAAACTGTTGTACCTTTCATCACTATACCTCAAATAGTAACTAAGTAGACTGTTTTCTACTGTTGATGATTTCTTACTCATCAAGAGAAAGTGAAGCAGATCAATTCATTTCTTTAACACATATTTGTTTCATATTCTGTATAAAGGAACAAAAAGATTATGTTCCTATGTATTTTCCAAAAACACTATAATACAACAGTGCCTTCATATATGATCTAGATCCATTACACCTAGCAGTAAGAGAGTGCCAAAACTATTATCCTGCTCATAATTACAACACTATTATCTTGCCCATAATTATAAGACTACTGCAGGTTAAGCAGCAGGCCCTTCATATATAATGTAGGCCTATAACACCCATAGCTTAGCCTTTGCAATACTTGTAATGCGCATGAGTTTTCAGTAGTTATTCATTATTTGGCCAATATTAATCCTTTTTCAATGCTAAAATGAAATATTTCTGCCCTCTTAACACCAGTTTTGGCTATATTTACACATTCAAAGTTTGACTAATGATAAACTTTGATTGAAAGTTTTCTTTCCCCCGCCTTCCAACATCAGCTTTGTAATCATGATATATTAATCAATCAATCACAATCATATGCACTTGACCTTATTGATTCCATTATATGGTACCTAGACTTAATTGACTTCACATGTTTCCAAGTCTAGCTCCGCCCTAGAGGGGTGGGTATAAGAAAGTTGGGTCCCTTGGGTTGGTTATGATAAAAGGGGAAACCTAATGCTGCATTTCATCCAGCATATAATTATATATCCACATGCTGACTCTTGCTATGGCCTTGTCCCTTATTGTGCCAGAGCACCCCTGTCACCTCAATCCTATACATTCCCCCCACAGAACTCTAAGAGCCCTCTGGAAAGGACGGCCACACCCACTAGTAGTCATGTGTGCCAGCCCCCTCTGAGGGGCCTGGCAAGAGGGGAATGAAGAGTTATGCTAGCCCTTACTCTCAGTAAAATACAGGCCAATGGCTAATAATAAGAGCTAGGCTTCTTAAAATCAGAATCATCTCTGATACAAAAGAGAGCTAGCTTGTAAAAATCAGAGATCACCTTTGACACAGTTACATTTCACTGTGCCAAGTGCTGAACTGGCAAGGGTGGGGGCAATCTACTCTATAAAGAATCCTGAGATTGGCACCTGCAAGACGTCATAAGCAAGAGTTGCTATGGTTACGTAGAGATAGTGCTGGGTCAGCTGCACCCCGGGTGAGAATATCCAAAGGGGGGGCTACAGGAAGGTTTGCGAATATGTGAAGTCATTCTGATCAACTGATAAGGACTAGGAGCCCAGTTGAGACAGCTGGGGTCCATTGAAATGAATAGGGCCAAAATTGTATATAAGCAGCAGTTTGAGGAGTATTAGTTCAGTCGAGACGAGACGAGACGAGACGAGATGAGAAGAAGAAGGAAACGAGAGGAGAAGACGAACAGAGAAGGGAGACTCCAGAAGGCTAGAGAGAGAGGACGTGCCATGATATGCGGTTCCATTATGTGAATGCTTGACCTACCTGTATTACCATTGGTAAGATTGTAATAAACTATCTTATTATATCTACTACATACTGGGTTCCTTTCTAATTACAAGAGTCCATACTGCCTGATGGTGTAAGCCTGTCATGAGCAGATTCAAGGTTGGGAAAGCTAGATATTTGGAGGGCATATGTAACTTTGCCCAGAGAGAGATGAGACGGGCCACTGCTTCCGCTGCTTGATTAGCAAAGGCAGATTCAGAGAAAATAAACAGAACTGGTGCTGCTTTTAGGTATGGAAGCCCTCACAGTTAAGCTGTGAGGGAGTTAACATTGGCTGAAGCCAAGGCAGCCAAGAAGGGAAAGGAAAGGGAGGGGAGGGGGGAGGGGGAGGAGTGAGTAAGATTAGAATTAGGTAGAAGTTAGGTTAGCAACAGGGAAAGAGGAGGGGATTGGGTAAAGGAAAAAAGGTTAGGATTGGTTGGAAGAGAAGTGTTAGGATAGGGTGAAGATTTGGCGCTCAGAAATTAGTTTAGTTAGGTAGGAGTGGGTTAGGGTGGATAGTAGGGAGCTGAAGGACCCTTCCCAGCCCGCCCTGGGTGGGAGGAGTTTGTGCTTTGGGGGAGGAGTTTTGGGAATATGGGTGGAATGGGGGGGAGGATTGGGGAAGATAGGTAGCAGCTTGTAATGGAAATGGTGCCTGGATGAGGGGTTTAAGAGGCACCAGAAGCCGTTAAATGAATATTATGAAATATATATGAAATAGAAATGAACTCGTGGGTGGAACCGCCATGAGTAAGAGGTGGCTTGATGGTACCATAAGTCACATGGGTGGAGGGGGGTAAGGTGGGAAGAAAGTGAGCCAGTTCGTTACCGAATGGCTTAACATTATTAACCGCTCTGTGAAGTTAAGATGGTGAAGGAGAGTGATATGTTACTAAGTTGATGTTAAGTGAAATGAATTTTATTAATATTTGAAAATAAAGCTGCAGCCAAAATTTTATTCCAAAAGAAAAATGTTGTTGGAGTTATTATAAGAATGTGTTAGAGGCTGCCGGAAGTGCGAATGTCAATGTTATGATGCATGTTTTAGTGGGAGAACTGGCTATAAATAACCTAACTTAAATTTTTGTGTTTCCTTTATAATATCCCTCTTCCTACCCCTCCCTACACTATCTAATACATCCCCCTTCCTATCTCTCCCTAACAGTTTCCCATACTAAACTACATGTTAATCCCTATAAACTCCCTCCTACCATTCCCCCAACTCTTTCATCCTCCTTTTTGCCCATCTTACCTATCCACACATAAACGATTACCTCTTTATTTACAGTATCATAGCTGCATCCATTTTATATCACTTTGTTAACATGATTTCTATGTAAGACGCATTGAACCTGCTGTTGAGTGGGAAAGTGCGGGGTATAAATGTTACAAATAAATAAATGGAATATTTTGTCCTGTCAGATCTCTGTAGTTGTGGTTTGGTTGAGATTACTTTTTGTTATATTTTCAGCTACCTTATGTATATAAGGTGGAAACTGTGATATAAATTGCATAAGGGGTCCTGGATTGCTCTGGTGACTTTGGGGGTCTAACAGCCCTGCTGTGTGCTTGCCAGCTGGATTTGTAACCAACATTTCAATGGGAAACTATACTCAAAGCATCATTAGCATATCCATAACTTCATAGCACAATTGTGCAAAATAGGGAATGGGGCAATTTTATAGCTAGGCACCAAATTTGTCCTGTTTGCTGAATGTGAATTCTATAATGGCAACTGTCTGCCGAGCACTGTTCCCTCTAAGCTGCATGGGAGTCCCCTAACTGTATTGCTGCTAGTGGGGGGTGGTGTTTCAATATTATGTTTTCAATTTCTAGAGACAGCAAAGTTCTATGGAGTCCTGCAGACCTTGCTTATCCCTCACTATTGAATATGTGATAATGAAACAGCATCCCCCACTGGCAGGACTGTAGGTGGAGGACTCCCGCTTTGCTTAGAGGGAACAGTGGTACTAAGATTCCATTATAGAATATTAATGCATCTACATGCCTACAATTAGTCGCTGCTACTTACGCCAATAACAGGCATAGATGCACACACCTAAATATGGCATTTTAGTGTGTGATTTACAGTATTCTGTAAGTTGTATAGTAAGTGGGAGCTCCACCTATGCCCTGCCTACATGTTCACCCCATGGATTTACACGATAACCAAATTGTGTGCAAAAATTGTAGAACAGCGTGATTGCCCATGTAAGTGTACACTTACCCACATAAGTGTTAGTATTCTATAATTTAAGCATGCAAATGGAACTCACATTTAGGCACTAAAGCTATACAATGAAGGGGTTAGTGGCTCATCTACTAAATCATATTAGGTGTTTACAGTTAACATGGAGCTGAAAATGTTTGTGCCTTGTTAAGAATTATATGTTTAAGGTAGCAGTTAATGCATGCTAACATAGAATTTCATATTATGGGTTGGGAAGGGGCAGGAAGTGATTTTTGCAGTTAATGTGGGTATCATTAATGTGGGTAACTGCTAAAGGGGCCTTTTTTACTGAACAGTGGTAAGAAGTAGCCTTTATTGTGCTCTTATGTGAATCATTACCACGCACTAAGGCCATTTTTACTGCCGGGGTACAATGGCTGATTTTTATATGGTCCCCATTAATGATCAGAAGCTAAATTTCCAATTAGTACATGGTCATTAGCGCATGAGGCACTACTACCACCCATTATGTAGGCAATAAGGATTCATGCGCGAACCACACAATAATCGTTTAGCAGGCAGCAATGTAGTTGCACTAACCGATTTAGCACAGAACACACCCACTCTCTGTCCCCAGACCCACCCTCAGTGCTAAAAAATAAATGTTATTTTTTTAGCACGTAGGTAGCATGCTCACATGCAAAAATTACTTTGGGATGCCTGAGTGCGTTCCGCGATAATCCTTTTTTTGCTGCAGTAAGCACGTATTAGTGCTTACCGCAGCTTAGTAAAAGGATTCCAAAGTGACAGATTATGTGGAACAGTAATTGAATATCTTAAGTACTATGGTTAGGGAAGTTTTGACAAGATTTTTCAATAAGTTTGAATTTCTTTTCTTGAATTTTGTACACTTCATAGAATATACATATAACTGTCAAAATGATCTGGTAAAAGGGATACTTGGAAATAATCAGTGGCGTGTTTTAATAAAGATACTTGATTTCTCTCAAGTAATTACTTGAAAAGATAGTATAAGAGGTACAGGTCTGAACCACACACATCTTTCTGGATGACAGAAATCCAAAATTACTAGATAAAAAGAAAGACCATCAGTGAAACTGCTGCTTGAATGATTTGGAAGCTATCACTGGATTCAGGAATCAAGTTTATGTCTACGGGGCACGTTTTGGTCAGAACACATCATTAGTCAGTCTATTCTTTCACCATAATAATATTTAATTTGCCATCTGGGAGCATACTGAAAACCCCGAGATACATCCTTGTAGAAACTACTATTAGTACACTACATTTTTCTTCAGCTGTACAAACTGAACAGGTAACTTCCAATAAAACATCAGAGGCAGAGAAGTTGTCTGGTATATTTGCTTTCCCGCTTGATGTATTTTTTCCTTTTGCTAACATTAAGTCAAAGGTAATTCAGTCCTGAATCACCAAGACAGACATTATGGTTCTAGTATTCTAAAAGGGGAGTCATATTTCTAAATTCTGAATTGCTTGCCTCCAGGTAGCAGGGGTATATTTTAAGCGCAGGCACTTTAATGATCTCATTCTGTATGTCCTTATACAAAATAGTATTATTGGGTTTTTCAGAGTATAGAAGCTTTTGATTTACAAAATGTCACAATTACTTGCCTAAGCATGTACTTTCAAAGAACATTTTTGAACAGAAGTATATCTCAGAAGAAAGGAACACCGCTAAATCTAGTTTCCGATATACAGTATGCTATTTATATCTTTTTCAGGTAATGTTTAGAATTATTATATAGAACATGCTACATCACTTTAATGTGCATTATCTAGATGAATACAGGAAATGAAGGGCCAGATAGTTCTCTTCTTTATGACTAACAACATGAAAATATCTTTAGAAAGTATAATTAAAAACAACTACCAAAAATTTGAAAAAAAAAAACCCGCTACAATGTCCAGAGAGATCAAAACGTTTTTTATTCTTCAAACAGAAATTGATGACATAATGACCCAACATGGGCCGTGTTTCAATAAACAAAGTCTTCATCAGGGGTTTCTTTCAAATCACCAAAGGTACTGCAGTACTTCGAGGATGCGGAGCACTGCGTTGCTGTGAGTGTCTAGAAGCGATACCATTAGCAATATTTTTCTCAAAAAAGGTCTTTTTAAAGACCACAATGTTTATTTAAAGGTCTATTTCTGGAGACATTATTAATTAAGATTGTCAGACACATTTACCAAGACTCCCGAAGAAGGCACTCTCAGTGCCGAAACATGGTACCGTGTTGAGTCATCCTTTAATACATTTTATATCTACGTTGGACATCTTTGGTCTGTTTTTTAAAGAGCCTGGTTCTGTTCCTACTCTTCTCCTGTTCCTGTGACTTTTTGTGGGACATTGTTGTTCTTTCCATTTCTGTGGTTTGGTTGCCTATTCTTATGTTCTTACACAAATTATTCTGCTTGAGAAATAGTTTTTAGGTGGTGCAGGGGGAAATGTTTAATCTGTTTAGCTTCTCGTGTTATTTGTAGGAATCTTTGGGCCCTGTTTACTAAGTGCAAAGGATTTTAAATATTGCTTTTCATCTCTGTCTGAGTGACCGGCACTCTGGGTCTGTGTTTTTGATTAAAAGTAATTCTGTTTGTGTGAAGATGATTTGGAATGTGTAAGAAAATAAGACACAGCTCTAATTGATTTTGTACATTTTGGTGATGAGGGTGTGGGATTCGTAGAAGGAATGGCACTTTTTAAGAGGAATGCAGAGGAGAGTGTTGAAATTCCAGGCTGGGATGAGGCACCATAGGGTATTATAGCCACTGAGTGGTCAAAATGTGCAGGGTTATGTGAGGAGTAGGATTCCTGTTTAAAGGAATCAGAGCCTTTGGATGCAAAAAAAAAAAAAAATAGAAAGGGAGAAGGAATGGTATTGCTTATCGGAAAACTCATTAGAGCCGTTATAAACAGCATAGGAAAAGTGCAGAATTGGAATGATAGGTATGTGATTTACATAATCAAAATGAGATGCTTAATTGCCAGAATAAGTTACTGACTGATAAGCTGGATACATATCAATTTATAACTGAGCATGCCACTGTAAGAGCGGTAAAATATAAATATAAGGAGAGAAGGGGGAAATTTAATAAAAAGAAAATATATCATGTATGGAATTATCTCACGGTTATTCTAAATGTCATTTAGACAGAGTTGAAAAGCAGTCTTTAAAATTCTTTACATTTGGTCCTTTGCTTTTCAACTCTGTGTGAGTGATCGACAGTGCACTCTGGGTCTGTATTTTTCATTAAAAGTAATTCTGTTTGTGTGAACATGATTTGGAATGTGTAAGAAGATAAGACACAACTCTAATTAATTTGGTATGTGCAGGGGGAGGTGGAGCATGTTTCGAGTTCAGGTTGGCCACCTGAACAGAGAAACATGTGACCGCATTCCCACATATTTCAAGCATTCTGTAATTTTCCTTAACTCTGAAAATGAGTTCTAAGCCTAATAAAAAGGGGGAGGCCTCTTACAGCAAAATCAGAAGCTCACCTATGGGCAGACGTGCCACATAGGAACCTAAATGCCTGGTTACGAGACTCTGGCTTCCCTGAAAAAGGGGTTTCTCTCAGCTGATGTAAAAAGCCTGGGTGATATGTGACCAGTGATGTATGTATATTATGATGTATTGCTTACTATTGCTTCTCCTGGTTAAGAGACTCCTGGCTTTGCTGGGATGAAGTGATGTGTGACCAGTGATGTAATGATTGTTTCTTTTCTACTACTACTACTACTTGACATTTCTAAAGCGCTACTAGGGTTAAGCAGCGCTGTACAATTTAACATAGAAGGACAGTCCCTGCTCAAGGTGCTTACAATCTAAAGGACAAATGTACAGTCAGTCAAATAGGGGCAGTCTAGATTTCCTGAAAGGTATAAAGGTTAGGTGCCGAAAGCAACATTGAAGAGGTGGGCTTTGAGCAAAGATTTGAAGATGGGTAGGGAGGGGGCTTGCCGTAAGGGCTCAGGAAGTTTATTCCAAGCATAGGGTGAGGCGAGGCAGAATGAGCGGAGCCTGGAGTTGGTGGTAGTGGAGAAGGGTACTGAGAGGAGGGATTTGTCCTGTGAGTGGAGGTTACGGGCGGGAACGTAAGGGGAAATGAGGGTAGAGAGGTAATGAGGGGCTGCAGACTGAGTGCATTTGTAGGTAAGAAGGAGAAGCTTGAACTGTATGCGGTATCTGATTGGAAGCCAGTGAAGTAACCTGAGGAGAGGGGTGATATGAGTATATCGGTTCAGGCGGAATATAAGACGTGCAGCAGAGTTCTGAACAGATTGAAGGGGGGATAGATGGCTAAGTGGGAGGCCAGTGAGGAGTAGGTTGCAGTAGTCAAGGCGAGAGATAATGAGAGCGTGGACGAGAGTACGGGTGGTGTGCTCAGAGAGGAAAGGGCGAATTTTGCCAATGTTAAAGAGAAAGAAGCGACAGGTCTTGGCTATCTGCTGGATATGCGCATGGATATGTATGGATATACCTACAATACATAGGTATTATTGTTTCTCTTCAGTTATATAGATTAGTCATTGTGTATATATCTTAATCATTGTGTATCTTAGACAATAATGACTTATACACTCTCCATTTAAAGTGAACTTCTAATAAAAATCTCATTTACCTAATACGAATCCAAAAAAATCCACAGTAATTATTGAGTAGTCGTGTCAGTGAGGCAGGCTGTAAAACCAGGTCAGTACACTAAGCCGCGCTGTAGGCACACTAGTGTTTTTAGTGTGTGCTGCACTATATATTCCTATGGGTGTCTCTAGCATTAGTACATGCTAAAAATATTAGCGCACATTAGTAAATGGGGCCCTTTGTTTTGTTTTATGTTGGGTTTTTTTTTCTGTTTCAGGGTAGCAAATATCATTAACAGTGCACATTCTCTAACACAGGAAAAAAAAATCATTGTTCCCATGTCATATAGGGCTAAATGTAACATGAAAAGATATGGGAAATGCAACTGACATTTTCTATGTAATTTCAAACGAATGCACCTCCCTAGCGTTTACATTTTCCATGCGTCCTGACAATAGAGCCTTCAAAGCGTTCTATACTGTATAGTATTCTCAATATATGACAAGTAGCATCTATTAAGATCTAGTTAAGTTCTGCTTCAATTGTCATTGTTGTTCCTTCAACAAAACACTTTCAGCTATATGTGGCTACTCTTAGGAGTCCAGGGAAAATTGTAGGGAGGTAGCAAAAAAAAAGATTTAGTACTTGCAGAATTAATTGAGACGCTATACATATATTACTACTTTCTCTTAGGATGGTTTGAAATATTGTTAGTACAAAGCTGTCACTTACCGCAGCTTAAAATGTCTTACGGCAGGGCACTCTCAGGCATACCACAGTAATTACGGCATCTGCACATGCTTCTCACATGCTAAAAAATATATTTTATTTTTTTAGTGCTGAGGGCAGGTTGGGGGTGGAGAGAAGGTGTGTACTGCACTAATCAGTTACCTCAGCTACATCATCACATTCTAATCGATTAGCTTGTGGTTAGCATGTGAGCCCTTACTGCCTACAAAACAGGTGGTAGTAGTGACTCACATGCTAATGGCCATGCACTAATGGGGAAATTAGCATGTGCCCATTATTAGAAAAATGGAAAAAGCTGCCTTTTACTGGCAGTGCTAAAAGTGGCCTCAGAATGTGGGAAAGGCCTGTGTTGGGGCTACAGCAGGACACTTTCTAGTGCTGCTTGGTAAAAGGATCCCTAAGAATGTAATCACCCCTAGATACAGTTGGAAGAAATGATGGCATTATACAACACTTCAGTTATCATTTTTCTCCCTGTTTAGCACCCATGAGAAAAGTTACATTTCAGCCATGTCATATTCTGACAAGCTAGCATGGAATCCTCTCTATGTCATCTCTCATGGATAGTTGTTATACCCAAGTTATTTTGTGGCCCTTTTATTAAAGTGTAGTGAAGTTTTGCACTTGTGAATTAGTAGCAAAAACTAGAAAAATGGGTAAAGTTCACTGCATGCAACATGGTGCAGGCTCATTCAACAATAAATAAGAAATAAAGAACTGTGGCAGTGTGGCACCCCTGCATTTCTCCTACCATCTGATCCCTGTCAGAGTCAAATCCCCATCCCCCAATATCCCAAATCTGATCTCTCACTAAAATCAGCACACCTGACAACCCTGATCTGATCCTGGAGTGGAGGAATAGTCTAGTTTTTAATGCAGTGGACTTTGATCCTGGGGAACTGGTCTTGATTCCCACTGCAGCTCCTTGTGACTCTGGGCAAGTCACTTAACCCTCTATTGCCCCAGGTTCAAATAAGTACCTGTGTTATACTATGTAAATTGCTTTGAATGTAGTTGCAAAACCCACAGACATTATATTCCCCTTACAAAGTTAGAACCCCATGTCAGAATCCCCAACACCCCCCACCCTATTCTCCCCCGGGTTCAAATTCACACCCTGAAGTCTAAGACCAAATGCCCCCCCCCCCCAGATTCCAATCCTCTCCCCAACCCCTCTAGGACCTACCAGGGGGCTGCTATTGGTGGTCCAGTGGGATTGGGAGGGAAAAGTTCCTCTTTACTCTCTTTCAGGATTGTGTCAGGATCCAATATAGTGCCTATGATCTGTAGGAGTTGTCTCACAGTAATACCACTAGGGGCACACTTCCATATAAGGATATTTTATTTTGTGGAAAGATGCCCCCCCCCCCTATTAGTAGTACTTCAAGACTACTGCTATGGATCATTTGATGCCATTTTGGATCCCAACACATTGGATCCCAAGCCCACTGGACCACCAATGGCTACTCCTGGGTAGATCCTTGGGAGGATTAGTTGGCAGGGGGGTGGTCAGCTGTGAGGGAGGCCCTTTGTCTGGGAGAAGGGGCAGGCTTTTAGACTTCAAGAGTGTAGTTTGAGCCTGGGGGGACGATCAGATCAGGGGTCAGGAGGTCATGCAGGGGAGGGTTCTGATGATGTTTTGATTTTGGAGGAATAAGATCAAGGGTGCCAGGGGCTTCTGACTTTAAGGGAGTATCAGGTGATGGCACTTTAACTGATAGTGGCTGTCCTATGAAACTAATGGCTTTAGGTACAGAAATGTTATCAGTAGTTTTGACAGTGTGTGGTACTACTCTGTGTGCTCTGCCCTGTCTCGTCTAATCACTGCCCTTAACCACATTAAGCAGGTAGTATGGTATTTTTACCTCACTGTCTAGATTTAACTTGTGGGAGGTATTAACATGCATCCACATTAATGTTTACTGAATGATAACACTCACACTAGCGCAGTGGTTTATTTATTTTTAGTACATTTATACCCCACATTTTCCCACTAGAGTGGGCACAATGTGGCTTACAGGGTTACATAAGCTTACAACTCAATGAGGGTAATGATACAAATAGAAAAACGGGTAGAACATGAAGATAATAAAGGATGCATGACGAGGTTGATGCAGTCGGTGGTAAAACAGGTGTAGTTAATATGAAGAAGGTGAGGACTTAATGCTATTGGTTGGGTAAGCTTTCTCGAATAAAACTGTTTTTAGATATCTAGGTAGACCGTTCCAGGACTTCGGGCTGACGTAGGAGAAGGAAGAGGAAAAGAGTAATTTATATTTAACAGACTTGCAGCTTGGATAGTGTAGGTTAAGGTAGGATTGAGAAGTCACTGAAGCATTTCTGGGTGGAAGATCTATCAAATCTAGCATGTAGGCAGGGGCTTCCCCATATATTATCTTATGAGTCAATGAGCAGATTTTAAAGGTAATATGATCTATAATGGGGATGAGAGAGATTTGGATGCAGTGGAGGCAGTGTGTGTAAATCTCTTTTGTGAATATTTATAGTGGATATCCTGAAAACCAGACTGCTGGGGTGACTCTAGGACCAGGGTTTGGGAACCACTGCACTAGCTGCTTAATGTATCTTATTAAAAGGGTTTGTTGAAGTACAGTCATTCCCAACTTAGTCATCAGGGCACACCTTGCCCCATCGGATTTTCAGGATATCTACAATGGATAAGTATGAGATAGGACTGCATGCACTGTCTCAACTGCATTGAAATCTAACTCATGAATATTCATTGTGGATATCCTGAAAACTTGGTGGAGCTAGGTGTGCCCCGAGGACTAGGTTGGGAATGGCTGTTGTAGGGTATCAAAGCAATGTGCATTCAGGTAGGGTAGTTGGTTGCACATAAAGAACAAATGAATGTAGCCTGTGTCTACAGTTTATGATTTTTTTTTCTAACTGAAGTTAAGGAATTAACTTCCTTGTATTACATAACAGCATACCATGTTGCATAAAAATATAAGAATGAAAAAGGCAATATGACAGATATATACACTTTAAAATAGAAACGCACGTGATAACTTAAAACATATAGGAGTCGTTTTAGAAAGGTGCGCTAGCGTTTGTAGCTAAAAATAAGCATGCACTAAACACTAGAGATGCCCATATATTCTAGCATTTAGCGTGCGCTAAAAACGCTAGCACACATTTGTAAAAGACCGCCACAATTTGAAAAACTTTGCCTATCATGTAGCATACTAATTACATTTCAGCAGTTTCTTTAATAACTCCCTCAGCGCAACATATAATTTTTTGTTCTGATAACTTTCAAATCAGTTTCCCCCCAAATACAATACTTTTTACAGGATATGTGGTCTGACGACTGTTACTTTAAAACTCATTAAGCAGCAAGCTATTTTGTTCCTCTGGGCACACTATCTTACCCGTTGCTGTTTACAGTTCAATCAGTTGTACGTGTATTGAAATATCCTATGAATATTTGTCATCAATATGGTTACATTTCTCATTCACTCTAACATCCCCAATATATAGGATTTAATTGGTTCTTATTTGCTCATTTTTAAATGTCATGGTGGAGGTAATTAAAATGCATTCTTTCCTAGAGGAATACTGTCCAACCACCCTCAGAAAGAAACACAAAAATAAACAGTCTTGCAGAGCTGCACATGAGTGGAATTTTTAAACCATGTTTCCAGTTTCCACTTTTATGACCTGTTAGTCATTGGTGTAGCGCATGATCTGGTACGTGAGGTAGTGGTCCGGGGGCCGCTTGACAACAGTGATTATAACATGATCGCCGTTGAAATTTGCTTTCAAAAAGGTAAACATAGGATATGTTAGCGTTTAACTTTAAAAAAGGAAGCTATGATAAAATGAGAAGAACGGTAAAAAAAAAAAAACTTAGAGGAGCAACTGAGAGGGTAAGAAGCCTACAACAGGCGTGGATGCTGTTCAAAAACACTGTCCTGGAGGCCCAGGCCAAACATATTCCACGTATCAGAAAAGGAGGACGGAAAACCAAACGACAGCCAATGTGGTTAAAAAGTGAGGTAAAGGAGGCTATTGGAGCTAAAAAGGAATCCTTCAGAAAATGGAAGAAGAAACCGAATGAAGAAAATAAGAAGCGTCATAAGGAATGTCAAGTCAGATGCAAAGCGCTGATAAGAAAGGCAAAGAGGGATTTTGAAAGAAAGATAGCTTTAGAGGCGAAAATTGGACGGCTTCCTGGAGGAAAAGCCATAGAATGTTATTGAATGGACGAGGGAATAATACAGTATTTCTAGGATGGGCGGGACAAATTGCTTGTTCTTTTGGCCGCTATCGGTGACAGGGTGCTGGGCTCAATGGACTCTTGGTCTGCCCCAGCATGGCAATGCTTATGTACTTACTAGTAAAACAGGCCCGTTTCTGACACAAATGAAACGGGCGCTAGCAAGGTTTTCCTCGGAGTGTGTATGTTTGAGAGAGTATGTGTGAGATTGACTGTGTGAGAGAGAGAGAGAGAGAGAGAGTGAATGTACGAGTTGTCTGTGTGTGACAGAGAGTGAGACTGCTGGGTGCGAGTGTGTCTCCTCTGTCCCCCCTCCAGCCACCCAGAGATTCTCCTCTCTCCCCTGCTCCCCCTCCAGCCACCCAGTGATTCTATTTTTCCCTTGCCCCCCTCCAGCCACCCAGTGAGTCTTCTCTGTCCCCTGCCCCCCCTCCAGCCACCCAGTGATTGTCCTCTGTCCCCTGCCCCCTCCAGCCACCCAGTGATTCTCCTCTCTCCTCTGCCCCCCCTCCAACCACCCAGCAATTCTCCTGTGTCCCCTGCCCCCCTCCAGCCACCCAGCGATTGTCCTCTCTCCCCTGCCCCCCCTCCAGCCACCCAGCGATTCTCCTCTCTCCCCTGCCCCCTTCCAGCCACCCAGCGATTCTCCTCTCTCCCTGCCCCTGCCGCCACGCCCCTCCAGAGGCCGTCACCGCTCACCCCCGATGTCGCCGCAGCTACTGCACCCCTTCCACCCCCACCCAGGCCGTCGCCGCCACCGCTCCCCCCTCTTCATCCGCCCACCCACCCAACAGACCTGCCCAAGTCTCCAGCGTCAGAGGCAGTGCCAGCTCCGATTTCTGGCCACTGCTGCTTCTCCTATTCAGCAGCAGCGGCCACTACAAAAACGCCAACAGCTGATTTTAGGAAGCAAGACGGCACCGCAGGCAGCCAGCAGGCATTGGTTGTTGGCTCTGCAGCCGCTCCTCTTGCCTCTCACGTCGCTGTGCTCCTCCAGGGTCGTCCTCCAGGGGCAGTGACGTGGAGGCGAGAAGAGGAGCGGCTGCAGAGCCAACAGCCAATGCCTGCTGGCTGCCTGCGGTGCCGTCTTGCTTCCTAAAATCAGCTGTTGGTTTTTTTGTAGTGGCCACTGCTGCTGAATAGGAGAAGCAGCAGTGGCCAGAAATTGGAGCTGGCACCGCCTCTGACGCTGGAGACTTGGGCAGGTCTGTTGGGTGGGTGGGTGGGTGGGTGGGGGAATGGAGAGGGGGGAGTGGCGGCAACTTGGGAAGGGGGAGCAGTGGCTGCGGCGACCTCGGGGAGTTGAGCGGTGGGGACCTTGGGGTGGGTGGAGGGGTGAGCGGCAGCAACCTCGTGGGGGGGGGGGCGTGGCGGCAGGGGTGGAACCCCGGGGGCGGCCTTGCCCCGGGCCTGGCCCAGTCTGCTCCTTCAACATTCGAATGTCTCTCACTGGGTTTGTGATGTCAGGAGATGGTTACGATCCCAGTAAGACACATTTGAACATTGAAGGAGCAAATTATTATATTAGATATGTTTCAGGTCAAACTGTGTGGGTAAGAGATGAAAACTATGATAAAACTGTTTCATTGGTGGTCGAGTTATCAACTTATTTCTGTTGGAGGACTCATGTAAACATCTCTTCCCTGAAGAGTGATCAATTAGTTCAAAATTAAATTTAAATGCAGTCAGTTTTCTTATTACATAAACATTTGCTAGTAAATAATTTTTTCAATATACTATTTAAATTTGTGCTACTGGAGATGAAAGTTATTCTATATATGATTATATTTTTCCTTTTTTTTTTCCGTTTAGCCCAATGGAGAGATTTAGAAACTGGCTAAATTATAATTAACCTTTGCTGCAGATATCTCTGGAAGAGAAATACTGCTCAAAAATAGAAGTTTAATAAACAGAATCATGACATTTGGAATTGCAATGTTCTGTATTCCACTCAATGAGGAAATGTCAAAGTAGCATTAAAAATTTACTAAGAGAAAACATGCACATGCAGAGGGTAATCTTAGAATTGGACACCAGTGCTTTGAAGCACCCCCACAACCCCCCCCCCCCCAAACTACCAAAGTCAAGACATATAAATAAATAAAAGGACTTTCATAAATCAGGGAAATGGACACATATTTACTGAATAAGTAATTACTTTCCATTTAGGTTAAGACTGGAAATGATGATCAAAAGTTTATGGTGTAGTTTATTTTGGCAAAGTCTATGGCCAGACTGTTACTATCCTGATTTATGAAGGTCATCTTAATTAATTATTTAATTGTATTTGTTAACTTTGGTATTGCTGCTGGGTCAGTAATACGTTTTTTTTTTTTTTTTTAAGGGAGGGAGGGAGGGCTTTTGAGTTTAATCTCTTGTCATTCAGGGAAACAACCCTAAAATCTCCCATTTACCTTGAGGAAAAACAGTTGCAAAATGTTAATAAGATCCTCATATGAAACCTCACCAAATCTGCCCCCAAAACACTCTGCCCATAAATAGCTGCTATCCAAAGACCCTATCCTAAAACCCCATTCCCTTCCCATCCCCCCACCTCTCTAGATACCTTGCCACCCATCCTCCCCAAACATCTCCCCCCGCCAACCCCTGAACTCTATCCCCCACTATATCCCTCCCTCCAGGTATATCTAAAATGAGAAAAGAGGCAAGGGCACTCATCCCCTTCCCCCCTAATCTTCATATCACAACATTGTCAACCCACAACAGTTTATGTCAGCCACCCACACACATCAAAGTAACTGTTAGTATATTTAAAAATATATAGGTTACAGTAAACTTTAAACATGTATAAAACTCTTGTAGGTGATAACCATCCAGTATACTAAAAATCTAAACAACTAGCAAAAGCATTAACCAAAAACAGAAAAGAGATGTGGTAGAAAGTCCCATCCAAAATCCCTCTGACTCCACAGGGTCATTTCAGGGGAAACCTCCAGAGACTCACACCTCATGGAAAGCAGAAACAAATCACCGAGGCAGATCCCCTGGGAGGCCCGTTGCTGAGGCCTGGCATTGCAGACCTCCAGTCTGGTGCTGCAGCCCTCAAGCCCTCTCTATCGGGGGGGGGGGGGGGGGGGGGGGGGGGGGGGGGGGAGGGAGGTTCTAGTTTGCCTCTATTGGGTGAGGGGTTGGGGGTTTCTATATCAGGAGGGGTTGGGGAGTGCTAGACCACCAGGGAAGTGTCGGGTGCTATGCCAGGGGGCTGGGGGTGTCTGATGCTTTGTTGTGGGGATGTCGGGTGCTGTGTCAGGGGGCTGGGGGCTGGGGGTGTCGGGTGTCTGGTGCTGTGTTGTGGGGGGGGGGGGGTGTCAGGTCATCTGTCTTGGGTGGGATGGAGAGGCCTGCTAGCATGCAAATGAATGCTGGACAGGGATCTCCATTCTCCCCAATGCCCTGCAAACCCTAATGCCAGCACTGAGCATTGGGCAGGAATAGGTTATGCCCTGTTTAGCTTACATTTGCATGCTCATTTTGTTTTGAGCTGGCCAGTGCATTACTACATGCACTGGCCAGCTCTGATCATTGGGTGGGAGCAAACGCAGATATTAGTAACGCGCTGTTGACCTAGCGCCTGTATTTACTTTTGATCATCTGGGCAAGAGAGAGTAGTAATGACTGAAGTGAACTAATTTGTGCATTTCCTAGCTTGTGTCAGAAAGGAAGGAGGAGCTGATTTACATACCACACTGCATGCAGGGAGAGTTCTTTTGTTATAAGAACATGGAAAATAAAAGTAATCTAGGGATTAATTACACGGGGAAGAAGTGGTAGTGACTTTCTCACAAAGGTATGGTTCCACATTATAGATATGTATTCATATATTTACCTCACCCTGAGTGTACATTGAGGGAAGAGGGACCTGGCCAGCACTGAGCTTTGTTTGTTATGAATCTCTACATTGTTTAAAGACATAATGGTTGTTTATTTTTTTTCCTTATCCTTTTACAGTTATTGCTGGAAGTTTTAGTGGACTCAACACAAGGACCTCACTGAAAGCTTTGGCATGATAGACTGATAAAAGTACAAAGAAATCAAATTCTTAAGGGGATGGAAGGACTCATATGAGGAAAGAATAAAGAGGATAGGGCTCTTCAGCAGTGAGAAGAAATTGCTCAGGGGAGATATGATTGAAGTCTAGAAAATCCAGAATGGAATAGAACAGGTAAAAATTAATCAATTGTTTGCACTTTCAAAAAGTACAAAGACTAGGGATCATGCCATGAAGTTACATGGTAGCATATTTATTACAAATAGGAGAAATATTTTTTTTTCACTCAACCTATCGTTAAGCTCTAGAACTGTTTGCTGGAGCAAATGGTAAGAGCAGTTAATGTCAATGGATTTTTTTAAAAAAGGGCTTTGGATACATTCTTGGAGGAAAAATTCATAAACCATTGTTAATGTAGACCTGGGGAAAGCCACCAGTTATCATTGGAATTAAGTAGCATGGAATACATTCAATATCATTTATTTTTTGCCTGGCAAATTGTTGGGATGCTAATCTTAAATTTACACCTCAAGTTTAATACTTCTATTTACTGAATAACCATGAATAGGAATAGTCTGCTACAATATAACAATTATCATCTTTGTCATCTAAGGGACAATATTCCAGTGGGTCGATTTTTATGTCTTTGGTGTTTATATACAACTATGAAGGAGTTTATATCTAAAGCCACTAAAGTGAAGGATCAATTTTTATGTAATCAGTATTCTAGTCTTGTGGTTAATAGGGCATTTAAGAGAGCTTTAAATGTATTGTTGATAGATTATTGCAATATAAGAAAGGACCCTGTTTATGTTCTACAGTATTTACCTCAATCTTTTTTGAGTGATGATAATCTAGAAACGCTGGGATACATGGAGGTGTATTTTCAAAGCACTTAGACTTACAAAGTTCCATAGGTTACTATGAAACTTTGAAAGTTGAGATTTGAAAACGAGCCCCTTTGTGTGTTTCATGGTTCCCCAAAATGTGCCTTTCAAAGCCAATGGAATTTGAGAAATATTTAGTCAATTCTGTTTTGGTTGTACCATCAACCAATGAGAAATAGATGGGCAGCATTTTAAGGGGTATGTTTACTAAGGTGCGTTAGCGTTTTTAACGTGCCTGTAAATTTAAGGCACGTTAAACACTAATGCACCTATACATTTCTATGGGCTAGTTAGTGTTTAATGCACGTAAATCATTTACGTGCATTAAAATTGCTAACGTGCCCATAGCACTGCTTAGTAAACGTGGAGGGGCATAATCGAACGCAAACGCCTATCTCCATGGGCGTTTATCTCCGAGAATGGGTCCGTGAAGGGGCGGGCCAAACCGTATTTTCGAAAAAATGGACGTTTTTGAGCTGGGCGTTTCTTTTTTTTAGCGATAATGGAAACTAAAAACATCCAGCTCAAAAATGTCCTAATCCGAGCCGTTTGGTCATGGGAGGGGCCAGGATTGGTAGTACACTGGCCCCCCCTGATATGCCAGGACACCAACTGGGCACCCTAGGTCAGTGCAGTGGACTTCAGAGAAAGCTCCTACATGCATAGCTCCCTTACCATGGGTGCTGAGCTCCCAACCCCCCTCCCCCAAAACCCACTACCCACAAATGTACAACACTACCATAGCTCTTAGGGGTGAAGGGGGCACCTACATGTGGATACAGTGGGTTTTGGAGGCCTCCCATTTACCAGCACAAGTGTTACAGGTGGGGGGGATGGGCCTGGGGCCACCTGGCTGAAGTGCACTGCGGTACCCACTAAAAGTGCTCCAGGGACCTGCATACACGCAGGCCTCTAGGACTTGTTGCTGCTGTATAACCTTGGCACACCAGTTGACACCTGAAGACTAATCTCTCTGAAAACATCCTTTATTGGAATAACCACGTTTACTCACAGTTAACTGCAGAGGTTGTGCCCCACAGGCAACGAGTCTCCATGGTACTGAGATTAGCAGTAGGTCAGAGCTGGCAGAATGCTGTACAATGCCCTCTTTCAGCCACATTCAAGGTAAGAACTAAGTTGTCTAACGTGGCTAACACAGGAAAGGGAACTAAAACTGGCTTACAAAAATGGCCACTACCATATGGACTACAACAGGAAACACAACAGGGCACACTCTGACCCAGTAGGCAGGGGGAAAAGCACCATGGGAGAAGAGCCTACCAACTACCAACATCGTGAGACTGTAACACAAGCTAATGAAATCACGGAGCCCAATACCCTACACCCACCACAATGCAATGCTGATGTGACCCTGTACTGCACCCGAGAGCCACATCTGACCCAGGGAAAGGCTGTGAGAGGATCGAACACATTCTGCTGTCATGGAGGTGGGAACGGCAATTGAGGCTGGCATACAGGCTGGAAAAAAAGTTTTTAAAGTGTTTTTTTTTTTGGTGGGCGGGGGTTAGTGACCACTGGGGAGTCCGGGGAGGTCATCCCCGATTCCCTCCAGTGGTCATCTGGGCAGTTGGGGCACTTTTTTGGGACTTGTTCGTGAGAAAAAAGGGTCCAAAAAAAGTGACCCAAAATCGCGGTCAAAACACCTTTTTTTTCGATTATCAGCTAAAGACGCCCATCTCTCCTCAGCTGATAACCACACCCCAGTCATGCCTCCACCACGCCTCCGACACGCCCCCATCAACTTTATTCGTTTCCGTGACGGAGTGCAGTTGGAAACGCCCAAAATCGGCTTTCGATTATATCGATTTGGGTGCCTTTGCGAGAAAAACCCTCATCTCCCGATTTTGGTCGAAATATAGGCATTTTTCTTTTTCGATTACAAGCTGGATAGGCATAAATGTGGACATTATATTGTCTTTCAGTTCACATGCACAAAGGGCTGTGTCACTGTTACTGTTTCTTTGGTTTTGCACTGTATGCAGAGTATGGATTCTTGAGGGTTCAGTTTAATTTTGGTCTACATATTTCTATTTTTAGTTTGTGGTTCCTTATTCTATACTTCATGAGGGTCTACCTGTGATTGTGTGAGAAAAAGGCCAAGTATTTTATCTGCATCAAGTGTCTGTATAGGACTAATTTGTATTAACCCTGCTTGTTTTGTTTTCCAATAGGTGTATTAAAGTTGTTCTGCCCACTGCAATGTACAGGATGGTGGTGTTTATTTTTCTAGGAAGGACCTTGTAGGACCCCCTGGAAGTTAGCTTGTAAACAGTAGATTCTATGGTCCAACTTGTTAAAAATATTTTTTCTATACAGTGAAAAAGTAGTTTTAAGAGCTGTACTTTATTACTTTAGTATTTTTTTAATAATACTTTCTACTTTTACTTCAATACTTTTCAAACCAGTACTTTTAATTAAGTACTTTTAAAAAGTAACAAACTCATCTCTGCTTAGATGCCCCCAGGAGCAGTTGTAAATTCCAATGTTGATCTCGGTGGATATAAACATGCGTTCCTCTTCTGATATTTTAGCCACGCCCTAGTCCCACCCAACACAGGTTCAGAAACACTTTCTTGCTTTATGTACATACATATCCATTATTTCGACATGTACATTCTAGCTTTCAAAAATTGAGATTTATATGTGTATATGATATACACACCTGAGTGCTGGTTTAGGTATAGCCGAATCTTGAACAGGGCTTCTGCATTAACTACTACAACAAATATAACATCTCCTGACAAACAGTCTTATTCCTTTGCTCTGCATACCCAATGACTCTGGGTCATTACAGGGAACCTAGTCTGCTTTTAAAATCAGGTCTTGACCCATCACATCTCCTAAGTTGTAAGCTCCTACTTTCATTCAATATACTTGCATCTTGGGGCAATCCAAAAGAGTACCCATAATGTCAAGCCAATTAAGACCTTGTGTGTATGTGAGGCTGACCCTAAATGCTCTCACCTGAAACATATATGTGAAACTGCATTTCTTGCAATGACACTTTTTCAAATATTTGTTGCAAAAGAGCCAGTAACTTTGCAAAGTGAGGGCCTGCTAATTTCAAGGTCAAATCCCCTTTCTATCTCTCTAATAAGTTCTTATAACTGGCTTGTGGTGGTAAATACGAAAACATATAAAATGATTGGGAGAAATAAACTATATGGCCCGTCCAATAAACTATATGGCCCATCCAGTCTGCCTATCCAAACCAACAATCCAATCCCTACAAGGTAGGCCTTGTCAGACAAATATAATCAATTTCTTTGACTAATATGACCTAAGAATTAAATCAAAGGAGAGCATGGTTCTACATATGTGACAAATAAACTGAGCACCCCTGGTATGGATACAAATGATTGATTAGGTTAGAAACTGGTTGAGTGGAAGGTAAGAAAAGGCCCCCTTTAAGGGCAGTGACTTGGCCGTCTGATGCTCCTGAGCAGTGTGAATAATACTGTTTGTGAGCTTAATTTCAAGCATCAACAATACTCATACAGGAATCTAATCAAACAATACCTCCTCAATGCTAGGTTCAAGGAATCTTACATTAATCACAACATTATATTTTAATACAGGTTTATTTATTTCAAAACTCACTTCTATAATAATAAAGCACAACAATCTATCAAAAATATATACGACATATAAGGCCTTTTCTTAACTTCCATTCAACCAGTTTCTAACCTAATCAATCATTTGTATCCATACCAGGGGTGCTCAGTTTATTTGTCACCTATGTAGAACCATGCTCTCCTTTGATTCAATTTCAAGCAGCCTTATTTATATATTGTGGGAGTGAGTAACTGTGGTACTGAGCTACTGCAGGGTATTTACTCCAGTGGGATTACGGTGTGGTAAAAAAAAAACAAATTTTACCAAATACCCCCTTAGTTTAATATACAATTAATATCTATCACAAAGATAATTTTTGGAAATGTAAGGAGATAAAATGAAGTAATGTTTTAACAAAAATAGATTTGTTCCATATCCCATGTGGTACGTATACATATAGATATATAATATAAAGAGAGAGGCAGAAGTAGGTATAAATTGAGATGTAAAAGGAGTTGCGATGGAGACAAATGTAAGGAAAAAAAACTAGGACCTGTAGAAGTAGCTTTTATTGATTTCAATTAAACTGTGCAGCTGAAGTCATTAGCCAAATGGATTGAGTCCTGCCTGAGACAAGAGTAAATTTATTTCTTCTGAATTAAACTAAATGGCTGGATGGATGCTTTAGGAATTTTTGCAGATAGCTTTATTATCTGTAGAAGGGGTTGTTGTGGTCATACATGTAATTTAATAAATGGGTGCCTAGGTTAATTGGGCAAAAAAGCACCTATTTTGGCCCTCTGTGTCCTTGCTACAAGGATGTGCATTATAAAACTTTTTGTAGCAAGGATTGTAGTTCCCTAAAGACTTGGTTACGTCAATGCACCACTAAAATACTTATGTTCTTATGTTCAGTCTGTTGGACCCTGTTTTCCTTCCCCTCCTTCTCCTCACAGAAGAGTCCTCCAAAGATATTCCTACCCTTAAGACACACCACTTTAGGTGGAGTAAAGCCCCTCCCTCACCCCTCAGTGGCCCTCCTAGAGTCTCTAAGACTCCCTACCCAATTGTAGGCCTCCTTGGACTTACTGAAATAATCATTGGTGATCTAGAGGTCCCAGGGCAGGAGTTATCCACAGTTGCTCCTGCCTCTGTTGACAGTGAGTGCAGAATGGTGCTTCTGATCCATAGTTGTAATGTCATGGTACTGCTGCTAGGGGTCAGGCGCCATAAATATCTTATATTTAGGCTGTTCCATATAGAATTACCCCAATAATGACTATTATAGCATCTAGGTGATACAGATAATGCAATTAATTACTACATCAAGGGCTCCTTTTATCAAGCTGCGACAAAAGGGGGCAGGGTTTTTGCTACAGTGCATGTTTTACACGCGCATCGAGACCCCTTTTAATGCAGCTGGTGAAAGGGAAGTATCTCCTTCCTGCAGGAAATGACCATGCGGCAAGTAAAGCACTTGTCCCGTGGCCATTTCAAGGGGAACCCTTACCGCCACCCATTGAGGCAGTGGTAAGGGCTCCTGCATTAACCCGGTGGTAACCGGGCAGTGTCATTAGAAGAAGAAAGATCAGAGTGTTTAGAATCAGTGAACTAAGCCAACCCAACAAAACTACTAATGCCTTTAGACTGAATCAAAAAAGCAAGAGGACTTATGTATGTTTTGACTAATATTGGAGAAAGGACTGATCCCAAACAACTAAAGCTCAAGATTACTAAAAGAAGTGGTCATAACTCTTCTGATCTTATTTATGCTTTTCTCCTGTCCACACCATCTTCTATGACTATGGTGTTTATTGTAGAACCACTCTTGCTGGTCCTTTTACTTACCGCAGCAAACAATGTCTTACTGCGAGGTTATCCTTCAGTAATTTTTGGATCTGCACAAGCTACCCATTTGCTAAAAAATAAAATTTATTTTTTTTTAGTGCTGGGAGTGGGTCGGAGGTTGGAGAGTGGACATGTTCTGCACTAATTGGTTAGCGCAGCAGCTACACTGCCACTCACTAACTGATTAGTGCATGGTTAGCGCGTGAGCCCTTACCACCTACATAATGGTGGCAGTAGGGGCTCATGCACTAATGACCACATCAGTGGCATAGCTATGGGGGCCATGGGGCCTGCCCCCCAAAAAGAAAGTGGCTCTGGAGCCCCAGGTTTGGCTTGCAGGGGTCCCTCACCCCAACCCACGCCAGCCGCAAAAAACTCTCAGCGATATCCTCATCCTATTTCGTCTCATCTTCAATGCAGTGTCAACTGTAGCTATCACCGGGCAAAAGATCTTCTTCAACAAGAGCACCTTGTCTCACCAGAGCTCACTGCTTTAGGAAGAAATGCTTCTAAAAGTATTTCCTGATCAACAGCTATCTTGGAGTCAGTTGTGGCGATCAGGAAACAACTTTTGGAAGCATTTCTTCCTGAAGTAACGAGCTCCTGCAAAACTAGGGGCTCTTGTTGAAGATCTTTTGCCTGGTGAGAGCTACAGTTGGCATTTATTTACCTATTTAGATTTTGCTCACAACTTTTTCAGTAGTAGCTCAAGGTGAGTTACATTCAGGTATATTGGGGGCTCACAATCTAAGTTTGTACCTGAGGCAATGGAGGGTCAAGTGAATTGCCCAAGATCACAAGGAGCAGCAGTGGGTTTTGAAGTGGCCACCTCTGGATTGCAAATCTGGTGCTCTAACCACTAGGCCACTACTCCTCCATTGCATTGAAGATGGGATGAAATAAGATGAGGATATCGCTGAGAGGTTTTTGCAGATAACAAGTGAAAGTCAGATAAGTACTGATTGGTGCATCTCTCCTTAAATATTTAAAGTTTTTTTTTTAATGCAGGCCTCACAGATAATGCTTTCACACTAGTTAAGGTCATTTTTCAGTTTAATTTGGTAATGTGCTAGAAACGTTATAGTGAAGTATTAAAGCATTTTCTCTCACAGCTACAGTTTGAAAGAAATAATGTAAGGATTTTTTTAAGAACCAAAGCTTTTTCTCCTTTGAAGGAGTTTTTTTTGCATTAGTTCATTTTTTTCCCTACTGATATTACGGAAACCAGTGATATGATTTTGCTCCACAAGCAGTTGAGGAATGCCTTGCAATGGTACATGTGTTCAAAACTGAATAACCTCACTGGGAAGCTTTGTGGTTTCTTTTGTTTAAGATTGATGTTCTTGGTGTAACTGGGAGAATTTAGGCTTTATCTACAAACTGACAGAAGTTTAGAGCATTGACAATATACCAGTTTGTTTTCCCATGTTGTAAATTTTTGAGATTTCAGAACATATGCATTTATGTGCCAGTACAAGAACATTTATGTTGCAAACGTTGGACCCTGTTGATATTTTAGACATTTATGGTTATAAAATGGATGTTTAAATCTGCAAAAGAGAAAAACAAAAGAAATCCCACAAAACACAAAAGGGTCACTAAGATCACTGTATTGAATGCCGAATGTGTGTTTGCTGCACCTGTTATTCAATAGACAGTGGTACTCTGCAGGCTTACGTGTGATGTGGGGGTACATTTGTGTTCTTAGCCACAGATTTTGCATTTGACACAGCTCTCCATTTGTTGTTTGATACAATTCTTCCTTGTAGTACTGTATGGTTTATGGACTCCTGAGGAAGGTGGTGCGCTGAAACACCGCTCGTGTCGTCCTTTTTCAAGTTTCTACAATAAGGAGCTGCTACATTTGGATTACTTGCTCATCTGTCTGGTATTTCCTATTGTGTACTGTCACTATAAAATGAACGCTGTCACTGCACATAACTTGTGCATAAATGCCCATTCCTGGGTGTATTTTAGAACAGGCTCTGTGTCAGCAGATCCTGTTCGAAAGTACTAATGGAACTTGACAACAACCACGAAGTCTCAATTCCAATTTATGTGTCTTTTCCAAAATGCTGCTCAGTGAATTCCTTGTGGTAAATATAGTAACATTCACTGCATTTTTGTACTATAAGGTGCAAATGGCAAAACTACTCATTATTCTTCATTGTCATTTCAATACACGGTCACAGTAATTACTACCACTGTAACAGCATTTGAATATCTGGTGGATAATTGCCAGTGCCTCCTTTGCCCCACCTGAATGCTAGTCCCATTTTCTATGGATGAAATTGGAACAATCAGAAAGTTAAAATGATTTTAGAAGTGCTGAGAATTGAGAGCTAAACATGTTATGCGTTCACCACCCACTGCCAAATGCATAACTTACTTTCAGTTATCGGGCCCTATAATTTCTGAGCACTTAGTTTTAATGCATGTATACTCCCAGGCAATTTTATAAATGTTTACTTGAGCACATAAAACACTGTTCTACACACTCAGTATATATTATTCAATGCAGAAAATATGAAGGATGTTACACTAGGGACACAGACTAGATGTTAAAGCAAGAATCAATTCACATTACCATCACATGATGTGATGCTGCAAAGCAAACCAAGGTGAGATTATATTTGAAATACTCTGTTTTAGGAGTGAGGTTAATTCCTTTCATAGTGTGCACAAAACTAATCCATTTGAAGAAATTGCCCCCTGAGACAAACCAAGGTGATATGAGGAGCATTTTCTAGGGCCAGAGAACTGCATAAAAGACTTTCCACCCAATATTCAGCAAGAGATAGCCGACTATCTTGGCTGAATATTAGTATTTAGTGGCTAGCCTGGTCACCAGGTATGTCGCATAACATAACTGGCTAGCGCCAATATTCACTGGCTGACCTGCTAAGTTTAGCAACCAGATAGATCCATATAAAAAGTAGGTCTATCCTTGACCACCATACAGTGGTGTTCCTAGGGTGGCTGACACTTGGGTCGGATCGCCGATGCGCCCCCCCCCCCGGGTGCAGCGCGATACCCCCCCCCCCCCCCACGGTGAAAGGACACCCCCCGGGTGCATTTTTACCTGCTTGGGGGGTGCCGCGCGCTGTCGGCTTCGCTCGTTCCATGCTCCCTCTGCCCTGGAACAGGAAGTAACCTGTTCCGGGGCAGAGGGAGCACAGAATGAGCGGAGCCAACAGGCGCGCGGCACCCCCCCAGTGGCATGCACCCAGGGATGACCGCCCCCCCCCCTTGGTACGCCACTGCCACCATAACTTAGCCAGTCAGCCGATGAATATTGGCTTAACCGGCTATATTCAGACCGCCCAAAAAAAAACCTCCGGAAATTCAATGCTGGCCCCTGGATATGGCCCTGCATTGAATTTCCAGGTTCACTGCCAACCACGGGAAGCAGCCCAGCTAGCTCCCATAATCTGAATAGCAGCTCCTTTATGATCAGGATACTAAAAGGGACCTTTTAAATGATCCAGGAATGAAGAAATTTTGAAGTTAAAATGATGAGATTCTTTGAAACTAACAAAAAAAGGACATAAGATCCTGTTCCTTTGTCATTGTGGAGCCTGAAGAAGTCTTGCAAAGTCCCTGCTTGAACTCTTGGCAGCCATTTTGAATTGGTGCCGGGAGCAAGAGAAGTCTACAACTGCGCCAGGCAGGAAATAGGGAGCTCTTTCCTGTCCCAAAGAGGTTACTAGACCACCGGGGAACCAAACTAAGGTAAAGGAGAAGAAGGGAGGGGTAGAGAATGGAGTCATGTGGGTGGAGAGAGGCTGGAAAATTGGGGAGGGGGAGAGAGAGGGAATCTGGCTTTCTTGGGGGGGGGGTCAAAGTGACAGGGGGCAGTGTGACAGGGGGTGGGGCAGAGTGTGACAAGGGATGGGGCATGTGTCCTCTTTTTTCTTAGGGAAAATATGGTAACCCTAAGAATGGCTGCTGTGTGAAGAACCATGTTCTACTGCAAGGGGCTAGAGGTAGACAGATTCAAACCATGGAGAAGTAGAAACCCCTGGTCCATGCAGTCATAGTACCTTGTAAAACAAGTTGCAGGTTCATATTCAGCATGGGAGAAAGAAAATTCAGAAGGATGCAAGGGTTTTTTGTTTTCTTTTGTTTTTTTGTCAACTGGTTGTTAGTCATTGAAGAAAGCAGATGTGGTGCTGGGGACAACTGATGAAAGAGAATTTAAGAGGTATTTGTTTCTAAATCTGAAAGAAGATAGAATCATTGTGGTGTCATATTAGTAGTGCTGCTGTCACTGAGAAAGCTGTCCTTTGATATTTTAGAGGGAATATCCTGATTTTAGTAATGCTGAATGAGTGCATGTAGTAAACATATTTTAAAAGCAGGTAGGTGGGAGCAGATGATAAAAGTAATTTTGAGCAGCCATGATGCTTTTCTGATCTATGGGTAATCGGATTTGAATGAACAAGTTAAAATTGAAGAAACTGGTCCTGACTATAGAAGGGAGATACTGAGGGCTTATAGTCTGATTCCTGATTTTGAAAGAAGGGCCTGTCACTGGTCAGAAATTAACAAGCTGACAGAGTTTGAGCAGGAAAAATCAAACCTTTAATAACATTTCTCCTAAATGAATGTCAACAGAACATAAGTTAAAAACTGTACACCTAGGGGTGAATTCTATATATTGCACTGAAAAAATTGGCGCTAAAAAAAGCACTATTGTATAAGCTATGCATAAAGTTAGGCATGGTTGATAGAATAGTACTTATGCCTAGGAATCCCACCTAGCTTTAGGTGTGGCCGTTTGCACCAACTGAAACGTGGTGTAAATGTACACACTTAAATTGGGTGCATAGCCCCCCTTATTCTATAACAATGCATGCACATTCTAGGAACAGCCCCATTCTGCCTATGACCCTCCCATTTCCATGTCCTTTTTTTTTACTTGGCCTAAATTTACAGGCACAAATTCCAATTAAATCTAATTAGTGCCAATAATTGTTAAAAAGCCAATTATTGGTGCTAAATTAGCTCATTATTCAATTGAATTGCATGTGTAAATTGACATGCACCAAAATTTGCATGCACAATTTTTGGTGACTTTTTGATAATTAGGGGATAGAGGGTAATTCTATAACAGTGCACCTATATTTAGGAACCTAGAAGCAATATTTGCAGTGCATATTCTATAAAGGAAGGCAGGTGTCTACTTCTCTTTATAGAATACTTATGTAACAGGTGAATTGCAAGCCTATAATTTAGGCTCAAGCACTTACGCCAGTGCTCGTGTCTAAATGCTAGAGATATACTCACATGTATAGTGTTCAGTAAACTATACACAAGAGTTCTGCTCATGTTCTGCCCAAGCTCCACCCACATGTATACCTACCTGTAAAATATGTGCTATATAGAATATGCACATATTTACAGAATAGTGCTTAGGTGGAATTTTGGCATTTGTGTGTGTATGTACACACATTCGTGCATATATGACATTATTCTAATCATCTGTGTGCATATTTGTAGAGTATGATAAAAACAAAGATTACGTCCAAAAGAAGGCCCTCTGAATTCAATCCATAAAGTGACTTAAAAATTAGACAACCCATTTTAAATCTAAAGTGCTGCTGGACCAGCAACCAATGAAGGTCTTTCATAAGTGGTATAGTGCTATCACATCGTCCTTTACCAAAAATTAGCCTTACAGCCATATTCTGCAACAGCTGCAACCATTTTTGTAATTTAATTAAAACATTGTGATATAATGAATTAAAATAGTCCAATTGTGGAATAAGAATCAATTGTACTAGGATCCTAAAGTTACAATGATGTAATGAGGATCTGATTGCCTGAAACTGTCCAAGTCTACAAAACTCATTTTACTCAAGGCACTAATCTGACCTCACCAGAATCCCCGTTTCTCTGGTTACAGCACGGATGACAGTGAGGAAGGCTGAAGACAGTGTAGCAGAAAGATGTGTGTGTGAGGTGCTCTGATGAGAGAATACATTTTTGAGTCAGAAGTGACTGCCTGATTTAGAGTTTAGGGGAAAAAAAGGTAATATTTAAGGAGAATGTCTGAGGGTTGCTAGGAATGATAAATTATTATTATTATTATTTTTAATTTTTGGTTGACTGGTATAATAATGAGAGCTGATGACTGAAACTGCTTGTGTTTAAGGCGAAGAGCTGAATAATTTGATGTTGCCCTGTGTGAGGAAAGGCAAAGCAGGGGTTGTTTACAGTTTTAGGAAATTAAATTTCAGAGCCTGTTCAAGTTGGTTTAGGGTTTTAAGGCCTGAGGGTTTACAGGAGCTGGCAGTGTGGCAGTGCTCTGGTTCTGGTAGCACTTTAGCTGGATGAAATAAAGGTAGTGTGAATACAGGAGTTCACTATAGATTCTGCTGAGAGTCTGCTTAAGAGTGGTGACCTGACTGCAGAAAGTAGCTGCACAGAAGAACTCCCTTCTACAGAGTAGGGAAACAGTAAAAGGACAGGTTCAGGTTAAATAGAGAACCATATTATTTGTTTGTTTTTTAGTCAGAAAGGCCAAACAGTCTTCTCATTCCCATATAGAGCAAAAAGTGGCACATAGGATGGGAGACAGATTTTCTTTTTGCTTTTTAAAGAGTAGGGTAGTAGGTATAGCATCTGTTCCAGAACAGAAGAAAAGAAGCAGGGCCCAAAACATACCAAACAAAGAGAAGAAAAGAAGAGTTGAAAAAGACTAAAGTTCTGTAGACAAGTGGTCACACACACTTAAAATCAGAGAGAAAAAGAGTTTAACTTACACAAGAGATCAGAGTAATACAACAAAATGCATACCTGATATAAGGGGATCCCAGGGTCTGCTACCTAGAAGACAAAATTTAAACACATGGAGGGGCATTTTTGAAAGAACATCAAAGTCAGAGCACCCTTATAGAACAGCGCTTAGCATGGATTTTTTTCAGCATCTAAATTTGCTGAATCTGGCCCTTTATGCCTTTACTATGTATTGAGTTTAATTCGAAATAATAGAAAAAGGGGTACTAAATAACAAGCCTTACTCTCAATAACTACTGTACTTAACTAAAAATCAAGACCAAGGGAGAAATTCCATCAAACAATGTCAGGCTAGGCATAGGGTCTTTTATAGCGCCAGCTATTTCAAACCCGTGCCAAATAATGGCAGTGTTTTTATCATGTCTCAGCCTCCCATTGGAATGGTACAGACTACTTAAAAAAAACAATATTTTATTTTACAACATACAATAATATTCACAATAAAAATAATATAAAAATCTTTTTATATATTAGGAATAATGCAATAATCTGCACATAGCAAAATGTGATCACTTATCTGCAGCAAGCAGGGCTCAACGCTGACACTCAAAATAACATCTGATGCTCACAGCAAATATACAAGCATTTCAGTTTGCTGCCTGCTTCTTGGGTATGAAAAGGTCACGCATCCATCTATAACAAAATAAACATAACTTCAACATCAAGCTCACAACACACAAATCCAGATTGCCAAAAGATTTTATTTTAAAGCTTGTACTTATAACTTTAAAAGGCATGACACCAGTTTTACTCCAGAAACACAATGAGGCTCAGACGAACGGCTGAGCAAACCACCCTTTAACAGAGCAATGTTAGAAATGACATCACAACGTCATCACGGATACAAATCCATGACAAGCCCACCACTCTCCTACAATTAAACAAAAGCTTAAAACAAACCCAGCAAACAGCATTTTGCTAGATGTATCAGAAATGTAAATGTAAATCAAAAAGCAAAAACACAATGAACTCACCAGTCTGTAGCTTTATTGAGTCCATCTGGAACCACACAAGTTAAGAAATAAATCCACCATTGTTCTTTTGTGTTTAATTCAACCAGGAGCAAATATAAATGTCCACAACTCAAAACATGGAAAATACCCCAGTGCATGTCAAATCTTCTCAAGTGTCTAAGTAATAACGGAAGACACAAAAATCACTTAGCTTGAAAAATCCATTAGAAAAAAGGAAGAGTTAATGCTCCTGTACAAGTTATTGGTAAGGCCCCATTTCAAGTATTGAGTTCAATTCTGGAGGCCATATCTTGCTAAGTCCTTCAAAAAACTTGAAACATAGGAAGCTGAGAAAAATGATATAGGGTTTGTGCCAAAAGACATTTGAGAAGGGACTTGAAGACCTGAATAACTACACTCTAGAGGAAAGAAGGGATGGGGGGATATGGTACAAATGATTAAATGCTTAAAAGGTATTAATATGCAAACTAATGTTTTTCAGAGATGGGAAAGTGGTAGAACTAGAGGCCATAAGTTGGAGTTGCAGGGCGATAGTCTTAGGAACAACATCACAGAAAGGGTGGTGGATGAATAAATGCCCTTCATGGGAGGTAGTGAAGACAAATTTGGTGATGGAATAAAAGAATGCCTGAGATAGATACAGAAAATTCCTATCTAGAAAAAGGATTGAATCAAATTAAGACAAATGACCTCATAGCTGGAATGAGCTTTGATGGAAATTCCATAGGATGGGAAGTAAGACCAATGCTGGCAGATTTCAATGGTCTGGGTCCTGTAAATGGCAAAGACAGATCAAGATCAAATGACCTCATAGCTGGAATGTGCTTTGGCGGCAACCCCAGTAATTGGGAAGTATGACCAGTGCCGGGCAGATTTCTATGGTCTATGCTCCAAAATTGGTAGAGAGAGATATAATATATGCATACTTAGGGCCCTGTTTACTAAGGTGCTCTAGCATTTTTAGTGCGTGCTAAATGCTAGAGATGCCCATATATTCCTATGAGTGTCTCTAGCGTTAGCACTTACTAAAACGCTAACTAGGCCTATAGCGGGGCTTACTAAACAGGGCCCTGCTTTTCCAAGCTGAAGAGCCCTAACCTCTTTAGCCTTTCCTCATATGAGAGGAGTTTCATCCCCTTTATCAGTTTGGTTGCTCTTCTTTGAACCTTTACCAATTCTGCTATATCTTTTTTGAGATACGGTGACCAGAACTGAATGCAATACTCAAGGTGAGGTCACACTATGGAGTGATACAGAGGCATTATAGTATTCTCGGTCTTATTTACCATCCCTTTTCTAATGATTCCTAGCATCCTCTTTGCTTTTTTGGCCACCACTGCACACTGGGCAGAAGATGTCAGTGTATTGTCTACAATGACACCTAGATCTTTTCTTGGGTGCTGATCCCCAAGGTGAACCTACCATCAGGTAACTATGATTTGGATTATTCTTCCTAATGTGTATCACGTTGCACTTGTCCACATTAAATTTCATCTGCCATTTGGATGCCCAGTCTTCCAATTTCTTAAGGTCTTGCTGCAATTTTTCACAGTCCCAATGTATTTTAACAACCTTGAATAGTTTTGTGCCATCTGCAGATTTAACCACCTCACTCGTTTCCAGATCATTTATAAATATATTAAATAGCACCGGTCCCAGTGCAGATCCCTAATGCGTTACTCTCATCTATGCAGTAGCAATAGGATTAGTATCACACAGAAGCAAGAGGATAAGCATCAGATCCTGCTGAAGGTTGCTGGCTTGTTTTTACTATCCAGGTGCAGGGACACTGGATACCCTTCATTTGACCTCAGAGAAGAGAAAGGGGATTTTCATAGGAAAATATCTGCCTGAATCATCCAGGCTCCTGCTCTGTTTACCCAGTGGCAGGTGAAATCTTTAAGCAAAAGGGATTACCATCTTTATATCCACCTGCAGTGCCACAGTGTCTGTTTTCCAGATCCTGTTAGTCTGTAAGTGTGTACCATCTTGATTTACACCGATAAACTTTTAACATCTGCTAATAGGATCAGCATTTGTAATGAGTGGTTGTGTATATGGTTTGTGCATAGGAAGGGGAATGGTGAAAGTAACAACTGTAACTTAACTTTTCTGTACTGGAAAGAAGGAGGGGGACTGATGTATATAAGGTGGCCACCTGTATTTGTCTGTTCTGATGTTTTGCTTCATCAACAGAAAGCACAAATAAAGCGTTGTTGGTTCAAGTTAACAACCGATGTGGTTTACTTTTATTTAGTAAAATCACGATTCTGATGCTGAGCTTGCCCGACGACAGGACATTCCTGATCCCGGCACTGGTTCCAAACAAATACATTTTTTATGTGCCCTCCATCCCACCAACCTGGGCAGTGACTAGGCAACCACCTAGCCCAGAAGCCATAAAGCTGGTGTAAACGCTTGAATACAGAATGCTAAACAATATGCATAAATTATAATATTCTCTAATTTGTGCTCATAACTGTGTTCCCTACTCATGCTTCACCCAGACTCCACACACTTTTACACCTAACTTCAAATTATGCCTCATTGCATTTAGGCACCATGTTATAGAATAGAGCACATCTGGAATACTGGCATTTATGCTTGTATATGCAGATACAAGCTAGTATTCTAGTCAGGTACACACATTCTTGGTGCCCACATTTTGCTACCCATAGGCGTCCAGACATGCCAAGTCACTCGCATTCACCATGTAAAACTCGCGATCGGGCCCCTTCTCCAGCTCACATACTTAAGGGGCTTGATCTCACACACTGGTGTCCTCGCCCAGCTGTCTGCAATCTAGTACCATCCTCTCCTCTCCTCTTAAGTGCAGTGTCAGTACTCTCAACAATAGCAGGCTGCTTCAGCCAATCCTGGTGACCTACCTCCAGCTGCATCCCACCGTTGCTGAAGGAAGGCTCTGAAATTGGCTGAAGCACCCTGCTACTCAGCAATAGCTGCTTCAAATAATTCTGGGGGCTTTCCTTCAGCAGCATCCCACACTTGCTGAAAGAAGGCCCAGGCATTGGCTGAAGCAGCCTGCTACTCAGCAATAGCAGGATGCTTCAGCCAATCCTGAAGGCTTTCCTTCAGCTGCATCCCACCCTTGCTGAAATCCCTGGGATTGGCTGAAACAGCCTGCTATTGCTGAGGGTGCCAGCACTGCACACAGATTAATCGTCGCAAGAAGAACTTAAGAGAAGAGAAGAAGAGAGGTACCGGGAGTGGAGGGTGGGACAAAGAGGGAGAGAGGTGCTGCATTGTACGTGAGAGGACAAGGAGGGACACAGGTGCTGCATTGTGGGGGGTGCAAGGAGGGACATAGGTACTGCATCATGGTGGGGCATTGAGGGAGACAGGTGCTGTATTGTGGGGGGGGGGTGCTAGGAGGGATAAAGGTTCTGGACAGGGAGGTCAGGTAGGGTGTAAGGAAGAGAGGGGTGCAGAGAGGAAAAGAGGTGCTAGACTTGTGTGTGTGGGGGGGGGGGGGAGGGAAGACAAGAAAAGAAAAGAAGAGGTGCCAGGACCTGTGGGTAAAGAAGGGGAGGTGCTAGCCTTGCAGGGGGGAAAGAGAGGGAGTGAGGAAGGCTTGGTAGGCCCCTGGGAGGGGGAGGGAGAGATGCTGGCTGGGAGAGAAGGAAGAGAGAGAGAGACAGAGTTACTACTGATAATCTTTTCTATAGTGCTACTGGATATATGCAGCACTGTATGCATTGTATGGAGGTACTTTCTCTGTCCCTAGAGGGCTCACAATCTAAGTTTTTGTATCTGGGGTAATGGAGGGTTAGGTGACTTATCCAAGGTCACAAGAGGTTGCAGTGGGAATTGAACCCAGGTCATCAGGATCAAATCCTGCTGCACTAATGATTAGGCTACTGGCATGTGGGGGGTAGGGTAGGGGTGGGGGTGAATAGGGACACAGAAGTGTTATGTTGGACAGGGCACGAATAGGGACATAGAGAAGGGAGATTCTTAATGTGGCGGGAAGACAGGGGTGATGCTAGGCAGTGGCGTTCCTAGCCTGCATGACACCCGGGGCGGATCGCCGATGTACCCCCCCGGGTGCAGCGTGGCCCCTCCTACGAAATGACACCCCCCCAGGTGCACACCGCTGGGGGGGGGGGTGCCATGGCGCGCACCTGTCAGCTGAGTCTGAGTTCGATATCTTCGCTAACTTCGTTCGTTTGTTCGCTGCAGCTCCCTCTTCCCCGGAACAGGAAGTAACCTGTTCCGGGTAGAGGGAGCTGCAGTGAACGAACAAAGTTAGCGAATTCGGACTCAGCCAACAGGTGCGCACCGTGGCACCCCCCCAGTGGTGTGCACCCGGGGCGGACCACCCCCACCGCCCCCCCTTGGTACACCACTGATGCTAGGTCAGATAGGGATGCAGAGAGAAGATGGATGATGGACATGGAGAGAAAAGAAGTGCTAAATAGACAAGGAGACTCAGGTAAGACAGTTATGAGAAAAAAGAGGAAAGCAGAAACCAGAGACTAGGACCAACACAATAAGAAAAATGAAATGACCAGACAAAGGTTGGAAAAAATAATTTTATTTTCTATTGATTGATTGGAATATGTCAGTTTTTGGAATGTGCATCTGCCAGAACTAGTTTTAGACATTTGCTGGGATCCACTAGAAAAAAACTCATTTATTGGTCTTCAATCTCCAGCATTGTTGTGGTAAATCTTCAGCATTGAGGCGGGTCACCCTTGGTGTCTCTGGTCATCCCATATAAGAGGCTTGGGAGGCTAAGCCTCCACAGTCACAACCTCCATAGATTTTAAAGCAGGTGGCAGCTAGAATACAGCCTAAATCAGCAACCAAGATTCAGGGAAGCTCCGGACCTGCTCTCACTGCAGCAATTGGTGTTCCCCTCCCTCTTACACATGACAGGCACTGTCCCTGGCTGTTATCAGTGTTAGGGCTGCTCCAAGTGCTAGCATCTCTCTCTGCCTGCAGTTCGATGGTGTTAATAATTTGCCTTGATCACTGCCATTAGAGACACTGGAGGAGTGGCCTAGTGGTTCGGGTGGTGGACTTTGGTCCTGGGGAACTGAGGAACTGAGTTTGATTCCCACTTCAGGCACAGGCAGCTCCTTGTGACTCTGGGCAAGTCACTTAACCCTCCATTGCCGTATGTAAGCCGCATTGAGCCTGCCATGAGTGGGAAAGCGCGGGGTACAAATGTAACAAAAATAAATTAAAACATGTTGCCTTGGGGTCTTGACCTTTCCTGTGATGCATCCCACCAATGCAGAACAGGAATTTGCATCAGAAGAGGGTAAGAAGCATCACAGGGAAGACCAAGGCCCTGACACAGCCTGTTTCAATCACTGCAATAAAGCTACTGGCACTGATTAAGACAAGTTGGCAACACCATCGAACCATGGGGAGAAGAGAAAGAGGCAGAGTCACTGGAAAATGTTTGGCACATGGGAGGAGAGAGAGAGGTGCTAGGCCCAGGGAAGGACAATCAGGAAGAGGTGTTGGACCAGGACGGAAGGAGATAGATGCTGAACCAGCTGGGGGGGGGGGGGGGGGGGGAGAGAGACCAGACTTTAGGAATGGAAGAGAGGAGGAGATACATTGGAGACCCAAGAGAAAGCAATACTGTTCCATGAGGGGATGACTAGGAAGAGAGAGGGAGATATATAGGCCCCACAGTAGGGGTGCAGGAGGAAAGGAAGACAGAGAAGAGTGAAGGGACAGGGATACAGAGAAGAGATGCTAGATGTAGAGAGAGCATAGGGACAAGGACACAGATAAGCAATGCTGAATAGAAAAGGGGTTGTCATGTCCCCTACCTCAACGCAAGCGGCGTCCTTGGGCTTCACGGGGTCCCGTTGACACGCACACTTGACTGGCACTGCCTGAGCCATGTGTGTGTAGTCCTCTCTGGGTTTGTTCAGAGAACAGTGGTTGCAGGCTCCTTAATTGCTTTGCTTCCATGCACCTGTTTCTGCTCTCTCTTTGCCTGGCTTCCAGGCTCTTTGATTGCTTTGCTTCCACCCACCTGGGTCTGCGCTTCCTCTGCCTGACTTCCCTTGCTTCTCTTCTATTGGTCTTCCAGTTCCTCCTTCCCCTGCTCTTGTCCTATGGCTGTGCCCCTTCTCCCTGCTGATGTCAGAAGCCAGCACTTTATCAGCTGAGCTCTCCCTGGACTCCGTGATTCAGCTTCTACTTTGGTAGGTGTTTCTAACTCTGTAGTCTGCTTCTTATCTACTGGTCCCCCGTTGCTGACTTTGCCTGTACCTGGATTACTCTCTTGCCTGCCACCTGCCTACTGACTTTCACCTGTACCTGGATTACTCTCTTGCCTGCTGCCTGCCTACTGACTTGCCTGTACCTGGATTACTCTCTTGCCTGCCGCCTGCCTGGCCAATATATTCATCACCCCATTTCCAGCTCTGTCCCATAAGTCCTGCAGGCCGCCTGCACCTAGGGGATCAACCTCTGGGGAACAGCAGTCAGCGCAGGTAAATCCCGGGGTTGTCCAGCCGCCAAGCAGAACCTGGTCTGAGTACCGGGCTCAACAGTGCTCTACTTGGTACAAGAACTCACAAGTCTGACAGGGGTAGGGACATACAGGGGCAATGCTCAACACAGTGAGGGGGAAATGCAAGAAAGGGCAAGATTGAGATACAGAGAGGAGATACTGAATATAAGGGGTGATAGGGACACTGAGAGGGATCCTGAATGTGGAGGAGGGGATAGAGACAGGAACACAGAGGGGAGATGCTAGACAGTACTGATAGGGACACAGAGGGAAGATGGGTGGTAGATGCGGAGACAGAAGAAATGTCAGATGGAAAAGGGATCCTGTAAAAACAGGA